>NC_137454.1:52113622-52828622 GCF_964235325.1 Thermobia domestica | reverse complement strand
TGAAAGAAATTTAAATAATTTCCAACAATATTCATATTTGTAAATTACCTAGTAAATTGTAGTCTTCATTGTAAATACAAGAATAAATTTGCGGGAAGCCTGAAATATTTTCGCACTCTTATATCACAGATGTGAATTACTTTTAGCGCAGGTAATATGTACAATTAACAACAGGGACACTATTATAATACATTGTACGTACTAAATTACACTGCAAAACATAATATTTAAAAGGGTGGAAAAATTCACATTTGTAAACAGTGAGTGTTTTCGGAAAATGAAAGGTTTAATTGGTAGGTTATTGCAAGACAGTTTCCGCTGTTTATGTTTTAGAAAATAAATTCTGTTATTGTCTCTAACATGTATAGATGTGCGCAAAGTGTATATAATTAGCCATGTACATGATTGCCAGAATAGAAGTAGTAATAGAGTTCTTTCTTATAAATTGTGTGTTTGTTGTCCAAAGTTAAACGGAAGAAATAATACCGGTTGAATTCAAGTATGTGTTGGTAACAGGTGTGTGCTGTAAAGAGAAGTGAATTCTTCAAGGAATAGTTTTCTAGAACTTGACAACTTATGGCAAAGCTATGACCGGGGGTCTGGGAGCTTTAGCGAGTTTTTATATAAACTCTGAAAAACTGTTTGTTTCGCTTTGAACTACAAATAAGTTTTTTTTATAAAAAATATTCATAGACCATTATGAGGAAAAAGAAAAGTATAACTTGGAAAAAATTGAAATTCGGTAATTAATTTGGTAAGTTACGAATCTTATTTGCTACATAGTTCCCTTTGTTGCATGTAGAAGAAGATTGTCTGTGGACCTTCATTATCTGCAAAAGAAACTCTTTGTGGTCCTCATTCTTCGTAAGAACATTGTTGTAATCTTATATTAGTTACATTGCCCTTTCTGCTGCACCATTTGTTACGTGGTTCATTGTTAATTGGCCATGAATTGGGAACACACTCAAGAAACCCTTTGGGTATTTTAAATCTCTGGAGCAAAATTTGTTTGTTGTAACAAAATCACTGATACCACTTTTCACAGAAACTTTTATTTATTTATTTATTTATTTTTTTATTTATTTATTATTGCTGCCTATTACAGGAGTTTATACCAGTTACAACAGGCTTACGAAATTAATATTACATCTACAAATGAACAATAGAAGAAAAATAAAAAAAAGAAAATAAATAAAAATATCCACAAGAAAACGTCAGAACATATAATGGCTAAGTGCTAAATGCATAGAGAGAGAGCAAGATGGGAATACTTGTAAAATACCAGAAAGAGAAGATAAAGAAACTACCAAATCACATACGACCAAAAACAATAGAAAATTCATTAGAAGTCTAATGAAATAATTTTTATGATCACAGGATCAGTGAGATACTTCTAAAGTAGATTTATAAAGCCATCTTTTAGTAAAGGAGCATAACAAAGTCTATAAACCAACTTATCAAAGCAATTTTTCATATATACAATATTGTTACTAAGCAAATTCAAAAATAGTAACAATAAAAGAATTGTTCAAATATTGAAGACTTATATTATAATCATGTTACAATTAAATTGGCTTACATAATAAGTAGATATAGAAATATCAATACTATAGATAATCTAAACGTGGTAACATTTTTATAAGCGATCTTATGTAGGCAATACGTGGCATAGCAAAATCAATTTCAATGTTATTTTGTATTAAATTGTTAAATAATCTACACATACTTATCAAAGATGTATTCAAATGTGCAATGGTTTTGGATCTTTTACAAATAAATGGCAATCTTGTCCTCAAACAGTTATGTGTAATATTAAAATTTAATAAATGCAAACACTCAGGACTATCAACAATTCCATTTACTAACTTAAAAGGAAATATAAGTTGAAAATACCTTCGTCTAGCAGATAATTTTCCAACATCAAATAAACTTAGAAGAGTTGCATACGATATTCTATTTTCATATGAGTTTATGCTATACATTTTGAAATATAAGTATCTCAGTCTAGTACTTCTTATCACAAAACCTAGAGATTTGAAAGCTTCATTGACAAGCTTTTCTATATGAGCGATAAAACACAATTTAGTATTTACAATAACACCCAAATCATTTACTTCCTGAACTCTACTAAGAATAGTGTTTGTTAGGGTATAGTTGTAATGTACAGGGTTTCTATTTTTAGAAAATGTGATTACATTACATTTATTTATATTAAAATGTAACTTATTTTCAACACTCCATAAATAGCACTTATTCAAATCACTTTGAAGTTTTAGAACAAGGTCAAGTTCTATTATTTCCTTGTACAATTTCATATCATCCGCATATAATAAACAGTGTGAATGTTCAAGTACAGATGGTAAATCATTAACAAATAGTAGAAAGAAGAGAGGTCCAAGATTAGAGCCTTGCGGTATATTCGAATTAACATCAAACAATGGAGAACTGTGATTATTATACACAACATATTGTTTTCTACCATTTGGATAGGAAGAAATTAATGATAGTAGTTCTTTTGAAAAGCCATAATTAGATGAGTTTGCAATTAATACAGCATGATCTAGCTTATCAAAGGCCTTCGCAAAATCTATAGAAATTACATCCACAGAAAACCATTATTAAGGGAATCCGCAATAGACTGTATAAATGGAAATAAATTGGGGACGGTCGATCTCCGTGGATAAAATCCATGTTCAAAATTAGAAATATAAGGTTTGATATGATGAAATATTCTATTATAGAGAATATGCTCAAATATTTTAGATACTGTGGAAATTAGAGATATTGGTCTATAATTTTCAATACTCTTGGCATCTCCTTTCTTAAGTATTGGACGAATTTTACTAATCTTCCAGATTTCTGGAAATGTTGAAGTTCTTAATATCAGATTATAAATGTAATTTAATGGTTTTATTAAAAGTTCTCCACATCCTTTTAATAAATAAGTTGGCAATAGATCGGGCCCGCTTGATTTAAAAGATTTTAACCTTTTAATAACCTCTTTAAGTTCACATTCAGAAATGGAATTCACCGTCAAACAATACGGAATGATTGACTTGGTATGGGGGATAATATCGTAATCAGAAGGATGAGGAGAATAAACACTTTTGAAATATTGAGCAAAGTTGTAATCTACGTCCGCATCTGTTGTAAATCTGTTGTCATTACTTTACCTTTGAAAGTAATACGATTTATTTCTAAATTTTGATTCTTCTTATTTTTGATATAATTCCAAAAAAATTAGGATTATTCAATGCCATTTCTGACTGATTTATATATAAAGCATAAGCCCTCTTAATGAACGTTTTTGATTTTCTACTCAATTCCTTAAATTTATTTAAATTATAGTCGAAGGTTTTTATGTGTTTCCTATAATAATACTTTTCTTTCAATGTGTTAATAAGTTCTTATGTAAACCAACATGGATATTGATATTTCTTAGATATTTTTGGCACATTTCTTTCAATAATACTATTCAGAACATTGTAAAAATAATTGACAGCTTTATCAACATCATTTATATTATATAGATGCATCCAATCTTGTAGGTCAAGGTGTTTATAAAGGTTATAAAAATTGGCCTTACTAAAATTAAACAAAGTACTTGAGTTATGTTTGATGCTTGATGTGAAATTTCCAAGGTTAATATAAAAATTAAGAGATGGATGATGATTATCTTCTGTTAATAATGGAAATACATTTCTAGTTAGATTGATATCATCTCCAAAATTAGACAAAATCAAGTCCAAAGTTTTCCCGTATATATTCCTTATTAAATTATGCGATGTTAAGTATGTAAAGAAATTAAGTTCGCCAACATATTACAAACAGACCCGCCCTGCAACAAATCAAAATCAACATCCGTAATTGATGATATATTAAAATCATCAACAACAAGCAAACTTTGATCATATATGTAATCAATTTCCTCTAATTTTTGAAAGAAATCATTATAGTTTCCTACTTGACTCTTCGGTGGAAAGTATACAAATACTATATAAAAATTTCTTCTAGATTTTGTAACTTTTAGACAAAGAACTTCAGTACAATTCACTGTTATGGATACTTCAGATACACAATAATCTCTTAAAATAGCTATGAGAACACCACCGCCATTTTTATGAGTCCTATCACACCGTTGAACATTATACCTTTGGTCAATAAATTCACCATCGCATATACCCTCATACAGCCAAGTTTAAGTTAGTAATATTATGTCAAAGCTTGAAGCTGCAATATTTGTATATTGTTGTGTAAGTTTACTACGTATACCTCTAACATTCTGATAATTTAAATGTATCAAATTATGGCTTTCACTCATGTATCTATGTCAGATGTCTTACTTCCTCAAGTGTGTTAAGTGTATATACAAAAGTATCATCAGCTTTCTTCTTTAGTCGGATATTACCAGCATAGTCTATCCACAAGTAGTCGTAATTTTTTTCTCTCTCTTAACTTTTCTTGCTTTACTAAAGACTATTCGCCTATGCAATGTAAGACTACGGTTAATATAGATAGGACCTCCAAGAGATAAATCAAGATCTTTACAGGATAAATTTCTTTTGACCTTCCTTTGTTTAATAAACCTATTCTTGTCAAAACGCTTAACAAATTTTAGGATGACCTGGATTTGGCTGATTAGGTGATTTTTTAAATCTATGACAAACATCGATCATATTCTCGGTTACATCAGTATTAAGTGCACCACCAACCTTTTTGACTATGTCATTAACATCTTCGTTAGGTAGGAGGGGAACCCCATGAATTTCAACTGTGTTTCTCCTATTGTATTGGTCTATTTCGTCTAATTCAACTCTTACTTTATCTATTTGTTTGTTTAACAGTAAATTTTCGTTTTTGAGAACATCAATGTCGTCTTTGCATTTATTCAGTTCTTCAGTTTGACTTCTTATGAGGTTGAAGTTTTCGTCTAACTTTTCGTGTACTGAATTTAAAGATTTGCCTAACTCTTCTTCAAGTTTTTTATTTGTACCCTTAATATCGTTTATTTCATTTTTAATGCTTAGTAATAACTGATACATCTGAGTTAAAGTTGGGATTTGTTCACTCACTTCAGGTGGATTATCACTAACCAATGATTTTCGTCGCACTGTACTACAATCTTCACAACGCCAAATTTGGTCACTGACTTTCAGAAATGTAACATTATCCTCCTTCATATTAACACAAATCTCATGAAAGAGATTCTTGCATTCCCCGCATTGTATCTTCAAATTAGTATCTTGCCTAGATATAGACTTGGAACACTTACCACAAATCCCCATTATGTATATCTGAAGACGGAAAGACCTTAGATATTTCCAACGCTGGCACCCGCAGAAGTAGATTTCACAGTAAAATTACACCTATTCCCAATAAGGAGTAAACTAATTCAGTCTCCTTTTGATCACTACAAAGTTTATAATAAAAAATTAACTAATCGAAATATCCACGTGAGATTTACGCTGATACTTGTTTTACTATCAATAATTATATTTTATATCATTGCTCAATAATTATTGAATTAAAAATACAGGTTCTCAGTTCCGCTCACTTAAAATAGAAAAAGTTAAACTAACGTCATTGTACATAAATGTAGAGTTTCCAACACAGATTCATGCTTCGTACATCCGGGAGAGTAGATTTTAAACAAAATCTTTTTCGACAGAGCAAAATACTTAGAAAATCACGTAAATAACTATCATTATTCTACACAAAATGAGGAAATTCTAAACTCACACTGTGCACGATATATTCACGCAACTGTAACACTACATTTTACAAAATCAGAGACTTGTAACTTCTTTTTCCAGCGCTTTAAACGGAGCCACTTCTACACCACAACTACACCAAACGCCATCTTCACGATATGTAGTATGGTATCGTATCTTGCGTCAATCCTCTTTGCTGCATCATGGTTCCCACTTATAGTTTTAATTTTGTCAACCAATTTTTCTTTTCCCTTATGGTAACTCCATCAGCAAAAATCCCCTACCCTACGTGTTCCTCCATCAAGTACCAGAGTTGGCGTGAAAATTTAGAAAGAGCCACTTCAGATAATTCAGCATCTATTTGTCTTTAACCGTAAAAACCTTTCAAAAATTGTAGATCTTCTAATGGTAAATGGGATGTTTGATCACATTTAAGCCAACTGTGAACATATAGTCGGATCAGAAAGGCATATACTCAATACATACTCTCCGAAGGCCCGTTTCTATTTGCTTCGTTAAACAAAATTGTTGGCGAATGAAATATATTTTAAATAGTAGCTTGCGTTTGCCATCCACCTTACATTGTGAATTGCTCCAGGCAAACGAAAAAAACCCCTCAAGGAGGTATGCCTCCAAAGAATATGATGGTCAGTTCAAAAATTCCCTGTAATCTTCTCTGCAGTGTCCTGCTTCAACAAGTTTGAAAGCAAAATTCAACATGCCATTTCTTACATCTGAAATATTGTTTGTTAGATCATCATAATCAATTCCTGGAATAAAGTGAGTTCAATCTATTCTAGACCATTCGTTCTGAAAACACTTCAATAGAACGTCCGGTCCAGAAGCAAACGATACAAACCATTTATCAAATACATATTTTAAAACTAATTCATAAATGTGGTGTCTACAAGAAAGGTATAGAAGAATATTTTGGAGCTACTATTCTAGCAGAATACAAGCACCGCTGGCAAGATCCATATTGCAAGGAGAAGCATCACAATAAACTGCCTTCGCGAACCTTACCAAGTTCCATTCTTCAAGCGATTGTACTATAGCAGAAGCAATATGTTCTTCTCTTGATGACGACAAAATGGGAACACCAATTAGCCTCTCATGACCATCTCCTGTAATAATTATTGATAACCTGTCGGCAGGCTCTCTGCCAGTCAAATTCGGCAGTAGTGTTCCGTTCCAATGCACAACAAACGCACTTGATGCACTCTGAAATTGTTTCTTGTGGTTCTGTACGGGTTTTCTCTCAGTATCGGTGAATGGAAGACCCATTTATTGCTAGTTCCTCTACATTATGGTCTAATCCCTCTGCTGTCACTGTCTGAATATGTATTGCTGCTCTATCAGTGATCTTTTATCGATTAAGAGCAACACCAGTCTTTGAGTAATAAAATTAGTTTTTCTCCTTTAACATCTCTTATACGGTCCTGGCACACATGCATCCGTATTTACATTTTCTCTAACATTCTCAACTGGGTTTTCCTCTTCATTACTTGAACTGCTCCATGTCTTTTGGCGTATAAAGTTCAAATAAATCATTTTCAAAAGTGCATTTCCTTTCACGTTCCTCTTTCGTTTGAAACCGTACATATCCCTTTCGTTCTTTAACACAAAAGTCGTGACTTAACTTTTAGTCGTGTGAGAATTATAAATCTGAAAAGGAGAATTTTTTCTCAAGTAATAATCCTTACACGACTAAAGCTATCTTTAAAATAGTGCCATATTTGTGCTTCTGGTAGAACGATACCTCAAAACTATATACCATATGACCCTCTTTATATTTAAAAATTTTGAACTGAATCGAAAATGACAGATTTCAAGACGGCTACAATGGCACTACTATACAAAATTAGATATGTTTCCTCCCCTATTTCTATTACCCAGGGCACCTTTGCATTACCTTTATCCGTTTGTAAATTACATGAGTTTATTCCAGATTTTCCCATATACTATGTACTCCAATCGGATTCAAAATTTTAGGTCGCTTGTGGCACCATTTAATATTATTCAATGAAGCTAATTTTTCTCCTGGCTTAATTTAGTCCCATATGGAACCATTTTATGGGGTGAGACCAGCCTGATCAGAAAATTGATATTTATGGACTACCGTAATATATATATATATATATATATATATATATATATATATATATATATATATTAGGGTGTTCCTTATATGGGGAAATAAATTTAGGAATTTACTTAGACGAGCCATTAGCCAAGATATCTCCCCATTTCCACATATACTATGTATTGTAATTGAATTTAGAACTTTAGGTTGCTTGAGGCAACATTTAAAATTATTCAATGGATCTAATTTTTCCCCTGGCTTAAATTCAATTACAATACATAGTATATGTGGAAATGGGGAGATATCTTGGCTAATGGAACTAGAAAAAGAGATCAATCTAATCTATAACTTATTTCTCATTACATCCAGTTTTGCAATTGTAAGGTCTATAGTTTCATTTAAAATGCCATTAGTAAAATGTAAACGTCAAAACCCTTCTAAATTTGGAGATCTGTACAACGCAGGTCCTAACAACGATGACAATTTAATTTTTGTAACGTTTTTCTTGTGTACGTTTATACCCAAATGTTTTTACCTAGAGCATGTATTGATACAAGTATAGTTTGCTATGAACACACTATCTGTCTCTGTTGTATTTCATTACAGTATTCTGATCATTGTTGTATCCTTCTTCATCAGATTTAGTATTGACAACACTAATTGTCTGATAGGTTTCATTACCTGTGTCGGATAGATGATCTTGGTCATGACAAACGAATCATCGAATAAATAAACCTCTTCGGTTTCCTCTAACTATTCTAGACCCACTTGTAGTATAGCCTTATCACTTTATGGCCTTTGTAACTTGGCCTTACAGTAGAACCTTTGCAACTTGGCATCTTAAAATAATGAGATCTTTGCAATGAAAAGAAACATGCAAACATTATAGTTGTCAGTGTAAAGTAACATCCGTAACGTAAACGTAAAATTATACATCGTTTGCTTTAACCCTGCAATACATGCAATACTGTTGTACCCCAGCGTTTTTCTTTTCCTTTCACCAAAGTAGTTCGAGATGCTAACACAAAGGATGTCCGTGTATCTTGCTACCAAATATCATTGTGCACGTTTATTCTGTAATCAAGCATAAAATCGAAAGGAGCTTATTGTTTTTCTGCTTAAAATTTTAATGGGCTACATCTGTAGTCCGCCCGAGTATTGTTATCATGAATGTCCCAAAATGTCGAAAGATTTTTCATAATAGTCATTGGCCATTTTAGATCAGATGGTCATTGGCTTTGCAAATTGATGGTTCTGACGAGGAATTTTTGTAGATAGTGACAGTTATGGTGAAAAAGATTTTGAGACCGAAGATATGCATTTTTCGGACACAGGAATAGTAAGTGAAACATGAAACTGAGAATCCTAGGCCGCAAGGGATCACTGACACTTGTTGATAATAATGATACTAAGGACAATTGTGAAGTAAAGTATGATGTAGCAAAAGACAATTTTAAGTGGGAAAAAGTCACTCGTGCTCATAATATTGTGTTTTATTTTCCATTACCTAAATGTGCTGCTTGGTCTGCGTTGTCTCAACTGGAATGTTTTGAACTGCTTTTAGATGCACAGTTTTTGAGATTAATAGTTGATTGTACCAATATTTACATTAGCAGGTTAGAAAGACATTTGCATGTGACAATGATGCAAAACTTACAGACGAAATTGAAATATGTTCCTTAATTAGCATTTTCTTGCTTTTAATGAGTGGTCAATGCTTGGTGGAAAATGTCCATTGACCACTTATCACAAATGTGCAGAACATGCTTAGAGGCGCATGAATAGGGAAACAAAAATGTATATGAGTGTAAATAGAATATGTATAGTTATGCATTATCGTAATCAAACTTTGATACCAAGAAATCATAAAAAGTAATCCGCTAGTGTTGGTCTTTTTGTACATACATAGCTTTCTAAATAAACATATGTCTGAACTGGTGTTTGAGAATCTTAAAACAGTTCATAAATGCAACACTAAACTAGAATGATAGAAATATTAACCAAACTAGGCAACCTCGTATGAAAATAAGAAATGGGCTGCAGTGTTAGTCCGTTACTCTATACATGACACAAAAATCCGTGCTCGTATTGCAGGGTTAATATTCGCTTGTAATACGACCTAATATAACTTCATACAGTTCGAAACACGCAACAATAAGCTAAATACTTGACCACTTACACAAATCAGCACATTCAACTTACAACTGAATAGGTGAAATATCAGATGAGTAGTCCAGTTGAAAAACTCGTTATGTCCATTTAAAAAAAAAAAATGAGATTTCAACATCACCATATTCTTTTAACCGTTAGGCCCATTATGAGAAAATCAAATCGTAGCAATTTTCATTTTATCCCATAGAAAAGTAGCCTCAAAGAATTGGACCTGTTGCAAAAATCGTTTTGTCCATCGTCTGTACTGTTTCACAAGCCGTTATGTCCACTATAATACTGGAACATAATTCGTTTTGTGCAATGCTATTGTTATGTTATCTAGATTATACTGGATCAAAGTGCGTTAAGTCCGTTCGTCAAAGCGAAGGACTTTTTCCTTATTTTCTAAACTATAAGGTCAGAAGTTGGTAATTCTACATTGTCACTTTGGATCACCATCAACCGACGTTTGTTCACAGTGTTTATCATTGAACGAGAAAATGAAATCTTGTAGAGATGCATGTCAGAAAGAAAACCTCAGGTCGGAACTTAATGTTCATAAAATGAAAGCAGAGGCTTTTTAGGAGCAAGCTCGTAATTTGAACGATAATGAAATAATGTTCAGTTTTGATTGTCAAAAAAATCAGCCCATTCCCAAAATCCCATATCAGGCTGCGTATTACAAGCGTCAACTTTATTTGTACAGCTTTACAGTGTGTTACGGAAGTTTCAAAAGTCTCCAAAGTAAAGACAAAACATTTTCTTATATTTGGTATGAAAATGAGTATCCCAAGGGGTCGAAACAAATAGCATCAGCTTTATATCATCGATTAATGTCTACCAATTTGAGACGTTACAGCAGCATAAAACTTATTGCAGATGGTTCCGGTGGGCAAAATAAAAATAAGGTATTAGAAGGAATGCTATGCAAATTATTAAGCGAGGATGCACCTGCTAACTTGAAGGATATAACCTTGAATTTCCCCATTGTGGGTCATTCTTTCATACCGCCCGACAGGGTCTTTGGCTTCAATGAGTCCGATGTAAAGAAGCATGGTACATTAATTACCGATGAAGATTATTTGAAACTATTCAAAAATCATGTCACGATTTACCGTTTGGGAAAAGACTGCCAAGTTCTTGACTGAGAGAAGTCCGTATCTCAGGTTTTCAAAGATAACAGCCAATGGCATTTCAAACTGCAACGTTGTAAACGAGTTGTCGTAAGAAAAACGGCAAAAGGGAATTGCACAATTACAGGGGAAATGAACAACAACATTGATTTTGGAGAAGGCAGGAGCATTTTCAAACGTGGTAAAGTTATCGGATACATCCAACCAACAGTTCTTAGTAAAAGCGTCTGCCTGAAAAAATCCAAAATTAAGTACATTAAGACATTGTTAAGTAAACACTACAGTGATTCTTGGAACGAACAAGAAATTCTTACTTTCTTCACGGAACTTTTGGGGAGCAAGAACATTTGATGGAAACACCTGCTATCGAATCTGATGTTGGAGACGTGAATAACGAAAATGACGGATTTGTTGTATGATGCACAATTCATTATAAGAATCTTGTTGCATTCTTTCTTATTTCAATATTTTGTATAAATAAAACACGACTGTGTGAAATGAATCAGTCTTTATTATTTTTTCTTGATTATACTTTATTCCAATACCTTATTAACAACATTTAACTAAGAAAAATGCCAATTTTTATGTACATTAGGTGTAGTGAATCAAAACGCGTTATGTCCATACTGTTGCACAACCCGTTCTGTCCTTAATACTGTTGCAAACAACGTTATGTCCAAAGGTTTTTCTTTAATAACTTCGTACAATATTAGTCAATTTTTATCGGGTCTTGTCCTCAAATGCGCATTAATATGATTCAACTTTAGGAAACAAGAAAATTGCTCTATTCACTTTCATATGAAAATGACCGTTTTTGCGGTTTCTGAAAAATTGCTTAGTAAGGACATAACGAGTTTTGCAACTGGACTAAACAGATAATACCAAGAACAGGCGTGCCAACTCCAAAAGAAAATCATCATCCTGAGAAACTGATATTAACAACTAACCTGTATACCACTATAACAAAATACGAATAAGACGAAGTGGATCCAAGGGTGTAAATCCCACCGAACCCTCGAATTTAGTCTAATGTCAGTGGAAGGTTTACAAACATCAATATAATTTATCATCATATTGAATTTATCTGCTCTAGCAGCTGTGTATTTGTCCGAAAATAAATTACTTTGTACGTTTCTCATCCGAATTATATGAACTTTATCTGTTGTGAAGCTTAAGGGAAGTCATACCCACAAATACCCATACACTTCTGAGAATAAAATATTGCAGACTGAATTATGAGCAAGAAGTAGTAAAATACAAGAAAAAATAAACCAAGCAATAAGAGGGACGTTATTAACTGAAAATTACCATAGAAAGTTACTTCACTCTAAGAATTATTAATTTAGAATATAATTCCGAAATTAACAATCGAACTTTATTTCAGATTACTTTAATTTGAAACACATGAAAGATAATGATAACTGTATTTGCCCTTCAAACTGCGATGAGATTACCTACTTTCAGGCAGAGGATAACAATGACTACGTTTACAATCCGTGAGTACTGTTATATAAGTATGATAAAAGTGTCTGTAATTCAGAAGAAATATAGAAATTTATTCTTTTATAAAACAGGAGAAGTGCTGTGTACCTAACATATGACATTCTTCGTTATATATTTCTGGTTATTTTCAGAAAATTATTACTTCATTTATTTACAATCATTTTACAATGGTAACTTCAAATTTGAAGCAGTTAGGTTAAGTGCTCGTCCCTAACTCTGAATTATTCCGTCAAATTTAATT
This sequence comes from Thermobia domestica, assembly GCF_964235325.1. Lineage (NCBI taxonomy): Eukaryota > Metazoa > Arthropoda > Insecta > Zygentoma > Lepismatidae > Thermobia > Thermobia domestica. The sequence continues at coordinate 52,815,800 of NC_137454.1, read as the reverse complement.
TTGCCCTTTCACATTTTATCCTGTAGTCTTTTCAGTCTTTGCGTTGAAGGAAATTTTATATGGTTCATGTAAATTACGTTGGGATCGTACAGAGCAATAACAGCCTAAAATTGACTGCAATGCGGTATACTCGAAAAGGTAATGTTTATTATTTATCCTTTGCTAACTGGAATCACGTATATTTTCGATTCTCCAAACTCGTTATAATTCAGGAAATCAATTAAAACTACCACGTCCATGGCGGGAAAGGTTGTAATTATTGTACGTTTCGACGCAATGTCATTCACGTCACGTGACTTGCACATTACTAAACAAGTTCTTTTTTTAACTTTGGGAATGAGATGAGAGAGCAATATGGGCTCCAGGGCAGCATTTGAAATATTTCATCATCGTTTACCCCTAAAAGCAAACAGTATAAGTAGGTGGAATGTAACTTCTGCTTTTCAGTGCTACAATTTGATGTTCACAAATAAACTTACCGTCATCCGTTACAACTTCTCAATGTGAAGCAGAATTTAACAAATAGTAATTATTATTATTCCTGGATTTCGATAAAGATTTAGCATCAAAGTATTAATTGTCATTGTGCTGACGCACAAAAACGTAATCAAATACAGCAATATATATGTATTACAAATGTGTAGTAATAATAGTCAATGACCACAACGAAACAAAGAAAAATATATCAAAAGTTTTGAGAAAGACGAAGTATATTGGAAATATTACGTTGAAACCAAGACATTAAATTGCAGTGAATTGTATCTAATTTTAAAATTGCTTTGGTCAATGCATGATCCTTAGAACATGGGTACTAATTATAGTAAGGTATTTTACTGTACACTCTTCTAAAACTTAACTTCCAACCAGATTTTTCAACTCTTCTAAAGTGCTAATTTGGAACTAAGTGCTTTTAGGGGAAAGACTGGTGAATTACTTGCTGTTTGAAACATTACACTCATATCTTCTTACCCTACATTATGTAACTTTAAGATTTAAATAGTCCTTTGCAAACTATAAAAAAAACTTTCCTGTGGGTAAATGAAAAGCAATATGTTTTATTTTTTAAAAAATGTAGAAAAAAGAAGTGTTGTTAGATTTTTCACCTGCTACATATAATTGAAAGGCAACTGTACCTGTGGTTGTTTCGATAGCTGTGCTCCTTAGGTTGATTCTTTGCTTCGGGAACTTCCCATATACATAACTATCAGAACTCTTTTAGAACAGCTTGACTGTCCGTGAGACTATTTATTGACAGGTAGACATATGCTCATCTTTTAAATCATTCAACACTCCATGATCTCTGCCCTTAAAGCACTATTCAAACGCAAAGGGGATCCAATTATTTATTTTCGGTTTCAACTGTTATAGCTATGAAGCAGAACTGGTAAAATAACGAGAAGTGTTTCTTCCTTTCCTTTTTGCAAAAGATACAGTGTCTAATGGCAACGTGTCATCATAATCCACCACATTCTGCCAAAACTGAAAGTGATTTTTCACAGAGGAAAAAAATAGAAAACTCAAGTGAGAGGTAGTTTCTTTTAATTTATTCAACATCCAAAAACAGGCTACATCAACTCCTTTAACCCTCTGTACAAACTTGTCCAACTTTGTTCTACTAGCGGCACTCTAAATCGGATTATATGTCACTACTAATGCACATGAGTATTGTAATTAATATATTATTATTGCCAAATAAAATACATCGAAAACTGTATTTATTAAAAATTTACTAAAAGAAATAATTGTAGTATGGCAAGTAAAGTTAGTATAATTTGGCTCCATATATGAAATTATTTTACTGTAGGAAATACATTTCTGTATTACTATTAAATGACACAATTTACTCACATTTTTAATATGATACTTGTGACGATTAACTGTACACGATGATAATCGGTGAAGGACTATTTGACAATGCATATTTCGTAACTTTATGGACGGATTTGAGTTTACCACCTTTGCTGTTTCATTTCAATATGTATCCAGAAGACCAGTTCACGCAAATATGAAGTTGAAATCGGTAATAACGTATGAACTACCATATTGAAGGTAGCAGGATATTCATTGTTTATTGAGAACGAAAATGTAATTAAAGTAACTTTAAGAAACTTCAAGCCCAAAGTTCTTTCGTCTTATAAATCTGCGAGTTCTTCTACATTGTGTGGTAAAAATCACACCTAAGATAGAGACTCCGACATACGCGAACACACACAAACTACAAATAACACAATTAAAACCTACTTCAACAACACACACACAACCATATAATATTTTAGTGGGGCACCATGTTACGATTTGGTCCATTCCCCAAAAATAATTACCGATATATATAAGAAATGACCTCTGATTGATGTGTCATCAAAAGAAAAAGAAGAGGGGGTTGTAATCCGGTGGCGAGCGCGTTCCACGAATCTCAACCGTCTTGCCTTTTTCTTTTCAAGAGATGAAGACTTGCTTGCAATAGTCCGACCTGCCTCCTTGATTCTGCACGAGACTCCCGAAATTGAGCGAGTGTACCAAATTTCTATAAGCGTTGTGCAACATGCATCGAAGCTTGTGGACGTCCCTTCGAGTAGTTACTGTAAGTGTTTTGTAGTAGTTTGATGTAATGTTATGCCAAATAAAGCAGGTTACATTGATTTGATAAACACATTTTTTAATTGATACATCAAACTTACCCATAGATTGTTACAAATTCAAAATGGCGTGTCGCGTGAAAAAGCCTTCTCCGACCTTTGGTTTCCCATCTCAAAATACTTATATTAGACCCCTCTTACACTGTATAAATTTGACCCAAAAGACTGTGGACACGCTTCATCTAAATTTACTAATAATTTAACAATACAATTGTTTTTTGTTTAAGATTCATATTAATACTGAAACAAATTTGGATTGCTATTTTGTAATAAATTCAGCATACAATGTTGTATATAATTTCATGTTTACACAATAAATCTGACTTTTATATTAGCAATTTTCCTGCAACAGCTCGAAGAGCCGAGAATGAATAATTAACACTATAAAATGTCAATCACTTTTAATACTAATCAATTATCACCGGATACTTCTGAAAATCGAATTTATTTTTACAATTAATTGCAAACCAACTTGCTCTATCAAGACAATTATAAATCAAGAACTGATTTTATCTTAAATTTAAAAGCGGTATTTGCTGAATGCTTCTATAAGCAAACATGACTGATAAAATAACTAATGCAAAATTATTGTTTTCCGCGTCAAAGATAAGCAAATAGAAGCAAAACTCAAACGTAAATTCTAATCTAAAGAAAACTATGACCTCCTTAAATCAGTTGAACAAGAAATGGTCGAAATGGAACAAATCTCTAACGAGAATCTATCTTTTGTACTTACCAAATTCTGTAACAGGTTCCACTAGTGCTGCTACTGACTGTCTCACGAGACTAAGACTAATACAGGGATTTCAAAACTGCAGCTATAAGAAATTCTAAGTACAAAATTCGACTTTGAACTCCGACAATTAAATCCAAGGCTTCTAGAAATTCAATCGGAAATATTCCTAAAACAAATTAGTTAGCAATTAATGAAGTAATTTCGCAAAAATGGCAAACTTCTAACGTACTTAATTTGACTCTTGCCGTATTTTCTCCTCGAAGCAAATTGTCCTTTACCAATACATTTTTGACCACAATCCAACTCGCTGAATCCAAGTCTTCGTGAACCAACCCGCTCTAGTGCTGCGAATTATGTAAAGTAATTGAACGAAGTAAAGATAACACTCTCTCCAACTGTAGTACCAGGGTACCAAGCGCGTAGCAAAGATAAAAATCTATTATATTTTCAAAAGCAAGGGATAGATGACAATTACTTTTTCTTTTGCATTGATCTGTTTTCTGCTCGAATGTTCCTTGTTTCTTACATTTTTTCTATTTTTCTCTATTTATTTTAATTTGTCATAACCGTAATCTCTTCATTCTCTATTCCGTGTCAGGATTCATATCTTCATATCAATTCAGCAAATAATTAGTGGCATGTCCATTAATTAGACAATGATCTCCACATTTTTCTAGTGTTAATGTTCAAGTTACTGAATATAGGCAAATTTAAGAGACTTGGAACTATATTGGAAAAGAATTGGATTGCGTGTGACAGTTATTAGACTCTGAGAAGCAATTCAGTGACGCTGGAAAGAGTAGGGTGCATTCAAATTTCCTAAACGGACTAATATAACATCTTTCTAAGAAAACAATATTTTTGTCATCTCGCCTGTGTATCTACAAAGTTGGAGTTACATTCCACTGGTACGTTTCTTTATGTGCTTGCACTTTTTCTGATAAGCATATTTCTACTTAAGTCAAGTTGTAAGTAATTTAAACTGCTTGTGTATTGTCAAACTATACATGTCAGTCATAATAGTATGCAATACGATTTCAAACTAATGTAAAATAATAAATGTCAATAATCTGAGTATACTTAATGCAATTGTAACTCGCCAATATTTCTTCATACTCACGATCAATTGATATTTGCAGTTAGAGCATGTAACGCCCATGTACTGAGGATAAAATAAAAATTAAACATTTACTCGTTTAGTAATTAAATCGGTTTCTGTCGAAAGGGAGTGTGAAACATTTTTACAATTATAACACTTATCAAGAAATGGATGTTTCAGAGGAAGATGTAACAATATGTGATAAAATGACCTTCGTTTCTTGAAATGTGTTCTGTATATAAGACTCTTTCCCATTTTCTCATAAACCAAACCGTCTCGTAATAAAACAGTTTTTGTCATTTCTGGATATTTTTATTGCACATACACCCTTTCATGAGAAAGCGATTTAATTATCAGTATCTTATCGCTTATCAACCTAACCTAAATGACCAGATAATAGTGACTTTTGACAATGAATACAATGTTAAAACGATTTTTTTGAAAAACAATAAGTTAGAACCAGGAGTTATAACTTTCTTATATTGAGTTAAGGCAAAAAATCAGGTCCTCTAACGTCACCTGTGGCAAATTGTTAAATATAGGTAGTCAATGTGCTAGAAATACCTTTCAGAAATCGATAATTGGGTAAAATGTACGAGACTTCCTTTGGTTCTTTGACAAAATTCATTTTAGTATTGTTATTAATGTTCTCACAATCCTACATTAAATAATTTTCGAATGTATTTATATACTAATATTTGCAATAATATGCGATGAAGAACTCTTTATGTAAAATAATCGTGTATTACGTCCAATTATACATAAATGCTTTATTTTATATAAAAAAATTTAGTTCCAGTGTTGGAGGACAAGAGCTAATGTTTTACAATCTTCACGTAACTCTAGATTTTCCTTCCAAGTTATATGTACGAGATGTTCTATATGGATGGAAAGATTTGTTGGGTGAGTGATTCCTTTACATTCACGAAATTTTCAACATGTTTTTTTTTATTTATTCTACTATAACGTTATACAGTTATAATGTTATAGAACGGGTCCGCAATATTGAAATTCAAATGGAGCTCCTTACTGGATGGATTAACGTACGTGCCCTTGATCTTGGATTCGATTCTCTGCGGAAAACCCTGTGGCTCAGATTCCACGTTAAGCTGTTGTTAAGCACTTCCTGAGAAAAGGGACGCTAAAATCAAATCATGTTTAACTGAAAACATAATTTAGCTCTCACACCATAATAATGATTGTATATGTTTAACTTCCGTCGAGCTCGTATATAATAGTTATCAGATTCATTGTAGAGAATACATGCTAGATAAAATTTATTTTTAAAAAATTGAATACCTCATGGTTTTAGGATAGAACATTTTCTGTTTGATATTTTAGTTTGGAATTTGGATCATAATATTCGACAAATAATTACAGAAACAAATGTCGTTCCTAAACTAATATTTATTTTTCACAGTATCATTTGGTGGAACTGCAAGCTTCTTCCTTGGTTGTAGTATTATAACAGGTGTAGAACTGTTGTACATGTTGATCATTCGTATGTGTATGGAACTCAAATCTCGGTTCTCCGCAAAGAAAGAGTTGACTCAGAAGACAAGAGTAACGTCAATAAGGAATTCAAAATTGACTAAAAGGTAAAATGATATTATTGAACATCAATATGTAAAATCGAATGCTGGAGGAAACGCATTTACAAAAGGAATGAGAGGTAAAAGAATAAAAAATAATATTTAAAGGACTTTAAGAATTATAAATAATATACATTTATACCGTATATGTATTGTTAAGATTTCACATCAAACTTGTAAAGAAAATTACTAAATTATTGAACCTCCAGAAGCACGGTGGTATCGGAAGGATATAACTCATACGGATAAGCTCTCATTTCATTCACTGGTCTCTGTATTTTAAAACATTAGTCATCCTACCTTGATTATAAGAGTCAAACGAAAACAGACCAGATTTATAAATATTGGTTAGATATGTAATTTTCTCTGTACAAAGTTCAGAATTAGCAGTTTAACCCTCCTATGGCCCTTTAAATGTACACATATGTTCATCCTTGTGGTCTATTAGATCCCAATTATGTAATTTCTCGTAAGGGCATTCAAACATGAAAAAACACTAAATAATAATTAATCTAGTGTCTTGCGGTAGCTTAATAATTATTATGGTAATAATAATGGTAATAATAATAATGATAAATAACGAATAATATGACAAATATAGTATTAGACATTGGTGTCAATATGACCATAAAGGCTGATGTCTTACTTTTTATAAATTAACAACATTATATAAGTAATTAGCGTTTAGTATTATGATTAAATAAAGAACTAGACTCTGTCCAAATATAATCAGTAGCCGAAAACACCGCACAAATAAATTATTCAAGAAACAGTTGCCTCTTGAGGTCATATTTATCCCAAGGCCATAGGAGGGTGAAATATTATTTTAAAAAGTTGTGAGAAATAAATAACATCCAATGTTTGTTCATAAAATTACAGGTGGTTTACTGTTTTTGACTACAAACAATATTAATAGTCATTTTTTCGAACAGAAAACTATCAGTAACGGAAGGAATACTGTCAATAAAATCAAAATTTTCAGAATTTATTGAGAGGATAGCAATGGAGTATTTAAGAAACACCACATTCCATGGACTTCACTTTCTCGCAAGAGCGGTAAACAAATGTGAACGGTAAGACCCTAATGGAAGCACTCTAAAGTAAATGTAATATATTTTGTTATTAAAAATGTTATACAATACTTCGAGAGGGTCTGATAAAGATTGAGCCTTACCAAGAAAAATTGTGCTAGGAGCTCAAATTAGCAGTGAATATACGACAGGATCTGTATAGATAATATTGCAAAGTGCCATGTTCTATCATATTAACACCCTTGTCTTTTCCATTTCAGAATTAACCATGGCGACGCTTTCAGCAAGCTTGAGTCCGTAGGAGCACATGGCCGTCAAGAAGTTTCTTTTCCGCTAATGGAATGATTCGACGGAGATCAACGATAATATGGAAAAACTTGGGAGGACTATGGTCCGTCATATGACACTACCAAACGTTGGGACAAACATCACAACGGGCCATTTTGATGTTGAAAGTGCGTAATCAAGTACCAGGTCTGTTTCTGTACCTGCTCCCAAAGATATGACATCCAGGACATGATAATATAAGATCGAATATTAGCCAAAATGATTCCTACATGTTTGGGCTTACCACATGAAAGAGCCGGTACCGTTATTCATAATGATCTGAATATGAGGAAGGATGCAGCTAAGTGGTTCCCAAAACATATGACAAATAACAATGCCTCCCCACACACGACATCTGAAACACAGGACACAGTTGCCACCCAACGCTCTTACGTGTTACATCACCCTCCAGGTCGCCTAAAGGTCCATCCGATATCATCTGTTCCAGAATCTCAAGAAACATCTCAATGGTCACTGTTTTCAGTTTCCAAGTGGCAATTTATTCTAGAAGCGACTTGTTACCGCAGCATATGACAGATTTTACAGCATAATGGTTGCAGATTTCTATTTAAATCTTGCAGGAGAGAAGTCGCCAATGCATTGATCGACTTGGGAAATATGTGGAATCGTGTGGGAATTTCAGCTTCCCAGCTCCATTATTTCTTGGCAAGACTCAATCCTTATCAACACCCCTCGTACTCGTGTCTGGATATATTTTTCGTGTGTAATTCTTTGCATCATAGTGTTCAGAAGATTTGTTATTCTGTGATAATTATCTGTCATTTTTAGGACAAAGCAATATGAAATGTTCATAGGAAATTCTGTAAAACGCATCAGGAAGTCCATACTTTTGTACCGATTAATAATATAAACCTAAGATTATTGAACACTTGAATAGTGTAGTTTTGAGTCTTCAGCAACCAATATTTACACCCACGTTGCTATTATATTACTTATAGCCTATCAGATTACTTACATGAACAAAAATAGTGTGTATTACGAGGTTGTTTAGAGAAAACATACGAAAAATGTTACTATTCGATTATGGGTGAAGCATGACACTGCTCGAAGATGATGCATTTTTTTCCGATTTTTTTTATTCTATTGAGGTATCACATTGATAGTGACATTCTACAAAACGTTTCCTTTGCCCATTCTAAAAATCTACTGCCTTTAATAACCAATCAAAACTGAAACTTAAGAAGGCTTGGCGGCAAGAAATTAAGATAGCAAGATGGTTTGAAAATGGAAAATGACTTTGCATTTTTGTATTCACAACCAACTTTTTTAACCATTTTAAGGTCCTCGGGTCCATTTTGACCTATTGGTGTTATTGATGTCACATAACTCCTAAAGTGTATCATCTAAACTTATCACACTACATGACTTTTAATTTTACTATGTTTCCGTTCATGATTAATTTAAAAGCTGTAGGTGTTTAAAATATAGAGCTATAAAAATTTTTACAGTTAAGTTCCTCTGGGTCCAATTGGACCCATACACTTTACTATCTACATCTTATGCTGTATTCGGACCTGTGCTCTTTGAAATAAACCTGTTTATGTTCACGCGTTCCTGTGATAAATTTTGTCACCATTTTCGGATGTTTGGAAATTTCCCAAAAAACGGGAAATTCATATTGGTAAGGGAAATTCAGGCATTTTCCTAAAAACAGTGAGAAATCGAAAACATCTTGCATTCTTCACTTTTTTAGCATTATACTTGATCAGTTAGGTTCTCTTTTATTCTTGCGCTCTTACTTCCGGTTCCCTCTTGTATCAAGTGGTGCAACAAGATTTTTTGGGGGGGATTGGTGGTGGCAAATGGATATATACGAAAAATAAAATTTGCAATTTATATTGTATGGGTGTATATCTGCCTAGCCCCTGTCCGCCCCCACTTGTGGTTGCATTGCTGCTTTATATCTCTATATTTTCGGGGATAGGTTTCATATTGTTATATTTCCATTATAAACCATAATAAACAACGAATGTACTGAATCCTTGTGGCATCCTGTTGAAGGAGGCAGTATTTTCAAAGCAACAATGGCTTTGAAACGTTTCAAAATGATTTCGCGAGTTCTTCGATTTGATGACCGTGTTACAAGGGCACACCGACATTTGAATGGTAAATTCACACCTATTTGGGAGTTGTGGGAAAACTGGGTTGAGGTCTTACCAGAATGTTATAATCCAGGAGTGTTTGTCACAATTGATGAACAGCTTGTGGCATTCCCTGGCAATTGTCCATTTCGCCAGTATATGCCAAAAAGGCCGGCGAAGTATGGTATCAAGTTTTGGGTGTTATGTGATAACGATTCCAGTTATGTTTGGAACATTCAGCCGTATACAGGAAAGTGTGATGGTGATCAAGAGAAAAAAATCAAGGGACGAGGGTTCTACTGGACTTATCAGAACGTCTAAAAGGACATAAAGACTGGCAATTTTTTTTTACTTCATACCAATTGGGTCAAGGGCGGCTGAAGAGAAATCTTACTCAGGTTGGCACAATCAGAAAAAATAAGTCTTCAATACCACCTGCACTCCTGATTACCAAGAATAAGCAGAGATATGAGTCCACATTTTCGTTTACAAAGGATATAACTCTAGTGTTCTATGTTCCAAAGAAAAATCAACGCGTTATCTTACAAAGTACCATGCATGGTGATAAGAAAGTTAGTCATAATCAGGAGAAAAAACGGAAATAATCACAACATACAATGCAACAATAGGATCTGTCGATAATTTGGATAAAACGATTTCTGCTAGCAGATGGCCAATTGTGATATTTTGCAACATGCTATATATTTCAGCTGTTAACACATACGTACTATTCAAGTCTGTGAATCCAGCATGGAGAGTAGAATGTTTTGATAGGCGAAGGATTTTCTTGGTAAACCTGGGAGCTAACTTGATCAATCAACAGATTGAAAGAAGTTCGGCATTACCAAGAACATCAGCTACAAAGAACATAGTGCAAAGAATTCAGAAGCAAGCCGACAGTTTACAACAGTCACAGAGCTCGTCGTCTATTAATCCATCAAGAAAAAGAGGGAGATGTCATTTGCGTATAAATACAGACAACAAAAGCACACCACGTTGCGCAAAGTGTCAGAAATTTATCTGTAAGAAGTATGTGAATTATACCTGCACAAGTATGAAAAAAAATGTTAAAGCGCTAAATAATTGTACATATATATATATATATATATATATATATATATATATATATATATATATATATATATATATATATATATATAATGCTTACAGTGGACAGTTCAAAGAAATTTTACACAAGTATCTACGAGAATGTAAGCACGGAAATAAATTTGTGCCATACGTGAACGTGCTCAATTCTGTACAAGGGTTTATAAATTAAAATATATATTTTCTTATCCTAAAATTTGTTGAAGCTAAAAAGAATGTGCACTTACACAATTATACAGAAAAGATAGGTTCTAGGATACATTATTTCCTGAAAGCATTCTAAAATATTTTATATACTTCTAACAACTAAAACGGACTTTGTATAACATTATTTATTTTGCTGTGATGTAAATATTTTCAACAAGTAATTACGTAAAGCTGCTTCGGTAAAATGTGTACATAGGACTATCAACGCAACACAAAAATGTTTATTACATGAATTAATTTTTAAAGACCTTGATTGAGTGTATAAGAAACTACTCACTTACAGTTCGTACAAGGCCGTAGGAGTGAAATGTGCTTATACTCCAGTCCTACGCTCTTTTACAATGCGCAAAGCCTTAATGTACAAGTCAAGATGGTTTAGCGATGACACGTAAACAAGTAAAATCACTTCACTGCTCCACCATTTAAGTATATAAATTAAAAAAGTATAGTGGGTCCAAATGGACTCGAGGACCTTATGTGTACACTCCAAACGAGGACCTTAGGAGGGTTAATGTATGAACATACTGTCAAGTCAGTTATATAGTCAAGTCAGTACACAATATAGTCAAGTCAGAACACTCAGATATTTATTAGTTTTTTTGATGGTATGATGCCCACTATCACAGTATTTCCCATACTCATCTGTGGACGTTTGTTTGTTTTGGAGGTACACATTTTCTGAAGGTACTAGTGGCATGTCTTCGCATAGTTTAAATATCCTACACCGTATGAAGCATGCAATTTACACACTGAAGATGCAATACCCAGTTTTCAATTCTTTCAGCATGAATAAATGCTTCAAGAGTTTAACATGACGAAATCGCTGAATCCGTAAGTAGGCCGAGTGGTTGTCCTTCTGTACTGAGTCTAGAAACTGGATAAATCGCAAGTATAACGTCATAGGTGAGCTTTATGCCGACTTTGAGTAGCTAGTCTTGAAGTATGGTGATCAGCAGTCAGAGTTCGGGTCCAACAGCCTGAACTGTCTTTGCTCTTAAAAGATGTGAATGGATATTGATAGTTGAGTCAGCAAGTGAGTCCACCTTGCTCATTGATAAATGCGTCGTGAAAAGACGAAACTTGAAATATGAATATATTAGTGAAACAGGTACATTAGGGTGTCTGTTATACATGCCCATAAAAACGAAATTCGAGATAATCACTGGACCACTTCTTATATTTTTTCTTTCCATACAAAATGGATTTGAGCAAAATTTCAGTTTGATACGATAATAATTAGAGATCCCTCAAGCTCAGCAAAGTGTATTAGTTTTTTTTTGTATTATAAGCCATTCATAGAATTGCCAGAGGGCCTTACCTGCGCAGGTCTACGTAGCCGAATGGAAGAAAACATTTTGTTCGTAACACATTTCGTGTAAATACCACTTTTTACACAAACACACGTTATACACAATACATAATTACACACACTCATACATCTCTAGAGCTTTTCTTTACTAAGAGTTTATTTCTTGCAGTTGAGGAAATTTCGTTTGTGCTCTTGGAAAATTTGCAGCAAAAACTGACTTTGAGATTCATCACGAACAATCGCTCTGTTAAATTCTTGTGTTAGAGCAACTGCTCTTTCAACACAATAATTCACAACGTTCAAACGTCAAACAATTGCCAGTCCCATTTTAAATTTTTCTCTTTCATCCCATGTACTTAGATCACTCTGCAGAAAGTTTGTACGTATGCCAAGCCACTGAAAGAACATAATCGTTTTTTTTTCACAAATGAATCAGTTTTGCATTCGCTTGGGTTATCAAAATCTTGCGTTGATACGGATTATTTTCCCCTTCACGTTCATTTAGAGGTTTTACCATTCTTCGTTTACACTCTAGCGACAACGTGTGGTCAAAAAAGCCCAAGCGATCAGCACCTCACTCAAATACCACAAATGTAATCAGCTTCTAAAGCGCGGTATGTGCAACATGTGGGATCTTGCTCTTGAATTGAATAGTTAATTGAAGTAGTTCCATATCACAAGCGGGAGCAAGTTCAGCATGCGTTGCTGTAAAAAATGCTTTAACATAAAACAGAGTCAAAAAATGCAGATTTCTTGGATTCCCTTTTCTTCATGTTTGGTTATTCGAAACTGAGAATTAAGCATGTAAATTTTGCAGCTGTATAGTGCCTTCGATAACCACCTGGCATGATTAATCGCACCTGGTCTTCTAAAGTGAACTCCTCTCTGTGGTTTCTGTCCAAGGAAAATTACTGTTAATTCTTCAAGTTCCAGATAATCTCGAACAATGCGACTTTGGGCCCAGTCGTTACACTACGACAGACGCAAATTTTAAATACATTAGGAAGCATTAATTCCAAAATATGATAACGACACGGAAAGTTCATAAGTTTTATTTTCTTTAAAATACGCTGTAAGTGCGTGCAGGTAACGGATACGTCCCTGTATTATTCACAGTTGTGTCAAAACACAGTGCAGCTACTCTGTCGGCAATTTTCTAGTCCTTTAACAATTCAACAACTGCTGTAGCTTGTGCAAAACCAGTTGTTCTTTCTAATTTTGCGGCTCCTAGCACTTTGTCTTCAGTTTTACCAGACAAGTCCCTAACAACCACAGGTAAATGTTATCTTATTGTTATACTCCTCATCCATTAGTTTGTTGTCCCATTGAACATGAAGTGGCCCCTCGGGTTGAAATTTGGCTTTCAATATTTTCGCTGATGCTTTACGATGAGGTTGCCGACTACGTGAAACTGTTGAGCTGTTTATAGCTAGTTTAGTTGTATCATGTCCTAAGCTCTGTGCAGTAGCAGTTATTAAATACGTTGCTTTCCTAACGCTCACTTTAGTTCTATCTAATGTTGCACACAATTCATAAATAAACACACTCTGTCTTGCTCGTTCCTTTGGTGTTACCCTCTATAGAGTTGGTTGAAAGTTGTGAGTAAAACTGTCATTAGAAATTGCATTTGAGTCGTCACCTTCGATTTCATCAGAACAAATACTTGCATCCAAAGTCACCACTGTTTCGTTGCTTTGACGTTCCAGTTCTTTCTCCTTCATTTTGTTAAATCTTTCCTGTTTCTCTCTAGATCTCGCCTCTCGGGGCCTGTGTTTTATCCACACCACCCATTGTTCCTTGACGGTCACGTTGTCGTTGCGCTATGAAAAAGTCTTTGTCTTCTTTATTCTTCATAACATCCAAAGCATTAGCACAAGCGATGTCAAACGTTTTTTCTAATTCACCTACAATTATTTTACTTGTGTATTAGTTTTCCTACTGGAATTTTTCTTTAATTTGCACCACTTCTCAAATAACTGTTCAGCGTTGGTGACCATGTGGTTCCTCGCTCGAATTCCTCAACTTCTTGCATTACAGTGCACAGTGCACAGTGTGAACTTTCTCATACAGTGTTTTTCAACAATAGGTGATGATGGAGAAACAATTTCAGGACCTGTTTATTGGAAGGGAGTTTGCTACCTAGTATCACATGGTCTGTGCTGCCCAGGAAGTAAATTTTACTATTATTCCTAGCAGAGTAGGATGTTTTCTTTTAATGTTCCATTTCTCACTCAAAATTCATGCACCAAGATCCTCTCAAACGTCTTACTGTTGTTTTTACTGTCTTGCGTCTTACTGTTATTCCAAACATTTATGCCAACTTTTGTCTCTTTAGATTTTTTTTACACTATTTTGTCTAATTTGCCTACACTATGAAGATATGCTGAAGGAGCAAACATTAAGCTTTCATTTGTTACCTGGATGAGCCCAGTAAATTGAAAGGTAACGAAGTTATACAAATTTAGTTCCTTGATGCTGAGTTTAAAAAGTGAAATTGAAGCGAAATTCCCTTTTTTTTTCAAAAAATCTCCCTGGTCAATTTTTTATCCAAAAAGTTGGGAAAGAATTAATTTAACATAATTTCATTGGTATTTATGTATTAAAAAATTAAAGAGAATCTGACACTTTGAAGCACTTGCTGTAGATGATTTAACATGGAATGAGCCTTATGTAGTATTTAAATTTCTCAAGAGTTCCATCGTCATTGTTCTGTCTATCCATTACTGAAGTGTGTGATCTTAGTGCACATATACTTATTTGCTTAGCTTTATGTAATGTGAATAAGATATTCGAAAAGTGTAGTATTATTGTGTGTGTGAAGGTACCTTGTTTAGTGCAAGGTGAGGGTATATTATATAACTTATGTGTTATATATATTACATAAGCGGCACGTTTACTGGATTTATTCACATAGGGTTCCTCTGGGATTCGTTTTCAATTTTGGATTAGGATATAGCGATAAATTATTCTCCACACTCATTCGTTTCTCTGGGGCGCGGCTGCTTAGTGGTAGAGCGTTCACGTCCGGTGCTTGGGGTACCTGCATCGATCCCAAGCTCGCGCTGTGTAGACTTTGTGGTGATCAAACACCGGTTTCCTACAACTTTCTTCATTCCACCATTTCATTTATCTCTCATAATCACCGTCTCCTTTAGGCTAACCGGCATAACCGTAAGACGTAAAACTAATGATTTCACTTCATTTTCATTTTTTTCCTCCGTTTTCCTCATTCGTGCTTACATTACTCTGAACATTATGTACATATATGCGAGTTGTCAATATATGTTTTTTACAAGCTACAAACTATGAGAAAGAAATTTCGGTATGAGAAAGAAATTTGGCCGATCTCAAACTCTTCTTATTTACCCATGCATTTCTATTCTGTCTTGGTTTGGTGCTGGTATTGTGGTGACCAAATGCCTTACACTCGATTATACGCATTTAAATGTTTTGGCTTAGTAAAAGTGAATTACGCTTATTTAATGATATGTAACCAAATATTAACATATGTTTTAAATGCATTATTACAAGCCTGCTTAAAAATTAAGATCTCAATTAACTTATTTCCCAGATTGAAAAAAATGAAAATGAAATTTGTTTGTTAACCAAAGGGAAGATCAACAATCAAACAATTTAACGCATCATAGCTCAAGACCAATCATTATATAAGAATGATCAACACTCAAGTCAGCCCAAGGGGTGTCTCGGAGGATCCTGGCCCACTTTTAATGACATTATTCCTAATAGTTATTTCGTTCAGTGTCCTGCGCTTAAAATTTCATCGTTTTGAGTTGAGGTGATTTTGAGTTTAATGTTCCTTTCAGCAGCGAGGCTATATGAGACTGGACCTACTAATTAACGTGGGACCTAAAAGACATGATCTCCCGCCGGTAATTGAACCCGGACCTCCCAAAGGCGCGTATGCTAGCCGCTTAGGCACGAAGAAGCTCCCTATCGTGTTTAAAATACAACCTCTGCGTTTCCTATGCATTTTCTTTATTTTACTTTTGATAAAGGTTATTTTTTATACTAACGTAAAGGTGTATGGACGATTTGGAATTCCTGAGGCTCTTTCTGAAATATGTACTTTTCTAATTATTTAATACTCTTTATTTTTATTACCTTTGACAACTGAGTGCATATCAAAGTAGTGATTAGCCTTCTCTATTGATGACATAAAATAATCTTTGTGGGTTAAGGTAGCTTGTATCTACAGCAGGCAGTATCAGAGGTATCCCGTGAGCCTTCTAAGGGTAAATTTAGAATGGGCTGTCTCAGTCGGTAAAATAGGTCATAATCTCAAATTAGGAAACCGGCGATTTAGATAGTGTAGTTTCATTGGTTTTCCTTAATCTCAGTAGGGTGTTTCTAGTATAGCTCTTGCTTATGTCCTTGATAATTAGGAAATTGCTTTTCTTAATCTTTATTTCAATGTTTCTGTACATATTACTCTAAACTAAGTTACTTTTGATGATGACTAATCTGTTCGTTGCAGTTCCGTTACTTCGGTTGTAGATATAAATAAACTTTCGTTTTATGATAATGAAACGACCTTACTTCCCAATGTAGAAAAACGAAAATTATATTGCCAGTTTTCACTTATTACGTCTATTCGAAATATGCAGTATTGTGATGTAATTTTATAAGTTGCTTAGCAACACTAGCAAGTAAGTAATACTAACAATATTAACAAGTAGTATTGTTGAGCACATATTTTGTTGAATACATATTGTTGAATGAATTAATGTTGAATGATTGGATGCTTTTATTTAATACAAAAATTAATTCATCTTCCTCACAACAATTTAAGCGTTCTATTTATAAGAAATCAAGGATGGATAAGGAATTACATTTTTGATACATTATTATTAAGCTAACTAAGAAAGTTACGTCGCTTTTTGTGGTGGTATGTTTTCCAGTGGCCCTCACACCGTGAGTTGAATGCGAATGGGGATACGCCGAAGGTAACTTGTTGGTCGGAGTACATCCAACATACTCTCTGGCTTTGACAATTCAGTTAGACCGTGAACGTGTGTAATAACTGACTAAACATGGGATCGTCAGAGGGCATCCTAAGGTGCATGTGTGCTGTACAACTTCAAACTGAGGTTGAAGGCGCTACTGCAGTGCGCAAGATAAGTCAGGACTTCGGTGAGTGTGTCGTAACTACGTGAACAGTGGCGCGGATTAAACATAAATTAAACATAACTTTCTTACAAGGCTGTCTGTATTCTTTATTATAAATTAGCGAGAAATGTAATAGTTTCGGAAGTATATCACTTCCTTCTTGAGACTACTATTTCAACTGAAATCATAGATAACATAACATAATTTGTTATCTCTACCAATCAGGAATCATCTTTTTCATTAAAATACAAAATATATGCCCATTGTTGTGACAACTTTAAACTCTTATCAGAAATCATACCTTGTTACCTAATCTTTATATTTCTTTTAATATATATTATATTAAAATATCTATGGCGCGGATTGTGGTTTAACATGTAACGAAACACAAGTGGGGTTTTGGGGGGACTTCCGGGCTTATGTCCACCGAAATCTTACTTACTATAATAAAATATATGAAATATATTGTAGAATTTTCATATTTTCATGCAAAGCATCCCCCGAAAGTTAGCAAAACCCCCGAAAGAAAATCGTAAATACGCCATTGCGAAACACTCAAGGTCGCACCAAGTGTTGGAACACATACATACGTACAAAATGAAGCAAACAGTGGGAAGACATGTCACTAACTGGTTCTACAATTCAGTGTGAATGTACAAACTATTTTCAGCATCTCTGTCAACGTGGGAAATAGTACAAGTTGGGTCGATCGGTTCAAAATTATTTGACTCCAGGCCAGAAGGCAACCTGAGCAGAGTATTGTGTTTCTTTGTTCTTTCGTTTGAGGAATGAATCATTTCTAGACAAGGTATTGGCATGTTACATGAAGTGTGTCCTGTACTAAGCTTTACGGCTTCATCATCGTTGGGAAACATAACTGATTTGTTTCCAATACTGTCGAAACCAACACTGCGCCAGACGAAAATCCTTCTGTGTGTTAATAGACTGCTTGCGGCATCATACATCTGAAACTGCTACCAACTGTTCAGAGTTTCAATGCAGCTCTCTACTCTCAGCCGTTGAGCCCTGTTGAAGGAAAATTCAAAACTCGTTAGGCAGCACTTCTGAATCGCGAAAAGATTTTCTGTTACATTCCAAAGCTTAGCCCCACGTGGTCGTAGCAGGGACAGCACTCTACACCTTCAATGGGAAACAGTATTGCATCCGCCATACTCCTCGGACATTGCACTTTCGTATTATCACCTCTTCAGTTTTTTGGGCAATCACCTTAGAGGATGACAGTTCTAGTAGAGATGCAAAATTCGTTTGATAATTTCTTCGTTTAACGGCGCAACCAAATTCTACAGATTTGGAATCCATTGACTTCCAGAACGTACGCAGAAAGTCGTCCATGTTGATGGTTACTATTTTTGATCTTACGGATACATCTTGGGTGAGGTATTGATGTTCGATGTCGGTGAATGAAAAAGCACAGAACTTTCTTGATTATTCACTAGAATAGATGATGATTCGATTGAACTCTACTCACCAGTTATAGTGTTGTAATATTTTGATATTTCTTTTTTTCACTCTTTGAACAGTGATCAAGTTGGTCTTTGAGTGAAAAGCAATATTCTCACTTGTACATTGAAATATATCCTATAGCCAAGGTTTTCCGCACGTTTGTACTGTTTTATGTTTTGTGAAGTTACATGATTTTAATGAATACTGGGGAAGAGATTATTAAATAAGTACAATAAAAATATTTATTTCAATAAGTTCTTAATAATCACTAATACATGTTTTATTATTACCTACAGGGCATTTTGGATTGTATTTTTCGTATGTTACATGCCAATAACTACATTCATTACTAAATGCTTATATGAGGACTATGTTTCTACACCTACTAGTATTGAAACGTATATAGTATCAAACCCTGTTCATGACAATGTTCCTGCTATTTTTGCTTGTCCTCTATTTAATGCTCTCTCATACGAGAAGTTTATAAGTCCTAATATTTCAGGGTAAGTCGCTTTAAGCTAAATCAATGTCATTGTACTTCAGTCTAGAAGGACGTCGAAGCTCCTAAATTACTATTTTAATATAATACTAGAGTAGCATCTAATTGCTGACTGTACCAATAATACTAGCATCTTTAAAATACGAATATGATTGTGATGTTAATATAGTAAAATAAGCCATTGGATATGTGAATTGTGAATTATTATCTGCTTGCGCAGTTACTAATCGTTATAGGAGGATTAAAATTTTGTACGAGAAAAAACACCGGCCATTTTGAGAAAGTATTGAAATTTATAACCAACCTCCACAATAATAATACTACAGAGAAATTGTGAAATGTAACATTACGTTTTTGATCCTCATCAGGAAAGATGTCTTTACTTCACCCTTCCCGGTACGTCATTTTGAATGACGTCAAGAAAGGGCGGGTTGCTTAAGAATGTGTGATAAGTTTCAGGAGTTTTTATTTGAAATGACGAATTAAACACATGCTCGGAGTAGAGTGAAAAATTTAAATCACCATTTTAGTAATATATCTTAAAATATATATATTGTCAGTTTTGCAAAGTATTGTCTTATACTCTAGTTAAACACCACACATGTATCACTCATAGCGCAGAAATTCTTACTTATTAAAATCGCCTCTGTAGCCTAGGTTTCAAAACATTCATCTCCAGACAAGATATATACATCAGAGAAAGAAAGAAATACGACATTTGTAGGATCTATGCTATTCACTATGGTACTAAAAAATTAGAATTCACGAGTTAAAACACGTAAGCCAGCGCAAGTGAGATCTCGATATATGAACATTCAGAAACGCGCTAGACAGGTGAAAATATATTTAGTATTACAAAAACAATCACGCAATTAATTTTTGTTTACTTATATTCTAATACATGTACTTCAGCATTCGAAATTTTCAATCGACTATAACGAGATAAAGGAAAGAGAGAAACAATACGCTTCAGGAACAAAATCAAAAAGAATGTTCTCCGTTATTTTATTCATACACGAATTCAGAACATTGAAATCCAACAGAAGGAGCTTTCAACTTCCTCGAAAGTGGCCAAATGGTCCTTGTTAGCGTTCAGGAATTTACCATGATCTTTTCACCGTCCTCCAAATTTAAATATCGTTGTGGATTATTGCATTAACCTAACTCACTTTATCGGAGAATGGATACTGATTATAATGAATATGAATATGTTTTGCTGTTGTAAAGCTAGCGTCGTACTAAGTGTAAATCAAGAGATCAGCGGTAGCTTTAAGGTAGAGCGTTCACTTCCTTTGCATAGGGTCCCATGTTTGATCCCAACTAGGGCCAAGTAAACTTTGTGATGGACAAACACCATGTGCGAAGGTATTCTACAAGTTATCCCGTTTTCTCAGATGCATTGTTTTGCTTCGTTGTACTAACGCAAACTGATTACGCTCTTTGCTGTTAACTGCGTTAAATGCATAGCGAACTAAAATAGTTCATGCTATTTTTCAAGGAATTTAGTTCGAATTTTCTTCCGCAAATGACTTCCCATTCAATTTTCATGTAAATTTTTCCAGCCTCCGTATAGTGATAAAACTATTCCAATCCAATCATCAGTTTATCTAGTTGGAATTGTTCTTTTTTTGTTGAACAGAGTTTATTTTACAACTAATATAGTACTTTGTTCTTTTGCCTTTCAAAAACACGTACGTCAAAGAAAAGAACTGAGTGGTAGGTGATATGAAGTTTGCTTCAAGAATTTAGTTTTCAATGTTTCTAAAGGACCTACATTGGCAATATTTCCTTAAATTATTATAATATTTTGACATATTTTGTTTAATTATGTTCCTGCTCCAATAATAAATGATGATAATGCAATTTCAAGCCACTTCACGAAGTAGAAGAAAACATCTCACTAACAGGAACAGTACCTAATAGTAATAACTAAAATCTTGATTTGAAATCGGTGAACTTAGATGAATTACAAAAGGGAGGGTTCTGTTAACAAGGTGATACCAACTAAACAATATTGACGACAGTTGCACCAAGGTAACCAAATAATAATTTCAGCAGGAATGGAAGGTTTATCAAACAACTAAACAAGTAAAGTTTATTAAGTGTCACACTCCGAATTGCTTGAAACTCCTGGAGTGAATGAAGAAATCAAAAGTACGACATACATGTCTTTCCATATCTGCCAACGTGGGGATGAAGGGGTAACACCCTTAAAGTGCAAACAGAGGGCAATATGACACATTTCAACAAAGGTAATAACTAGCAACACACAATGGGAATTTGCTTCAAACTCTTGTAGTGAATAAAGGAATCAAAAATAGGACATACGTTTTTTATTTAATGATGAACGTAGAGGAAGAAAGGGATAAATACCGATGTAAAGTGCGAACATACGGCAATATAACACATTTTAGCAAGAGTATAACTAGCGACGCACAATGGGAATTTGCTTAAAAATCCTGGAGTGAATAAATGAAAAAAACAAATAGGACAAAACATGTTTCCTTATCGGTCAACGTCTCGAGTGAAGGGCATAAACACCCCCTCCCTAAATTGAGAATATTGTCCAAATAACACCAGGTAGGAAAGGCCATAACTACCAAACGACGTCTGTCAGATCGCAGATTAATTATGAATATTGTGTAATCGTCTGCATGCAATGTGAGAAGTGATATCAATTCTGGTTTTACGTAGATATTTAAGAAAACAATAGATGGTATTGTCGTTTGCGCCTGTTTTAGAAATCAGTATGTTGAGTGTTTTGAGCTCGGTTAAATCACATGATACTAAAAAACATTATAATTACGAAAGAATCATAACACCACTGATCAGTGAATTTAATTTGCTATTCTGGTTGAACTCTGTTGTGAATTAATCTTATTATTGTAACCCATTAATGTGCCCAACTCTATCCTAGGTTGAATCTTGATATGCAAATTATGTTTGTAATGCATCCATTTGCATTCAGTGAGAAAGTGTGGAAAGAGCTAGATAAAGACGTTGAATTTTCAATAAACATTCATGAAGCTTATAAGGTAAGTAAGTAATACTAACTAAAGATGTAATAAGGTTATAAAAGTTTGCAAATCATTGTGTTCATGAATTAATATTAAACAGTTCTTGTTATTTGCACAAAAATAGTTCATAAGAGAAGTACGTGTATATCACGCTCAGTGTTAACTGATTTAAAATTGCAATGAACTGTTGAATAGTTTAAAGTGATCATGCCAAACATTTCTGGCCTGCAGAATTCCCCCTTGAATAAGAATCGAATGTTGTAACAACATACCTGCTTTAGTCATTAACTTAATGTTGTTCAAATTCTTTTATCTATGTGAAAAGAATTCATGTACTATGTAACGTGCTCTCGTTATAAATCTGAAGCTCGTTCGTGGAGGCTCAAGCTATTTTAATATATTTATAAATTTCCTATAAATTTCCTCCAACCTTACATTTCACCATATATCTAAAGAATCACACAGATTGTATGTAAAGACCATTTCCATGGGACTACAGTTTGTATCTTCGTGTATAGCTGAATTAGTAGAAAATTCTATTTCCCATAATCATCTATCCCATTTACTCTGTTTATCATTGAAGTAAATTCTTAACGAATTTTTAATAATCGAGACATATCTTTCACTTGGACTCGAAGCAGCGTGATAGGGAGCAATTCTAATGTCCCGTATCATATTTCCATAAAGAAAATTCTTAAATTTTTCCCGAATTAAACACTGAATGATTATCATGCGCTACTGAATAACAAAATCCGTTCCTACACATTAACTTTTACAGTTCATTAACAATAGACTGACTCGACAAAACTTTGTTGGGTTCTAGAAAAATTCTTTTGGAAAAAGAATAAACTATTATCAAACAATAACGTCGCAAAATATTAGAGTGATAGAATTGAATGATGCTTTTTGTCAAAGTCGCCGGAAGACATACTTTATAAGGGTTTCTAACTGCCCTAGTTTTCTTGCATAATATCCCCCGTACCAACTTATAACCCTCCCTTATATCCCTTTTTCGCTTTTAGTTGTTTTATAATTTCTTTCAGATCCGGATCATTTTCTTGATGTTCGTTGATGGCTATATTGGCACAAGACATATTCCATAAATTTATCAAAAAAATAATTAGTTACCTGTTCCTCATGTGATGGGTTAACAACCATCTCCTCAAAATTATTACTATCGTACAACCTTGATAGAAAATCGGCTGAAATATTTAAATTTGTTGAAATTGATTTCACAACAAAATTAAACGAAAAAAGACAATACAATAATGAACCATAACGCTTGACTCTTTTCATATTCTTTATGGCATATACTAATCCCGCGTGATCAATACGCAATTCAAACTGTGAATGCAAATAGGTACTATACCGTTCCATCAATTCCACCGCCGCCATCATTTCAAGTAAATAAATAGGTTCATTTAAATCATATTTCTTGAGGCGACGACTAGAAAAACGAACCGGTAACAAGTTACCTTCTTCATCATGTTGTTGTACTACGCCTCCCAGACTCTTAAGCGAAGCATCCGCATTCCAAGTAAACTTCTTATTTAAGTCAGGAAGCTTCAACATTATGTGAGTTTCAAACATGAGTTTAATATCGTCAAAGGCTTTCTGTTGTTCGTGCCCCCAAACAAATTTTACAGACACACTCCTTAATCGATTAATATGTTCCATTATTTCATGGAATTGGGGAGCAAATTTGCCATAATATTGCAGAAAAGAGCTAAGCGAAATTAAACTTTTCCAATTTTTAGGAGCTAGCAATTTACGAATTACTTCAACCCGTGGTGGGTCCATATAGATTTTTTCATTTTCAATTATAAATCCTAAATAGGAACCCTTAGTTGAAAAAAAGGAACATTTCTTTTTAAATAAAGTTAAACCTTTGTCTTTCAATTTTATCAAGACCTTTGCTAAAATAATTTTATGACTCTCTAAATCTTTTGACTTTATTATTACATCATCCATATACCATTAAACTCCTTCCTCCTTAAGGGGATATAAACAATCTGTTAATATTTTTGATAAAACGTGACTACCTATTGCTAAACCAAATGGTAAAAATTTAAATTCGAATAATCCCCTATGGGTCAAAAAGGCTGTATATCTACGGCTTTCTTTAGTTAGCGGTATTGTTAAGTATGCCTTACGTATATCAAGATGTGAAAAGAATTTACCATCTGCGAGTTCGGCCAATACATCCCCCATACGCGGCGTATATTGAGTATTTAAACATAAACCAGAATTTAAAGAAGAGTATTTTACAACCATGAGTTTTAATCCATCATTATTATTAACTACAAAACATGGAAAAGCAAAATCAGTCTCACTCGTTTCTATTATCCCTTCACTCAATAATTCATCCAAAATCTTATCAAGATCCTTTTGACTAAGCCGTGATAAAGGATATGCCTTTTTGCGAATAGGAGAATAATCATCTAATATTTATTATCAGAATAATCTGTAATAAATCCAATTTTATCAGAAAATACATTAGGAAATTTTGTAACTAAATTATTAACATACCCTTGTATATGTGGATGTTGGTCAACCACTTCCGGATCCACTATCAATGATGCCCGCTCGATCTCTTGACTCAGATAAGTATCCCCAGTTGTTTCATGGATATTCTTCATACATCATCCAACCCTGCCTCTGTCGGTGCCTCCCAAATGTCTTTGACCACTCGCCAATCCTGGATGCGCCACCATCCCTGGATTTACTGGAATATTTCCCATTGGATCCATTCCAATCTTCCCCATCGGTGATACATGTTCCCTAATTGCACTAGTGGGAGGGGGACAAGTTTTTGAAGAAAATTGTAACCGAATTTTTCCATTTTCCAAACGGAACACTAATTCATTTTGAACTAAATCAATTTGCGCTTGTATATATTTAAGTTCGTTAATACCCAAGATGAAAGGTGGATTTAAACTATTAATGAGAAAAAACTTCATTTTTTTACCCACTTTTGAAATTTAATATGCAGCATAACACACTGATTGAGTGCCACTTTGCTCTGATTCACTCCCACAACAGTAAATTTCTCATTGTAAACGACTATAGGCCTAGCTAAAGTTTTATTCCACTCGTCAAATATTTGTTTACTGACCAACGAGGTGCAAGAACAAGTGTCCACACAACATAAATATTGTTTACCTATTATATAAACCGGAATAAAAGCTGCCACTAAATTTCTTTGATCCCGACATGAATAAGGTTTACTACTGTTTGTCCAACTATAAGGATCACAATTCACTTTAGCTGTACATCCACCCGCATCGCATGTTTCAACTCGAACTCCGCTCTCTCTTATACAAGTCAATGAATTCAACTGTTCACTGCCCTCATTAAATTCACCTTCACCATCTCTAACCTTCTCATTGAATGTATTTTGAAATCCTTTTCTATCCCCAACACCGGGTCTCTTATAATCCTTTCGATAATTCACATAATTCCCCCTATTCCCTGCAAAGCGTTCATTAATTTTGGAGAAATCATGGTCCATCTGACTCACACCACTTCTCGCATATCTAGAATCCAACAACTGAGATTTATCACCAACTGCATTTTCTTGATTAAATAAGGGTGAGCGATGCTTAATGTTATAATTCTTTTGCAGCACTCGATCTTTTTTACCAAGCCCCCTTTCATAAATATCATCCGGCCCCCTAGTCGGGGAAAGAGTCGTGTTCGAGGACAAAAAGTTTTTTGTTTCACTTAAACTTTCCTTCCGAGAATTTATAAATTATCTATTTTTCCCCACGAAACCATCATCCTGCGGGTATCGAACCCCTTGATCACTTATATGAGTAGAAGACCCCAATCCCTCTGCAAAGCGTCCTGCTTGAGCCCTACTCATATTCACCTTTACCATTTGTTTATTTAATAAGGACTGTTTATATGCTTTACAAGTCGCCATTCGATGGTTCGCACCACAAAAATAACAATTAATTTGTTTCTTCATTACACAATCAGCTCTAGTAAAGTTTATCATTGAATTGTAAACTTCAACATTCCTCGTAATTATGGATATCAGCCATCAGTTCCCTCAAAGACTCCGGTTGTCTATATTTATACATATCAAATTTTATTTGTGGTTTCATTCCACTTACCACTATATCTAATACCTCCCTTTCATGTATTCGGCCATAACAAACTTTATGATAATCCACAATTTTATTTACGTATTCAAGAATGTTTTCATTAGGTTCTTGCATTGCATTCAAGTATCGTATAGTCAAGTCCCGTTTACCTAATGGAGTAATGAGCTTTATAAACAAGTAACTACTTACATGCTAAACAAGTAAACAAGTAACTACTAAACAAGTATAAACAAGTAACGTGCTCCCGTTATAAATATGAAGCTCGTTCTTGGAGGCTCTAGCTATTTTAATATAGGCTAGGACACGTTTCACGTAAAAATTAAATTGGTCTATATACGTACCTCTAGTAATAATCAATAATGGTAAGACGACTCCAGAGTATAGAAAGCTGTTCAACAAACACAGGGCAATCATAAATTTAGGCAAACGTATATTTTTGAAATAATAAGATATTTAAGTCCTCTTTACTAATAACTTTATAAACTTCCTCAAAATATATTCCAAAAAGAAGATACGAAAAGGTTCTTATTACACACATTTAACAAGAACCGTAGACTCTACCATTTAAACAAGCACTTGGTATAATTCATAATCGAACATTAATGTTTCAAATGCTAGAATAGTCCGAAATAATTCACTCGTTACATTTAATATTTATCATTTTAGTCAGTAAAGCTGATTTCTTCAAAACATACGTATAATTCAAAAACCAAACTCACCTTAATCATGTTACACCAAGAAGATTGTAATATGTGCACTCATATACGCTTTGATAGAAGACCATCTGCTAATATTGGACAATAACTTCTCACGGTAATATCACTATTAAATATAATACTTTTAATAAAAAACGAACTGCAATTCACTTCAAATCCAAGAATAACTTCTTTCCTATGTATTGCAAACGCAATGCTATTTTACTTTTTAGATTTGCCCATCTAACTTTCGCAAACGATTTAACACTTTTCCAACTTCTGGAAACCAACTCTCCACTTTGGTCATTTTAGTCTGAATGACCTTAACGTCACCCAGAGGGCTAGAGCAAGAACAAGTAGTTCCAATATTGCCACATATGGCGCTTTAAAATCGCATATCTGGTTGCATAAACGTCTCAATAGAAATATGAAAAAAAACTCGTAACGTCAATACGGTACAACTACTAGCCAAGGTATTATTGCCTATGTAAAGACAAGAGCAGTACTTGAATTACTCATCATTTGAAACTTGTATTTAAGATCACATTAAATAGAATTTTCATTAAAATATATCTATTTTGTTAAATTCAAAGGTATTATGAAGTAATATCTCCTTAGCAAACGTATGTTCTCCAAGACATGTATATTATCGGCATTACATATAGGACTTGTTGTGTAGTGATACTGTACGGAATAATATGCTACAGACTCTGGTTTACTTACCGCGACGGTAGTAAATTTTGAAAAGTAAATTTCATTTTATTTGATGATTTCAGTAGAATTATTGTTGCTATTATTATTTTTAACGGTAACATTAATCACAACCATATGTCGAATTCACAATATCTGCGGTTTTGACTACACATTATCACGTAAAATAAAATGTTACTTGCACGTTTAATATTATACTTAAATGGCACGTTTAATATTTTGAAGTAACTGCAATTCAGAATTATACGCTGTAGGTTAAGCCCTAACTAACGACGAATGAAACATAGGACACAAAGTTCACAAATGTCAATTTGTTGACTTGTATTATCGCCATACAATTCATAAGCTAGAACATAAGCTCCATAAAGTGTTCTGCCAGAAACGCCACATTAGCTCATGTCAGTGAGAATACTAAAGGTAATCTACCAATGATGAAATATGAGATTCAAACACAGAGAGTTACATGAAATAAGAACTGAGTTCCAATCTTGCACACATGACAGCATAATCATAACATAAAGACAAAAAAATATCTTAAAGCACACACCATCTTAGAAGTTCCGCATTATTTTAACTTCTATTTGGAGCTCTCTACTTTCTACTAGAAGAATAGAACGAGTACGTACATTATGTGACCCGTGACAATAATTTATTTATTTACGAGTAAGGTTGTCGTATTTCTTAAATGCTACTACGAAATTTTCAAGACGCTTCGTAAATAACACAATCTAAAGAGCTAAAAGAAAGTGATATTAAATACTTATACGCCCACCGGGGAGCGGAAAACATATAATAAATTCTGTAAAATCACAGGGATATTTCGCAGCCTTTTGGAAACAATAGCTTATTAAAATTACATCATAATGAGCAATATCTCTTATAGTACGTATCTGTAATATTTTTGTATTCATAGAGGTTTTTATAGTATGTACTGAGATATTAAATTTTATGAATTATGCTTCAATAAGAATAGGTTTGGTTAGTGATATTGTATTAGTAAAAATCTTGTCCACTAGAGTTGTTATGGTAGGTAGCGCCATGGGTGGCGAGTTTCGAAATTATTGCGTTCGTATATTTTTGAAGTTGGATGAATTTCAGTTGCTAACAAGAATATAACCGGTCAAGAAAGAAAAAAAAAGTTTATAGTTCCTATAAGTGTGATATATATTTAGCGGCTGCCTAGAGCTTATACTGAAAAATTATTGTATATATAATATCTGGTGAGTTACGTATTAATATATATATATATTATATCAAAGAGATTAATACTCATTATATATGGTGAAGACATTCCTATGTAAGGCGAGGTTAAATTGTTAATCAAATTGTAACATGATAAATTGATTGACTCTGTCTTTGTTGAGACATATAGGCCTATATAAAGCTAATATTCACATTGTAGTTGATTCTTTTTAGATGTTGTTTTCAGTCGATACAGATAATGTTAAATTATTCCTATCAAGTTCGGATATTTTATAAAGGATTTTTTTGAAACTTAGATTTCCCTTTATCCTAGATTGTCCTTATTTAGTTACAAAGAATTGCATATTAATAGAATACGCTTATTTATTGAAGGTTAAACTATCCGTATTTGTTTTAACTGAATTAAATGTGGGGAATGTTGTGCATTTCTGACGGGTAACAGTGGAGCTATTCTTATTACGGGCAGCTTCGTGTTACAAGTATCATATGATTTCAACAACATTGATTTTGTTATTATAGTTCCACACATTACGACGTTTATTGCCATCAAAGTTATGTCAAAGGTACTTTTTCTATAGGAAATCATCTTTTATTTCAAACTATCATTTGTATATGCTTCATTTTGCACAATTCTTCAGAGGAAATAACTTAATTTAGGTTAATAAAAGAATATTTGATTTAGTCATTATTTAGTTTGTTCATTCCATTATTTTTGGAAAGGTACATACAACCACCATCAACCTTTGCAGAATTAAACTCTATAAATTAGCTGAGTTACGCAAGACCCTGGAAAACTAGTAAAATGTTTGGTGTGGAACCTAATTCACTTTAATATGTGAAAAGATGGTGAAGGGTTAAAATTTTTAGGTATTTGTCCAACTTTTTCCTCCAAGGCAATATGTTATGGCAGAATATGATGTTCTTTAATGTAAGACGCATTTTAAGATGTAAGATGTGATGTAAGTTGTAATGTAAGATATAAGATGTAATCTATTATCAGGCAAAAGTATTTTGTTCGTGGTAGCCAGTCAATAAATTACACTTTCACTGAAATTTATCTGTAAGTAAATTGCTGCTCTCCATAGTGCTAATAAATATTACGAAATGATGTGTTAGTCATCCATGATAAATTATAAGGTAATCGTATTACAAAGAAAGATTTTCCAAATCCACTTGGTCTACGAATAATACATAAAATGTATGTTTGCAAGTCGTATGCATGGTAAGAAGTATGATAACTTTCTGTTCTAAAAGGGGTTTTAAATTGCTCTTCTTTCATTTAAGGAGGTGATCGATATAGCACAGCGTCATACGAATTTGAAAATCTACGTCGTTTTAAGTAATTCAGCATATACAACATTTTTTTCGGGTATGATCATGATTGTATGATGTCTTCTATGACAATTGTTTTGTTTTATCATTTCTGATTTTGAGTGCTTGCAATGGCAATTCTTCTTTATCTTCATCAGTTGCATCTCCTTTCACGAACTATCATCGTCTGCAGCAACTCAAAATGCAAGTGTTTCGAAGACTCGTAATTTAATAAACTTCTTGTTCTTAGAACTTGATACTCCTTTTTCGTACTGGAATCAATAATACTTCGTACATACCTACATATTTTACTATATATGGCACTTTGCATCCTCTGGCAATACTTTAGTCATTGTACCTAAAACATCACGAGTTGGAACTACCCTTTGTATCTAAATTATTGAGTCGGAATCAAACTAGAGTGCTCATTCTCTAAATTGATCTAAACATTTACGCAATTTAACCTAGTTTTTGCTGTAGTATATGCTACAATGAAAATGTTCACTATTAACAATGACACACGAAATTCGTCAGTGTACTGCCATAATACCTATAGCGTGTCATCATTTACTGGAAATATTTGATGAACATCTACATTATGCGTCGTTAGCTAATCATATAATTTCGTACGGATCATTAATGAGACTTACTTGGCGCATGTTCTGTGTAACGTATATCTATTATTATTATTAAAAGTATACTTGCAAGTTACATATACAGCTTGCCTCCAGAAATACAAAATTAAAGGTGCATGCTGGAAGGAAGGATAACGTAATTTCCCCACTAATAAGAAAATAGTCAAGTTATGTTGGTCTAGTTCAGTTAAATAAACGAAAGTGGGAACTTATTGATTCCAAAATCTACGAGACAAGAGTTCTGTAGAACGCCAGGTAATCTATGGTCTACAATAGATAAATCAAATATTATCAACTTTATATAATTGAACTTGAAGAATATAATTAAATTGAAAAGCATGATCGTACAAATAATAACGCAAAATAAATTGGAAAGAATGAAATCTTTGAGTTTTACGTTCCACGGTATGCCGATTAGGCTAAAGGAGAAGGTGATGATGAGTAATGAATGAAATGTTGGAATGAAGAAAGTGGAAGGAAACGGAACCCCGAGAAAACCCACGCATACGGTGCAAAACAAATTGGATTTTGACAAAAAATCACACTTAGAGTTCAACTATATAACTCATAATTCAATATCGCGAAGCGATAATAGAGCAAATACAAGCCCCTTGTTAAATCGTATACTAATTGCAATCAGAAAATCCAATAAATAATCCACTTACAGTAATTTTTCCACTCATAATCCATAACGTTAACTCATAGTCCATATAAACTCTTAATTTTACATTCGTCATATACACTACCAATACCTAATTTAATTTAATGAACCAATTAGATTGAAAAGATTCAATTTTGGCACCAAATATAATTGTTTACCTTCCTTTTTGTGAGCAGCCTGAGAGATGACGACCTCAGGTAGCGCTGCACGTCAACATAATTTTCAATGCAAAAAGAAGTCATAAGGACCCATAAAATTACTTGATATGTACGTACATCTCAATTTGCACATTTTTTCACTATTAGGTCTAAAATATTTCATTTAATAACAAACAATAAAGTCTAATTATGATTTATAATTATTATTTTCGAAACTTCACCACCTTAGCTGTTTAATGACACGTTGCATCCATCCGGCATTTGGTAATTAAAAAGATAACCTTTTAAATATAAATATTCTTAAATTATAACTTATTTAATAAGGAATTGCCAAGAGGTAACTACTCATAAGTTCAACATCAGTTAATTTCAATCATCCAACACTTTCATTCAACATTAACGTCCGGTGTTTGGGTTCCCTGGTTCGATCCCAGCTCGCGCCGTGTACACTTTGTGGTGGACAAACTTATTGCTCGTGTTTTTTCTCGGGGTTCCCCGTGTCCTCTCATTTTCTTCATTCCATAATTTCATCCATCTTTCATCATCACCGTCTCTTTTAGCCTAACCGGCCTAATCGTGGAACGTAACACTTAAAGATTGTTTTTATTCCATTCAAACCAAAACCCTAAAGAGAAAATAGATGAAAAGAATAGGAAAAGAGAATAAACTAAAGAAAGTCAAAAACGAAAAATAACCTCAAATGTACTACATGATTCAAAATACATTCACTAACTTCGGATGTACCAAATGGTTGAGAGCCTCCTTGTTAGGAGTTCTCGTATCCTGTCGGACATTGAATCCATCCTCTTTAACAGTAGATTTAGACTGTTGAAAATGATGTACCACGGCCCT
This sequence comes from Thermobia domestica, assembly GCF_964235325.1. NCBI lineage: Eukaryota > Metazoa > Arthropoda > Insecta > Zygentoma > Lepismatidae > Thermobia > Thermobia domestica. The sequence goes on along the minus strand of NC_137454.1, from coordinate 52,783,212 downwards.
GGATGTATCTCTGTGGTTACAACAAACTTCTGCTTGCACACAATCACAATAAGTCTGCCGTTCCACAAACCACTTGAAAGTTGGAACCTTATGATACCTGGTGTGATTAGTTTCTGCGGCAGAGTAGTTTTTCACAGAGTGGGGGTATTATTTAATGCTATGGAAACATTCACTTTAACAAACATTTATCGAAAATTGCGTCTTGTTAATTTCCATAGTTCTCATAAAAAATATACTTCCGCCTATTCCTATTACACACTTAGATAACAAAGTTCCATGGAAACTGAATTTGCTTATGAGTTAAGCAACTATTTTTTATCGGAATAAAAACACGTTGAGCTAAATAAGGCACTTCCTTCCCCTTCTACGAAAAATATTCTTAAGACATTGCTCTCTCCAGTTACTGTTTTGTTCCCAATTTTTGAAAGAAATAAATACAAGAATTTGACCCGCATATTTCATCATAGACTATCATACTCCATAATACTCCATCATACTCCATCATAGACTATCATACTCCATACTTCATAATACATAATGCTTGGAGGTATGTTTTAATACTTCTACTTCTCCTGTCGGATGAAAAAGTGTGGTAAATAAACTTTGCAAAATGGAAGACCAAACACACTACTTCATTTACTTAATGACATAGGTAGAAAACAGTGGATCTATGAAAAGCATAGTACGTACTTTAAGAAATATTTTTTTCTCCATTTATCTGGATTCCACTTCATCCTTTGAACCATAGTCAATGTTATTAAGTGCGCAACAGTGTATTTTGGAATGCGTGCTATTTTCATTTTCATTTTCACGTCATTTTCATGTTTTAGAAAATATTCAATTATATTTTATCACTAAAGTATGCATTCACGTTTTACACAGACTCATTAATCATTTTCCATATTTATATTTTGATAACAATGATAGCATGATACTGACTATCCCAGACTTTACTTATATTTACATGCTGACTATCCTCGGCTTCACTTATATGATAATATATGTTTGTTTTATCGTGTAATACTTTATTGTATTGTCTGCATTCAATATCATATCATACATTACTTTTCGTTATAATCTTTTGATTGCTTTTTTATCTTCTTCACTAACATTCATGTAACATATAATTAAAGGGTACGAGATTATAACAAACTTTGCACTACCTTTTTCACATACGTCATGTCCCTTTTCCTTCACGACATAAATTTTGACACTGTGTACAATATTTTACACTTGAAGCTAAGCGTTTTAAAATTTGATAAGAAACTGCCTTGTGATAATTTTAACGTAATTGACCATAACATTATCGATGACAAGCATTGTCTTTTATATAAGCAGTGACTCCTAAAGACACTGTAGCACATAGCTATACAATGATCAAATGTTTGTGTTTGCTTACATATTTCTTATCACAACTTTCTCAATAATAATTGCTGCTAAAACATGTAGTTTACTTTGTAATGATTACCTATGAAAAGTGAGTTTAAAAGTGTTCACTCTTTATCGCTCGCTGGTGATTCAAACATGAAATAACTTCCGAAAAATCCTGAGTGTGATTTTATAATTTTCTAAATACTCTTCAAGAATTTCAGGAATAAATTTATGGAATCCCATCGCCATGACCGAGGACTACATTGGTAGCTTTACCAAGATATGCTGCTTATTTTTGTATTATATGTTTATTTTCATCCACTCATGTTTTGTATCCTGATTGGCTTTATTCCTGTGCTTTTTAACCCCACGCCAACGACGATAGTATCTGCTTAACATATTGTGCCTTTGTTCTTAATTTTAACAATACCCTGCTCCGCTTTTACATATTCGCCGGTATACATACACCTTGTTTGAAAGTCATTTGTGATGTTGGCTTTCGTACATGTTGAAGGTACACTCTACAAGCTTCGTTCACACTACAAGCTATATTACTTTGAAATACATGTTTTTAACTCATTTATAACAGTTGCACTAATACATGTCTAGCTTCCCTAAATGATAAAAAAGGGCTATCTTTTATTTCATTTCTGAATTCATTGTGATTGTGTGTGTGTGCGAGACTCGCTAAATAAGTAGGTGAACGTCTCGTATAGCCACACTGCTGAAACATTTGTAAAAATATTACTCACCTTCAAGGTGATTTTACAAAGTTGAATACAATTTATCCTCAAATCTTACTTGGGCACCTCAGCAACCAGCAAGCATTACTCGTCTCTGAAATAAATTCCTCTGCACTTTTCCTGCCATGCTTCATAACAACCTACATCGAGAATTGAATCTGGGGATCTCTGATAGCAAAGACGTGTACGCTAGCGGCAAAAGGCACCAAATCAACATTATTATTATTATAAAGCCAACCAAGAAACGGACAACCGCTTTTTTACATACCACCCCAAAACAGCAACATTTCATCTAAGCCGAAGCTGGAAGATAAAAAATAGTCACAGTCAGCATAAACAACCTTCTTTCAACGTTGTAGTAAACCACGAATTCCATCCCTCTAGAAGTTTGTGGGACTTAAAAGAAATTATCAAGTGCTTTTTGCACCTATCTTGGAATTTTAACTGTCGTCTTCTAAGGAGATTGCCCAGGAAAAGGAAGAAGTGATAATCAGATAGTGCATTCTCCTAGGAGTATGGCGGATGAAATAGTGCTTCTCATCAAAGGCTAGAATGGTCATTCTAGCCGTGGGACTTAGCGATGTCCTATAACAGGATGCACCTGTTGTGGTTCAGAAGTGCTGCCTGCAGAAGTTGGAGATTTTTATTGAACACGAATCAACTGTTGACAACACACAGAAGTATTTATTTTCTGAAGTTTTTGTAGCTGTTCCCGATACACGGTGCCGCTAGGAGTCCACCAAACGCACACGAGAACCTTCTGGTGCAGTGCTGATTTCGGCTATTTTGGAATCGTATCACAGGATAGTAACCAAAGACGATTACACCTCGGAGCTTCATACAGAATTCAACTCTCATAACACGTCAACAAGCTGTCCAGAAATGGCTCCATTCTAAGACGAGACATCAAAGAAACACTGGTATTTGCCAACTTATTGGGGATTCTGCCAAAATTTTCTCTACTAACACTGAACTGTAGTAACATGTCTAGCCACTGTTCGCCAAATTGCTGAATGAAGATTTTCATGTTGTACATGTATTGATCCTCCGTCAGGTTTTCCGTCTTCGACTGTTTTTTCACCGTCCTTAAACTTGTTAAACCACCGCTGCACAGTCCACGTAATCACGACACCCACACAAAATACCTCGCGTATATTGCGCTTCGCTGCAGTGAACTTTGATCACTGTTCGAACTCGTACAGCGTGCACAGTGTTATGATGCTTTAGTCTGTAATTATGCATGTTCACGGTGTAAGTACATTGCGACAACTAGGTAGTATCATCGAAGTAGCCATACCAACAACTGACCTTCGCCTTGACTCCATTCGCATTCAACTCACGATGTGAAATACAATTGAACAAAAACCACCAGAAATAACGATACTAGTTTCTTGGTATTTTTATTTTAGTGTTATAATAATTGCTGTTATTGTTGATTAGTTGCCTCGAGAAAATCTCTTTTGTTTCACTTCCTTTTTCAAAATCACATAATTACATACATACACACGCACGCACTAGAAAAATAATCGCAATATAACATCTGCTCTATGTGGATACATGAGATATAATATGTGAAATAAATGAATCCTATAAAATTCATATGATCAATAACTAATTTTATGAAAACGTCATATTCCATTGAATAAGATTTACGCAAGGGATCCGAAACAATTTGAGCTACCACGACGAATTGAATCACCGTCCTGCAACCCATGCCACTTTCCACAGTTTAATAACTGAAGTTCATGGCCACGACGATCAAAGGCTCAATATAAACGCTTTCACAGGCCATATCACTAACCCTTGCCAATGTAAGGAATAAAGAAAAAGTTACTTACCAAAAAATCCTCCCAAAATCCTACATTTTACACGCATCCACAACTGCCCTCCTAACTATAACAACAACACTTCCACAGGGCCAGGATAACATTCTCTGCTAATTTCAGTAATAAATTTAGTGACCTCTACTTAAGATCTTGTTAATCTTTAGGATGCAAGAGGATGATGTTTGGTGATACAGCTCCAACTGTAAGAACCAATTTATTCTCGATATTATTCTCGATATATATAAACATGTATGTATGTATGCCCTTCATCGTTCTGGGATATGTGCTACATAATTATATCAATGATACGTTCGTTCAAAAGTGCGAAAATATAAGATGAGAAAAGGGTAGTTGGGTTCCCTAGAAGACCCCCTACTTAGTAAAGAACGTTGACAATTTAGGTTTCGCACGTTAATGGTTAAGTTTCCCACACTTTCACTCCATGGCCACTGACCACCAAATTTCAATACAAATTCATTTACTGGACCACAAGAACTCCCCTGCGTTAAAACGAAGAAGAAATGTGTACATCTTATTGCATCCTAAATTTCCCTTCCAAGTGCAATATACGCAAGATGCAACGGTTTAAATATTCCGGAAGTCATTACTCGCCCATACCGAGATCTACAGTGATGAAACAAAGAGAACTTGAGGTCACAGGTCACGAAACCGAAAAAGATCCACAAACAACGTGATTTCTAAAAACAATGGTGACTTTCGAAGTCGAAAGATAATTTTATGATGAACGTATATCCTTTTACTGTAACTAACTGTAAAACTTATGGAATCTAGTGATGCATTGCTGCCATCAAGAAAGCTATTCACTGAATTTCGTCCTTAAGCAAGCAGATCCAATTTCTATTTAGTATCCTTCTTACTGCCAGATCTATCTTAACTTTGTTCTCCCGTCTGCGTCCGTTTATTCCTAATGATCTCTTTTCGATCCCTTTTGATCACAGGCTAACAAATTTATCTTATAACCAACGTAGTAACTACCATTCTGCTCTAGGCATACGTTCATGACTTTTATTTTCCTTATAGCATATTACACTTCAAAATTGAATAATAATTATGACAACACCTCTCCCTATGTCAATTTTTAACGGTGTGAAATCTCGTAGAAAAATATTTTTCTACTCAAGTATATTTTATGTTTCATGCAAATAAATTTTTAACTATCCTTTTTACGTCATCAATTTTAATAAGAATGTGTAAGGATTTGCTCATAATCGAGTAGTAGGTGTGTCTGAAATCAATAAGAAATTGGTGTATTAGGATATTAAGTTCTTATTCCTTTTCTATTATGCACGACAATTGTTCGTTGATAGATTTCGCGTATATCTGCTTTAATAATCTCAATATTTTTGTTTGTAAGAGTCAATTTTGCAACAAACAATTCTAATATATTTATATGATTTTGACAAAAGTAAGATGTTTGATATTTATATCAGTCAGTTCTTTCGTTATTTCTATATATTGGGACGCTACTGATCACAAAAGCCTAAAATTTCTTTGAGAGACTAAGTTAAAAGATGTAGGCTCCGATTCATTATAATTCCCACAAAACATTACATAAATATTTGTTAAGATAAGGTTTTGAAACTTACAAAAATCATTATGGATATTTCCGTTCCTTACAAATATATTGAAATTATCGACTTGTTCAGCCATCGTCTTGGAAAGATAATATAATCATATGTGGTACCGTATTGTAAGTATGTTTAGGATAATAACATCATATCACAGATGCTAAGAGCAATAAAACAAAATATGTCAACAAGATATTCAAAACTTTTTCGATTGATAATGTTGATCATAATGTTAATAATACTGATTGTTGATTATGCTTTTTTTCTGGAAGGAAACATGTTGATATCAGTTAGAGATTTGTATTTCTTTCAAATAAACGTTGTCACATTTGTGATTTGCAGACCTCAACTTCTTCCTTATCTAAATCCTTGAATGGCTAGTACAGATATATTACAATATTCTCTTAGTCACTCGTTACATATTTTAAAATCCTTTCCTATCAAGATCTTTCTGTTGCATGTTACAATTCAAACGTTCATTTTACTTTGCTAAGGTCATTCAAAATGTCCAGACCTGTCCCGAGAGGATGCAAATGTTTCATTTACAAATGTATAATATGTAAATGAAAAAGAAATGTTAACTTATGCATATGTTCGATTCATGTTAAACCATTAGTTTGCCCACTTTCAGACAAACGTTTGACGTTTTACTAATATTTGTCCTAATTTACTTACTCATAGTATTATATGAGTATGGATAAGATCGATCATATTGATGACATTCACTCGTTTCCCATAGCGATTTACAAAGTATTAAGAATTGATGCACATTCTTCAATTAGAGCAATTGTTGGTGATCTATAATGTATAATATTGGATCTAAAAGATTTAAACGTAACTCCAGATATAGATTCATAGACAGAGGACGTCATTGGTTCCATCGACAATCCTACTTGACAAGCAAGTTCCAAGTAAAGTCGAAGGAGTTTACAAGAAACTTCTTGTTTACAAGAAAAGGACCAGAAAAAAAGAAAAAAGTGCTACAGCTTGTACAAAGAGTTAAACATTTAAAAAATAAAACCAGTACCATATATTACTAGGTATTACAATAAAGACTATTATGGTACTAGGAACATAGACCTGAATGGTTGAAATTACTTACTGATACACGTAACAACACGAATGAAGAAAGTTGCTCAAGAGTTGTCAGTAAACAATATAATAAGTGTAACGTATGGTTATATATTTTACAACATGGAACATTTAAATATATAAGTATTTATGGTAGTTTGCTGCCTTAAGATGTAATACATTCTAAAAGATAGCGTCAAAGGTGTCATATCCTAATACGTATATGACGTAAAGATGAAATTTATAAAAACCGTAAAGTAATAAACGTTATGTAGTTCTAATAAAGGTAGGACTATAGTCAATAATTAGCCAATCTGAGAATAGAATCAGAGTAGTTGCTCTCACTTGGACCTCCCGATTTCATATGAATACGACTTAGACTTAAAATGCTTTAAATCTTGAGATGAGAATTCTCACAATTACTATTCATAGCAAAAAATACGACAATTTTATACGACAATTTTAAACTCTTATACGACAATTTTACAAAAAAAAAAAAATGTAAAACATGCTAATTGCAGCGGAAATGAGTTATCTGATAAACTGGAACAAACCTACGTACGAATAAGTAGTTTTGAAGTGTGATGAGTCCGAAAATGTCCAATTTGCTTTAGTTCAACTTTCTATTTATTTATGTTGGTACACACAAGTTGCTCATTTCATATAATGACAAGAAACCTCTACTCTTACTAACAGATGTCGATCATTTCATGTCTATCAGGATTTTCAGAAGTATTTTTTTCATCACTCTATTTTTCTGACTCACATCATTTTCAAAACTACTGATGTGTCTAGTGATTATTCACAATTTGTCACATTTTTACAAGTCAATGTGGTGAACGAACCAAATTTACATAATTATGAGCACTTGAAATATACAACGAAAACTGATATTTCTTTTATGACAGTTTTAATTTAAGCAGTACATCAATGAACGCTTTCAAAATTTGAGCGAAATTCATCAGCTATATCATATTTAAAAAAAGGAAACCACACATATCCATACGGCCATATGGTATAATACGTCTCACTTAATATACATATTAGGACAAACACCTCACACGTGCAGCAAAGGTTTGATTACCTCTAACGTTCGTACTAAAATTGAATGGAAAAGGATTTAAAACTTGAAATTTCACAGGTATATATACGTATTATATACTAGTATAACAATTTTTAATTCTGACATTTCTAAACTTTAAAAGGTAGTACTACGAACATCTCCCGAAAAAAGATACGTTGAACCAACACACTCATATAAAAATTCAGATGATGGGTCAAAATATCTGCACCAAAAATATTTTATTGTCACAAAGTGAGTCAAAAGTCCTTGGGCACCTGAATACGTTTGAAAATCGGACAGGAAAAGTAAAAGCTGATGATCGCAACAGAGGTTTCATGAGAGGCCGCAACTTTTGGAGTGTATGTTATTCATGGCCGCCATCTTGAAATCCGTCATTTTGAATTCAAGTCGCTTTTTTTTTAATGGGAAGGTTGTGTATGACACATTAAATATCACTAGCTTGACCTCATGAATTTAGTGGTGTAATTCGTTTTTTTTTTTTTATCTTGTACAGTTTAGAAGTTATTACTGTTCAAAGGTTGGAAATTACCTTGATAATGACCCAGTTCTCTCTTTGTTGCAGGTGATCTAAAATGGGTCTGACACGTGAACAGACGATCGAAATCACCCTTATATCAGAGGAACGCAGCTACCGAACAATTGCAACTCACTACAACAGACGGCACCCAGACAGAGAAGCGGTATTGCACAGAACGGTAGCTCACGTGATCACCAAATTCCGGGAGACGGGCTCTGTTCAAGATAGGGCACGTAGTAGGCGACCAAAGACTGCCAACAATGAGGAAAGTGCAACGGCGGTTTTTGCGCCGTTTGTAAAAAGCCCTAATCGAGGTACTCGTCCATAAAAGCAATAAGCCAATCCTCCGTTGTCCGGATATTGCACGCCTATCAGCGGCATCCTTACAAGCTGCACATGCAACATAAACTGAACGAGAATGACCCTGATCGCCGGTTGGAGTTCTGCATGTGAGCTAGTTAACAACAGGAACTGGATACTGTTCAGTGACGAGGCGTATTTCACTTTGAACGGGGAGGTTAATCGACATAATTGGCGATACTGGTGTGACGCAAAGCTGAACTGGGTTCACCCTAGTCGAGAACATAGTATAGCGAAGGTTATGGTGTGGTGTGGCATATCGGACAACCGCATCATTGGGCAATTTTTCATTTACAACAACTTAACTGCACCACAGTATCTGATGCTGTTGCAGGAGCTTCTGTTACCGGCCACACTGAACACTGACAGCTTTTCCCATCTTATTTTCAACACGATAGATCCCCTCCACACTATCGAATTAGTGCCCGTGAATGTTTGGATGAACAACTGCCAATGAAGTAGATTGGTCGCCGTGGTCCCGTGGAGTGTCGGGCCAGTTCCACTGACTTAACGCCCCTTGATTTTTATCTATGAAGACATCTTAAGCAGATAGTGTATGTCGTGATTTGAAACACCTGGAGGAACGCATCCAACAAACCTGTGATCAAATGTCAGGAGACACTGCGGCGACTGCAGTTTAGCATTGCACGGGATGGACAACATGTGTGTTGTAGCATTCAGTATCAAGGTAATTTCCCACTTTTGAGCATTAATAACTACTAAACTGTACAAGATAGAAAAACACAAATTACAACACTAAATTCCTGAGATCGAGCTAGTGTTTCTTGGTGTGTCATACACTCCCTTCCCATGTAAAAAATTGACTTGAATCCAAAATGGCAGATTTCAAGATGGCGGCCATGAATAACATACACTCCAAGAGTTGCAGCCCCGCATCAAATGTCTGTTCCCGTCATCACGTTTTACTTTTCCCGTCGATTTTCAAACTTATGCAGGTGTTCAAGGACTTTTGACTCACCCTGTATTATCCCCTAAGCGGAGAGAAGCCATCCAATAGTTTGCTGCCAGATCGACGTATGGGGAACCCATAATATTGCCGTGAACCAAGTGAGTTCATTCCTCACTAAATGTTATGCTGCTTAAATTAAAAACACGGTTCACATAATCAGTTTTATTCTTTTTATATCATATTTTATAGAGTGTGGAAGACTGTGGTTTGATACTTACTACATGTAGGCTGAATGACATTGAATTTATATGTTGTGATCATTTTCAATGGATGATGAACTCAAATGGACCATGTCTCGTTTTCAATTCGCAACAAGCTGGGTAAGTATATTAACTTAATGTGACGATATTAATTTTATTACTAACAAGGATTACGCCTCAAATTATTTCTTCACAGCACTTCTAGAAGAGGTGTTTTATGCATGCTTCGGGCAATGAAAACACAATGATCTCTGTAAGTAGAAGCAGCAGGGAGATCGTTCGAAGAGAATTAAGAAAAAATCATCTGAGTGTGTTCATTTCACTAGACCATGGTCGGATTCTTTTCCAACTTGCTTTGTACTTAAATATAACTTTTAATATTGTGTAAAATGATTAGTAAGTGTCGAAAACTGTTTTTCTTTATTCGAATAGAACATACAGACTTAAGTAAAACCCATTTTCAAATGTATATAATGATTTTTCCTTGCGATATAATATATAATCTACTATGATGATATGCACTAATTTATATTAAAGCGATTCGTGTGTGTAAATAAAGTATTTGCAGAAAAATCTTTGACAAACGCTGTAATTAAATAATGTGCATTACTTATATTTCTTTAAAAATATGAAATATTTCATAGTATTCTTAATTATAACTTAATGGGACGATATTAATTTTATTACTAACAAGGATTACGCCTCAAATTATTTCTTCATCCTGCGAGGGCTGTTTATTAAGTAGCAGACTATTTCTGCTTGCCGAGAGATTAATTCGTATTACTTGGCCATACTTTGCTCTGTAAAACGTCCCATGACATATTTTGCCTTTCAAGTGTGTTACTGTCATTTGCGTTTGCTGATATAAAGGAGAGTTTATAATAACCGCTGTTATCTTGTTTCGGAATGGATCTAAAATAGTGAATGATTTGACGTACTAGTAGGATACGAAATCAACGTCGGAATTAACTCAGTCGATATATCCGGCCTCAACAAAGCTTCACAAAACTCGGAAAGACAACTGCATTATTTGCATTCTGCGATTACCGTAATATTGCGCGTCATCACTACGTAGAAGAATGACATACAAGGACGTGGAACTCTTGGTCGGATATCTACCTTTGTTTATGTGAAAATTTCTTCAACTCAAATAAGAAAGATGATCCCACTCATGTGGCTAAAGTGATTGTCTTTTCCGAAAGGCACAACATTTCACTGGTTAATGGAGCATCTTTCTCTCCAGGTGCAACCTTGTAAAATTGTTAGCTATTTTCCAGAATTGGAATGTACAAAATGGAAAATATCTTCTACTCCTAAGAGGATATCTAGAGCAACACGATGGCTGCTGGCTGCTTTCACAGCACTTCTAGAAGAGGTGTTTTAGGCATGCTTCGGGCAATGGAAACACAATGATCTCTCTAAGTGGAAGCAGCAGGAGGCTCGTTCGAAGAGAATTAAGAAAAAATCATATGTGTTCATTTCACTAGACCATGGTCGGATTCTTTTCCAACTTGCTTTGTACTTAAATATAACTTTTAATATTGTGTAAAATGATTAGTAAGTGTCGAAAACTGTTTTTCTTTATTCGAATAGAACATACAGACTTAAGTAAAACCCATTTTCAAATTTATTTAATGATTTTTCCTTGCGATATAATATACAATCTACTATGATGATATGCACTAATTTATATTAAAGCGATTTGTGTGTGTAAATAAAGTATTTACAGAAAAATCTTTGATAAACACTGAAATTAAATAATGTGCATTACTTATATTTCTTTAAAAATATGAAATATTTCATAGTATTCTTAATTATAATTTAGCAACATTACGTATACGAAGTAAATATTGTCCCGTTTTAGTATTTGCACCTCAATATACTATTACTAAATGGATATTAATTAAAAATTTAAAAAAAAAAGTTTTTTCCATAGTAATCGGAACACTCACAAAGCAATAGAAAATTGTCATCCCACAGAAAAGCATGTGTCCTAAGCAATGAAAAAAATGCATTAGTTACTGTATGTTTGATATTTGGTATTACTGTTAGAACTTTACTATTATTGTTCGTGGTTATAATTGGAAATATATCAGAAAATAATTCAGTTTTCCACGTTATTAAAACTGTTCAGTATTCAGTAAGTATAGTGCTGGCATATAGGATACTAGTTACGAATAGATGCACATTGGGGATTCAATTACCTTTTTATAACACAATATTTTGATATATTAAATACAAAAGAAACTACGATGCTAAGAAGCTAAGATAGTAAACTACGATGGGTGCTAACTAAAAGTTTTGCTAAGTGTCTCACTTCTTAATACCGACAATAATTAAATTTAAGATTACAGTGCATAAGTTTTAGGGGCAGCTGACAAATTTTTCTCCCTATTTAAGGTCCTTGCTATTCAAATAGACTAAAAAATAATATTATTTTATTACCTAAAGTAGTGTCATTGAAGCCGGTTCTAACGTACCCTCTACCTAGCATTTTTGACTAGCATGCAAGAATAGCACAAAGTATTTACATAATTTACAACTCAAAATTACATTGAGTAATTGCACTGCACAAAGGCTTTTATGACATTTAAAATCATAGCAATCTTATAATCTAACGTAACATCTAAAACTTATAACTTATAGTGCTGTTTTGCATTGAAAAAATAGTTTTTGTTTGGTGCAAATCGCTGCAGGAATAACTGAATTATAAAAGCTTAAAGTTTAGTATATTGCATACAGCTGTTACATGTATGTATGTATATAAACTCTAGCTCTAATTGCATACACACAATTGCACACATGCATTCAGTTGAGAGAAAATCAATAGCATACATGTACATGAGATTTATGATCAGTCTCTTTCTTTCTTTTTTGAAGCGTGATTAACAATCCAGCTTCTTTTTCCTTCTCCTCACGCCAAGATACATATATACATTAGCCTCTTTCTTCAATATACATTCAAGCTAGCAGTCCTGAGAGGGCGCTGTAGCAATGATGTAGTCTCCATGAACGAGACAACGTAATACATGTCGTCAATGAATCCATGACGAAATGTCTCTTGGGTCTCTTTCTCCCCTTTTCATCAGCACTCAGTCATATCAGAATATTAGAGTAAGTTGTAAGACAAATTCTAAAAACAGGGTCGGAAATTAATTATTTTAACATGATTTTCGAGAATCTTAAAATTACGAATTAAACCTTGAAACTATTACCAGTGAATTACCACCAAATAAGGTAAACATAATATTTTTTTGAACACGATAACCAACTCTGTCATCAGTGGAGTATTGGGGGTGCTATTTTTAAAAATCGTTATAGCTGAGTTGTTTACAAACCGATTTTCAAAATTCAAACGGCAATCAATATAGAAACAAATCTGAACGTATTACAGTTTGCATAATTCTAAGGATATTACATTGAATTTGTTATAACTTTGCCGAATATTCATCGGTTTTCAAAATTCAAATGGCAGTCAATAGAGAAATAAATTTACTATCTATTGAATCTCTTGTACGTTGCATAACTCTAAGGATGTAATTACAACAAAACTCAAATAAAGTTATTATTTATGTATGGATTTTTAAAATTCAAATGGCATTGTGTTTTGTATGTCTAAAGGTCTCCGTTTTAGGGCTTTGTAACCACAAAACTTTTAAAATCAATTAACTATATTTTAAAAAATACTTAAAATTACAAGTTTGGATACTGATAATGGAATCTTCTGATAACTTTGCTCTCTTTGGGAAACAATGATTTCTTAAACTCTGTCCGCTGATCATAATTCAAGCTGAATATACAGCAGTTAATATCAAAAACTACTTCCTTTTCGGTTTGTAAATTTCTCACAATTACATTGAGATCATTAGTAAGAATGAACTTGTCTTGGGGATCCATACTAACCACTCCATTTTTTTAATTAAAAAAATCATTTTTGTTATTTTTTGGATTCATTTCTAAAGTAAAACTGATGTATTTTATAACCATTATATAAATCTTTCAAACCTTCATACTTAACAAACAGCTTATATTTTTCATGTCTTTCATCACTTGCTCAGTATCATCATTATATCTTTGTGGTAAATATGTCTTATATTTTTCTTCTAAATGTACTAAAACTCATTGACCATAACGTCGTGTTTGAATTAATTTCCATAATGTTATCCCGTACGATTTACCTTTTTCTAACTCAACTATGCGAAGGAATCTCAATGGTTTAACATCATTTTTCTTATTCAAATAATTAGCTATAGCTTATTTGTTATAAGGAAAATGTTCGTTTTATGAAAAATTCATAAAACCACTTCTCATTTGAAATTCACGTGCATAATTCAACATTTGGATAATTATCTTTTAGACCAGTGTATGTGATTTTTATTCCATCTTTAACCCTTAAAATATCCGGGGTTTTGGGGCTATTTTAGACTTTCAGTAAAGCAGCTACTGCATCGTCACTATTTATCCTAGGATCATGGTTCATACCTCATTCTCTTCAGAATAGAGCTGGCTTTCAAATGATACTACTTGCATGCTCATAAAGTATACGAGGAGCGGGAAAAACGATGTCAAGGTGTAAATTTCGGAAGGGAATTTTTTTCGCACTTTTCTCGCACTATGCACAATTCCAATTTTCCAGGTGCAAAAGTAAGCCCGCCAAAAGATATACCGACAATGTCCTATATTCCCGTATATAGAGGGAAAATTTTAACATTCCCTGAGACATCCCTAACTATCCTAGGGTCATATTTCGCCCATCATTCTCTTCAGAATAGAACGGCCTTTCTGACGGTACCATTCTCTTGCTTCCATCATGTATCTAAGGCGGGAACATGAGGAAAAACCTGGATTTTTGGGTAAAAATATCCCATTTTTAACATTTGACCCTCTAGATTTTCCCTCTTTTAAAACAGAAATCTGAAGAAAAATCTGGTAAATACTACTCTGTGAACTGCATGTTTGTGCAAAATTTCAATTTTGTACGTGCAAAAATAAGCCCGCCAAAATACCTTACATAACACCCCAAAAAAATATTACACGAAAATATAAATTTTAGTCTTATGACGTCATCGCCTCGTCTATGGCTGGAAACAGGAAGGTGTGAAGTCATCCGTAATATCTTCTGCAATGCTTCTGGACTTAAAAAAACGGACGAAAAAGCTCATATAGGAGAGTTATAACGCAATGAACCATGAAACATCCCGTACAAATTGTACCATGGGATCCCCAAAGGGTTAGTGATGTCATCAATCATTTTATCTGTTAAGTGTTTTGTAACTCTAGGTGGAAGAAAGACCTTAAACTATTCGCAGTCAACTATAATGCTCTTTCCAAACTTAGTTTTAATCTTTTCCATTTTCACAATCATGTTTTGTATCTAATTCTAATTCTCTTAATCCAATAACTTGTTTTTGCTCATGACTTCCAAGTTTATTTAAAAACTCAATATGACTCGCCATCGTATTTATTATATAGAAAATCAATAATCACTCTTCAATTTTTATCTTTAACAAAAAACTTTTTAATCATTTTTGCTAATTTTAGAATAACGTTTATGGAAAACCTCCAAAAACATTGCAAAATACATTTAACTATCTAGAACTCTTCTATTACTTTCTCATTCTTAGGGTCATATGTAAAGTTCTTTTGTCCAATTAAAATCGCATAGGATATAGTATTATCAGCAACAGCTTCTGCAAAGTCTACTACAATATTTATGTTTGTTCTCTCATTTACCGATACATTTTTCCTATTATTACTATTAATCACATACATTGGTCTGTTATGTATAAACTCTTTATGATCATAGTACATTTCGGTATTACCACATGTTATTCTCTTAAATCATCTTTATACATCTTAAAATAATCCTAGTTAACAATATCTAAGTTTCCTGATTCTTTTGGAAACACCTCTTTCCTTCCATTCTTAAGATATATATTCTTTACCTTACAATGATCGAACTTACTTTCATGTGGTGTTTGTTTACCATTTCTATCAGTTTGGAGCATTATAACTACGAAATCACGCATATGAAATTGTCTAGAATTAAATTGAGTAGTAACATCGAACTCCAAGAAAGAACCTACGACAATCTTCTGAACACACTGATAAGTATGGAATGAAAACATAATTTTAGGTTCTTTAAGTATATTCAACTTTAACTTGTTTTCGTAATTAGATTCGTATCAATAATATGCATTCTTATCTCCATATTCTTTATTGTTATTTTTCCATCATGAGGAGCTGTTGCACCTGCTTCTATTCCAGCTCATTTGTACAAGACATCGTTATTGTTGTTAGCTTTTGTAAATATTATTCTCAATCCATCTTTCCACATAAGCTCTTTATAATCACTTAAAAAGCCTGTAATTAATTTTAATGGGTACAAAACGCTAAAGTCTTTTCGTAGACCAAGTTTATCATCTGTTTCAAATCCTGCTTGTTTTAGATATTCAACTTCTGGTTTGGAAATATTCAATGTTCCAATAGCTGTAGATGTTATTCCAGGTAGTTCAATCTTATCTATAAAAACTCCATGCTTTCTAACCTCAATTTGAGAAAAGAAGAGTGGTAAGAAGTTATCTACAAGTTTTATAGTATCATTTGCACCAAATGTTCCTCCAGCTGATGCACCAACAACTTCAAAACTCATATGAAAATCTGGTTTGTGTGGATTTATAAACCCATCCCCCACATCGAAATCAAACTCAATAGTTTTGTTAGCTTCATTCAAATTATTAAATGTTCTTGTGTTAGGTTTAAAACTCTGTAACTCGTAACTCTCAATACTATCCATTTATTATAAAGAAAATCTTGAAACAACGCTTTTATGGGATGCACCCAGAACAGAATTATACATAATATCATTTAAGAACTTATAATTCCCATCCTAACTTAACCTTAGCATTCATAGCAGCACCAACTCCAAAAGCAGCTAATCGTTCACCAATTAATGCATCACTACTAAATGCTCTTTTCCATCCAATAGTTTCTAGTTCCTTATCTGCAATATGCCTTGACTCTGTATCTTTATTGTCTCTATAGTATATATCGTGTTCTTTACAAGTCTTATCTAATGGGTTAATGCCTTTATCACCTCTTTCTAATCTTTCTTGTAGCTTAGTTCCCGGACCTCAGTACGAAAATCCTGGAATATGTAGCTCAAACGGTAATTGATTAATTAAGTCATTTACCAATCCTTTTCCAAGCTTCTCATTATTCCAGAATCGTGGTGGTAATGTATTTAAAATCTTAATCAAATAACCTATACCTTTCGAATCATTAGGAATAAATTTGGAAATGTTATTATTAATCATACTCACTATACCTACCTTCTCATTATAAAAGTTATTATTACAAGCCTTTTCTTATCCATCTATTCACTATTAACCGATCAATTAACTTTCTCACATCGTCCCTCCATATATATTCTTTAGGTAATTAGTTGTATATTTTTATTCCTTCCCCAGACTTTGGTGTTTTCTTTCTTGTTGATGTTGGAGGTAAATATGGCTTAATATAATCATCCCAAGTAGGCTTGATAGTATTATCGTATTTAGAGCATCTATTAGATGCTACTTTTTTTATCTCGATTATATCTTTGGAAGGCAGCACCTGATTCTATTATTATTTCCTTGTACTGTTCAAATGTTCCAATCTTACCAAATGATTGTGCTCTTGTTAAAGGTTTTATTCCGTCCACTTTGTCTTTAATTTTTTCCCATTCGTTTTATTTCCCCTGTTATAGGCGTATCACTACTACTTGGAGGACTATCAGAAGTTATCTTTTTAGGTGTTTCTAGTAGACTAAGATCTATTGAAGCCGTCTTATGTACAGCAGGAACAAGTTCAGTTTTTAGCTTTTATTTTGTTCTGCTACTTCTTTGATCTCGCTTCCCAAATTTTGAATAACATCAATTACAGGTTGTTCTTGTGTCTTAAATTTATCGTATATACCTGCTGTTTCTTTCTTCCAAGAGTTGAAGCCCTTTATCAAGAACTCCTTTAGCTTAATATTCTTATTAATTTCTTTCTCATCCATTTATTATATAGAAAAAGAACACACGTCAAAAATGTGAAAAAACGTGAAAAGACATCAGACGTTTAAGAAGTGTTTTATCTTGTTCCTACACATACCATTGTTTACCTTCCTTGTCATATCAATTACTATAAAACCATAATCTGGTTGCCGACATTTTGAACATATCTCTTTAAATTTATCATAAGACATCTCCTCCAACAAACTCGTTATACACATGTTTAAAATTATTATCATCTTGTCTAAATACGCATAGGAAGTTAACTTATCTCTTATACGCTCTTTAGGTTTTTTTGAATATCTATGTGCAAGATAGAAACAGTCTAAATGTCTATGTCTGCCTCTCGTAGAGTAATTTCTAACAGTATCTTGGTTCTCTAAAATGTAATCATCAAACGCAACGACAGAGTTTTTTTCACATTCACCAATAGGTACAATACAGTTATTACTGCTTAAGAACGTTGCTATTTGTTTCTTGAAATTTAGTTCTGCTTTTTCAAATTGATCTTTTAATTGTTCATACTTTGACTGATTCATGCTTTTAGAATATATGTAGAAGTAAATATGGTTTAACCAACCCGGCTATAATAAGAAGTTAGATAACAGAACAGTCTAACCACAACTAGATGGACACACAATACGACATCAAATATCATCAGGTATAAGTTCTCCATTTTTTCTTAGTTGTTGTTTCTTTATCACCTCTTTTATCCCAATTATCAACCCAATTAATAGTTTTCTTACTCACTTATTATAGAGAAAATTTTGATTCAGACCCGATAAATCGCCGGGTCCCTGGGTACCAACATCTTTTATGATTTTATATGTTTAATTTGTTCTGTGATCTTATGTAACGTATTTTTTATATATTCTTCATCCATTTCACCATTTAATGTTATTATCATCTCAAACTGTTCTTGAAATGAGTTAGTACAAGTGACGATGGTTTTATATTCATCTTTTTTGCTTATGTTTAACTTAGAAGACAAACCTGTTATAAGAGCACTTCCAGTTGCAAGAGACGTTGTTAATATTGAGTAAATTGTTACGGGTATAAAAATATTAATAAACCCAGTTGTTGCAGAAAGTATAACCGATAACGTAATCAAAGTGCAGTATGCATATCTAACAATTCGTAGTTTTCTCTTTTTCTTCTCTAAGCTGTATTCTAACTTTTGAATGATATCTTCTATTAACTTGATTACTTTCTCTCTTGGAATATCTCTAGGTAAATGAAACTCGTTCATTTATTATATAATTAATGGCTAAGGTATTTAAGTTAACTAGTGATACTTATGTTTTAAAGTAACAACTATTTAAGTATAAAATATGTTGGGTTTCACACAACATACTTAACTCCAAACACTACAGAAAGAAATAATAAATTAACATTTTGTAGCGATGATAGTATACTCTCAGAGTAGCTTATAGTTCAACTTGGTCAATATAATTTAAAACAATTAGAAGAATATATTAGATCATATCTTCCACACTCCAACGTTCCTTTTAAAGATATTGAATTTACTGAGTACAGGAAGAACAATAGAGTTAAAATGTTTAACAAACATTGTGATATAATTTTAGATACCATTAATACCGTATTAGGTTTTAGTGAGAAAAACTTAGCTAGAAACATAGAACATGTTGGAGATAAGGCACCAAAGTTACATCCATTTAATACTATAAATGTTCACTGTAATATAGCATATGGCATGTTTGTTAAAGATACGGAGTACACACATAGAGAAACAAGAATTATAGCATTATTTAAAACATATGCCAAGTTTAAACATAGTATTATTTGTGAGCCTACTTATCCATTATTTTCCCTATATCTAAAGACAAGGTTGATAATTTTAAGATAAGGATAACAGATGAGAATGATTCCTTAATTGATTTTGGTGGAGCTACAACAACTGTACTTTTACAAACCAAGATTTTCTCTTAAATAAATAGGAAAATGTGTTCTATTAAAGGTTGTATGTTAAGTGTTCCTTACAGTGAACTAAAGTATTTAAATACCTATCATGTATTAACAAAAAATAACTTAACGATAAATCCAAGAGAGTTAAAGAAGGTAAAAAAAGGATTTAACTCTAACTACTGCAGAAATGACAAAAATAAAAAAGGGCATATGGGTGATTTTACCTTTACAATTCCAGCCATTCTAGCAGCTTTAGGAGCAGTTGGTTCATTAGGAGGTAGTGCAGAAGCTATTAATAAATCTGTACTTGATGCTAACAAAAATAAACAAGAACTTGAAGAACAAAAAATACCAAATATGGCTATAGATGAAAAACAAGGAGCAGGTAAACCAAAGAAGTAAAAAAACTAAAACCGTTGACCAACTTTGATATAAAGTGGTTGGTTAAAGAATTAAAGATAAAACGATTTAAAGGTGTATTTATGAGTGACGGACTTCCACAAAAATCTTATGTAATTGACTGTGGTATGCTTAACCTTGATAAATTAGAAAACATTGGTACTCATTGGATATGCTATTGGGAAGATAACAACGAAAAGTACGTGTTCGTTTCTTATCGCGGTGTTCCTCCTAAACAAGTAGTTCAATATGTTTGCACCAAAATCTTATTTTACAATGACGATCGAATACAAGACATTAATTCATATATATATGTTCTTTGTGTTAAGGTTTTAAATCTTCCAAATCAAGGGTATTCTTTTAGTGACGTTATGTATATGATTAAAAATAATTAAATGTTATTAAGATTAAGTGCTTTTATGGTTTATATAAATAAAAGTTTTGTTTAAAATGTATATGGAAGCTATACACAATAGATTTTTAGATTATTTTGAGAAGCATGGGGGTGAACTAGATTCACTAAATAGATATAATTTTTATGAGTATTTTCAGTATGTTAGTGAGATAGACTTAAAAGATAGAAACAACGTATATAAAGTTATTGATTTATGGAAAAAGTTAATACCTACATTTTTGTACACGGAAGAAGCGTTGGAAAAGTTACGTCCAATAATTACCTTAAAGGAGTCGTTGTCAAATTATAGCTCTAGACCATTACAATGCAATAACTGTGCTAGTAACTCATTAACAAAAGGTATGAATAGCTACATTTGTAATGATTGTTCTGTAGAGAGTGGTTGGGTTTACAGTACTAATGAAGAAATGAAAGCTGGTTCTGCAATAAAACCATGATATGATACTACAAAAAGATTTAAGTTACAGTTATCTCGTTTAGAAGTCTTAAAGGATAGAATTATTTCCGAAGATTTGCTCAAAGTGTTAAATGATGAATTTAGGGATATACCAAAAGATTTAATATCAACAAAAGATGTTCTAGGCGTACTAAAGAAAAACAAATACATAGAATATTATGATGTCTATTAAATACAGTATCACGTTACCGATCAAAAATCATTAAAATTACAACATATGGAAGAAACACTTATAAACGAGCTCTAAATCTTACACGCGGTCTTTAAAGAACTGTATCCGGAAAGAGTGTTGTTTATTAACTTAAAATGTGTATTGTACTCTCTGTTAAAAAAACATGATGTTCATGTAGATACTGTTTTTAAATATTCACCTAAACAAATAGAGAAGTTAAAGAAATGTTTTGAAAAATTAGGATGGACATTTTCTTTATAATAAAATGAGCATGAATATATTTGGTAATGTAGATAGAAAAGGTGATGTTAATATTAGTGAAGAAAAATTAAAATTGTTGGAGAATTTAAATGATGTTGTTAGTGTAAGTCAACTTAAGTCAATAGAAGCTCAATTAGAGTACGATAGAAAACGATTTGAAGATGTATTAGAAACGTTACAAGACACATACCTAAAGAAAGAAGATTTTCAAAAGATTAGGATGGATACTACTAAATTGATTATGCAGAAGGAAACCATACCTCTGTTGTATCGATTGAGAACTAAGAATGTTAAAGACCCAATCTTTAGAATATTCAATTTTCTAATGGTTATAGGTTTCTCTATAATGGAAAAATAATGCATATGGAATTAAGTTTGGATAAATACTTTCTAGAGATATATTTGGGTGATACCTTGATTGATAATTTACCTTACAGCTTTAACAAGAGTGATATAATTATGATTAAACCAAATAAACCTTCTGCGATGAAAAAGGACAATTATTGTTTGTTGTAATGTACATAGAAAGAGAACTTTCCTAATGGCGTTTGCTATATAATAAATATGGTTATTTTTGGTAACATTAAAAGTAAACATGAAGAATCTAGAGAAGTTTTCACGTCAAATTACGCATCCTGGGTAGATTTTAAGAATAAAAGATTGCTTAAAGTATCTAATGCTATTGATGGACAAGATGTTGTAACATTAGAACAGCTTGAATTAGTGGAAGAAGTGTTTACACGAAAACGAAATTGTTGAATTACCATATCTAATGGCAGAAGACGATGTTGGGAAAAGCAGTCTTTTTTGTATTGAAAAGAAATCAAGTGATGATGACAATGTTAAGAGTTTAGTATTAGGTAATGATACATTTTAAATTTTTTCTTGATTTTCTATACAATAAATAATAATTTTAATGTATTGTGTTAAATGCAAGAAATCAACAGGTACGAAGAAAGATATCATTAGGATTGAACAAACAAAGAATGGAAGATATCTTAAGAAAGGTATATGTAGTATATATGGAGTTATTAAAACTCAATTCGTTTAAACGAAAGATTGACTATATGATGGTAAAGGTTTTAGAGAAGACATTATAGAAGAAATTCACAAAATATCAGGAAAAAACTTTGACAGACTCAGTGTGTTATAAAAGGTACCAATGATTTTTGGCGAGCTGATCTTGCGGAAATGGATAACGGAGTATTAAAATGTGTTTCCAAATTAAATAAAGGCTATAAGTATCTGCTAACGATTATAGATGTGTTTTCGAAATATGCGTTTGCTGTTCCATTTAAAGATAAGAGTGGAAAGAATGATACAGAAGCATTTGAATCCATATTAAGAACGAGAAAACCTAGTAACTTACAAACTGATCAAGGCAAAACGTTTTACAATAAAGAATTTAAAAAGTTAATGGAGGAATATAAGATTAATCGTTACTCAACCTATAGTGGTAAGAAAGGTTCTGTTGTTGAGAAATTTAATAGAACACTTAAAACATGTGGAAGAAATTTACAACACAAAGAAATTATAAATGGATAGAGATATTACTAACACTAGTTAGCGAATATAATAATCGTATGCATATAACAATTGGTTTAAAGCCTACAGAAGTTATCAAAATGAATGAGCGAACATATTGAAGAAAGTGTATAAGAAAGAATATAGGCGAGTTAAACCCAAATACAAATTAGGCGATCATGTTCGTATAAGTAAATTGAAAGGGCTATTTGGGAAAGGATATACACCTAATTGGTCAACAGAAGTATTTCGTATTAGGGAAGTTATTCCATCTAATCCACCTACGTATAGAATTAATGATTTAGAAGAAGAAGATGTACAAGGCAGATTTTACGAACCAGAACAATTAAAGACGAAACACAAAGATGAATACTTGGTGGGAAAAGTGTTGAGCAAGAAAGGTGATAAAGTATACGTTAAATGACTAGGATTTGATGATTCACATAATAACTGGATATATAAAAGTAATGTTGTAATGTAAATGTGGTCTTTTATGGAATAATAACCATGGGTAATGAGCAAAATAAAGTTAAAAGTAATGATTTTCTATATAATAAATATGAGTACTACGGATAGTTTTCTTAATTAAAATGATATTTGCTACGAGCAGATAAAGATAATTAATGGTATGGTATTTTTTTGACTTTAAACTTATCATAGATAAGAACACAGGCTACTTCAATGCTACTAAGTTGTGTGATAAGAGAGGAAAATCATTTAAAGATTGGCTAAGATTAGTAAGAAGTAAAAAAAAACTACTTGAATATCATGATAAAAAAATAGCTGCAGCAGATATGCTCCGGCAAAAATCATCATATTACATAGAACTAAAAGGTACGAATAAAAGCAACTTATTAATTTCAGGAACCTATGTGTACAAAAGAATACATCTAGAAACAGCTTCATGCTTGTCGTTCGATTTTTATGATAAATGTAGTAACATTATAGAAGACTACTTTATTCAGGGTTTTAGACAATACCAACACAATAACGAAGAACTACAAAGAATTGTAGAAGAGATAGAACAAATAATAGCCATAAAAGGTTAGTTTGAATGAGATATGTTGTGAGAACTTACAAAATAAAACTTGCAGATAGCGATGAAAATAAGTTAAAAATAATGATACAATAAGTATGAGTACTATGGATAGTTCTCTTAGTTTAAATGATATTTGCAACGAGCAGATTAAAGATAGTTACTGGTATGGTATTTTTGGTGATTTTAAACTGATTATAGATAAGAGTACGGGATACTTTAACGCTACTAAGTTATGTCAAGATGGTGGAAAAGAATTTAAGAACTAGATTAGAAATAAAGAATCAAAAGAACCACAGATTATATTTCAAGGGCTCACATGCGAGCCGAACAAATCTTTCAAAAAATAACAGGTGGTAAAAGAGAAATATGGAATGAATTAAGAGGGACATATGTTTGTAAAGAATTGATTCTAGGTATATCACGATGGTTATCTCCAGTGTTTTATCTTAAATGCAATCAAATAATCATTAACTACTTTACGCAAGATTTGATACACCTTCAAGAAAACGACGAAGAGCTTCAATCAGGAGTAGAAGAGATATAACGGTTAAAGAACGATTTCAGAATACTTAGAGAGATAGCAGCACCATATACAGACGATAATTCGAAAGATAATTGCTTAATCCTATACAAGAAGAACAAATTTAATGATCCTTTCCCTTATTATGCTACCAGATGCCAAAAGAGTAGCCTATATAAGCATCTTAATGAAGCACAAGAAAAATATCCGAATCATGTAATATTATACGAAAAGTTTAGAGATCCTAACAGTATTAAGCTATTCAACCTAATGCAACAAGAACTAGAAATTTGTAAATGTAAGGGTATGAGTTTTGGAGAACCTGATCAGAAGAAGATTTGGTTAAAATTGATTGTTTATATGATCGGTTATTATCTAATAATTAAGGTTTATATCTGATAATTAAGGTTACGACTTTTATGATATAAGAGTCATGAAAGGTAATTAATGTTAATATCTGATAATTAAGGTTAATATCTAATAATTAAGGCTACGACTGTTATGATATAATAGTCATAAAAGGTAACTAGTTAAACATTAAACAAACCATCTGTTGTAACATCGAATGCTAAATTCAATATACTACTTAAATCGGAATTATTATATCCTCTTATTATAACTCACCAATCTACGAAATGTCTAAATAAATAAATAAACTCTACAGGAAGGTCTTGATAAATTGAAATGTTATGCCAATGAACATGTCTTTGTACTCTGCAATAAATCCTTCTGTTAAATTAATGCCCAATTTACTTTGTCAGCGTAATCTCTTATAAGGTTTTCTGATAATTGCTGGGTCCCACATAAACACCGTCAAGAAAGTTTATCTGCATGTTCCCGTATAAAAGTTACAGAGAGTTTGTTTCCATAATATATACCATCAAAATCAACTTTGTCTATAAACTCATTAATAAATTCTTCAGATAGGTTTTGATTAAACGATACTTCTCTCAACGAACTCTATCTGCAAATTTTCTTATAAAGTCTTCTGATAAGTCTTGGCTTTCCGAAATAATCCCCCAATCAACTTTATCAGCCAATTCTCTTATAAACTCTTCTGGTATCTTTTTCCATGAACATATTTCACTTAAATTAACTTTCTCCTGATATTTACGTATGAAGGCTTCTGTAATGTGATCATAGTTATATTCCTCCTCATAATCATCATAATATATAGATAACCATTGTTCATCAGTCAGTGAATCTAACATCTCATCCGACAAGTTCATAACGTTTCCATAGAGAATGTTTTGTATAAGATGCGAGTTCTTTTCTTAGTACCTTTCTTGAACAAATGATCTAACAAACCTACGGACGCGCTAAAATTTATTTTGTCTTCATCATTATAGCCACCAATATCTAAATGTTTACATACACAATCAAATATAGGTTTGTAAGATAATATTTCCTTAGCACTAATCATATTCATTTGTTCGTTTTTATTCTTAGATTTTTAAAAATTTATTTCATTTTTAGATTTCTATATAATAAATATGGTGAAACATTTTGATTTATTACATGATAGAGTTAAACTAATTCACGAAGATCTTAAACTGTTAGCAGCACTACTAGAGAAGCAAATACTGTTAAAGGAAAAAGAATTATTAATAACACAACAAAAGTACCTGATTTAGGTAGTGATGGATACGAATATGATAGTGATGATTATGACGAAAATTATTCAGTTTACAAAAATTATTCAGTTTTAAATGTGTATATGTAACTTTGATGGGTCTTCCCATGAAAACTCTATAGCAACACATCGAGTAAACATATGTAAGCAACAGCAGGCGCGTGCAGATGTTTAAATGATTTGTTAGAAAAAATGAGTGAAAATGATTAAAAAATTTTTGGTGAAGATAAAAAATTGAAGAGTGATACTAAGTTTTTCTATATAATAAATAAGATGAGTAATTATAATAAATTTACTGTAGTAGAGTTAAGACGACAATGTAAAGAGAAGAGAATCTAAATATATTCCCGATTAAGAAAAGTAGAACTGATAGACCCTATTAAACAGCATGAAGATGAACAAAACAGATTAAGCTTTAACCAAACATTTCCACTTCAAGAAGACGTTTTTGAGAAACCAAAACCTAAAAAAAAGATATGAAGTAAAAAGAAAGCTTCAAAAACTATTCCCATTAAAAAAAGAGATTTTTGGAGAAGTAAAACCTAAAACAGAGAATATAAATGTTGAACTAAAAGAAACTTCATTTACATATAGATTACATGCTTTCAAAATAAAAAACACAGGTAGATATAGAGATCCTTCTAAATTCCTATGTTCAATTAGAAAAGCAGTTAAAAGTATGACAAAAAATGGATTTAAATATTTTAATGCGCTTAAGGTAAATATGTCATTCACATGCAGCTTCAAAAAAGATAAGCAGATTCGAGAGCATTATTCTAAAACATCTAATGAAATTATACTTCAATTCACTGATCTAAATGAGTATTATAAAAATGCAACTAGAAAAATTAGAGCAGAGATGGAAGAGTTTCAAGGAAAGGGTCCAGGTTGGACTTTGTATTCTGTCGACTATCTTGAGCTAAGAATTAACAAATACGTAGCAATGAATGGATCATCATATATAGAACTTCCGGAAAAAAATAAAAGAAAAGCATGCATTAATATTAAAACAAAGATCAAAAATGCTTCTTATGGTCTGTTCTAAGAGCATTACATCCTGTTAATAAAGATCAACAAAGAGATCCTAGACAATATGAGCAAGAATTAGATAAATATTTTAAAGATATTCCCTTTCCTGTACAAATTACTGATATACCAAAATTTGAAAATAGAGCTAATATATCTATGAGTGTCTTTACCATAGATGATAATGAAAAGATCTATCCACTTAGAATACCCAAAACAAGAAAGCGAATCATTTTCGTTTTTTATATTTAAAGAAAACAGATAAAACACATTACTGTTTGATTAAAGATTTATGGAAGCTTGTTGGAAGTCAAATAACAAAAAATGAACATAAGAGATCTTTATGTAAGGGATGTTTAGCTAAGCATTTTAAATCAGAAGAATTATTAAAGCAACATGAAAAATACTGTGGTTTCCTTACTATGTAAAAAGCACTTTGGAATCCTACAAAAGTGAACCAGTAGAGTACATAGGAGATAATGTAGCAGCTGAGCCTATAAAAAGGTTAACAGAAGAAGCAATCAAAATAGCAAAAATATATGCTACCTATACACCTATGACTCCATTATCTGAGCAAGAAGAAGAGATATATGAATCAGCTACAATATGCCATATTTGTGAAGGAAGTCTAGAAGCTCTACCACGTTTATTAGTAAAGAAAATAGAAAGCTTAAAAATTAAAATTGAGTATTTAAAGAAGAAAATAAATGAAGCAGCTATACACTTGGAAGAAGAAAACCATCTCAAAATAGAAGACGAGAAGGATGGCAGCATAACAGAAATAAAAGATCAGAGGAAAGAGATAAAAGAAGTCCTAGTAGAATTAAGAAAGAATATAAAAAGCTTAAAAATAGTATAGATGCATGTAAAACAAAAATGCAAGATCATGATCATTTAACTGGTAAATTTAGAGGCGCTGCTCATTCTTATTGTAAAATAAAATATTCAAATTCAAGATTTATTCCTGTATATTTCCACAATCTCTCTTGGTATGATGCGCATTTATTTATAAAATGTTTAGGAGGTGGAATTGAGAAACAAAATAGATGTAATAGCTACATTACATTATATTCTCAAAAAACGTTCGGTATAAGGATGCAAAAGGAAAAGATAGATCTACCAAATTAAGATTCATTGATTCATTCAAATTTTTACTAAAAGGTTTAGCAGAGTTAACAAAGAATTTAAAGCTAGAACAATTTCGAGAAACACTAAAGTTTTTCCCAAATAAGAATCAGCTTGAATTAGTTCGTACTAAAGGTGATTATCCATTTGATATTGTTGATTCTAAGGAAAAGTTAGAAGAACCTGTTCCATTATCTCCAGACAAATTTACAAACAGATTAACAGGAGAAAAAATGATAACGCAATAAGCATCATGTACGAGTTTATGAAGAGTTTGATTTAAAAAACAATAAATGAATATACTCATTTTTATAATAAGACAGATGTTCTTCAACTAACAGATATTATTGAAAATTTCAGAGATACAGCTCTTAAAACATATAAATTAGATCCAGTATGGTATCTTACTGGTCCTGGGTTTTTCTCGGATGCGATGTTAAAAATGACAAAACAAAAATTAGAATTATTGACTGACTATGGCAAATTACTATTTATAAAGAAAGGTATAAGAGGTGGAATCTCTGAACGTTCAAACCGATATGCAGTTGCTAATAATAAATACTTAGATAACTTTGGCAAGAAGAAAAAAAGCTCTGATATAACTTACATGGATGCAAATAACGAGTTTGGTTGGGCGATGAATCATCACAATGCCGTATGGAGATTTTCAATAGATATATGTTAATAAGTATAATGAGAAACGCTTAGCAAAAAAATTACTACAAACAAAAGATGATTCTGAAGATGGTTATATGTCGATGGTTATATGAAGATGGTTGGAAGTCGACTTAGAATATCCAAAGAAACTCCATAATAAACATTCAGATTTTCCTTTAGCTCTAGAAAGATATATTAATAACAAAAAAACTCCCAAAGTTATTGACAACTTTATATGATAAGGAACATTATATACTACGCTATCAAAACCTTAAATTCTATTTTTCACATGGAATGAAGCTTAAAAAATACATAAGATAATACAATTTAAACAATCAGCCTGGTTAAAGAAATATATAGATCTTAATACTAATATACGATCACAAGCAAAGAATGAATTTGAGATGGATTTTTATAAGTTAGCTAATAATGCTGTTTTTGATAAAACTATGGAAAACATAAGAAAAAGAATAAATGTAAGATTAGTACCTGGCTAAACCTTGCTTCAATGATAGAACTATATTCTCTGAGGATGTAACTACTATTCATATGTATAAACCTAAAATTATATTTAACAAACCTATCTATGTAGGAATGGGAGTACTAGATATTTCTAAATATGATGGTATGATTTTTACTACAATGTTTTGAAAAAGAGATATGGAGACAATGTAAAACTGTTCATGACTAACACTGATTCTGTTATAGCATATATAGAAACATAAGACTTTTACAAAGATATGAGAGATATATGTGAATATTTAGATACCTCTGATTATAAAGAAAACAATGAATATGGATTGAAATTAGTTAACAAAAAGGTATTACTAAAATTTAAAGATGAATTGAAATGTGTTGCGAAGAGAAGTTTGTAGGTCTAAAATCAAGAAAGTATGCTATTAAAAAGAAAGGGGTAGATCAGGAAGAACCGATTAGAAAAGCAAAGGGTGTAAAGAAAAGTGTAGTTTAAAAGATATATCATTTGAGGATTATGAGAACTGTGTTTTAGAAAAGAAAGAGATAAATAAAGTATAAAATCATATTCGTAGTAAAAAGAACAATGTATACTCAGTCGGAAAAAAACAAGTTAGCTTTAAGTGCTTATGACGATAAGAGATATATATTAAATGATGGTATACATACTCTAGCTTGGGGTCATTATAAGATAGAATTAAAGAAAGAAGATTTGATTAGCAAGTTAAAAGAGTTATATGATCAATGTACTAAGAGTAGACGAGAAAGAGAAACACAACGAATAGAAAAGCTAAATTAGATTTAAGTAATTTTAGATGTAAGAGCTTTATGATTTTAAATGTCATACAACAGTAGTTTATTTATCTTTACTACCAATTTGAATAAGGCATCATCCTTACCCTGCACTTCAAAAATGCATTTATATAGTCACTACACTTATTATTATTAATATGATTGATAAAGATATGATGGTTCTTAAAACGGAAACAGTAGTCTAAATTCTTGTAGAGCAAAGCATTATTCCACAGCTCATTTATTTTATTAAGATGATATTTTGCTCTTTCATCAAGTTGAAATTTTCAATTCTTATAGTCGATGTAAAATTTTAAAAAACATTAGTTTGATATAATTCAGTTCGTTTTGTAAGTCTATAAATTATTTTTCAGACAATTGTTCAGAATTTGTGACATTATATGCAAACGCATCCATTTTTTTCTGTCTCATCATTTTGTTTCCTCAGTTTATTCCGCCATGCTTTACATCAATCATGTCTTGTGTTTCCATTTCGAGCAAATTCTTGGTATTGCTTTAATTCTCCACAAATTACAAAATTTTTCATTATTTATTAAATATAAAATATCCAAAATAGTTACTTCATTTTTTGGTTATAACTGGATTGATTTCACAATTCGATTTGTATGTGATAAAAGCTAATACACAGTGTATAATACCCAATCTACTTTGGAGTTGTAAATTATGTAAATACTTTGTGCTATTCTTGCATACTAATCACAAATATGGAGGTAGAGGGTGCGCTAGATCCGGCATCAATGACACTACTACCTAAGATTCGAACTTCAATTCAATGTATCATGGAATAGTCTTATCAAACAAAAATGAACCCGGAATCATAATTCGATATTAGTCTATATCACTAGTATATCTACTATTTGGAACCGCAGAGGGAAAGGCCGAGTATGATGCCTATCTGCAACCAGGAAAAGTTTGAAATTATGGCAGTGAGATAAATGTTCATTAACGTTTAACATGGAAAAAATCAAGATATCTTTCCTGTTAAATAAAATTGATATTCACTAACAACGTCAGTTGCTGCCGCTTATGGGCTTAATAAATTAACAGTTGAAGTAGCTCAAGTGCAAATATATAAAACCACAAAAACTAAATAAAATAAAAGTATGGCATGTCTCTACAGTGTACATTAGGAGAGGTAGTAATAAATTCTTGGTTTAGTGGTATTTTGTTGTACTTCACTATTCTTTATCTTGTATTCCAGGAAAAGTGGAACATCACCTATGTTCTGGAATGCAACATCAAATACAGATATAATAAATATCGTTCTGGGATATAATAATTTTAATTCTAATGGTCTATTTGAACTGGTGAGTTCATGTGTTACTATTAAGGCAAAAGACATGCATGTCACTGTATCATAAAGGTTTCAAATAACAACTTCATTCCTTGTAATATTAAGCTAAAGAAAGTTGTGTTTAAATGGAGAATGGTATATAAAGATTTCCCGTAATTTACATGCCGACAGAAATGCTGATTCAGTTCGTTTAGAATCGAATATCAAATATTAAAATAAACAGCATTATTTAAATGGTATTAGAATATGATAATATGCAGGAAAATTAATCATGTGAGTGAAACTGATCTTAAATATAGTTCTATTTTTTTTAAAAAAATCGAGAACTTCTACTTCTCAACAGCTGAAAGATATTTCTCACGTATATAGGGTCCACAATGGCTCGCTGGTAGAGCTTTCATTTCTGGGGCTTGGGAACTTGGTTCGATACGTGTTCACGCCAATTGAACTTTATGGTGGACAAGCACTCTGTACGTTGGTGCCCTCGGGTTTCTCACGTTTCGTTACACTTCCAGCATTCCAGCATTTCATTTATTTGTCATCATTGCCGTCTCCCTTACCTTACCCTACATAAAAGTGGGGCATAAAACTTAAATATTTCATTAATATAAGTAAATATCTACCTATATCTATACCTATATATATATTATTACTGTTAATTATTGAATTGATTTCTTCTCACTTCCTAAGTATATGGTGTTATAGTCAAGTGTTCTTAACGCAACAAAATATTATTTATTTTGACTGTAGAATTGTGTATTGTGTCTATGAAATGTACATATTTTATTTCTGAGATTTCATCCACTTCCACCTGTAGGGATGAGATAATCAACGTACATAACATTCATTAATTTCATTACTTAAGTGACCCTTATTTAAAAGTTTAAAGTTGAGATTCTTTCTGAAACAAAGAAAAATATATTTTTGTTATTGTAGCTTACGCAATACACAATGAAATATAGTTACAGCTCAGAAAATAGCAAATTTGCTAAATGCCACCAAACGGAAAAGAGTCTCGTGAAGACGCAAAGCTATGTCACATTCGCTAAATTTGCAGCAAACTGTGACAGAAGATTTAACATGCTTGTGTCGTACAATGAAATATCACATACCAAAACAAATTCCTCCTCAACCTCCAAATATATTCCCAAAATTAAACTAGCTACATTCTGTTTGGAGGATCAATCCCAATATGACATCAATTGCATTGTAAATGTCGCTTGCCGTTATATTCGCACTAGCCTCAGAAATATAAAAATTACTTCATTGGTTATACTTCATCGCAGCAGTGATGTATTGGAGGAAAGCTTGTCTTAATACTTGATCTATTTGGATATATATTGGGTGTAGTCCAGATGAGTATTGTTTATATGGTCTGGATTGATATAGAAATCTATTGACTTTTTCAGAACCTTGTCTGGGAATATTATTCAAATATCTGCAAAGAATATTTTTTATACTTATATTGACTATTTACTAATGTTTTTAACACTTACAACGGGACGTCGGAGGTCGGTCAGTTTTACGTTGGTAAATTCTGAATTTTAATAGTGACAATCCTGTTTGACTTAAATAGCCGTAGAACTCAATATCTGTTTTTTTCCTCTCTACTCTTTCGCACTCTATTGTTTAGTTTGAGTGTATAACTTAGGGGCAACGTGAATAAAAGTAAAAACCTGTCAGTCAAATTGACCGTATCTTTGGATTAACGTTATCCCTTCGTCTGTGTAGAATAACGTATTTTCCGATTAACAGTACTGGATTAGTTTTTTCCTAGCATAGCTCAGTAACTGCCAAGAGAAGTCTCATCGAAACCGAAATTGTCGAAGTCGGTATTAGCAAGACCTCCAGTCATCTTCGATCCTTGCTTCCATCTCAGCAATTGAAGAAATAAGAAAGGAAGGTACAATTTATATCGATTCAAAACACGCTGACAATTTCTCCGGAACTGTATGATTTGGACATCGATGATCTGAGTCAGAAGAAGTTTACTCAAGATATAGCTCATGCTGCATACAAGCTAGAAACTAAAGAATCCACTCTAATGCGGGGTAGTGTGAATATGAAAATAACGGATTCAGATGTATCTAAGGAACAAGTTGGCTTTCTTCCAGTATACTTTATCCAGTAACGGAATATAACAGTGTATACTCAGCAATGAAAAAAACTTCCAGAGCCTACTTATATACTTAAATGAATCTTCAATGCCTGCAGTATGTGAAGAATGAGTGTATCACATTGCTGCCGAAAATCAACTTAGGAACAATGAATTTTCAAACATTGTCCTCATGCTAGAATCATTCCACAGGAAAGTACATTTCTGGTAGTGGTTTGGAGTCTCTTTTCATAGAAAATTTTTGGGTCCCAAGTAAACGAGAGTATTCTAAAGAGAACTATCTACGTTAGAGCAGTGAGAAGTATGTTTATGATTGCAGATGTGTTTATGCTAAAGGGGTTTCCTGGAAGAAGAGAGTGAATATTATACGTCTGTCATCCAGCAGTACGTTGACACTATGACAATTATAAAAGAAAGACAAGCTTAACGTGCTCTTATCAGTTCGTGGAGTTGGTCATTAATTCAGATGAAATATCGAAGCTTTGCAGAACTTTTCAGAGAAACTCAGTTCAATGTAAGAGCAGTGCCACTGCCTTGAACAGTTTTTACATCTTATATTTCTGCTGAAAAGCCTTATAAGAGCTGACGCAGAAGGATACTGGCTGATGCATCTGTATATTGTACAGCAGTTGCTGCCGGTATTCGCGGCACTCAATCGCATCAGTTTCCTCTGCTGCACGTAACTCTATCTTGAACAAAGTAGAAATTTGGAGGCTAAACGCCCGGAAATAAATGCTCAGTTCATGAATGGTCACTTCGTAGTCAGAAGAACGAACAATGTATTGAGCGCAGTTGGTGCTGATATGATACTTGAACAGATTATAAACAGATCTAAGAAATCATCGGAAGGAATTATGTGTCAGACACGCAGAAAGAATTATATTACGGAGTGGGAACTGTCGTACCACGAAGTTCTTTCTACATTCCAAATCTTCAGTCAGATTCTTGGTATATCACAAACA
This sequence comes from Thermobia domestica, assembly GCF_964235325.1. NCBI lineage: Eukaryota > Metazoa > Arthropoda > Insecta > Zygentoma > Lepismatidae > Thermobia > Thermobia domestica. The sequence goes on along the minus strand of NC_137454.1, from coordinate 52,748,632 downwards.
GACTATGAGTTCCTTGGCAATGTACGTAACCCTTAACAGAATGGTAGAATTTTATTGAGCGCAGCGAAATCCGTACAAAGTTCACAGTCCTGAGAAGTTGTACCATTTCATGTCGCATGAAGTTGTACCAGATTCTAATGCAGAAGAAATCCTGTATTACCTGTCACGTAGCCATGAAGCGTATGTGTCATTCCAAAACGAGCGATTTTTGAACAAAACATTTCCGTTCTCGAAGACAATTTACGGACGAAATTACACTGTTTCGTCAAGCAAATAAAGTAGTCTACTTAGTCTACTTGCAAAAGTTGTTGGGACCGAGTTTGAAGGTAATTCATCAATGAATACAGCAATTATTGCTGATGTTATGAACTTACTTCGTAAAACTCGAGTGAAAGGTTAACAAACATTTGCTGATCTGTTTGATATATTCGTCAGGAGCAGCAGCAGTGTTTAAACACGCGCCCGCAGGAATTTTATTTGACTATCTAATCAAACTGGTCAAAAATGTGGAAAGACAGCAAAGGGTAAACACCTTACCTATACTACTAACTAATCTGTCATGTACAGATTCCTCCGGTGCAAATGGAGAGATTTTGGGCTTTATTGGGATCAAAATTGAAATTCAAGATGCCTTAAAAGACTACCTCTGCACAAAAGCAAAGTATATCGTCTTTGAAATATCTGAGTGAATTACTGCTTGAAAATGGTGCAACTGCTACTATATCTGTCACTGCCCCTTTAATTGTTCCAAAAATTACATGAGTGTTTCATGTTGGGTGTCAGTAATTTTACATTATGCTCTGAAAATAAATATGTAAATATCCTCTAAAGCATAGGTAAAATCATATATTCGTAAACATTCTGAAACTGTAGTGAACCTTATTTAAATATTACTAGTTCTCACAAGCACATAATGATACTACCATTAAACTAAAGTAAATTCTCGTGACATCAAAGTCTGCAAAATAAAACAATATAATAATTACATTAGCTACATATTATATGAACAAAGATGTAAATAATAATATTTGACAAATGCAATAACATTATTATTTCACTTCCTACAACACAGCAACCTATTAACTTTAATTTATCGATAAAATGAATGAACTATTTTAATTTGTTGAAAAGTAATAGCTTTGAAAGTTTTGCGAATAGGGAGTGTTCTTCCGGTAATTTATTGTGCAGTCCAAAAAACGCTACACCCTGCGAAACTTAAAATTAAATAGCTCCTCATTTTTAAGATATACTAAAGATATTGGTAACTATGAAAAGCTAAGAATATGTTCCTTATTCAGTTTGGGCGGCATTTTCATATTTTTAATAACTTCATAGTTATTTGTCATGAAATGAAAAAAGAGAAACGTGAAAATCGAATTTTTGCTCAAATAACCGTTAATTTTAAATATGACGGCAACAATATATCCGGTTTTCTTATTTCTACTATCAATTATCTTTAATTTAACTTGTTTCTGTGAGAAGACATTTCAGTTCAAATATAATTTGGTGCTTGCGCGCGGGCGCAATTTTGAAAATCGAATTTCACAATGAAGGCCCCGGTTGTGTAAGTGTTACCTTCATTTTTTTACATAAATTGTTCACCCTCTAACAGGTTCTGAAGAGATCTGCTATCATCCCCGACTTTTCTACAGCTCTTATGGACAGAGCCTGGATTAATAACTCGTATCTGAATGTGTTATGCTTCTAGAACCCAAAATAGATGGATTACATTTTCATACAGTCCATGTGATGCGACTTAGCAATCAAATCCCTCACACTAAATTCTACGATAGAAACGAGTTGAGTTGATTTTAGTTTAGCGTCTCGTTCAGCAGCGAGGCTATATGAGACGTGGACCTACTGATTAACGTGGAATCCGAAAAACATGAGATTCCGAGGGGAATCGAACCCGGGTCTACCACGCCAAAGCCGCGTACGCTAACCGCTTAGCAACGAGGGAGCTCTAAGATAGAAACGAAGTCAAACATGTATCTAAATAATGACAGGACACTTCACAATTAGAAGAAATGTTTCGATAAAAAAAGCGACTTCGACTAAATTATCGACTATGTATTCCTTGCTAATTATTGCAAAACTGTATGTCGAATATATTTTTTGGATTGATTTTATATAAGAATACATTTCATATAACAATACATCTTTCTATTTACATTTATGCAAACACAACATGAGTTTTATAAGATTTTCATTGAATGGAAATGTTTATGTGTTTTGGATTTTTTTATATGTTTTGGATTTTCAACATTTTCTACTAATGTTTTTTTTAGAATGAATAATCAAATATTACGATACGGCTCCACCTAAATATGTGATAATCTTCTATAGATTTTACCATCTAGGGAAGAATAGGTCTTTGAACTTAATAAAATTTTTCTCCGAGATGGTACGTAATAGCTGTTGTATTTTTATCACGTTTCTTTCTCCTACACAACCAAGCATCTTCCATATTCATTAAGCATTTAATCAATACATTAGGATGTGTAATCCTAACATCTCATTTATCTATTCTCCAACAAATATTTATATTTTATATATATTAAAATTAAATACCAACTTTATAAGGGTAAAAACGCGTTCTGTGTGAACTGAAGAATTTAACGAGAACTCTATCGCATTTATATATTTATCCCAAAGCTGTTTATCCAAACTCTAAATTCGTAATGCTTATTTACAATTCAAAAGGTATCTGCCAGGCGGCTGGCACAATGGTATGAAGAAATATTTCTATCCTTTACAGCAAGACTAAATAAGAAATCTTTAAATTTGGTAGAACGAAATACACTTAAGTTATCACGTGAGATGCTAGAAAGAAATCTCCTCCTAATCTCTCCTTAACTTAAAAGCATTTATTAGTAATACTCTGACTCGTTAAATTTAATAATGGGTCTAAAAACATACATTTCGAAAAAGTATTCAGAACTGTAAAGCAATAACATTCTGATTCAGAACGAGTGTGTGGATCATCATATCACAATATCATCTCTATTTAACTCTATGTACAATTTCATTAGAAGGTCCATTTTTTGGCTATTATTACTTTTGGAAAACTGACAAGCCTTACAGCGCCTTACATATCATTTTATTTCAGGAATCATATTTTCGATATATCTATATTTATTTATCTATCTATCTATCTATCTATCTATCTATCTATCTATCTATCTATCTATCTATCTATATATATATATATATATATATATATATATATATATATATATATATATATATATATATATATATATTGGATACTTTTCCGGTACCTTTATTTACTCCACAGTGGACTTCTTGTAACGTTTGAATATTGTAATATTCAATGATAGTACTAGGTAACTTTTTATAATCATATATGTATTAAACGATTTTCTTCGAGGTCACGTTCATTATGCAGCATTGAAATTAAATAAGTACATACAGCTGCTCTTAAATAAAAATGTTCTTACAGTATAACTCACGACTTTTAGGACTTATTTAATTTTCCTTATGTTTTTGAAGAAAATCTAGTTATTGGTAGGTGGATATTATAGAACGAAATCCACCTATGAAGATCGTCCCAAATATATAATAAAATAATAAGCAAAAGCTAAATTATGCTTTTTCTGGGTCCGGGCATATGTAAAGGAAAATTGACAATTTTCTGTAATGGAATTTCCTCATGGAACTGGAAAGTGGAGTTAATAGCCATATATAAATTAGTCACTGTAATCAAAATAACGTACGCAAAATATAGAGACTAGCAGGAGAACTCTTGTCTTCAGCTTGGAAGTAATACACCTCATGAGAAGAAAAAAACTGTGTTAATAGAGAAGTCGCAAAGCTAAAGCAGTCTACGTAGTAAGGTGCTTACACTAGCGGACTCGAAGTTCTTAACCAGTTTTGACACCAGGTCGAATCCCATCCCATCGATCGCACTAACGGAAGTATATATTTTTTCACTCTAATAGGATTTGAAACAATGTCATAAAAATGCAAATTAATATTTTCCTTTTCTCGGCGAATTTAGCCAGAGCTCCGTAGTGGCTAAGCGGTTACCGCACGCGCCGTTTATTTGGAAACTCGGGTTCGATTCCCGCCAATAGATCTTACGCCCAATATTCTAGGTTAATCTAAAAGTCAACTCCTCACATACTATCCCCGCTGAACTGGACTTCAAACTCAAAGCAAATCAATTAAATAAATATAGTCAGGGTTAGAGTAATTTGGTAACATACATCATTTGCAATTTATGTCCTTGTTTGATTATTGCTCCTCACCCGTTTCTCACAGCAGACCAACTTCAATTCACTTCTGGTTTCTGTGAGTCAGAGAGGGAAAAAATACAACACACGGACTCTCTAAAATCTGAGAAACTTCCAACTGGTCCTCCGACACTTAAAAATAATGTTAGTTTACGGAAGAATAAAAATTTAAAATAATTCCTTACTCTTAAAAACAGGCCTTAGTTTCAAAAATTTTCCTAACAGACAAATCTTTTTAACGTGTTTTATTGTGGCCAAGGGGTTGAAATGCATTCGTTCTGAATTTGGTTCCCGGTAAGAGCTAATGTATTTTCATCCAACGTTAAGATATAAAGAACAAGTCGGTGCAAAGGGTTTTTAAATAAACATAATCAAGGAAATTAATCATACAAGCAAATACTACAATGTTACGAAAATACCCAAGATGTATTGTTAATATTGGGTTGGTTTGACGCAAATGTCCAACAGATGTTTGACAATACCAGAAATAATAAATGAAAATGCACAACCAGAGTAATCTGCGGACAACGAGTAAAACTATACTACTACTAACTTCGTGCTGCCATTTGAATAAGCCTAGCATTGACAAAAGCCGCAAATAATTCCATTATATCTAATAGTTCAGATGTTTAAATACAGCATCTTCCTACATCACCCATATCTCCTAGCTCCCTCGATCATGGCTCCAACAATATAGAGTTTGAATATGTCATTTGTCTTAATGAGCAGGACGTAAACAGCATTTGACGGCCCATTGTACTTTCAGGGAAATAACATACTAACTCTATGGTCTATGTGGGGGCCACGGATTCTGAGTGGTAGAGCGTTCACGTCTGGTGTATGAAGTTCCTGGTTCGATAGCAGCGTGCGACAAATATTTTTTGGTGGGCGAAAGCCACGTGCGTGGGTTCCCTTGGAGTTATCCCGTTTCCTCCCACTTTGTCCATTCAATTATTTCATTTATTTCTAATCATCACTGTGTCCTTTAGCCTACCCGGCATAACCGCGGGACGTACTACAACTTAAAGATTTCATTCCTTTCTTCTTTGGCCGATAGAAGTATGATGTTCAATGTCTGGTGACAAAGCATTCTATTGACATCTATAATCAGCCAGCAGGATCTAGTATTTATTTTATAATCTTGTTTCTGAGAAATTCGTCTTAATATGTCCCTTCCATCAAAACCCTGGTCTTCCTAATCGTCTATTCCGATTGTATTCCAGTTAATAACTTGAGAGCGTTACTACATTAATCCATTGTGCCTACAAAGCCTGCTAACCTATGCTATTCAACTCTTACGTTCGTCTTCGAATCGTATGCAAAAATGGAAGAATTTCCATCTGAAATTTTCAAAGATTTAGTCTGCTCAGTTTTCTGTACCATAATCGAAGTACATATTTCCAATAGATTTAAACCATTTCAAAATATTGGATGATAATGTTTACAGTATCCGACTGTTGTAATGAGAGTTAATTCTCGGTTAAGGACCATCAATCATCCTCTGATCGGATGCAAAGGTCTCGGTTACAATGCAACTTGAATTAACCATTTGATAATTATACCAGAGTGATATTAAATTATTTTATTGTAAACATTTTTTGGATTTCCACCCCTTACGTTTTAGACATGTAGGCAATGTGGTTTACGAAAGTGTATTGTAAATTTCTCACCTTTTCTTTGTGGCAACGCTTGCAAATCTTTATGGAACTTTGCCGATAACCTTAACCTTCATGAAAAGCTTGTAATTGAAAAATAATCACATAAAACAGTTTCCAGTGTTAATTGCATGATTTTATCTAGGGAGAATCATATTGAAATTAATGAAAATAACGGTCTTGAAGTTGAACATTCTTCTATGCCACTGGACAGACTATTTATCTTTATTACGTGTACTCCTAGACTTTATCAAGATAACTACTAATAGACAAGATGGCGATTCCCTGTAAAATTTGTTTTATGTTTGAAATGTGAGAAATATATTTCCTAGAAGATTATTTTGCGAACGAAAAGCCGTTTAGATATAATGGGAATATTTGTAAAAGAGGATACCATATAACACAACTGGCTGGAAAATTCACGTTTCTAATTATAAACAGCGGCGTGATATATGTTTAAAAGGTATTTCAGTGCATGTAATTAATTATACCATCCTAGCACCACATAATAAAGAGTTTAAATTTTAAGTGCAATATTACGAATTAATATGTACAATATCAATTTTTTGAACATTTGCCTAAGGTACTGTATAATGTTAGAATGTTTGGTACAATGGTCCATTAATATTAGTTTCGCCGTCTATTTCATTTCGTTCTATCTTTTCTTAGAGAAATGGCTATACAGGCCGATTTTTTAAAATTTTAGTTAAATTTCAAACAGATTATTTCAATATATATATACATATATATTCCAAGATATCTTTGGTTTGTTTTCGTGGTACTTATCAGATTTCCGAGTAGTTGTCTGACCTTATTTCACTCTGCGCTTTATTTTACCACTTTAGTTTAATGGCTAATATATTGTATCTTAAAATGAATTAACCGAAAGAAATAATTAGTGCGTTTTACTAAAAAAAATATAAGTAATAACAATGTAGACAATAATAAGAGCTACTATAATAAAAATAATGAAATTATCAAACCTCAATAAAACAACAAATTGTTCTTGTCACTGTTCAAAATGCGTATTGGAGCAGGGGCTATTTAATTGTAAATTCAATGATATAGACAGTAGCATAATCAGAAGAATAATTTTACCACTTTTTGGAAGTTACGTTGGAAACAAAACGCTATATGAACATTTAAAGAGAGTCAAAAATTATTAAAAATATATATTTGTATCCATTAATACCATTTTAGTTGACTTTAGAATGCCACATGTTTCAGAAACATATCATATAATACTATAAGACTGCCATAGATTAAACAAATTTTGCTTCACTAATATCACTTGTAATAGTAGAAAGTTTAGCCACTCTAATTAAACAACTATAATGAACAACCCATGTTGTTATCGGTATGTCTTAATTGAAGATCGATCATTTTGTGTACAATTTTCTTGTATTGATAAATACAGGGTGAGTCAAGAGTCCATGGACACCTGCATAAGTTTGAAAATCGACGGGGAATGTAAAAATAGTGATGATGAGAACAGGGTTCTGATGAGGGGCCGCAACTTTGGAGTGTATGTATTTCATGGCCGCCATCTTGAAACCCGCCATTTTGGATTCAAGTCATTTCTTTTAAATGGGAATGGGGCTGTATGACACATCAAATAACACTGGCTTGAGCTCAGGAATTTAGTGATGCAATTTGCTTTTTCTATCTTGTTCAGTGTAGAAGGTATTAATATTCAAAGGTGAGAAATTACCTTGATACTGGCCCAGTTCTCACTTTGTTCCAGGTGATCTAAAACGGGTCTGACACGTGTAGACAAGATCGAAATCATCCTTATGTCAGGGGAACGCAGCTATCGAACAATAGCAACTGACAACAACAGACGGCACCCAGACAGAGAACCGGTATCGCACAGCACTGTGGCTTACGTGATCACCAAATTCCTGGAGACGGGCTCTGTTCTAGATAGTGCTCGTGATGGGTGACCAAAGACTGAAACCAATGAGAAAGCTGCAACGGCGGTTGTTCCGTCGTTTGTGAATAGTCCTAAACGAAGTTCCCGTCGTGTGTATCTATCACGTGCAATAAGCCAATCATCCCTTGTCCGGATATTTCACACCAATCAGTGGCATCCTTACAAGCTGCACATGCAACATAAACTGAACGAGGATGACCCTGATCGCCGGTTGGAGTTCTTCATGTGAGCGACTGAACAACACGAACTAGATCCTGCATTTGCCAAGGGCATACTGTTCAGCGACGAGGCGTATTTCGCTTTGAGCGGGGAACCCGAGTCCGGTGAAGGTGATGGTGTGTTGTGTCATATGGGACACCCGCATCATTCGGCCATTTTTCATTTACAACATCTTAATTTTACCACAGTATCTCATGCTGCTGCAGGACATTGTGTTCTCTGCCAAACTGGACGCTGACGGCATTTTCCCATTTTTTTCAGCACGATGGAGCTCCTCCACGTTATGGTCTTGGTGAACGTGAATGGTTGGATGAACAATTGCCAGGTAAACGGATTGGTCGCCGTGGTCCCGTTGAGTGGCCGCCCAGATCCCTTTGATTTTTAACTATGGGGACATCTTAAGCATATAGGGTATCCTGATACAATCCGTGATTTAAAACACCTGGAGGAACGCATCCAACAAGCCTGTGCCAAAATTCCAGGAGACATTCTGCTCCGGGTGCAGTCAGAGTGGTTGCGGCGATTACAGCATTGCACGGGATGGAAAACACGTAGTACATGTGTTGCACCATTCTGTATCAAGGTAATTTCCCACTTTTGTTCATTAATTACTTCTGAACTTTACAAGATGGAAAACAAAAAGAAATTACAACACTAAATTCCTGAGCTCGAGCTAGTGTTATTTGATGTTTCATACACCTCTTTCCCATTTTTAAAAAAATGACTTGAATCTAAGATGGCGGATTTCAAGATGGCGGCCATGAATGACAAACACTCTAAAAGTTGCGGCCCCTCATCAAACATCTGTTCCCAATATCACGTTTTACTTTTCCCGTCGATTTTCAAATGTATTCAGGTGTCCAAGGACTTTTGACTCACTCTGTACTTAAGTTTAATAAATACATCTATATTATTATAATTACGTGCACTTAATCACTTTACAGATGATCCAAGTATTAGATAAATATGATGTGTTTGATAGCACTAAAGCAAAACCATTCGACTTCAGCAATTTTGCGCAACAAATTCTCCCTAAGGATTTCAAATTAAAATCATCCATCACTGATAACAAAATTCGTGAATTGAGCCCTCCAACAAGGAAATGCCGTTTTCCAGAAGAAATTCAAGGACTATGGGCCTTCAAGTATTATAGTCTTTCTGCTTGTAAAGTACAATGCCAAGCTGAGAAAATGATTGAAGTATGCAATTGTACCTTGTATCAGATGGGAAGAACAGGTTAGTGAGCATTGGAAATGCATAAATTTTAAATAAATATTGAAAAGTTAATCAAGAATAGTATTACTGAAATATTAGTTAAATTATTAGTGATATTCATACATCAAAAAATTAGTGTAATTCTAAGAAATGTATAACTCAATGCCTGGCAGATAAATATATCCTGTTGTAACCACATTGGTCTCGCAGCGCTTAGGCAAATTGGATTCTATGAATTGTGAATAGTTAAATAGTTGCGAAGGGTTGTTAACTACAAATTCGAATTCGTGTTAGCCAATAGATCATCCCAAAGGAGCTTCTTGGAAACATTTGTGACTTGTATATATACCAAAGGTGATAACAGTTGTTTAAGCTATTAGCTCATACGCATACATGCACTTTTCTACTTGTGTCTCTAGAGTAACCGATTTATTTCATTGTCTCTAGAGTAACCTACAGTAACTTCTGTTGATGTCGAAGTGATAAAACGGTGGATAAATATAGACTAATTGGCTGCCAATAGCATAACTGTTAATAAGTTGGGTAATATTACCAATGCATACTTAATTCAATTTCGAGTCACGGAAGATGACAATTACTATTGATATTCTTGCCAGGAAATAATATTGTATTACAGTACAATTTGTTACGATCTTGATATAAAATTATTATGTGTAGAGCCAAAGGGTCTTCAGTAACCAACTATAATATTTTCTAATATATAAACTATTTTATATATTTCTATTAGAGATGGCCAAAATTTTCTGTAATCGGAAATATCTCCTTCTGGAATTCGAGAAAATTTCTGGAATTTGGAAAAACCCGGAATTCAGAAAAGTCCAAAATTCAGAAAATTAATTCCGTTGAAAATTCGAATATTCCGTTTGAGATTCCTACAGCACTATTGATAAGGAATGGATTATGCTTTAAAACCAAGTTTGTTCGTATACATACGATAGATACAAATGTTTACTAGTTGTTGTGACAACTACAGTTAGTCTAGACAGCTATATTTAATATTTCAAAACTGTTTCAATTCAAGATATGGATAAATAAGTTCAGATTATGGAAACATTTGTGTTTTTATACTTTTACTAATGTTAGGACACTATGACATCTAATGAAGACTAAACAAATTAAGAAATTATTAGAGCCCTTTTAGCAAACAAAAGTAATATGTAACTATTAACAAACATGCAATATAATGAAAATATAAATTCATAGAGACAAGGACAGGATATTTCACTTCCGCTAATGAAAAACAAAGAAAGAGAATTGCAACTCAAACTGCAATTCGAGCAATCCCAGAAGCTGGAAGATATCTTTCATCACAATGACCAAAGATTAGTATTTAAAACTGATGTTTCTCAATCAAAATCAGATAACAAATGTCACAATGTACAATACACACTCATATCACAGGTTACGTCTATGAGGTTTTCGTGCCTTAGGTAAGCAAAAGAATCGTACAGAATTTGGAGTCAAAATCTTTCCATAATTTGGAAGTAAAATTAACAAACTTCTATTCTCAGCTTTTTGCGGCTTTATATTTTCATATGGAAAAGATTTATGACGTGTCTTATGGTGTTTCCGTATATATATACTATAAGAACAAAAGTATCCGGACACCCCCAAAAACATCCATTTTTCATATTAGATGCATTGTGCTCGCACCTACTGCCAGGTACTCATTACCAGCGACATCAGTAGTCATTAAACATCTTGAGAAAGCAGAATGATGCCCTTCTCACGGACTATGCCCTTCGAATATAGTCAGGTGATTGGGTGTCACTTGTGTCAAAAGTCTATAGGCGAGATTTCCGCACTCCTAAACATCCCTAGGTACACTGCGTCTGATGTGATTTTGAAGTGGAAACATAACGGGACACGTGCAGCACAAAAGCGCACAGTCCGACTTCGTCTGTTGACTGACAGAGACCGCCGAAAGTTGAACAGGATCGTAAAATGTAGTAGGCAGTCATCTATCTAGACAAGTAGATAGATAATGGGGATTCTGCAGACAAATTTATTATTAGCCCATTTTAACTATATGTCACCCTATCATCTCTAATAACTTCTAATCTACCCCCTAATAATTTGCAGCGCACTCCCTATCCCAAATAACTTCTATCACATCTCAAATAACTTCTATCTTACTCATAATAACTTCTAATGCATTCTATTACTAACTCTAGTTACAAAAAATCACTAAATATGGTTAAAAAATAAAAAAAAATCACTAAATCTAGTAAAATAAAATTAAAAAACACTTTTATGATGTTACCATAAAAGTTAACTAAATTCTACATAATTACATAATAGTTACAAATTAGTATATAGACAGTTACAAGTTCGGATATTGATAATGGAATCTTCTGCTAACCTCGTTCTCAATAGGAAACAATGACTTCTTAAACTCTGTCCACTGATCATAGTTCAAACTGAATAGACAACCATTAATATCAAAAACTACTTGAACTTCGGTCTGCACATTTTTCACAATTACATTGAAATTATTAGTAAGTATAAATTTCTTTTGAGGATCCATTCTATTCACTCCATTTTTTACTTCTGACGACATATTTTTGATCATTTTTATTATTTTTTTGGATTCACATACAGAACTCAACAGTTGGATAATTATCTTTTAAACCAGGTATTTGATTTTTATTCCATCTTTAACGATCTCATCAATCATTTTATCTGTTAAGTGTTTTGTAAATATAGGTGGAAGAAATACCTTAAACTCTTCACATTCAACTAAAATACTCTTTCCAAACTTTGTTTTAATCTTTTCCATTTTCACAATCTTATATTCTGTATTTAATTCTAATTCTCTTAATCCAATAACCTGTTTTTGTTCAAGACTTCCAAGTTTATTTAAAAGTTCAATATGACTCGCCATCGTATTTATTATATAGAATTTTTTTCCTAATAATCTCGAATTTCGTTAAGTATGTCATTGATTCTGTTAACAATATCTCTTACATTTTCATCTGTTAATTCACCATTCATGAGCTTAATTACATTAAGCTCATCTTTAAACAACCCAATTCGATTCACCATATTTTTATAATATTCTTTCTTTGAAGCTATATTAAACCGTGTTGATAGACCAGGGATAACAGCAGAAGCCGAAGCAAATGCAGTTGTAATAATTGAATACACTGTAACAGGAATAAATACATTGATGAACCCTGTAGAAGCTGATAATAGAATTGATAACGTAATAAGAGTAGTATAAACACATTTTATTCCCTTAAACTTCCTTTTGTTTTTCATTAATAACTTCTCAAGATTTAATATAGTATCTTCAATTAACACAATTAAATTCTCACGTGGAATGTTATCTGGAATAGTCATTTTATTATATAAGTTTTTATGATATTGTCATAAAAAACACTTACAAACTAAACAAATCTAATAAACATATAATTGGGTTATATCTTCTCAATTATTTTTTCTTTCGCAACATCATACTCTAAATTTTTCTTACCAATCATAACAACATAGCAAATTGTTTTATCTGGTACATCGCTTTCAAAATTTACAGTCAGTTTCAAACTAGTTCTATCACTTACAGTTACTGATTTATGCTTGCTTGTGTTAATTACGAACATCGGCCTATTTTCTAAAAACTCTTTAGGATAATGAAACATCTCAGTATTTCCAATTGTAACTCGCTTATATAAAGTGTACATTTCATAAACTTTCAAATACTTATGTTTTGCAAAATCTAAGTTTAAAGATTCTAATGGGAAAGATTCATTTCTAGAATTACGAAAATGGATATTCTGAACTTTACAATGATCAAAATAGCTTGAATCTCTTTCTTGATTATCATTTCTATCAGTTTGGAAAAAGGCAATTACAAAATTAGGCATATTAAATTCACTTGAGTTAAATTGTGTGGTTAAATCGAATTCTAAATATTTGCCTGTAACTGATTTCTGTAAACATTGATACGTGTTAAATGAAATAGGAATCTTACCTTCTTTTAACATATTAGATCTTAACAAGGTGGCATAGTTAGGTTCATAATTAACAATAGGCATTCTTAACTCCATATTTATAATCTTAATTTTACCTGGATGCGGTTGATCATTCTCATATGTTCCATCCTGCTTTTTTGTTTTCCAAATAGCAAATGCATTATCATCAGAACCACTTCTTTTAAATGTATATTTCAATCCTCCTTTCCACATAATATCTTTAAAATCTGAACAAAATGCTGGCAAAAGTCTGAACAAAAACACTATTTCTTCATCTGTTCTTGCCCACGTAATTCCTTCCCATCCACATTCATCATAGTGATTTGCCTCTGGTTTTGAAATCGTACATGTGTTTACAGCTGTTGAAGTTAAGCCAGGATAATCTATAATATCTAATATCTGTCCATGCTTACTAACTTGAATTTGAGAAAACAAATGTGGGAAGAAATTATTAATAAGTTTAATATTTTGACCAGTAGTATATTCTCCATCAACATCTCTACCTTTAATTTCAAAGGTTACATAAATATCAGCATAATAAGGATGTATGAAGCCATCACCCACGTCAATATCAAATTCAATAGACTTGTTTGGCTTATTTAAATTCTCGATTGTTTTTTGATTAGGTTTAAAGGATTGTAATTCATATGATTCTATCTTATCCATATTTATTATAAAAATATTTGTAATCGTTTTATGAATTAAGCCCATAAAATAAGCCCATAAAAACTTAAATATAACTTCTCCAAATATCCTTATTTCTATTCACCTGACTAATAATTTCTGAAAAACTATACCCATCTGTAAACATTTTTAACACTGTAATGCATAAATGTCCACAAATTATCTCGTTAAAATGTTGTATACGGCTGCTATTGTACTCTATATTATGACCAAGATATTTTACGAGTGTTTTTGGCTGATTACCTCCAAATGAATCAAACACATACTTTCTATTTCCTTTTTTCCAATAACAAATCCAATGCGTTCCTATATTTTTAGACGTATCAAAATTAACAATACCACACTCATTCTTCCTTGGATGTTTAGGCAATTCATCACTCATAAATACACCTCTAAAGTTTCTTATCTTAAGTTTTTACACAAGCTGTATTAGGTCTAAATTACTTAAAGGTTTAATTTCTTCTTTTCCTTTACTGTTTTGGAGTTTACGTTTTTTGAAAGCCTACCACCTTGTTTTTCTTCCATTGCTAAGTTATGTCGCTTTTGTTCCTCTAATTCCATTTTATTCTTTTTTGCATCATCTACAGTCTTAGCAATAGCAGCCGCACCTCCAGCAACAGAACCAAGAGCACCTATTAAAGCTAAAATCGTTGGAATAGTAAATATAAAACTACCATAATCAACTTTATTATCATTTGCCTTCATTTCTTTGTTTATTTTCTTAAGTTGTGGTATAGAAAGAGTTAGAGACACACATTGTCCTTTACTTAGTTTTGCTTCCTTTTGTTTGAGTTGTTTGTTAGTTAAAATGTGATCTATATTTAATTGTTTAAGTTCCTCATTAGGAATCGTAAATGTAAAACCCTTTAACTGCATATTTATTATATAATTAAAAGCTTTTTATGAAAACATTTCCATAAAAAGTACATATAAACCTAAATCTAAAAATATTTATAAACCTAAACCAAATCTTACTTATAAACCTAAACCAAATCTTAATTTTGTATTCATCACTAAAGCAGTTCCAAGAGCAGGTAGTTTTCAGTTATTAAATTAGCATCTTTAGCAAAAACTCTTTCCCAAGCTTTATTTTCTAATTCCTTATCTGCAATATGTCTTGATTCTGTATCTTTATTATCCCTATAGTATATATCATGTTCTTTACAAGCTTCGTCTAATGCATTTATACCTTTATCACCTCTTTCTAATCTTTCTTGAAGTTTTGTACCCGGACCGCAAAATCTAAAACCTGGAATATGCAACTCAAATGGAAGTTTATTAATCAAATCATTTACTAATCCTTTTCCATACTTTTCACTATTCCAAAATTTTGGTGGCAACGTATTCAATATCTTTATCAAATAACCTATACCTTTTGGATCATTAGGTATAAATTGTGCAAGTTTAGAATTAATCATATCCATAATACCTACTTTCTCATTATAAAAGTTATCATTTCCAGATTTTTCTTCCCCATCAATAACAATCAAGCGATCAATCAGTTTTCTCTCATCATCCATCCATATGTATTCTTTTGATAATGCGTTATATACCTTTATTCCTTCTCCAGATTTTGGTGTTTTTTGAAGGTGTTGTTGGTTTTATATATTCATCCAAAGTAGGTTTGATAATTTCTTTATATTTTTTACCTTTACTAGATTTTTGTTTTCTTGTATTCGGATCATTATTATGAAATGCAACACTAGAATCAAGTACTATTTGTTTATATTTTTCTAGATCATCATCATTATAATTTGTTGGAATATGTTTTGTCAATAATTCCCATAAACCTTCTGTTCCTGTATAATGTCGATTATTAATAACTAAATCATCACCATGAATTATAACTTCCGCATTTCCTATCATATGTATAATTTTCCCATCCTCATCATATGGTTGTATTCCAAAACTTTTATCATATCTAGTTGCATAATATCTTGTGACGATGTGCAGACTCTTTTTAATTATTTAGCTCGTTTTATTCCACCATAATGTAGAGATCTGCTCACGCTAATTCTGTAGCGGATGTCACAAAGAAATATACTTAAATTACACCATTATTTTCATGGGAATGACATTAATCTAGGGGAATGACAACATTATTTATAAAAAGTAAGTTTATTACATAACTAAAATGGTAATATATAACAACATTTGATTTAGTGATTCAACAAAAGTAATGGAATATCTGATAGTTCATTTGATAGATTGATACCTAACTTATATATATATTGATTGACAGGCTAAAGATTGAAATATTTAAGTTAGAAGAAACGGAAGATGAAATACAAGTATGTGACAACAGTTCTTAATCTTGAAAGTTTTATGGTAGGCACACAATTCATTTTGAAGTACCGCATGACATCTCTAAACTTGAATTTTATGATGCAACAAGGGATTATACATACCTTATGGTAGTATTCTTGTAACTCTTAGAAACTTTGACGATGATTCTGTCTGGTCACAACCGACGTCTCGAACCTCTGCACCTTTGCACCGGAACAAGTGATCTTCTCTACCCGTTCACTCTTTTATATTATTCTCGAGGGTCACACCAAAGCCTCACATCCGTCGGTACATCCGTTTTATCATTTCCACAAATATGGAAACTTATTGCTCTTTTGCATTTTGATTGGCTCTTAGAGACTGCCGCACCCAAAATACGTGGCGTGACACACATGTATATACGTGTACTGTCACAGCCGGAAGAATTCAATAGCGTGATCTCTAGACTTATCTATAGATACATATCTATATAACCAATTTCAACATATTAATGTCACGTTGCCAAAATCATGATTATGTATCCTGTAGGATGACTATGAGTAACCTTTGACATGTAAACTTCCTACAAAATTGCGCAGCAAAAGCAACATTAGTCACCTTCAGAAGGGTTTACGTATTTCCTTTTTCTGTTGCTAGGCTGTAGCAAGTAAAGAGAGAAAAATGTCTTTTAAAATGCATATTAATCAAAATAATCTTTTTCAATTCCTTCAATAAAGAGCAATGTAACCATATTTTTGAACTCAGCGTCACATTCCCACTGCTTCATAATTTTCGACCTCGAAAATCATCAAGAAGCGAGCGTTGAAGCTGGAACGTAGATATCCAAACTTTTCGAGTGACTCTCGTAAAAAAATTATATTGAAAAAAAAATTTCGCTAAGTGAAGAAAGCATAGGTTATGTATACTTATGAGTCTGTTGTCAGCATAGTCGCATTTCATCTTTTCTTAACAATAATACAGAGAACGTTTATAACAAAATGGTGTCTCTGTTCCTTCACATAACACAACTAAAATGGAAATACATTTGATTATGAATGAGTTACATCCACTAACAAGAATATTTAGTGATTATGAATGAGTAACATCAACTAGCAAAAATATTTTAGCTTGACACATCATATAACATTACTGATGTACTATATCAAAGTAAAGATGAACAACATTTCAATGTGCTAAAATTTGCAAGAAGTCACTTGAATTAAATATTACACTAAAGTTGAAAAGTCAATGACATATTGAACATGCTACATTAAGAGAAAAAGTCAATTTTCTCAATTATCATAAATGCTACGATTGCAAGAATGCAACAGGAGAACAACCTACATAATGTTCATTAACAACCAACAGTTCTCAGTTCTAAAGATTAATTATTAAAAAAAATCTTGCATAAAAACCTTACCGACAAGCATCCACATTTCATTGGAATTGTAATATATGCAAAAGGAATGCATTGGAATTGTAATATATACAGAGAATAAAGTAATGACAGAGAGTGAATTAGACTACTGAACAATAACAGAGAACCGTTCGTTTTATCATTCTAACGGTGATTTTGTAATGTTCAGCACACTATCTTAAATTCAATTCAGTTTCTTTAGTACAGTAAATTCACTAATGGCAAATTCTGAACTTTAACAATACGATTACGTACGTTAAATACTACAATCTAGTGAGATGTGTACCTTCTCATATTCAACGAAATAGGGTCCCATTAGAAATTTAACACTACACAAGTAAGTAAGAAATAGTATTGTTATAATTAGTAACAATGTAATATACTCAGGAGCACAATAGTTTGCATTATTTCATTACATTGCACACATATTTTAATTTCAATATTGTGCTTATGAAGTGATTGAATGAAATAAGAGAACATAAGAGAACATAAAAACCATTGATGAAGAGATTGGCACCTAAGATGAATGGAAAAGAAGATATGCCAATACATAAATTGTGGTAATTACATAGCAAAACAGCCTTGTTTCGTTGTTTACAAAGATAAATGAATGATTACAATTTAGTCACCCCAAGTAATTAGTAATGAGTAATTAGTAACGTCAACTAGTAATGGGGTTTAAATAGAGATCTCTACAGTTACATAGCTCGTAGAGATTTGGTTACATAAGGATTCGAGATATCAACAAGGGTTGAATTACAATGTTTGACTACTATTGATTTGTTAATTTATTATAATGAATTTCCAATATTTAAGTTCATGTAGATTCAAGGGGTAACTACCGTGAAACTGTTGATATTATGATATTGAATTTTAATTTATCTCTTTACTATAGGTTATATTATTTTAAGTGTGACAAACAACGAATAATAGTTCAATATTGAGTTTACTCGTAGACGTTGCCTTGAGTCTACATGTCATGAATTTAAAGTTTATTGGAACCCTGTTTCGTTTTAAGTAATCCTCCAAAATATTGAATAATCCTCTCTTTCCCTTCTCCTCTTTTGTGCGTTTTAAAAGTTTACAGGTGTATTCAAAAGGAGCGAGGAAGGAAAAGGATCCCTTGTTTATTAGTCGGGGACTTCGGAGAATCGAACCAATACTTAGTTAGATTTGGAATCTCCACACCTAGTGGTTCTTGCTTCCGCTAGAGGTTGTGGGCCTTTATCAGGTATACCGAATTTAGCCAATTAGAGAATTTTAATCATTCACATTTTACTAACTTCTCGCTGGCATTAAAGTATATTGCCACAGGCGATTATTCGCAATCTTAGATTAGGTAAAACCGCAGGCATTTCCTGTTTACTGTCTACAATTTGCATAGGCAGGAAGCGTGTGCCAATTCAGCTAGGAAAACGTTTACAAAATTTCCAACTGAATAAGAAGTAATGCTATATTCCTTTTTGTTTTTACTGTTGGAACCCACAAGAATCAGGGGCTTAATTGTGAGTGTTATTGAGTGTTCATAATTCACAAATAAAGTGTCGGGTTGGATACTCCTTATTCGAGTTAATGTTCTAAGGATGACACCATACATCATATAAGGAAAATAATAGGTGTCTCAATTCTTTCTGGTCCAATAGCGGATGGGTGGATGCCGGATATTTTGTATTATGCAAAGCTTGTGACCACGTAGTCAAACGTTGGTAATTCGCGGATTGACATGCACATCGTAGTTACTCTTATTCTTGAGAGTCACGAAGTGATCGTAATGTAGGTGTTTGTGTGAGTGTTGTTTAAGTAAGAAATGCATATTGAATGCAAGTACAATTCTTACTAAAATATAAAAGTGCGTTTAATACTACGGGTAGTTAGGGATTTAAATCATTTTGGAAATATTATAATCGCGTCGGCGTGATTTACTTCAGCATCCTACCTATGGATTACCATGGGAAAAGTGTCCAGTGGTAAGTAGAAACTTAGAAACTATATTCTGACATAGTATAATACTCTAACACTTGAATGTAATGCCACGTTTTGAATTAAATACACCACTATACGCCATTAAAGACAATTACTTCCTGAAGTTGTAGCCTGATGTCCGAAGTACAGTAAGGATTTCCAAATTATTTCCAATTTTACAAATTACAAATTTTACTCTTCTTAGGCATTCTTCCATTTTTCAAGGAACAGAACTCACACTCAGAAGTCAATTAGATCCATAAAAATAGAATAGAACACGATTAATTTATAATTTACCATTTTCAATTAAAAGATTTAAATAACTAATAAATAAATAATAAATTCTTCATTTAACTAAAAGACTGATATGATACACCATAGTATAAGCAGAATTTCCTAACGAAATGTTGATAAAAATTTATATAGATATAGCAAGTAGTAAAAAATGAACTTATAGTAAGGAATCAAAATTAAAAGAAAAAAGTATTTGGAGCAAATAAAAATAAAATTCTTTGCAATAGTAAATGGTAGTTACAATGATTAGAAAGTCTCACTAATATAAGGAGGGAGCGTATCCAATATTGGGCGCACAAGAAATACGCACAGGAAGCTATGCAAGTAGTCACAATGAAAGTAGTGGTATTAGAAGAAGGTATTCAAATAATATTTGTTATAGGAAGTAATACTTGTTTTATACAATAATTGTTATAGGAAGAGTAATGAGGGCAATTGTTATGTAACATGTACATTCTTCAATTGAATGTAACGAATTTAAGTAAGTGGGGATCGATGGTAATTTAGACGGGGAATCGAAAAGTGAATAGCTTATATATACTCATTAGTATTACTATTTAACTTAGATGACAGTACAAATTATATGTATTTTATCACTGTTATTATTATTACTATTAGTATTAGCATTATTAGTATTGCATGAAAACTTATGGGTAAGGTTGCTGCTATTGAACTTGACCTAATTCCAATAGTAGAACTAAGAGTGTGTGCTGATAACAGTTGAGTAAGGAAGTAGATAACTTACTTCCGGAATGCAGAAACTATGCAAGAGAACATTATTACATAATAGAAGATAATACTGTTATGAAGTAAGATCGTTGAGAAAAGAAACAATATTTGATTTAACAAATATGAAGTATATAACAATATTTTATTTAATAAATATGAAATACATAAAACATATACTTGATTGGAGAGGGAGACCTTTAAAAAGGGTACAGAACGTTGCAGGATCAGGCCGGAAAAAAAGTAAAGGGGAAAGAAGTCATCCTAGCTTCGTAACAGAGTACTATACCTACATTCATGCCAATGAAAAAAAATAAAGAGGGGGTACACAGGTATTTCGGGGCTACCTATAGTGTTTACGCAAACGGTGAATTGTGAATCGTCATCCATCTGCAATATTTGTAATACAATAATGTATGTAACTATAATACTTTATATAGAATATACTATAATGTTGCATTGCAATAATACAAACAAAACAAGACGTAATTACTTACGACCAATGGCAATTAATAGAGATTTTTATCTGTAAAAGGAAGCAAAACATGATTATACAAAATTAAGATTGTTGTCGCTCGTGTTCTTTTCTTGTCTTTGTTTTTGTTTTCAAATGACAACTACGTTCTCACTGCTTCATTATATAATGTTCTAGAGTAAAATAATACTAATAGTATTATGGAATTGATTACTAATAGAATACTAATAATGAATTGCACCTGCTTATAAAGGTAGTAGGCTACTACTTGAATAAGATAGGTAGTCAGTGTATATGAAATTTATAACCTATATTTGCACATATCATAAAAATGAGAGTTCCTAATATAACTAAGGAACAACTTATACTAGGCTAACGAAAACTAATAAGGGTACATACAATGCCATACAATAATATTATATACATAATATTCTATTCCTTTATTGAATTTATACTGACTTCATTTACTTTTGAAGAACATAAAAACACTCAAAGCGAATAAGTACGCAAAAAAATCTTATTTCCTGTCGCATAAAATAGAAAAGAGAGAGAACAACTTAGCTAATCTCGCATAGTTGAGATAGAGACATATGGTATAATAAGAAAGTGCGTTTCTAATTTACAAGCAATTAATATTTACCGTTGTAACATATAACATTAACATATTAATTCCAATATATAGTTCTATACTCTAACAACGGGTGTCTACAAATAACACATTGTCGAGTTGATTCTGCACAGTAGGTGCACAGGCTAAATGATTACAATGATTTACGTATAGTAAATATATATTGACATATACATACATTTATTTACAGCAAGCCTACTATATACATAGTGAAGACTATACTGTTGCCACTTGAATTAATCATAATTGAATTAAACATTCGCATTGCACTAGCTTTTGTGCACGGATGTCTTTTGAATAGTACTCTCGAATTATACATTCCAGATTCTGTTATAGATTGGTGACGGGGAGTAATATCCCGTAATCGAAGACAACTTAACCTAACTTATGAACTTATGCATGCTTCTTCATATATTCTAAACAAATATAATATATGTTTTTTGTTGTTTTGTTTTCGTGTGCCTTGTTTTTCAGATTATGGAGGTTATCTGGTGGATCGAATTCCTTGTAAAGATATGTCCTGCGTGAATTTTATTTACAAAATTCAAATTTGTCGAATTCTTGAAAGTGAAGGGGTACCAATACGCACTTGAGATTTGGGCATTATTAGGAATTTCTACATTTTAAGTTCTACCTACATTATTGTTCTGTCTCTCCCTATTAAGGCGTCTTCTAGAATGTCGTCCCTCTATTATACGGCTGACCTCTATTATTATAATAACCTCTTTTACCACGACCGTTATTATTCTAGTATCATGTTCTCCACGATTTATCAATACACTCTGTCGATTGATTTTAACTTTGGTTGACTACATTCCACATTATGGAGCTCCAAGGGAGCATTAGAGAGGGCACGTAAACCTGCTTGAACCTTAGCAGATTCATACAATTTAAGTAGTCTCTTAACTTCATTTACACACGACCTGGCTCACGAGTAAAGATAATTTCCAAAGCACGGGGGTCCAAACCTTTTCATATATGTCGTTTCCACTCATATTAAAATATAGTTTAGTACATACTCTTAGAACTGCATACTTAATTCGAAAACGTTCATGAGGTGTTTTATTCCGTCTTGCCATAAGACAATGGTTCACCAAGCTTAGCGGAGGCTGCGAAGGCAAAAGCCTATCTGGACGTATAAAATACGAAGGCGTATCCTATTTTTTCTTATTCTCTTTTATATTCTTATTCTCTTAATATATTCTTATTCTCTTTTTAATATTCTCATTACTGCGATTTTCAATCCTTCTAACGGAAGTTTTACTTTTAATAAATAGAATTTAACTTTTGTGTATCTATCCACTTCTCTCGTCTTCTTCCTCTTGGTGTTTTTTTTGTCTGTCTGTCTGTCTGGCCATCGGTCTGTCTGTCAACACCAGGAATATAATACCTACGCAAGGAATCAAACTGTTTCCTTAGTTGTATATATATATATTTTCTTATTATTCTCTTTTCTTTTTATTCTTTTGTGGCAGGGTTTCCGACCATATATGGATTTCCGACCATATCTTGTACTTCTCTATACTACTCTTTTCTCTATTTATTCCTTCCTATACACATAGATGTATTTACTTAATTGGTTAGGTACCTATTTACTTATTTATTTATTGATTGATTTAGTTATGTATTAACATAACATTTCTTTCAGAAAGCCTGCATCAACATTGAATTTCACGTTAGATGTTCCTACGCCTATCGCAATAACTTATTAAAATAACATTTTTAATTTGACTATGCAGTGTGGGATGATCTAACAAAATCGATCAGGTTTGGAACTAGAGAACTTAGATAATATAATTTCATTCATTCAACATTAACTTTCTTTGGCTGATCTTCCTCGTTTACATTTAAGAAATAACCCCGGCTTAGTTGCCAAATTTCTAATGAACACTAAATCATTTTCTTTTTACGTATGGGCTTTCCTACACTTATCAATTTTTTTTTTGCTTTTGTTTTTACTGCTGACTAATTAAGGTCTTTTGAGCTAGTTTTCTTATACGACCAAGATTCTTTTTCACGAGTTTCCCATACAGGGTTCGACATGGTGTCTCGACTTCGATACCTACTACAGCCTTTCTACCAAACACCAATTCAAAAGGAGAATAAGGATGGTGTTCGTGTCTCGCAGTATTATAAGCGTAACAAGCAGTTCTAACAAATAGAGGCCAACCTTCGGGAGAAGTAGACACATATTTCTTCAATTAGTTTGCCAAATTATGATCATATCTCTCGACTATGGTCTGATATTCATCAAGGAATCTAGTAATAGAGTCTTTAGGACTTCCTTTAAATTTCGGCAATTTCAATACCGGTACACTGGCTACTCGATCTCCATTTTCTTCTCTTGCACTTGATTCATCAAGGTTTTGTCTATTTTCTACTTGGGGTTCTTTCGGAGGGGGTGAATTAACTTCTATTGCCTTATTCTCGTCCAAGGGTAATGAATCCTCTGAGGGAGTTTCACTTCATGATTATTTAAAATTTCTTGCCTAATATTATTATATAACAAAAATTCAAGTGCGTTATCGACAGTGGGGGAATATTTCATTTGAGGAGGGTGAGAAGCAACTTGCGGATATTTAGGAAAGCTTAGATTTTCTATACAAGGTTTGTCATTTGCAAAATCTTTGAATTCTTCACTTGATTCATATGAGAAAGGACTTGGTGTTAGTACGTCATGTGCAGTCTTTTCCTGATATAGCTCCTTCTTTGCCAGTTCTTTAAATTTGTAATCGGAGTCAGGTTTACATGATTCAGGTGGTGAAATTTCTAGGAGTTCACCTTTCAAGGGTTCGCCCACATAAGGCGGTATATCAAATGGAAAATAAACTTCATCCTCACCCGCTTCGGAAGCAACTACTTGAAGCTGTTCTTCTGTCTTTAAAGGTGTTGACACAAACCTAGGATCAAACTCAAAATCACTCGTCATAATACCAGAGGATTCTTCGGAAGAACTAACTGCATCTTCATTAGAAGGGTTAGTCAGTTGTTCTGGCTTAAGAAAAATTGTCCGTTTCGCGACCACTGGTTTATATTGTGTACTGTCCAAAGGAGTCAAGGATGACATTTTATTACAAGTTTCTTCAAACTTAGCCAGATTTTCCTTAAAACGTTGCGTTTTCGTTATCGGTTGCCTATCCACAGGATCTGGTAAACTATACTGCTGTGGATGATCTATCCGCGGTTCAAGAGAAGTAGGCGAACTAGCTACTGGCAAACTAGCCTGCTGCACTGGCAAATCGGTTGCTTCTTTTGCCATGGGACATAACTCGGAACGCAAAGTCTTCGTGAGCGCAGTTTTCTGAGCGAGAGATTTCCTACAATATTTGCAATTTGCCTCACCCGATTTTGTAATATACCAGGCATGAAACTTCGGCGGAGATTTCTTAGGTTTAAAAAGGGGAACCAATGGAAAGACATTTTGAATTATTAATTAAAATTTTCGTTTTCTCTATCGAAGGAAAGAAAGAAAAAAATATATATGGGGTATTTCACTATGAGTAATGTAATCAATCACTAATTGCCATTATAATCCACAATAATACATTGGTAAAATTGCAACAATTCACATAATTTACTTAAAGTATAATGCACTATGAACAATATACCAAAACAAAACATAAAACAAAAACAGAAAAAAAAAGATGTCATAGCAGCACTACAAAATTTTTCGTCCCGAAAAATGGAAAAGAAAGAAAAGGCTTTGGACGAGCCCCCATTTTGTGACGATGTGCAGACTCTTTTTAATTATTTAGCTCGTTTTATTCCACCATAATGTAGAGATCTGCTCACGCTAATTCTGTAGCGGATGTCACAAAGAAATATACTTAAATTACACCATTATTTTCATGGGAATGACATTAATCTAGGGGAATGACAACATTATTTATAAAAAGTAAGTTTATTACATAACTAAAATGGTAATATATAACAACATTTGATTTAGTGATTCAACAAAAGTAATGGAATATCTGATAGTTCATTTGATAGATTGATACCTAACTTATATATATATTGATTGACAGGCTAAAGATTGAAATATTTAAGTTAGAAGAAACGGAAGATGAAATACAAGTATGTGACAACAGTTCTTAATCTTGAAAGTTTTATGGTAGGTACACAATTCATTTTGAAGTACCGCATGACATCTCTAAACTTGAATTTTATGATCCAACAAGGGATTATACATACCTTATGGTAGTATTCTTGTAACTCTTAGAAACTTTGACGATGATTCTGTCTGGTCACAACCGACGTCTCGAACCTCTGCACCTTTGCACCGGAACAAGTGATCTTCTCTACCCGTTCACTCTTTTATATTATTCTCGAGGGTGACACCCAAGCCTCACATCCGTCGGTACATCCGTTTTATCATTTCCACAAATATGGAAACTTATTGCTCTTTTGCATTTTGATTGGCTCTTAGAGACTGCCGCACCCAAAATACGTGGCGTGACACACATGTACATACGTGTACTGTCACAGCCGGAAGAATTCAATAGCGTGACCTCTAGACTTATCTATAGATACATATCTATATAACCAATTTCAACATATTAATGTCACGTTGCCAAAATCATGATTATGTATCCTGTAGGATGACTATGAGTAACCTTTGACATGTAAACTTCCTACAAAATTGCGCAGCAAAAGCAACATTAGTCACCTTCAGAAGGGTTTACGTATTTCCTTTTTCTGTTGCTAGGCTGTAGCAAGTAAAGAGAGAAAAATGTCTTTTAAAATGCATATTAATCAAAATAATCTTTTTCAATTCCTTCAATAAAGAGCAATGTAACCATATTTTTGAACTCAGCGTCACATTCCCACTGCTTCATAATTTTCGACCTCGAAAATCATCAAGAAACGAGCGTTGAAGCTGGAACGTAGATATCCAAACTTTTAGAGTGACTCTCGTAAAAAAAAAATATATTGAAAAAAAAAATTTCGCTAAGTGAAGAAAGCATAGGTTATGTATACTTATGAGTCTGTTGTCAGCATAGTCGCATTTCATCTTTTCTTAACAATAATACAGAGAACGTTTATAACAAAATGGTGTCTCTGTTCCTTCACATAACACAACTAAAATGGAAATAGATTTGATTATGAATGAGTTACATCCACTAACAAGAATATTTTAGTGATTATGAATGAGTAACATCAACTAGCAAAAATATTTTAGCTTGACACATCATATAACATTACTGATGTACTATATCAAAGTAAAGATGAACAACATTTCAATGTGCTAAAATTTGCAAGAAGTCACTTGAATTAAATATTACACTAAAGTTGAAAAGTCAATGACATATTGAACATGCTACATTAAGAGAAAAAGTCAATTTTCTCAATTATCATAAATGCTACGATTGCAAGAATGCAACAGGAGAACAACCTACATAATGTTCATTAACAACCAACAGTTCTCAGTTCTAAAGATTAATTATTAAAAAAAAATCTTGCATAAAAACCTTACCGACAAGCATCCACATTTCATTGGAATTGTAATATATGCAAAAGGAATGCATTGGAATTGTAATATATACAGAGAATAAAGTAATGACAGAGAGTGAATTAGACTACTGAACAATAACAGAGAACCGTTCGTTTTATCATTCTAACGGTGATTTTGTAATGTTCAGCACACTATCTTAAATTCAATTCAGTTTCTTTAGTACAGTAAATTCACTAATGGCAAATTCTGAACTTTAACAATACGATTACGTACGTTAAATACTACAATCTAGTGAGATGTGTACCTTCTCATATTCAACGAAATAGGGTCCCATTAGAAATTTAACACTACACAAGTAAGTAAGAAATAGTATTGTTATAATTAGTAACAATGTAATATACTCAGGAGCACAATAGTTTGCATTATTTCATTACATTGCACACATATTTTAATTTCAATATTGTGCTTATGAAGTGATTGAATGAAATAAGAGAACATAAGAGAACATAAAAACCATTGATGAAGAGATTGGCACCTAAGATGAATGGAAAAGAAGATATGCCAATACATAAATTGTGGTAATTACATAGCAAAACAGCCTTGTTTCGTTGTTTACAAAGATAAATGAATGATTACAATTTAGTCACCCCAAGTAATTAGTAATGAGTAATTAGTAACGTCAACTAGTAATGGGGTTTAAATAGAGATCTCTACAGTTAAATAGCTCGTAGAGATTTGGTTACATAAGGATTCGAGATATCAACAAGGGTTGAATTAAAATGTTTGACTACCATTGATTTGTTAATTTATTATAATGAATTTCCAATATTTAAGTTCATGTAGATTCAAGGGGTAACTACCGTGAAACTGTTGATATTATGATCTTGAATTTTAATTTATCTCTTTACTATAGGTTATATTATTTTAAGTGTGACAAACAACGAATAATAGTTCAATATTGAGTTTACTCGTAGACGTTGCCTTGAGTCTACATGTCATGAATTTAAAGTTTATTGGAACCCTGTTTCGTTTTAAGTAATCCTCCAAAATATTGAATAATTCTCTCTTTCCCTTCTCCTCTTTTGTGCGTTTTAAAAGTTTACAGGTGTATTCAAAAGGAGCGAGGAAGGAAAAGGATCCCTTGTTTATTAGTCGGGGACTTCGGAGAATCGAACCAATACTTAGTTAGATTTGGAATCTCCACACCTAGTGGTTCTTGCTTCCGCTTGAGGTTGTGGGCCTTTATCAGGTATACCGAATTTAGCCAATTAGAGAATTTTAATCATTCACATTTTACTAACTTCTCGCTGGC
The DNA here is from genome assembly GCF_964235325.1 of Thermobia domestica. Classification (NCBI taxonomy): domain Eukaryota; kingdom Metazoa; phylum Arthropoda; class Insecta; order Zygentoma; family Lepismatidae; genus Thermobia; species Thermobia domestica. The sequence goes on along the minus strand of NC_137454.1, from coordinate 52,720,147 downwards.
ATTAAAGTATATTGCCACAGGCGATTATTCGCAATCTTAGATTAGGTAAAACCGCAGGCATTTCCTGTTTACTGTCTACAATTTGCATAGACAGGAAGCGTGTGCCAATTCAGCTAGGAAAACATTTACAAAATTTCCAACTGAATAAGAAGTAATGCTATATTCCTTTTTGTTTTTACTGTTGGAACCCACAAGAATCAGGGGCTTAATTGTGAGTGTTATTGAGTGTTCATAATTCACAAATAAAGTGTCGGGTTGGATACTCCTTATTCGAGTTAATGTTCTAAGGATGACACCATACATCATATAAGGAAAATAATAGGTGTCTCAATTCTTTCTGGTCCAATAGCGGATGGGTGGATGCCGGATATTTTGTATTATGCAAAGCTTGTGACCACGTAGTCAAACGTTGGTAATTCGCGGATTGACATGCACATCGTAGTTACTCTTATTCTTGAGAGTCACGAAGTGATCGTAATGTAGGTGTTTGTGTGAGTGTTGTTTAAGTAAGAAATGCATATTGAATGCAAGTACAAGAATTCTTACTAAAATATAAAAGTGCGTTTAATACTACGGGTAGTTAGGGATTTAAATCATTTTGGAAATATTATAATCGCGTCGGCGTGATTTACTTCAGCATCCTACCTATGGATTACCATGGGAAAAGTGTCCAGTGGTAAGTAGAAACTTAGAAACTATATTCTGACATAGTATAATACTCTAACACTTGAATGTAATGCCACGTTTTGAATTAAATACACCACTATACGCCATTAAAGACAAATACTTCCTGAAGTTGTAGCCTGATGTCCGAAGTACAGTAAGGATTTCCAAATTATTTCCAATTTTACAAATTACACATTTTACTCTTCTTAGGCATTCTTCCATTTTTCAAGGAACAGAACTCACACTCAGAAGTCAATTAGATCCATAAAAATAGAATAGAACACGATTAATTTATAATTTACCATTTTCAATTAAAAGATTTAAATAACTAATAAATAAATAATAAATTCTTCATTTAACTAAAAGACTGATATGATACACCATAGTATAAGCAGAATTTCCTAACGAAATGTTGATAAAAATTTATATAGATATAGCAAGTAGTAAAAAAAATGAACTTATAGTAAGGAAACAAAATTAAAAGAAAAAAGTATTTGGAGCAAATAAAAATAAAATTCTTTGCAATAGTAAATGGTAGTTACAATGATTAGAAAGTCTCACTAATGTAAGGAGGGAGCGTATCCAATATTGGGCGCACAAGAAATACGCACAGGAAGCTATGCAAGTAGTCACAATGAAAGTAGTGGTATTAGAAGAAGGTATTCAAATAATATTTGTTATAGGAAGTAATACTTGTTTTATACAATAATTGTTATAGGAAGAGTAATGAGGGCAATTGTTATGTAACATGTACATTCTTCAATTGAATGTAACGAATTTAAGTAAGTGGGGATCGATGGTAATTTAGACGGGGAATCGAAAAGTGAATAGCTTATATATACTCATTAGTATTACTATTTAACTTAGATGACAGTACAAATCATATGTATTTTATCACTGTTATTATTATTACTATTAGTATTAGCATTATTAGTATTGCATGAAAACTTATTGGTAAGGTTGCTGCTATTGAACTTGACCTAGTTCCAATAGTAGAACTAAGAGTGTGTGCTGATAACAGTTGAGTAAGGAAGTAGATAACTTACTTCCGGAATGCAGAAACTATGCAAGAGAACATTATTATATAATAGAAGATAATACTGTTATGAAGTAAGATCGTTGAGAAAAGAAACAATATTTGATTTAACAAATATGAAGTATATAACAATATTTTATTTAATAAATATGAAATACATAAAACATATACTTGATTGGAGAGGGAGACCTTTAAAAAGGGTACAGAACGTTGCAGGATCAGGCCGGAAAAAAAGTAAAGGGGAAAGAAGTCATCCTAGCTTCGTAACAGAGTACTATACCTACATTCATGCCAACGAAAAAAAATAAAGAGGGGGTACACAGGTATTTCGGGGCTACCTATAGTGTTTACGCAAACGGTGAATTGTGAATCGTCATCCATCTGCAATATTTGTAATACAATAATGTATGTAACTATAATACTTTATATAGAATATACTATAATGTTGCATTGCAATAATACAAACAAAACAAGACGTAATTACTTACGACCAATGGCAATTAATAGAGATTTTTATCTGTAAAAGGAAGCAAAACATGATTATACAAAATTAAGATTGTTGTCGCTCGTGTTCTTTTCTTGTCTTTGTTTTTGTTTTCAAATGACAACTACGTTCTCACTGCTTCATTATATAATGTTCTAGAGTAAAATAATACTAATAGTATTATGGAATTGATTACTAATAGAATACTAATAATGAATTGCACCTGCTTATAAAGGTAGTAGGCTACTACTTGAATAAGATAGGTAGTCAGTGTATATGAAATTTATAACCTATATTTGCACATATCATAAAAATGAGAGTTCCTAATATAACTAAGGAACAACTTATACTAGGCTAACGAAAACTAATAAGGGTACATACAATGCCATACAATAATATTATATACATAATATTCTATTCCTTTATTGAATTTATACTGACTTCATTTACTTTTGAAGAACATAAGAACACTCAAAGCGAATAAGTACGCAAAAAAATCTTATTTCCTGTCGCATAAAATAGAAAAGAGAGAGAACAACTTAGCTAATCTCGCATAGTTGAGATAGAGACATATGGTATAATAAGAAAGTGCGTTTCTAATTTACAAGCAATTAATATTTACCGTTGTAACAGATAACATTAACATATTAATTCCAATATATAGTTCTATACTCTAACAACGGGTGTCTACAAATAACACATTGTCGAGTTGATTCTGCACAGTAGGTGCACAGGCTAAATGATTACAATGATTTACGTATAGTAAATATATATTGACATATACATACATTTATTTACAGCAAGCCTACTATATACATAGTGAAGACTATACTGTTGCCACTTGAATTAATCATAATTGAATTAAACATTCGCATTGCACTAGCTTTTGTGCACGGATGTCTTTTGAATAGTACTCTCGAATCATACATTCCAGATTCTGTTATAGATTGGTGGCGGGGAGTAATATCCTGTAATCGAAGGCAACTTAACCTAACTTATGAACTTATTCATGCTTCTTCATATATTCTAAACAAATATAATATATGTTTTTTGTTGTTTTGTTTTCGTGTGCCTTGTTTTTCAGATTATGGAGGTTATCTGGTGGATCGAATTCCTTGTAAAGATATGTCCTGCGTGAATTTTATTTACAAAATTCAAATTTGTCGAATTCTTGAAAGTGAAGGGGTACCAATACGCACTTGAGATTTGGGCATTATTAGGAATTTCTACATTTTAAGTTCTACCTACATTATTGTTCTGTCTCTCCCTATTAAGGCGTCTTCTAGAATGTCGTCCCTCTATTATACGGCTGACCTCTATTATTATAATAACCTCTTTTACCACGACCGTTATTATTCTAGTATCATGTTCTCCACGATTTATCAATACACTCTGTCGATTGATTTTAACTTTGGTTGACTACATTCCACATTATGGAGCTCCAAGGGAGCATTAGAGAGGGCACGTAAACCTGCTTGAACCTTAGCAGATTCATACAATTTAAGTAGTCTCTTAACTTCATTTACACACGACCTGGCTCACGAGTAAAGATAATTTCCAAAGCACGGGGGTCCAAACCTTTTCATATATGTCGTTTCCACTCATATTAAAATATAGTTTAGTACATACTCTTAGAACTGCATACTTAATTCGAAAACGTTCATGAGGTGTTTTATTCCGTCTTGCCATAAGACAATGGTTCACCAAGCTTAGCGGAGGCTGCGAAGGCAAAAGCCTATCTGGACGTATAAAATACGAAGGCGTATCCTATTTTTTCTTATTCTCTTTTATATTCTTATTCTCTTAATATATTCTTATTCTCTTTTTAATATTCTCATTACTGCGATTTTCAATCCTTCTAACGGAAGTTTTACTTTTAATAAATAGAATTTAACTTTTGTGTATCTATCCACTTCTCTCGTCTTCTTCCTCTTGGTGTTTTTTTTGTCTGTCTGTCTGTCTGGCCATCGGTCTGTCTGTCAACACCAGGAATATAATACCTACGCAAGGAATCAAACTGTTTCCTTAGTTGTATATATATATATTTTCTTATTATTCTCTTTTCTTTTTATTCTTTTGTGGCAGGGTTTCCGACCATATATGGATTTCCGACCATATCTTGTACTTCTCTATACTACTCTTTTCTCTATTTATTCCTTCCTATACACATAGATGTATTTACTTAATTGGTTAGGTACCTATTTACTTATTTATTTATTGATTGATTTAGTTATGTATTAACATAACATTTCTTTCAGAAAGCCTGCATCAACATTGAATTTCACGTTAGATGTTCCTACGCCTATCGCAATAACTTATTAAAATAACATTTTTAATTTGACTATGCAGTGTGGGATGATCTAACAAAATCGATCAGGTTTGGAACTAGAGAACTTAGATAATATAATTTCATTCATTCAACATTAACTTTCTTTGGCTGATCTTCCTCGTTTACATTTAAGAAATAACCCCGGCTTAGTTGCCAAATTTCTAATGAACACTAAATCATTTTCTTTTTACGTATGGGCTTTCCTACACTTATCAATTTTTTTTGCTTTTGTTTTTACTGCTGACTAATTAAGGTCTTTTGAGCTAGTTTTCTTATACGACCAAGATTCTTTTTCACGAGTTTCCCATACAGGGTTCGACATGGTGTCTCGACTTCGATACCTACTACAGCCTTTCTACCAAACACCAATTCAAAAGGAGAATAAGGATGGTGTTCGAGTCTCGCAGTATTATAAGCGTAACAAGCAGTTCTAACAAATAGAGGCCAACCTTCGGGAGAAGTAGACACATATTTCTTCAATTAGTTTGCCAAATTATGATCATATTTCTCGACTATGGTCTGATATTCATCAAGGAATCTAGTAATAGATTCTTTAGGACTTCCTTTAAATTTCGGCAATTTCAATACCGGTACACTGGCTACTCGATCTCCATTTTCTTCTCTTGCACTTGATTCATCAAGGTTTTGTCTATTTTCTACTTGGGGTTCTTTCGGAGGGGGTGAATTAACTTCTATTGCCTTATTCTCGTCCAAGGGTAATGAATCCTCTGAGGGAGTTTCACTTCATGATTATTTAAAATTTCTTGCCTAATATTATTATATAACAAAAATTCAAGTGCGTTATCGACAGTGGGGGAATATTTCATTTGAGGAGGGTGAGAAGCAACTTGCGGATATTTAAGAAAGCTTAGATTTTCTATACAAGGTTTGTCATTTGCAAAATCTTTGAATTCTTCACTTGATTCATATGAGAAAGGACTTGGTGTTAGTACGTCATGTGCAGTCTTTTCCTGATATAGCTCCTTCTTTGCCAGTTCTTTAAATTTGTAATCGGAGTCAGGTTTACATGATTCAGGTGGTGAAGTTTCTAGGAGTTCACCTTTCAAGGGTTCGCCCACATAAGGCGGTATATCAAATGGAAAATAAACTTCATCCTCACCCGCTTCGGAAGCAACTACTTGAAGCTGTTCTTCTGTCTTTAAAGGTGTTGACACAAACCTAGGATCAAACTCAAAATCACTCGTCATAATACCAGAGGATTCTTCGGAAGAACTAACTGCATCTTCATTAGAAGGGTTAGTCAGTTGTTCTGGCTTAAGAAAAATTGTCCGTTTCGCGACCACTGGTTTATATTGTGTACTGTCCAAAGGAGTCAAGGATGACATTTTATTACAAGTTTCTTCAAACTTAGCCAGATTTTCCTTAAAACGTTGCGTTTTCGTTATCGGTTGCCTATCCACAGGATCTGGTAAACTATACTGCTGTGGATGATCTATCCGCGGTTCAAGAGAAGTAGGCGAACTAGCTACTGGCAAACTAGCCTGCTGCACTGGCAAATCGGTTGCTTCTTTTGCCATGGGACATAACTCGGAACGCAAAGTCTTCGTGAGCGCAGTTTTCTGAGCGAGAGATTTCCTACAATATTTGCAATTTGCCTCTCCCGATTTTGTAATATACCAGGCATGAAACTTCGGCGGAGATTTCTTAGGTTTGAAAAAGGGGAACCAATGGAAAGACATTTTGAATTATTAATTAAAATTTTCGTTTTCTCTATCGAAGGAAAGAAAGAAAAAAATATATATGGGGTATTTCACTATGAGTAATGTAATCAATCACTAATTGCCATTATAATCCACAATAATACATTGGTAAAATTGCAACAATTCACATAATTTACTTAAAGTATAATGCACTATGAACAATATACCAAAACAAAACATAAAACAAAAACAGAAAAAAAAAGATGTCATAGCAGCACTACAAAATTTTTCGTCCCGAAAAATGAAAAAGAAAGAAAAGGCTTTGGACGAGCCCCCATTTTGTGACGATGTGCAGACTCTTTTTAATTATTTAGCTCGTTTTATTCCACCATAATGTAGAGATCTGCTCACGCTAATTCTGTAGCGGATGTCACAAAGAAATATACTTATATTACACCATTATTTTCATGGGAATGACATTAATCTAGGGGAATGACAACATTATTTATAAAAAGTAAGTTTATTACATAACTAAAATGGTAATATATAACAACATTTGATTTAGTGATTCAACAAAAGTAATGGAATATCTGATAGTTCATTTGATAGATTGATACCTAACTTATATATATATTGATTGACAGGCTAAAGATTGAAATATTTAAGTTAGAAGAAACGGAAGATGAAATACAAGTATGTGACAACAGTTCTTAATCTTGAAAGTTTTATGGTAGGTACACAATTCATTTTGAAGTACCGCATGACATCTCTAAACTTGAATTTTATGATGCAACAAGGGATTATACATACCTTATGGTAGTATTCTTGTAACTCTTAGAAACTTTGACGATGATTCTGTCTGGTCACAACCGACGTCTCGAACCTCTGCACCTTTGCACCGGAACAAGTGATCTTCTCTACCCGTTCACTCTTTTATATTATTCTCGAGGGTCACACCCAAGCCTCGCATCCGTCGGTACATCCGTTTTATCATTTCCACAAATATGGAAACTTATTGCTCTTTTGCATTTTGATTGGCTCTTAGAGACTGCCGCACCCAAAATACGTGGCGTGACACACATGTACATACGTGTGCTGTCACAGCCGGAAGAATTCAATAGCGTGATCTCTAGACTTATCTATAGATACATATCTATATAACCAATTTCAACATATTAAATGTCACGTTGCCAAAATCATGATTATGTATCCTGTAGGATGACTATGAGTAACCTTTGACATGTAAACTTCCTACAAAATTGCGCAGCAAAAGCAACATTAGTCACCTTCAGAAGGGTTTACGTATTTCCTTTTTCTGTTGCTAGCCTGTAGCAAGTCAAGAGAGAACAATGTCTTTTAAAATGCATATTAATCAAAATAATCTTTTTCAATTCCTTCAATAAAGAGCAATGTAACCATATTTTTGAACTCAGCGTCACAATCTTGAGGAATCTTACCAAAATGAGTTGTTGCTAAAGTTTCTATTCCTTCTACTTTATATTTAATTTGTTTTTTCATGTGTTTTATTTCTTCTGTTATAGGCGTATCACTTTCATTTATAGAACTATCATACATAGGTGGTGTTTCTAATAAGCTTGAATCCACTCTCGCACTTTTATACACAACTGGAACTAACTCTTGAATTAGATTTTTATTTTCTTCTGCTACTTTTGATATATCTTGCCCTAAATCTTTAATTGCATCAATAACAGGCTGATCTTGTTCTTTAAATTTTTCATACTTACTTCGATTACTTTGTTTAATTTCCTTAAATCTTTTAATAAGTTCTTCTTTTAACTTAATATACTTCTTAGCTTTATTAACATCCATTTATTATATAAAGAAAAAATAAAAACATAACATAACATAACATAACATAACATATACGTTCACCTGCATTCATATACGTTTTGTTTACACTTTTAGAAATTCTTTAATTTTATTTCTATATTTACCATTATTCACCTTCCTAGTCATATCTATTGTTAAGAAACCATGTTCTTCACTCCAACACTTATTACATAATGATTGTAATTTTTCAAACGACATATCAGATGCAACAAATTCATCATATATATGTTTTAAATTTACATTGTCCTGTCTAAATATACAAAGAAAGTTTAAGTTGTCCCTAATTAATTGTTTTGGCATTTTAGAATATGTTTGTCCAAGATAGAAACAGTTCAAACCCTTATGACGACCTCGAGTAAAATATTCTCTAACATGGTTTTGTTCTTCTAAAATGAAATAATCAAATACTACCACAGAATAGTCCTCACATTCATCTAATGGAATAATCTTTTCATTGTTTCCTTTTATTATTGCTACTGTATCTTTAATATTACGTTCTATATCTCGAAAAATTTGTATTAAGTGTTGGTATTTAGGTTGATTTAAACTTTTAGAATAGATATAAACATTTGCATATTTTAACCATTTAGGTGCTAACAAAAAATTATCGACCATTAACGTTGTTTTACCACATCCACTAGGCCCAATAATTAAACATCTTATATCATCAGGTAACAACTCACCATTCCTCTTTCTCTTCGCTGTTTCTTCTGTTAACCTTACTTTAATATCCCAATTATCCATATTAGTTACTTATTATATAATAAATGAAAGTATTTAATTTAAATGGTTATTCATATGTATTAAACATGTATTTGCACTACCCATTTGAAAACGATTTAGAAGTAGCTGTTGCAGAATTTTACACAACATACTTAACACCAAACATTACAGAAAAGAACAACAAATTAACATTTTGCAGTGAAGAACCTGAAGTTACAAGCAAGCCATAGTTCAACCTGGTCAATATAGTTTAAAAGAATTAGAAGAATATATTAAATCAAACCTTCCATTCTACACTGATGAATTCAATGATACTTTTGAAATTACGGAAGACAGGAAGAGAAATAGAGTTAAAATATTTAGTGAGGTTTGTGATATAACCTTAGATACCCTTAATACTGTATTAGGTTTTAGTGAGAAAAAGTTAGCTAATAATATAGAACATGTTGGAGATAAGCCACCAAAGTTTCATCCGTTTGATACTATAAATATCCACTGTGATTTAGCAGAAGGGATGATTTTAAAACACGATGACACAACACACAACGAAGCAGACTTAATTGCAACATTTAGAACAAATGCAGAGTTTAGAGAACCAATTATATATGAACCTAATGAAAAGATATTTTTCCCAATACATCACAATAAATTTAATAACTTCAAAGTTTCAATTAAAGATGAGAATGGTGATTTGATTGATTTTGGTGGAGCTCGTATAACTGTTTTACTTGCTGTTAAATAATTTGAATTGTTATATAATAAATATGGACATCTTTGGTAATACTAAAAGGAGGACTACAAACCTCAATCATGTAAGTGAAGTTTTTACATCAAATATAACATGGGTTGATTTCAAAAACAAAAGACTTGTTAATGTAAGTGATGCAATTGACCAACATGATGTAGTAACTTTACAACAGCTAGATTTAATAAATAGTAATGTTAATAGTCAATTGGAAGGTGATAGAAACAAATTTGAAGATGTATTAAAAACATTACAAGACACATATATAAAGAAAGAAGATTTTCAAAAGGTTAGGATGGATACTACTAAATTGATTATGCAAAAGGAAACTATACTCTTAATATGTCGATTGAGAGCTAAAAATGTTAAGGAACCAATCTTTAGAATATTTAATCTCTCTAATGGTTACAAATTTCTCTATAATGGGAATATAATGCATATGGAATTAAGTTTGGATAAATACTTTTTAGAGATATATTTAGGTGATACTTTGATTGAAAATTTACCTGTAAACATTAAAAAGGGTGATATAATTACGTTTCAAGCAAATAAGAATTCAGCTATGGAAGAAGGGCAACCATTGCAAGTTATTATGTATATAGAAAGAGAGCTTAAATGATTTTCTATAAAATAAATAGGATGTATTGTGTTAAGTGTAAGAAATCAACGGATACAGAGAAAGATACCATTAGAATAGAACAGACAAAGAATGGAAGATATGTTAAGAAAGGTATATGTGTTGTATGTGATCCTAATAAATCCCAATTCATTAAAAAGCTCGATTGACTATATGAAGGTGAAGGTATTAGAGAAGATATTATAGAAGAAATTCATAAACCATCTAGAAAAAATATCCTAGGTTAAGTGTTATTGTTAAAGGTATAGATGATTTATGGCAAGCAGATCTTGTGGAAATGGATAGTGGTGTGTTAAAAGGTGTTTCAAAATTAAATAAAGGGTATAAGTATTTGCTATCGATTATAGATGTGTTTTCATAATATGCGTTTGCTGTTCCTGTTAAAGATAAGAGTGGTAAGAATGTTACAGAAGCATTTGAATCAGTGTTAAAAGTAAGAAAACCTAGTAACTTACAAACTGATCAAGGTAAAGAGTTTTACAATAAAGAATTTGAAGGTTTGATGGGAAAAAACAATATCAATCATTACTCAACATATAGTGGTAGAAAAGCTTCTGTTGTTGAAAGATTTAACAAAACACTTAAACAAAATATGTGGAAGAAATTTACTGTTCAAGGTAATTATAAGTGGTTAAAAATATTGCAAGGTTTGGTTGATGAATATAATAACAAAGTACATAGAACAATTGGCATGAAACCTGTAGAAGTGAATAAGAAAAATGAGCATGTGATATTGAAAACAGTGTATAAGAAAGAATATAAGTCTGTTAAGTTAAAGTATAACATTGGTGATTATGTTCGTATAAGTAAAATTAAAGGTTTGTTTGAAAAAGGTTATACACCAAATTTGTCAACAGAAGTGTTTGTTATTAATGAGGTTATACCATCTAATCCACCAACATATAAAATTAAACATTTAAACAATGAAGAAGTTAGAGGAAGATTTTATGAACCAGAATTATTGAAAACTAAATATAAGGATGAGTATTTGGTTGAAAAAATATTGAGAAAGAAAGGTAATAAAGTGTTTGTTAAATGGTTAGGGTTTGATGATTCACATAATAGTTGGATAGATAAGAGTATTGTAATATTATAAATGTTATATTTTATGATTATTTCATAAAAGGTATAAATTGTTTATTAAATGGTTAGGGTTTATTAAATGGTTAGGGTTTTAATAATTTGCATAATAATTAAATAAATAAAAGTAATGTAATATTATAAATGTTATATTTTATGATTATTTCGTAAAAGGTATAAATTGTTTATTAAATGGTTAGGGTTTATTAAATGGTTAGGGTTTAATAAATGGTTAGGGTTTTAATAATTTGCATAATAATTAAACAAATAAAAGTAATATAATATTATAAATGTTATCTTTTATGATTATTTCATAAAAGGTATAAATTGTTTATTAAATGGTTAGGGTTTATTAAATGGTTAGAGTTTAATAATTGCATAATAATTAAATAAATAAAAGTAATATAATATTATAAATGTTATTTCATTAAAGGTATAAATTGTTTATAAATGGGTAGGGTTTAATAATTGCATAATAATTAAATAAATAAAATTAATATCATATTATAAATGTTATTTCATTAAAGGTATAAATTGTTTATTAAATGGTTAGGGTTTAATAATTGCATAATAATTAAATAAATAAAAGTAATATAATATTATAAATGTTATTTCATTAAAGGTACAAATTGTTTATTAAATGGTTAGGTTTAATAAATGTTTAGGGTTTTAATAATTTGCATAATAATTAAATAAATAAAAGTAATATAATATTATAAATGTTATATTTTATGATTATTTCATAAAAGGTATAAATTGTTTATTAAATGGTTAGGGTTTAATAATTGCATAATAATTAAATAAATAAAAGTAATATAATATTATAAATGTTATCTTTTATAGTTATTTCATTAAAGGTAAATAGGATAAGATGGTAAATGATAATTATGATGATGAGTGCGTTTATGAAAATGATTCAGTTTTTATCATATTAATAATGACTTTGATGGGGTGATCCCATAAAAGCCCTATACTAACACAACACACTAATATATGTAGACAATAGCAGGAGTGTACAAGTATTAGCAGTTGTGTTAGGAAAAATAAGTATGCTAATGCTGGTATATATAACATGAAAAAATATTATGAAAATGAACTTAAAAATTTGGTAAATATATAAATAAACGATACAGTATTTTTTCATATAAGATGAGTATAAATAATGTTAATTTTACTGGTGAGGAGATGAGGGAGATGTCGATTACAAAACTAAAACTAATATGTAAAGTCAAGAAAATCCGTAACTATAGTTCTTTAAATAAGAGTGAAATAATCAAAAAAATCGAACAATATCAAAATGAACCAGATGAATTGAAAGTTATATACACAATGAAAGTTGATGAATTAAAAAAACATTGTAAAAGGAAAGGAATAAAAGGTTATTCTAAATTAAGAAAGGCTGAACTTATTGACCGTATTAAAAAATGTGAAGATGAACAAAACAGATCACAAATTAGAAACATATTTCCATTTAAACAAGATGTTTTTGAAGAATCGAAACCACAACGAATACCAATTAAAGTAGAAACAAAGGAAACATCAATACAGAAACGATTACAAACTATCACAATTGAAAACATAGGGGGTATAAAGATCCAGTGAAGTTTTTAAATATAAGTGGGAAAGTAGTTATTAACAAAATCAAGGAAGAATTAAAACACCACCCATTAAAAGTCAACCTTGTATTCATTAGTGATTATATTAAAGATAAAGAAGTACAAGAACGCAACTTTAAAACTATGAATGAAAGAATATTACAATCAACTGACTTAGATGAATATATAACCCATGCTAAACAAAAACTATGTAGAGAGATGGAGGAATTTCAAGGTAGAGGATCAGGATGGACATTACATCAAATTAAACATTTAGAAATCAGACTAAATAAATATGTACCATTACGAGCTTCTTCATGTATTGACCTTCCTAAACCAATTAAAGATAAGAAAGCAGTAATCAATATTAAAAATCAAGATAATAAATGTTTCTTATATTCATTTGCAAGTTATTTAAAACCTATTGATAGATGTTCTCAATATCAACGACCTTCACACTATACAGAAATTGTGAATGAGTTACAAGATAAATATTGTAATGGTATTGAATTTCCTGTACAATTAAAAGATATAGTAAAGTTTGAAAAGAGAAGTAACATATCCATTAACGTGTATAGTTATGATGATGAATATAATATATACCCACTTCAAATCACAAAAAATAAGCAGGATAAACACGTTAATTTATTATATGTAAAAGATGAAAATAATAGTCATTTTTGTTGGATAAAGGATTTATCGAGATTAATAAGAAGTCAAGTAACAAAACATAAGGAAAAAATTTGTACTTTTGTGATAGATGTTTGGTAAGACATTTTAGAAATGAGGAGCAATTCCAACAACATGAGCTATATTGTAAGGAGCATGAATCTGTTAGAATAGAACTTCCAAAACCATATGACAATCAAATACAGTTCCAAAATTATAATAGATCATTTGGAGTACCATTTACGATATATGCCTATTTTGAATGTATGTTATGTAAAATGGAAGTAGAGCATAATTGTTCTAAAACTGTGAAGTATCAAAAGCATTTACCAATGAGTTTCTGTTATTATATTAAATACTGAAATGGTGTGTATAAAAGTCCTGTTAGTTATATTGGTTTAAATGCTGCAAAGGTGTTTGTGGAGAAGTTAAAACAAGAAGCAACAGAAATAAAGAAAATATATAACAAAAAAGTTGAAATATATAACCTAACTAAAGATGAGAACGAGATATATAATAATTCCAATAGTTGTCATATATGTGAGAGAAACTTGAATGATTTACCACCAGCAATTGAAAAACAAATAAATATGTTAAATAAGAAAATACAATTCGCCAAAGATAATGAAAGCATGATTGAAAAGTTAGAAGAATGGAAGTATGAATTAGGAAAATGTTTAAAGGATATAAATAAAAATAAAGCAAAAGTAAGAGATCATGATCATTTAACTGGGAAGTTTAGAGGTGCAGCTCACAGTTATTGTAACTTAAGCTATCGAAATCCTAATTTTATTCCAGTATTTATTCACAACTTAAGTGGTTATGATACTCACCTGTTTGTTAAAGAACTTGCTTATGATAAGAATGAAATAAAACTAATTGCAAATAATGAGGAAAAATATATAACATACTCAAAAGGTTGATAAAAAGAATGGAATTAATTTACGATTTCTAGATTCATTTAGGTTTATGTCAAAGAGTTTAGCAGAACTAGCAAATAACCTTACAAAAGAACAATATAGAGAAACGTCAAAGTATTTCCCTTATGATTTATTATATTTAGTAATTAAAAAAGGTGTGTAACCATATGATTATATTGACTCAATTGAAAGATTAGAAGAAACAAAACTACCTTCAAAAGAAATGTTTTTAATAAACTTACTAAAACCCACATCAGTGATGAAGATTATGAGCATGCGAAAAATGTTTGGAAGTCATTCAATATTAAAAATCTAGGTGAATATACAGAACTTTATAACAAGACAGATGTATTAATATTAGCTGATGTATTTGAAAGTTTTAGAGATGTGTGTTTAAAAGCATATGGTTTGGATCCTGCTTGGTATTTCACTGCTCCTGGTTTATCGTGGGATTCAATGTTAAAGATGACTAAGATTAAACTAGAAATGTTAACTGACTATGATAAAATATTAATGTTTGAAAAGGGTATAAAAGGTGGAATTTCACAATGTATTAAGAGATATGTAGAAGCAAATAATAAGTATATGAAAAATTATAACAAAGACGAACCTTCAAAGTATTTAGCTTATCTAGATGCAAATAATTTATATGGATGGGCTATGAGTCAGTACATGCCTTTCAAAGACTTTAAATGGGTTCAACCTTACATAAACATAATGAATATTCCAAATGATTCAGAAACTGCCTACATATTAGAAGTTGATTTAGAATATCCAGAATACTTACATGATAAACATACAGATCTGCAATTAGCTCCAGAAAATATGTGTCCACCAGCATCGAAACATTCAAAATTATTAACAACGCTTTACAATAAAGAAAGATATGTTATTCAGTACAGAAACTTAAAATTGTATATGTCACTTGGGATGATATTAAAGAAAATTCATAGAGTATTAGAGTTCAAGCAATCAAACTGGTTAAAGAAATATATTGATCTAAATACAAATATGAGAACAAAAGCTAAGAATGATTTCGAGAAAGATTTTTACAAGTTAATGAACAATAGCGTATTTGGTAAAACAATGGAAAACATTAGAAAGAGGCCATCTATTACCTTAGAATGTGATCCAGCCAGAGTGGAAAAGTTAATAGCGAAACCGAACTTCGATTATAGAACAATATTTACTGAAGATTTGTGTGCGATACATATGAGAAAAGAAAAATTGACCTTCAACAAACCTATATATGTTGGTATGAGTGTGCTAGATTTGTCAAAACTATTAATGTATGACTTCCATTACAACATTATGAAACCTAAATATGATATTGATATAGGGTTATGTTATATGGATACTGATAGTTTTATATATGAAATTGAGACAGATGACTTCTACAAAGACTTAAAAGAAATGGTTGATTTACTTGATACAAGTGAATATGGAAAGGATAATCAATATGGAATACCATTAGTAAACAAAAAAGTATTAGGAAAGATGAAGGATGAAAACAATGGTAAAATAATGACAGAATTTATTGGGTTAAGATCAAAGATGTATGCATTTAGAGTTGAAAATAAAGAGAAGAAAAAAGAAAAAGTAATAAAAAATGTGTAGTAGCAAAAGAGTTACAATTTGATGATTATAAACAAACCCTATTCAATGATGTGAAAACATACAAAAATATAAATCTTATTCGAAGTTCTAAGCATGATGTATATACTATAGCTGTAAATTAGTTAGCATTAGATTCGAATGATGACAAAAGATATATACTAGAGGGTGGTATAAGTACATTAGCTTGGGGGCATTATAAGATATAGTTAAAATTTATTTATGTATAGTTTAGTTTTAGGTAAAATTTAATTAACTTTTATGTATAGTTTAGTTTTAGGTAAAATTTAATTAACTTTTATGTATAGTTTAGTTTTAGGTAAAATTTAATTAACTTTTATGTATAGTTTAGTTTTAGGTAAAATTTAATAACTTTTATGTGTGATGTAGTTGATAGGTGTTAGTGAGTAATTATGTATAGTTTAGTTTTAAGTATAATTTATATATTTAAATCATAAAAGTTGTTTTTATAATTTTATCCTTAGACATAGGCAACCAGTAACGTGTTAGAAAAAAAATATAAGAAAATAGAAACTATTTACCGTTTGAATTTTTAAAATCGGTTAATATTTGACGATGTTATAGCCAATTCAAAATTTCGGGATTTTTTACGGGTTTATTTTTGAGTTTTCGGGAAAATGTTATTCTTTAAAAAAGTCTTAAAATTTTATTTGGATTATGGTAGTATTTTTATTTTTTCGATTTGTTGAAATTTTGTAGCGATATTGAAAAAGGGAAACATATCCTGTGTATTATGCAACCATCTGTGCATTTTAAAAAAAATGGTTATGTTATTAGTATTCATTTGCCGTTTGAGTTTTTGAAATCGGTTAATTAGGGGCCGAGGTATTAAATAATAACGTTATTTGGGGGTGGGACTGCAAGTGTTGCCAACTCACTTTTAACAATTATCATATTTATTAGTAATGGGGTGGATTCATCCCTATATGTTTTAAAGCGATATCTTGAAAAATTAAAATCCTGGAACGTTCCGAAAAAAATATATTGAGTTGGAGACACTGCATGGTAAAACATTAGTTTCGTTGGCGGGTTTTTTAAACAGTTTCTCGTTCATGCTAGCTAAGTAACAGGGAAAGTTTTTTAATTTGCATAGTTGAAGTTGCCCGATCAGAAATTTTCATGAGAAATAACCTTGAATCAAGAAATCGAAGACAGACACTCCGCCAAAGGTTTCATCTGGGTGAATGCTGGCGGAGTTAATGCTGGCGGAGTTGCTTCTAAAAAGAAAGAAAATATGTTGTTGCTGCTCCGGTTGACTGAAGAGAATGTGTGTGTGTGTGTGTGTGTGTGTGTTTTTGTGTGTGCACAAACCTTCTGTGCTGGGTTGTATAAATACAGGCGGCAAAATGCTAAATTCGTTATTTTTTATCCGATTTTGATAATTCAAACGACATTTAAAAGAGTATGTATCAGAGTTTAAAATGCAATTGTCCATTCTTGTTAAATGTTGTTAGATTTAGTGATTCTTTTTTTTGTTTTGTAACTAGATTTAGTGATTTTTGTAACCAGATTTAATGATTTTTGAAGTCAAAACCGGTTATAACCAGATTTTGTAACTAGATTAAGTGATTTTTTATTTTTGTAACTAGATTTAATGATTTTTGTATCCAGATTTAATGAATTTTTGAAGTCAAAACCGGTTATAACCAGATTTTGTAACTAGGTTTAGTGATTTTTTATTTTTGTAACTAGATTTATTTATTTTTTTTAACCATATTTAGTGATTTTTTGTAACTAGATTTAGTAATAGAATGCATTAGAAGTTATTATGAGTAAGATAGAAGTTATTTGAGATGTGATAGAAGTTATTTGGGATAGGGAGTGCGCTGCAAATTATTAGGGGGTAGATTAGAAGTTATTAGAGATGATAGGGTGACATATAGTTAAAATGGGCTAATAATAAATTTGTCTGCAGAATCCCCATTATCTATGTACTTAGACAATCACACATCAATTCAAAACTGTATCAAGATCCACTCCAAATTCTATGTCAGTTAGGCGTGAGGTAAGAAACCTTGGATTTCATGGTCAAGCGGCTGCTCATAAGCCACACATCAAGCAGGTAAATGCCAAATGACGCTACGCTTGGAGTAAGGATAGTAACATTGGAAGATTGAACAGTGGGAAAATGTTGAATGGTGTGACGAATCACGGCAAAAAATTGGGGATCCGATTGCAGTGCGTGGGTATGTGAATGCCTAGTAAATGTTATGTGCCAGCGTGTGTAGTATCGAAAGTAAAATTCGTAAATTAAGTGTTATGGTGTATTCGTGCACCCCTTGTTGTTTTGCTTCACACAATCACAGCGAAGTCTACATTGATGTTTTAAGCACTGTCTTGCTATCCACTGTTGAAGAGCAATTCGTGTATGGCGATTGAATCTTTCAACAGGATTGAGCACCTATTCATACAATACGGCCTGTGGCGGAGTGGTTACACGACCGAAACATACCTCTAATGGTCTGCTCTGCAGTGTCCTGACTTCAATCCTATAGGAACCCTTTGCGATGTTTAGGAACGCGACTTCGTGCCAGGCGTTACAGATTTACATCGATACCTCTGCTCAGTTCTGCACTCCCTGGAGGGTGGAAGGTGTCATCAAGGCTAAGAGTGGGTTAACACGATATTGAATTGCAGCAGTATCGATGCAGTGTGCCTAGAACTTGTAACTAATTTTCAGCAGTTGTCCGGATACTTTTGATCACATAATATATACACACACATATAGATAGATAGATAGATAGATAGATAGATAGATAGATAGATAGATATAGGTATAGATAGATATAGGTATAGATAGATATATATGTGTGTGTACCAGATCAAGGATTCTCTCAGGAGGCTGCACGAATAACTACCTTTACATTTGAATTAAATTTGAGTTTTCTGAAAGCCTTTAGGCATCTGTGATGTGAATGAGAATTATATCTTTACAATGTTAACTGTTTGCTCTCTATCAATTCCTTTCCTTCAACCCTCAGAAAATTGACTAAACTATTGAATTTGAAAAGCTCACAGCTAGCTAACTTCTGACTTTAGGAAATCTATAATTACATCCAATGGGGATGCACATGCACCCTTGCACCCCCTAAATCCGTCCCAATATATATATATATATATATATATATATATATATATATATATATATATATATATATATATATATATATTAGGTCGCCATAGCGCGGAAAAGTTGCATTTGGTACTGATTACAAAAAAAATAAGAAAACAATTGAAATTGGTTAATATCTTCGGTTTGCACATCGCATTTAAAGTTTACCAAAAATTACGAAAATCTTGTGATTTTTAATTTATTTTGTCTTATCAATAAATAATATTTAATCGATTCCATGTTTTTTCTGTAATATAAATTGTATTACACTGTAAAAAATAGTTATTGTATATTTTAAATTAGTACCATAACTGAAAATTCTTTTCCAAAAAATAAGATTTTTCATTTGTATACTATAGTTTGGTAAATGACAGTTCATGGAACTTTTTTTAAAAAATATTTTTAACATTGTACTGAAAATGTAAACAATTTCATCTGCACCTCATCGCCCATTCGTCAACAGGAATGACTCAGAACTTACCACGAGGAGGTGGCTGCAGTTCAAGTTCCACCTACACCCTTCCGAACCAACCATGCAATACAGATGTGTTTACATATATTTAGTTAATCCTTGAATTTGTGAATATTTTCACTTCTTTTAGCAATGAGAATTCACATGGAAATGAGATTTTGGCTGAAGTGTAGCATAATAGCTCTCGATTGCAGAGTAGCCCTAAATTATCCATCTCTTGACTGAGCACCACATATTTTGCCAGTTGTTTCTCTTACCAGATTTACAAATCTCTCGGCAGCTTGTGTGACAAGGGAATCCTCTTACAACTTCCCAATCGGGTACCATCCCACTCTGTATAAGGAGTCTGATTTCATCATCATTGACTCGATGCAACAATGGAGGACAAGATACTTTGCAGCCCGACCAGTCAATCATTTCAGTATAATCCTTAGCACCAAAATTGAGTTTGGGTGGCATGAAGTTCCTGATTATTTTTTCCTTTGGTTTATAGCTGTCTTGCCTTTTTTATTCGTCTAAGAGCAAGTTTTCCAATATATTTCCTTTCGTCTGTTATCATAGCCAAGAGCAAGTTTTCTGGATGAGCAAAACATGCGTTTCTCTCAATTACAGGCTGTACCACTTGTTTAAGAGTTTCTTGGATGTATCTTGATGTAGCAATTGCATCAAAAAGATATTTCGAACCATATGAAAGAGAATGGCTTGTTTTGATATTAAAACATAAAGGCACGTACGAACGCAATTTAAAAAGTATCAATTCTTTAAGACTTTCTAAAGGATTTTCAGTACTGATGTACAACCTAAGAATTATGTTTGCGGTTGTCAGCGATCTTGAGTGCAACATTGGGCCAGAGTCTCACAGGACAAATCTTTTGTACATTCCCCTGCATTTATTGACTTTGAAATATCCAAAGTGTACTGCTGGTCTTTTCTGATAATTTGACGGTCTACGTCAGGGATTATGCAGTCAACTCTTTCAAATTCAACTACAGGTAATTTTTCACAGTCATTAAGCAGATGACTGATCGGCCCACTAAAGGATTTGCGACCTGTTGTTTCCCCATCAACGTATTGAAATAATTGGCGATCGTTCGATTCGTAAAGTGGAGAAGACATACTGCCCAGTGCAAAGGTCTACCTAATGAAGTTCGATATGCCGAATTACACCATTCCTCTATCCTCTTTGGTAACAGTATCATCAAAACCAACAACATCTAATTCATACAAAGAAATGTCTACTTCAGTCAAGAAGGAAATTATGCTGGAAGCGACATCAGTGGAAGAACCCGATGATGAAGAAACGTGGCCAATATATGTCGACCCACGTTCTTGAACTTAGTGTAGTGCTTTTCTTTTTTGATGCCTACGAAATAACTAGACAAGTTCTGCAACTAGAAAGGTATTATCGTTGCACCTATCAAAGTATAGACCACGAAGCAAGGTATCAGGATTACACTTCAGATCTCGTGATGTGACTCATCTCTCTCCGTATTTTATTTTTGTCGACCACGTTAGGATAGTCCGCGTCTGTCAATTCGAATATCTTGCAGAACACTGGAAGCAATTGCACCAGTAGCACGGTCAGATACACCACACCTGTCACTATTTAGTGCCGTTTTCTTCAGTCATATTCTCATTTGCCATTCTGATGGAATGTTGGTGGGGATGTCTGGGACGAACTCATCATTTTCACTTTCACAGAACTAGAAAGATCCTGAACCGTCTTGTTGATTGGATATATCAGGGCAACTCTTCAATCCAGAGCTATTATGCTACACTTTAACCAAAAATCTGATTTTAAAGTGAAGCATCATTGCTAAAAACAAGTGAAAAATTCACAAAAATCAAGGCTAAATAAAAATATGTAAAACACGCTTGCATTGGATGGTTGGTTGGGAACGGTATGGGTGGAACTCAAACTGCAGCCATCTCCTTGTGGTGAGTTCTGGGTCATTCCTGTTTACGAATGGGCGAAGAGTTGCAGATGAAATTATTAACAACTTACAATTAAGTACAAAACAAAAAATAAAAAAAAAAAACTTGCATGAACGGTTTTACAATGTTCATTGTGCTTTTCAAACCAGTCATTTAACTGAAATAATCCAAACTACGTTATACAAATGAAAAATGTAATTTTTTGGAAAATAATTTTCAGTTATGTTGTGAATTTAAAAGATAACTATTTTTTACAGTTTAACATATCTTATATTACATAAAATAAATCATGGAATCGATTAACTATTATTTATTTTTAAGACAAAAGAAATTAAAAATCACAAGATTTTCGTCATTTTTAGTAAATCTTAACAGCGATGCGCGAACGGAAGATGTTTACCGATTTCAATTTTTTTCTTATTTTTTCTAATCAGTAATATATATAAAGGTAACCAAGGAAGTTATGTTGCTTTTTTGGAGTTATGTGTTCAATTGACCTTCAGACCATCAGATGAATTCGAATGGAGATAAGTGGAAGTTCAGTTGTTGGTGTAGGTATGCCCGACATACTACCTAGTTGTGACAATTACACCGTGAACTTGCGCAAGGACAAAGTGGACATTGAACCACCACAGAGAGTCATACAGGTGTCAAACGTCCCTGCAGCACGGTGGAAGATATGCCTGGCATTCGGTGAGTGTGTCGTGTATACGCGAACAGTGCATTGGTGGTTTAATAATTTTTAAGGATGGTGACGAAACACTCGAAGACAGATCACGTGCTGTAAAACTAACAAATATAGAAAATGAAGACTTTAGGCAGCAGTGGAGACGTACAGTGACCAGATATGTGAGGAACTCTGACTGCAATGCAGCACAGGTAAAGAAACCATTGTGCAGCACCTCCGTGGACTTGGGAAGCACTACATGTTGGTCGATGGGTTTCGCATATTTTCCCTCACTGCAACAAAGGCAATGCGAACAGATACCTGTGTTTCTTGGACGTTTCGTCTGGGGAAGGAGCTATCGGACACGATGTTGACATGCGAAGAGAAGTGGTTCCTGTACGGACCACCACAGCACCGCCATATTTTGTAGTATTTTATGAAACGGTTCCAAAACAGCCGAAACTATCAATTCACAAGAAGGAGGTCCTCCTGTGTGTTTTGTGGACTTCTCGCGGCATGCTACATCGGGAACTGCAGGTATCAATGCAACTTCGTACTGTCAGTAATTGAGCAGTCCTAAAGAAAAACTCACAATTCTGGAAAAAGCATTTCTGAATCGCATTTATGAATAATATCAGAAGACAGCACTAAGCTCCAAGTGACTAGGATACCCAGGATACCATTCCACGCCGTGGGTGGAAAACACTATTCCATTAACCATACTCCCTGGACATTGTGCCATCCCATTATCGCCTGTTCCATTTTTGGACAGAATTCTAAAGACGTATGTTCAAATCCCCAGTAGAGGTGCAAAATACACTTGCTACTTTCTATGCTTCATGGCACATCGAGTTCTACTGCGACGGAACTCATCGCTTCCAGAACTTTGTCAGAATGTCGTATGCCGAATACTCGAACGCAGGCTGATTTCTACAACAGAAATTGACTCTCATAACCTTCTTTCACAGCATTTTGCCAGGTTTACTACGAACAAAGTTGTCGTAAGATAAGTAGAAATTGTTTTCCAAATTACTGAAGGAAGGTGTATTAATGATTGACAGTTTTGAGTATTGTGTAATTGGAGCATTGAGGGTTTTATCTGGATCTTTAACACGTGTAATGTGCTCTTGTAAGGTTCCTTACTATCAGGGTTATATCTGACGAAATGACGCAGGAACTTAGAAAGCGGGTTAGTTATGTAACCTAAACCTATTATTAATACATTAAGATGAACCAGACGGTACTCCTTTTGTCTTATATCTTTCCTTATAACAAATTAACTGCAAGTCGATGTCTCCCTAGAATCACTGTCGACGTATCCTCTTAAATGCATTGGCCAACAGAAACTCGCACAAGTTTTCACTGTAACAAGCAATATGTCTCATCTCGATACGTATGCATAGATTGTTTACTCTATCATAATGACAATCGTTTGTCTTCTTTATTAGTGCTATGCCTTATTTTTGAAACTCGTAACATGGATATTTTTCTTAAATAAAACTTCATGTACTTATTTTAGAGGTTTCTGAGAACCGACATACTACACACACACACACACACACACACACACACACATATATATATATATATATATATATATATATATATATATATATATATATATATATATATATATATACGTATATTAGGGTAGTCCTTATTTACATGGTGAAAAATAAATTTAGGAACTTCCTTCAACTCACCTCCTAAAATGGTTCCAAATTGGAGAAAATTAGAGCAGGACAAAAATTAGATCCATTGATTAATTTTAAATGGTGCCCCAAACGACCTAAAATTTTGAATGCATTTACAATACATAGTGTATGGTGAAAAGCTGGAAGAAACTCTTCTAATTTTTTAAACGCCTTAAGGGGATGGAAAGATATCTTGGATAATGCATCTACAGTACGTCACCAATTTAATTTTGTTTAGCATTATTATGGCGGCCATCTTAAAGTCCGCCATATTGAATTCAGGTCAAAATATTTAAATAGGAATAGGGTCATGCGACATATCTTTTTGAAGTAGCAGTTCAGCAGAAGCACAAATCTGATATTATTTTCTCAAGTTATCTGCATTCATGTAAGAGTTATTATATCTGGAAAACAAAATGCTTCGATGTAATGTTATTTTATTGTAGTTATGGAAGACAGATTTCTAAGAATTTTGGGGAGTCTTTTACATAAACTGAATCAAACTGCTTATTTTGCTTTGAACTACAAATAAGTTTTTCCATCAAGATGATTCACAGACAATTATGAGGAAAAATAAAAATTATAATTTGGAAGAAATTGAAATATCCCTTACTTATGTAGTAGTTTTTTGGTAAGTTATGAATCTTATTTGCTACATAGTTCGCCCTTGTCGCATCTAGGAAAACAGTGTATTTGGGCCTTCAATATCAGCAAAAGAAGCTGTTTCTGCTCTTCATTTTCCATAAGAAGGTGGTTGTAATTTTCTATTAATTACACTCCCCTTTCTGCAGCACCGTTTGTTACGTTGATGAATTTAAGTATTGTCTTTCCATGAAGATATACATTATTATTTGGCCATGAAATCGGATCACACTCAAGAAACCCTTTGGGTGTTTGTTGTAACAAAATCACTGATTTCTCTTTTCACAAAAAGGCTTATGGTATCATCTCTTACATCAAGCCTCTTTGTTGCTTCACGCTCCCCCCTTTGAGTTTTAATTCTTTCAATCATTTTTTGCTTTCCATTATGGAAACTCAATCATCAAAAAATTCCAATGCTACGTGTTCCTTCGTTAAGCACCAGAGTTGACGTGAAAATTCAGAAAAAGCCACTTCAGATAATTCAGTATCTATTTTCAAAAATTGCAGGTCTTGTAATGGTGAATGAGATGCCTGATCACATTTAAGTCAAGCTTGAACATATATAGTTGTATCAGAAAATGCATACTCTCCGAAGACCCATTTCTATTTGCTTCGTTAAATGAAATCGTAGGCGAAAAAAACTATTTTTAAATAGTAGAATGCTTTTCTCATCCACCTTACATGGTGAATGGCTCCAGGCAGCGAAAGAAAACTCCTCAAGGAAGTATGCCACATAAGATAGGATGGTCAGTTCTAAAATTCCTTATAATTGTCTCTGTGGTGTTCTGATTCTACAAGTTTGATAGCAGAAGTCAACATTTCATTTCCTAGAACGGAAATATTATTCCTTTCATAATCATCATCAATTTCTGGAAGAAAGTTAGTGCAATCTATTCTAGACCACTCGTTCTGAAAACTCTTCAATAGGAGAACGTCCGGTTCAGGTGCAAACGAAGCACAACACTTATCAAATACCCATTTTAAAAATAATTCATAAATGTAGGGTCTACAAGGAAAGTATAGAAGGTTCTTTGTGAGCTACTGTTCTAGCAGAATGCAAGCACCGTTGACATGGCCCATATTGTAGGGAGTAGTGTCACACTAAACTGCCTGCACGAACTTTACCATGTTCCATACTTCAAGCGAATTCACTATAGTAGAAGCAATATGTTCTTCTCTTGATAATGACAAAATGGGAACACCAATTAGCCTCTTATAACCATATCCTGTAATAATTATTGATAACCTTTCGGCAGTCCCTCTGCCAGTCAAATTCGGGAGTAGTTTTTCATCCCAATGCACAACTAACGCACTTGATGCACTCTGAAATTGTTTCTTGTGGTTCTGAGCAACTTCACTACGGGCTTTCTCTTAGTATCGGTGAATGGAAGACCCATTTGTTGCGAGTTCCTCAACATTATGGCCTAATGCCCCTGTCGTCACTGTCAGAATGTGTATTGCTGCTCTATCGGTGATCTTTTACCGATTAAGAGCAATACCAGTATTTGAGTAACAAAATTATTTTTTCCCCTTTTACATCTCTTAGACGGTTCGGGCACACACGCATCCGTATTTACATTTTCTCTAACATTCTCAACTGGGTTTTCATCTTCATTACTTGAACTGCTCTATGTCTTTTGGTTTATAAAGTTAAAACAAATCATTTTCAGAAGTGCATTTTCTCTCGCGTTCCTCGTTCTTTCGAAGCCGTGCATAGCGCTTTCCTTCTTTTCCCGCCAAACTCAAGTGTTTACTTTTGGTCGTGTAAGGATTATTAGCTCTGAAAAGGAGAAATATTTTTTACAGTAATACAGTAATAATTCTTACACGACTAAAGCTATATTTAAAATACTTGTAGTGCCAGATTTGTGCTTCTGGTAAAACGCAACCTCAAAACGATATGTCACATGACACTTTTCCTATTTAAAAATGTTGACCTTTATCCAAGATGGCGGATTTCAAGATGGCCGCTATGACAGTACTAGATAAAATTAGATATGTTTCTTCCTTTATTTCTTATATCCAGGGTATCTTTGCATTCCCTGTTGCCGTTTCTAAATCACATGAGTTTATTCCAGATTTTTCCCATATATTATGTGGTGTAATCAGATTCAAAATTTTAGGTCGCTTGGGGTACCATTTAATATTATTCAATGAAGTTAATTTTTCTCCTTCCTTAATTTAGTCCCATATGGAAAAATTTAATGTGGTGAGTCAAAAGAAATTCGGAAATCAAAAATTAAGGACCGCCCATGTATATATATATATATATATATATATATATTTATATATATATATATATATGTGTGTGTGTGTGTGTGTTGTGTGTTTGCTTCAAAAGCTATTAACCTCTCCAAATTTATGACCGTTTAGAGAACATTCATGGGCTACTATAGGCATCATGTGATGGGGAAGTAACAATTGTAAAATTAGGAAGTATTTTCAACGATATTATTTATTTACGTTTCTGTTAACAATAGAGATTACTTTGAACTTTCTATTCACCTTAATTCAGTGTTTGTTTCTTGCGTGTAGTCTATTGCTGCCGTGCACGTTGGATGATATAAAATAACGATACTCTTAAAAAACATAATATGACTTAGGAGTGCGAAGAGGTAAAATTAATAAAAACTAAAAACTATTATGGTAAATCTAAGTTCATCTCACTTCGTAAATTTACCTCACCCATAACTATCCATTTGAAACTCGTTCATCATCCTTTTAACAGGGATTCTAATGTCTTTAGACGAATTGTACTATAGTTCTCTGTTATAGTAACTTTTGTTATGACCTTCATTTCAATGTGTTACAAGTACGAAATCTTTTCTTACCATATTTGGACGATTCACAATTCCTTACCGATGTCATTGTTAAACGTTTAATGGAAAATATTGCCCTGAATAGTTCTTCGTGGCTCCATCGAAACCATTGAACATACTTTCTTAAAAATTACTAGAGAGGCTTCCAACTCGCTGGCACAATTGTAGACATCAGCATATTCTTTTCTAGAATGTAATGCTGACAAATGTTGTTAGAATTTCGGATTCAGAAAATAATCATTGTTTAACAAAAATAAATTACTTTTGGAAGTTTTTTATTTTAATTACTTGTAGAGCATCTTGATGTCTTATCGTAGTTTATGTGACGGATTTTTAAGGAACTGCAGTCAACAGTCCAAGATAGAAATCAAAAATAAAGGATTAGAGATTTCAGCTTAATAATGATTGCAAGAAACTTAGAAATGTTGGAAGAAAGATTGAAAACCAATTTGTGGTTTATTTGCTAAATCTATAATTTAGAATCACGTGTATTCTTTCGTGTCATCAGACGTCGTATGACAGGACCAATAGTAGTGGATGTAAATAGTAAATTGGATTCAACTATAATCGGGATGGGCAAACAGTCGAGAATATCCCTTATTATGTAACAATAAATAAAGCGGCAGTAATGAGACATAGAATGATATATCAATGATGTAAAATTGTATTAAAAAGTGCTCGATTTTGGGAACATAGCAGCAGTGGTAAATCACTACT
This sequence comes from Thermobia domestica, assembly GCF_964235325.1. Classification (NCBI taxonomy): domain Eukaryota; kingdom Metazoa; phylum Arthropoda; class Insecta; order Zygentoma; family Lepismatidae; genus Thermobia; species Thermobia domestica. Next base: position 52,692,058 of record NC_137454.1, on the reverse strand, counting down.
GTCTCGTAAAGACCCCTGGAGCCCACACTGCCCTTTGAACAATATGTGTAGTCGCGCTGAAAGATAGCATTATGCAAACACACACACACAGAAACATGTCAAAATTGACTGGTTTAGTTGCAATGGTTTAAAATGTAATCATAGAAGGGTATGTATTGACGTTAATATTGTAAATTTAGCTGCAGGTGAAAAAACTTGATATGTGAAAAAACACTCCTGAGACATCGTATTCTAGTTTGTTCGGAAGCTAGAAATTGTGACAAGACATTATGTTTTCTCGAGCTGTTTATGCAAACATTTAAAAAAAATCTAGTGATCAATCAGAACTTACGTCCGTCCACATGATACTCTGTTGATATGTGTATCTTTGACTAGGAGAAAGCACCAACGTAGTTTCGCACTGAAGCAAAGACACCTAAGTGTATAACTGGATGCGAGGCACAACATATGTACACACACAAGCAAATTCGGCAAATTCCGCTGAAAGTGAAGCTGAGCTAGATTTTAATTTTTAATTGGCGTGGATAGGGTCAGTGTCTGGGAATTTCAAGCCATTGAAATTAACCTCAGTGCCTGTGGAACAACTTCCGCAAAACGTTTTAATTCTGATAAGAATCGTAATTTGCTGAAACATACCGATAGGAGATGAAAGCATGGTCAATGCGAATGGATTTCCATTATCAAAATTACCTGCTGATAGGTAGGAGCCCTCATGGTTCTTTTAAAATGCAACACTCAGCTTGGATGACCATGCGAACGCATCTTATATCATAATAAAACCTCCATTGGTCTATCGGTATACTACTGTGTCTGTGTCGAGCACCTGATTCCTAGAAGTAGCCATATTCTCACTTCGCCGTGGATATGATGACGGCGGTATCATAATTAGTGTGGCCATGGAACGTTGTATCATTGTTCTGCGATCTAGTGAGGATGGACACGAGTTTTTCCGAGCTATTACCGATGGTGTGTGGATAACATTTATACCTAAGTATTACTTTGAGATGTCGAAGGCAGATATCCGCATATAATGGTGTATGTTGAAATTTAGGTTCAGACACACTCGTAAGATTTTCTTAAAGTCTGTTGCTAATTGTGAAGAAGTTTGTGTACTATCCCGTTGTATCATCCTCGCCAGTTTGTGACGTCCAATATCTTTAATGAGATTGTGTTGGTTTTGCTATAATTTTCATGTCTTTATAAAGCAATAACATCGGCTGGTTGAGAAACCTACAAACCGCTCTGTTTTCGAGAAAATCGTTCACAGCTGACTCGCTATCACAATCTTGTCTATAACAATCATCATCATCATCATAGGTATTCTGCCTTTATTAGCAGGTCACTTGCCGTACCTGAGTAGCTTCCAAGCTCCACGGTACTCCGCTAACTTTCTCGTCTTCGCGAATTATGATCTTTTTTTCTTATATCATACATTAATTGTAGTCTCCTTCGCCCCCTCCCTCTCTTTCCCGCAATCATACCCTCTAGGACATCCCTCATGATACAATCTCTACTTAGGCAATGTCCCAACCAGTTTCTTCATCTTCCTAATAATATTTAAAAATGTTCTTTTCTCACCCACCATTTCTAACAGTCTTTCATTCGTTTTCGACTCGATCCAACTAATTCTTTCCATTCTTCTGCACACCCACATTTCGAATGCTTCCAGTCGATTTTCATCACCTTTACGTAATGTCCACGTTTTCGCCCCATAGAGTACAACACTCCACACGAAGCATTTTATGAGTCTTTTTCTCAAATCTTTATTCAAGGTCCCACAAAACAGACTTATCTTCCTCCTAAAGGCTTCTTTCGGCATTCCTATCCTTGCTTTTATTTCAAGTTCGCACTTCATGTTATTACTAAGAATACTACCCAGTAATCGAAAACTATTCCCTTGTTCTATTTTCTATCATCCTACTTTTATATTTGACACAGACCCCTTCGTTCCAATCACCATGGCTTTTGTCTCTCTAACATTTATGTTCTTCCCATATTCTTCAATCCCTTTCTCATTTTTTTCTATTTTTTTTGATTTTATTTTCAGATTCTGCAACAAGCGTCATATCGTCTGCAAATCTTATGCATCTAATCATTCTACCTCCTACCGAAATGCCATCATTTTTATGTAAACTCTTTTTCACTATATCTTCTAGATGGACATTAAATAGTGTTGGCGAGAGGCAGCATCCTTGTCGAGCTCACATTCCAATCGCACTCTCTTCCACCAGTTCTTCCCCTATCCTAACACTTACTTGTTGGTTCATGTATAAGTTTCTTATAAGTCTTCTATCTTTCCATCACAACCCTATCTTCGTTAGAACTCCCAACAACAATTCCCAATTCATGCGGTCAAAGGCCTTTTCTAGATCAATAAATATAACATGCACCTCTTTCCCTTTTTCTATAAATCTTTCACCGATCGCCCTTATTAATCCAATTTTACCTCTTATGCTCTTGCCTCTTCTGAACCCGAACTGTTCCTCCTCAGCTTCTCTATTTGTTCTTTCATATAACCTTCTGTTTGGAATTCGGAGCAGAATTTTAGCTGCATGGGATATGAGACTAACAGTTCTATAATCCTCACATCTCTTTGGGTTAGATTTCTTAGCCATCTGTAACAATCTATATCGTAGCCAGACTTATGCACTTTATTGCCAGCGTTACACAGACTACTCGAGTTAGGTTAGCATCTGTTGAGCGGCACTGAAATATCATCTGGCTTTATGTCAGTCAAAAGCGTTTGATTGGATAGCCTATCATGTGACAGGGGCAGTGAGCGTCAATGTTGATATGTCCGCTAAATTTTAATCATCTATTAATTCAATATGAATATATGTCTTTATAAAGAGACTAATTTTGATTATTTTAGCTTAATACATTTTTATACACGGTATATAAGTTAATTTAACATTACAAATCGAATGATATTGCTGCAATATAGTAACATAATCTTATTACTTTTATATAATTCAAATATATTATTAAGTATCTTAGTAACTCATTTGTTGGTAAAAACATTTTTATAAATTTACTCATAGTTTGTTAGCTTAACATGTTATTAATATTTATTATCTTATCTCTCAGAAGGAAAACCTATATGCGATAATTTCGATAGTCTCGTATGTGTTTTGGATAACTTAGGTAAGAATCAACATGTACATTTTATAATATAGCACTTTGGGTATAAATTAGTGAACTTAGTAATCCATTAAGTTCCAGTAATGGTAATCGATTAAGTTCCGTGTCAAAAGCACTTTCAATCTAATCATAGTGACCTCAACTGTGTACAGAGGGAACATGATAACAATACTTTTGTTTTTTATTGTAGTTTTGGATCACTTTCAACAACTAGGATATACAATACATTGAACGTGGTTCATAGCTTAACACTTGATAAGAAACACATGCTTAAGCTCTAGGAATCGAAGCCTGACTTTCGGTGTACTAGGTGTACTAGGCTCATAAATACTAGACAACTTTTGACAAACATACTTAATTTGTACAAAGTACAGGCGATTTCAGGCCTAGTTAGTAACCCGTGTAGCAATTTCAGGCGACCACACATCAGTTGCGCATGTTGGAAGTTGAAGATCATAAGTCGCTCAGTCTATATGCCGTACATTATCTCATGGGTCGTATACATATTCCATTAATGGTCGATTTCATATCGTGTCTAATATGTGTGACACGACTTATATACGAAATTTGACAACGAAAGCAGAATGAATACATAAGTATAATTTACACTATTTTCTCCATTTTGTGTGTGGAGATTGCTATGTATGTGATGTACCAGACAACATTACATATGAATAGAAAATGCAACATTAACTTATGACACATTTGATTGAGAAACAGAATCTATCAGTGAGTACTAGATACTTTTTCATAAAATGTATCAATGTGTGGATCATATTCCACGAGTATGTGCAAACGTTGGGATTTATATTTCATGTATATGCGTATAAATATGTACAGTATATCACTATTGTCGAAGCTTAAACTAACTTAGTTAGAACTAATCTTTATTTTGTCTAGATGCTGTAGTATCCACCAATATAACTGATGATGGTTCAAATCAATGAACAGTTGTAAAGGGTAATCGTGTCATCACGATATAAAAACATGGAGCTGTCTAGAAACATTCATTAATTATTTTCTATGTAGTGAGAAATTTACGCATTTTTCGGCCAAATAATTATTGACTGGAACATTCTAACTCGCTAATAAAAGCCTCAAGATAACCTCACGAAATAGTAACACGAAATAGTTAATATATATGGAAATTGTTTATTTTAGCCTCATACTGCTTCACAGTTCATATATATGTAAATTCCTGTATATAAATGTATTTAGTAATAACAATATTATTAGATGATTCTACTCAATGTTTTCTGACTAGCATGAAGTATGTAGTACCTAGTATGATTCGATATAAAATTTAGATTTGCAATTTTACAGTAAGAACGAAAAAGCCAACCCATAGAAAACTTAAATAAAATTATTTGGAATCATATTTTTTGTGGATAACAGACTTTTGAGGTTATAACCAGCTTGCTTTGTATGCCGTGTTGGAAATACGACGCTGTATCTCTATGTTTATATGTTCTTCACTATATTAACAGCAATACAGTATCCGTATTACAGCTATATCAGCTAGGATGATTGGTGTTCATGATTAATCCTAACACTCTTATGGATCCATAAGAGTGCTCAAGCGAAAATGTATTGAGAAAACGGTCTACCTATCACATATTATATTACGCAAGGAGCTCGTAGTTTGTCTTTCGATCATGAAATACTACAAAAAATAAAGTTTCAGTGGTTATCCTACTATAAACAAATAACAATAATTCTAAAAAGTAAGTATATTATATACCTTCAAAATAACAAAATTCACAAATATAAATATACCGCTAAACACATATCATCGTGTCTTATGTATCTTTACTATATAAAATATTATCACCATCTACGTAACATTATGTATTCCCAACATTTGTCAGCAGAAGAGCACTATTGCGAGTAGTATATATCGCCGTATCTCCACCAATTAGTTTTTTGAACATTTCATAGGACCACATTATATGATTTCCAAGTGTGTTATTTAATAAGAGACATATGACTTAATGTTGTACTTTTAGAAAATTTCCATGCAAATTGTATTATTACCTAGGAATTAGATCCAGCACATTTGTCCGAATCAGCGAGTTTAACCTGATATACACACTGTTCAAGTTGGAATTCATGGGATATGTTAAAATGTATTTATTCGTTTACGTAGGTTTCGAGGTGTTATTTCTTAATATAGCTTTGCATATGCTGCTGAAAACAATCCAATATTTGGCAATATTTGGTTATTAAGTGGTGCAATATTTGGCTCACAGCAAACTAATGGGTTCAACGTGGATGATTGATATAACTTACTTATATAAATATGTAATAAACAATTACTTTTCAGGTTGTTGTTTTCGTTAAAATGCCATAGATATACGGTAGGTTATTGTTTGAACTAAACCAGGGAACAACTTGAGGTAATCCATCTGAGGTTTGAGATTAAGATTATGTATCTGAGTTACCTGACGAACTTTGAACATATAAATCTATTGCTAATCTTAAAACGAAAATCACATTAATTGGTGCATTACTTTATACAGCAATTTTATATGAAGAATGGCGTAGTGATTTTAAAGAGCATAGAGTCCAATGATTTCAACAATCGTGGTGATTGGCTTCATTCACTGAACTCAATCACATATTAAAGGAAATCTAAATTTAACTCAGTAACAATTTGGGGAAACGTACCACCATAACTGCGAAATCTTTACTCATGACCTTATAAGCAGCTTTGAGAGCAGTTTAAGATCTATGTGTGATCTATATTGAGAAATATATTCGGGTTATAAGATCATAAAGGTTGCAGTTATGATGAGTTACAAAAAGGAGTTGGGCGGAACGATTAGTATATACAACCAAAGCGACTTAGCAATTAAGAAATCAGTTATTGCTTGGAAAATTAGGTCAATGTGTACCGGATCTACAAGTATGTATAGTGACGTAAATATTCACAAATGCCTTACTTTGATCCATATTAAGTTATGTTTAATTATTTTGTTAACGGTCTCACAGTTTGCACTTGTCTTGTGTCTACAGTCTGATACGCCTCACCTCTTTAAAAAGATTTGCCAGTCATCCGTCTTGTTATTTATTTCAGATTTCTCTGTTCATGTAATAGTTTAGAAATGATTGAACACAGCAACTCGTGAGTATTTATGTACCTATAAAATAATTCTCGTTTCTTTTATGTTTACTCGCTATGACAAACCGAAATATCTTTCCACAAACTTCGCTGTTACGTCTATTACTGTGACTTTTACGTTATCAACAAGGTCGCGTTAATATATGTCATCAACTTAAAACACCCTCACCACTTTATTTTACTTTTAATATTCTCGTTAAGTGCATTATAATGTATATAAAAATTGATAGGGTTTCTTATAAACTACTAATTTTATTTATATTATAACATAAGCATTAATTTTACACTGTAAAAAATAAGGTGTTGAAACAACACAAAATGACTAACACATTAGCGTGTTACTTGTTTGTTAATTCAGCATCAAGCACATCGTCTTCTGAGCATATTAGAAATATCTCGTTACTACCTGAGAGATTTTGCATTGGTATATATCATTGGTTTTAATATGAGCAAAGCTTTGTGAAATATATTTGGCGCTTGTGCCAAGTAACGAATAATGTTCTATGTTTCCTGTTATCGATCACAATAATATTGTTGTAAACCTGTGAGTCGTCTGACAACATTTGTATAAGCAACAGTTCTGCCATCTTCTCTTTATATGTGCTAAGACACAAGAATAACAAATAAAGGAAATAGATGGAAGCACTGCTATCTGTGCTTTGAGAAAACTTAGAGTGTTATACCATACATGCGAAATGTATTTCTCAAAGCTTTACTTATACCAAAAAGAAAAGACGATGCAAATACTCACAGCTAGCTACGACGTATTCTTGATATGCTCTGAAGGCGATGTCTTGGTGTTCCCCCCATCATATTATGTTTGATCCTTATTATATGTTATTTTTCACCCTTCAATCACCTCTCTGTTTGTACGTGTACTCAATAAATGAGTACATATTAAATATGTACAACTCTTAGACCAACCACATTAAAGTGCAATCAACTTTTCTATACATGAAGCACTTACCCGGACCCTTTAAACGGGACGACGGACATAAAAAATCTTGGTGTTGAGTTGGCACACAAGTAACACGCTAAAGTGGTAATAATTTAGTGTTCTTTGAACACCTCATTTTTTGCTGTGTACCCAATTATTTTATATTGTGTGATCAATACATTGTTTACAGGTGTTATTATGGACAATTCTGATATCAAGACAAAATGTAATTGCATGCCCAATTGTAACAATTTAGAAATCACTGCGTTGGATCGACAATTCAAGTACGTACAAACTAAGTTGATTAAACATAAATTGCATTCCGTTACTTAACGTTTCGTCATACCCTTCATGTTTCCAATCTAGTATCGTAATCTCTATATTACATGTAACACATTTCCAAATAGAATTCGAACCCTTACTGTCAAATGAAGAATTATATTTTATACATTTTAATTGTACTCTATGGATGGAGTAAAGTCCTCAGAGATGTTCACCATCCATATACAGTTGATGTAGTTGTGCTGCAAAAAATACTCACATTATTTATTTGTAGGAATATTACAGCAGCAAAATTCTATACAATTATCAACATTTGAAGAAAACTATTGCTCCCTTACGAATTCATATTCTAACAAATGAATCATCTTCGGCGTATTCTTGGCGAGCATACAGTATCATTTTTGCCATTAATTTATTTATGTTTTCAACACATTAAGGAAATGTTCTCTAAATCAGATGCATTTAACTAACGTTTGATTCTTTGCGAGATCTGAGTCAAGTTGACAAGAAGAGTGAACGGCCAAGGATACGAAGAAATGGCAAACCTCTTTGTCGTTTGTTTCCATCTTGGCTTCGTAAATTTTCACATATATTGATTTCTTTCTTTCACTTTCAACTTTATCGAAAGACATTAACCTAAATATATTCTAAATTGAAAATAAATTCAACATCAATAATGACTACTTCTTGGAAACATGAATATGGGTCCATTTCTTACCATGCACACATTTCCAATCTTGTACGTTTTCACGGTGCATTTGGGATATAACTCGGCACAGCCTCAAATGGTTAATTCCTGGCATATGTATTATAAGTATCCTGTAAACAAGTCATTTTCGCCCCGAGTGACATTCCTTGCAATGAATAGCGATCCACAATTTGCCAGGGTGTCAATTTTAATAAGTATCTAGCTGTCACATTTCGCATATATTATGAAAACGTAAACAACTTAATTTTTATATTTTGAAAAATCAGTCAGCAATATTATTTTAGTGTATGATAATGTATGTATGAACAACCCTTTAACACAAATAAGTTATTATTGGTAGAAAAAAAAATAAATGAAATCTTTAAGTTTAACGTGAAACGATTATGCCGGTTAGGCTGAAGGAGACGGTGGTAATGAGAAACGAGTGAAATGGTGGAATGAAGAAAGTGGGAGGAAACGGAAGAACCCCGAGAAAACACACGAATATGGCGTTTGTCCTGCACAAAATCCACACGGCGCGAGCTGGGATCGATTTTGGTGAGTATGTTGTTCCTGTAACTAGCCACAAAACTGAATACCTAATACAACACTGAAGGTGATAGGCAAAATAATTGTGTGCGGTTGTAAACTTGCGTGAAAGAAATGTCTTAGACATACGGACTTAACGAAACTTTAGATGAAACATGCAAATAAGAATAAAAAATATAAATAGTGACGACGATAGGGCTAGGCATAACATATTTCGATTACTAATAAGAAACGAATGTACAAGAGAATATTAGTTGTAAGAGGAAAGATATAGGAAAGAAAAAAAGGCACTAAAGAAAGTTGAAGTATATTCGGAATTCAAGGCGTAGGTAACGAGACAAAAGTGTTTAAGTCGTTCCTGACGAAAAGAACGAAAACAGTATGAGATGATAGCAGAAGCGACAGTAATATACAGAATATTTTATAGAGTTGTATTATGATAGAATAAAGAGGGAAATGAGAGAACAATACAGTAGAAAACAACGTTAAAAGGAAGAAGTAAAACATATTGGGATGTAATAGGAGGGTTGGAGAAAGGAAAGAGATGTGTGATTGGGAAGTGGGAAGAAAATCAATGAATTGAGAAATAATTCAATGATATGTTTATAATTGAACAGGTGGTCTTGTGATTCACGAATGCATTTATGGAATGCAGTGTCGAACTGTATAAAACAGAAAAGAAAATGACTAACAGTGTAATAAACATTCTGATGTAACCGGTGTCTAACGACCAGACCTCCGTTAACCTCAGCCATACGTTTTAGGGCATCATAGACAGTTTAAATTTTTCCCCTTCCTTGGGTGAGCTGTTTTGTATTTTGACAAAGTGTTTCTTTGTAACTGCATCTAGATGTTCTATTCTTGGTCCTCTTGTTCCTTGTATTCTTTCTACATTTGCGTCTATCAGAGCAGTGAACCAGGCTGCCGAATGAGATGGTGAAGCAAGCTGTTTCCTCTTTTTTCCTATTATCTTCATGATATGTCGTCCTTCGTTAGCTTCCTTTAGTACGTCTTCATTCACTTTCCTTTAGGCCCACGGGAATAGCAGTATTTTGCGACAAAACCGCATTTCAAATGCTCCCAGTTACGATATTTAAGTTGTTCTCAATGTATACGACTATGATCCGTAAAGCTCCATACTCCATACCAGGGTCTTAATAAATCATTTACGAATGTCCAACAACATATTTCTTGATGTTAGCGGTCTTCTTTTCCTATTGAATGATTGTTTAGCCTGCGTTAATGTGGAACTTCTTCAGTTTTCATGCCTTTTTCGCGTCCTAAGAAGGCAAACTTCTTAAGGTCTTTGAGTTTTTCTCCAACTAACCATTCGTTTGACCCTTCATGTAATGATTTTGTGCACTTAGTAACTTTGATGTTATTCTTATTTATCATTGTTTTGTATTTTTTTCAGTTGGTGATTTACGTAGGTAAGTGCTTCCCGCAAATCCGTATAGTTATCAGCTATCACTGCTATGCCATCAGTAAATTTTACCGTACTGAAAATTTGGTCATTTACTTTTTTCAAAGAAGTGCTTTATACCTTCTTGTATATATACGTTGAACAAGAGATGTGAGATCCTTGCCATCCTTGCCTTACTCTTTAACTTACTCTTGCCCCGTTCTGATATTTTCCTATAACACTTGTCGGGTTTTTGAAAAGTTGGTAGATTATTCTTTTTTCTCTGTAATCCACTTTCACCTTCTCAAACGTTCCGAAAATGAAATTTCAGTCTACCTTGTGAAAAGCTTTTTTGTATATCTACAAATGCTATCACATTTGGTTTGTTTATTCTGATATGCTATTCCATGATCAAATATAGACTCTGTGTTTGCTTACGTTATTACCCCTCTTTCTTCTGAATACGAACTGGTCCTCCAATAGCCAATCTTCGATTTTGACTTCTATTCGTAGTGCTATAATTTCGAACTGTATATTCGATGCATGAGAAAGCAAACTTAACGTTCTTGGCACTTTCCGGTGGCTTTCGGTTTGCTATAGGGATCCATATGCCTTTCCCGAACTCTCTCGGTATTTTTTCCCAATATGTGCATTTTATTAATAAGATTAAATAGTTTGTACTTTGTTGCTATTTCTAGGTCCTTAATCACTTTTGTTGACATTTGGTCTGTTCCTGTGGTTTTAAAATGCTGCATTTTCTCCAAAGCATTGTCAAATCCACACTATAAATTAGATGATTCTAATTCACCTTCATTAAGAATTTCTTCTTCCTCTACCTCATCTTCGTTTACTTTATTTCATTTGTAGAGTTCTTCTCTTCTATTAGTAATGCTCCGTCCTTGTCTATGATAATGTATGTGTGTTTCTTTCTGGCACGGACTTGCTTCCTCACCGAACGTATGAACAGGTACCCAAATTACTGAGAAAAGTTTGCGACAAACTAATAATTAAAATTACGCTTTATTTATGTGGAAAACTGAAATGGAAAACTTGATTCACTTTTGAAATGTGAATGTGAATAACTTACATAACATGTTTGATGAATTTATTCTACAATTTTCAATCATTTACACCAGTCTTATTACTTTTACGGTATGTTTTGCTTTAATAACACACTTTTAAAGTTCATCAAGGAATGTTCAGTACCTCATGTAAACAAATACACGTGGTGATTGTTTGATTTTATTGGTTAGAGAGCCTTAGAACACCCATGCGGCAAAAGAAAATAGTCCTTGCTTATAAAGCTCATTACCAGAATTCCTTACAATTAGACAACACTTTATCTAAGAACTAAATTGAATTAATGCAATAAAAGAGAATGCACATGCATTGAAAGTGGTTTTGACCCAACTTTAGTGCGAATCACAGTTAACAATATGGTCACATGCTGGGAATAAGTAAAACATCGACAGGGTACAAGCACGTGCTTCTCGAAAGAAGCGCTGACCGATAGCGAATCATCTGGTGACTGGCGGAGTAATACAATTCTGCAATGTTTACATCAGGATCAGAAGGTTCGTTGAATGAACTTTAGTTTCCTTTATCCTTGTCATCTCGAGCATTAATTTTGATAGTTGTAAAGAGCAAATAAAAACGTGATGAAAAATTTCTACCAAATAAAATTCGTGATATGTCTTACGACAATACTTATGCAACGTTTGTAATATGCTACTTTATTCACGGTTAAATAAAGCGACGATCAAGACCTGATTAAATGAAATTGCAACCTGCAGACCTAAATCGGTGTTGGATTTTGGTATGAATTTTAATCAAGGATCATGTTCAGGTGCCACTTCTTAATATGGTATTAGTTGAATTGACTTAACATATCATTACACGATAAGTGAAATTAACAGTTGCATGCTTGGAAAATTTGACAGAATAGTGAATATAAGCTACTAGTTTTTACCTTGATACATAAATATCACATGGAAGATATATAATGTCAGAAAATATTCGTTTATTAAATATGGTATATCTGTGTATGTAACCAACTTTTATGTACGTACTACTAAAATGAAAAAAAGTTCACTGTATGCGGGAACATCGTTTTTACTTACGGTAGAAGTCTCGCATGATTTGAAATTCTAAGAATCAGCATTGTGCTAGGTAATTATGAACTTGGAAATTTTATTAAATATTCACTAGAAATATAATAATTAAATAATTTGGATTTTTGATGCAAATTCTAATTCGTAAGTTATGTACGAAAATATTTTGTTGCGTTTGTAATTACTATATTTGTGTAGTTGACTACATTTCAACTCGAATTTCGTTATAGGTTCCTTACGCCGGAAACGAAAGAATTCAATATACGAATAATTGCTTTACGTGAAGTAACTCATTTAAAAGTTTTGCATGGACCGTTAGATATTTTTGGTAAGTAAAACAGCTACATATGGACTACAAATAAAAGTGACACAATCTAATTAGTTTTACGATAGATACGATAATATGATTTGTACAGTTTAGCGTTCTAATGATAGTGCTGTAGCCTTTAACAAGGGAAGAGTTTTATTATACTACATAGAATAGGTTTAATACTTCTTTTGTAGGCAATGAATTTTAGTGGTGCTTTTGTGCACACTTTTGATGATACACTATTGAAAACTCATAAGAAATAAATACAATTTGACATATACTCATATTTCTGGTGAAAAAGACAACTAAGAGTGCTCTAAATGCTAGAACGTTAAAGGTAACTAGATGGATTGCCGTTCTTCCTATTTGGTATTTTGTTACAATTGAATGTCTTTCGCAAGTTCAATTTATATCAGATTCATTAAAACCATCAAACGCAATTTTGTACACCAACAATAGCTTATATATAGAACGATGTTTGTGATTTTGATAACAAGATCTCTTTTACCCAATGGTGCTCACAATGCGTTGCTTGCCATGAATTTTTCGATCACAGTTCTAGAAACTTCTATCAGTATCGTCACGTGTATACACTTTGTTAGTGATACATGGTAGGACATTTACCACTGATAGGTAGAACGTTTGCTTTTGTTACCCTTTTTAGATTGTCGACTTAAATATATGTTTTTCTCATGTCACTTTTTGCTTTTTCATGCTAATAAGGGTTTAGTTCACCATCCTCTACCAACATGAAAAAGTTACTCGCCACGCAAAAGTGTAGAAGCTGTTTGAGTTTACCATGATTAAGTAATTCATTTCCAGTTTAGCAATTTACATAATCAATAAGGTATATGTTTTTAACCTCGAACTATGTAAAAATAAAAAAAGGACTGAAAACTAGAAATTAATACGTTTTATGAATAAAACTTTAGAAACAGTGAAACTCTTATATGAAATTCAAATTGCAGCTAAATAGTAGAGCAATGCGCATCTGTTTGTGCATACATTTGAATGAAACGTCTCGGGTGGTGTAGAAAATTACTGAGCAAATTATTTCAGATCGATGATGTAGGCCTGGAGGTTTGACTCTACTTTTCAAATTACATTTTCTTGGAGCCGATGACTGCATTAGGTCATACTAACGAAGTACTATAGAGTAGACAGCCATATTTATATATCGGCTTCAAAGAAATGAGTTGATTGTGGATATCTTTTCTAACACTATCATAAAACATGCTTAAAATGGAATCGCAGATAGAAGTAGGAGAATATTGATCCTTTTGGAACTCATTTGTGCTGCAAAGTTGATGGAAAATATCAATACTTCAATTGATGGAAGCACCAAAACAAAGAAAAAACGTACGCTAATATTAAAATATTACCTGAAGACTGTGGAGCACGAACGTTTCTCAGTTCCGAAGGTGAAGAACCAAAGATGGCACAGTACCTATATTGATGATGCATATAATGATTTGTTGTACGAACAATTTCAAGCTGTATTATAAAATAATAACATACATGATCTGTTTAAGAAAATTAAAGAAAGTTTTAATTCGTTGAACATAAGTATGATACGAGATTTACAAAAGCTGCCTTATGTTAATGTTATAATATAATTAAACATACCTATTAATTTGGAAACATTGTTAGTTCTAATATTAAACTATGTATATTATGACTGAAACTCTTTCATTACATTTTACTGAAGGAATGAACTTTGTGACTCTTGTTCTAGATTATTATTACTACTAACGAAAATATTTTTCTCTCTTCTCTACTAGTTGCTTTAGCTGGACTGAATGGATTATTCTTTGGTATTAGCCTTATGAGTATCGTGGAGTTATTTTACTATACCTTCATCAGAATTACATGCAAAATAATAATAAGTCGTAGCACTTGAATTTAAATATATTACACCTAACTACAAGCATTTATGATTTTTGCTACCATGTTACTTAAGGAATGTATTATACTGTGCTTAAAAGTTATGGTTTTATTGACGCAACTACAACTTATATATGTCAATGTGTAATCTCTATGAATTCCTTTGGATGGGTAATGTTTGGAAATTATAACAAGGTATTATGAAATGAACTAACAATTTTATGTACCACATTTCAAAGAAACTTGAAATTATTAAATTTCAAAGTTCTACCAAACCAGCTAGTTATACATTAGTTTTCCTTAGACTTAACGAAAATATGAGTTTTCGGTATATCCTGTATTACATAACAGACGAGAATGATTTATATCAGAGACAAAAATTTCAATGTCAGAATCATTATATTCCATATTCTTAATAGTTGCGTGTAAAATGTAAATTGTAACGAGTAGTACCAATGCATATTGGGTAACCGTAATCAAAAAAGGAACGAAAAGCACTAAAAAATATATACTTTAATGAAACGATTCGAATTAATCAATGCAAGTATTTTATATGTAGGTGCAACTTTATGTTTGAAATTATATGTTTGGAAAACACGTTTATATTAGTTTTCCTAAGAAATATATTCCGTATGTCTTTTACCAAAGATGCATTATTATTTGTCTGATATTTCCTGTAAATTTATTTACCTCTCCTATGTTACTTCCAATCTATACACTGTTCGTCCTTTGGGACTACTCTATCCCAATTATTTTGTTTCTCATTAGAACCCGGTAACATGAAAGATTGAATGAAAGTTAATCTAGTGTCCTGAGGTAGCTTAATAATAATAATAATAATAATAATAATAATAATAATATAATGATCAATAATACAACAAATATAATATTAGATATTTTGGGGTCAATATGACCCAAAAGTCGGATGTTTTATCTTTTTATTTAACAACGTTAGTTATAATAATTAAAATGTAATGGTTATACTATATAAAAACTACAGTAGTTCCAGGAACACTAAAATAATAAGTTACCCAAAATATCTTACAACAAATATTCAAGAAATACGTGTTCGTTGGGATCATAATGACCCCAAGCCCAGAGGAGGATTAAGAGACAATCTTTGGCATATTGTGTCCAAACAATGTTTCACTATTTTCTCAGATAAGAAACTGACCTACTTATAACTAAGCCCTCGATGATACACTATGTTACAGTATTTGAGAATAATTTCTTTTGGAGTTTTTACATCATGATCACTTTAACATATATTTCATGTCATATTCACAGTAGATTATTTTACAGTATTATTTATTACACGTTAAATAGTGGCTGTCAAACATTGGCTTTTCTCTGCTATTTTCGAGCAAGTATAAAGAAGGTACTTAATTGTTGCCTACATTTACTTTTTGTACGTTATACCTTTCTTATCTTGATCATAAACTGTACCTGATAGATCAAACTAAAGGGGTGAGAATCAAGTAATAATATCACAGTCAATAACGAATTTGCAGAAAACTAGCATCATTTACTAATTTTTAAACATGTTAAAAAGATTTAAACTTTTAGTATAAATACAAATCAATTATATTGTTCGTTTCTGCATATCCTTCTTTTTACCCACAAGAGTAAAAATTCAACTTTCTTTGGAACACAAGACAATCCTGTTGTAACCCAAGGATAGATGCAGTATTAAAGGCCACGAAATTACGTAAATTTAATTACGTAATAATTTAAACGAAGGAAATGTATGAATGTTGGAATTGTATTAAAATGCGTAACTAATGTAGTACAGAGAAGGATGGTTAGTTTAAAATGTCTCAGATGGTGTTGGCGACGATCACTCCAGCTATCTGTCATAAAGAACATTACCTCAGACTTCTTGTTTATAATTTTTCTTTTGTTGATTATATTCTAATAACTGTCGAAACAATTTCTGTTCATGGCATGACTCGTCCTCAGGTTAAGGATCGAGGGGGAGACCTCTAGATATAGAGGTTAGCTGCGAACATACTGAACAAGCAGTCGCGGACAGACCACTAGGAGTGGTCCTCCAGCTTGAGGGTTTGGGAAATGCCTTACTACCTCATCCTGTAAAAAAAAGCACTAAATCAGCAACATTCACAAAATCTTCAGACAAGAACTGATAACATGGCACGATATCAGCAAAAGAAAATGGACATGAGATTTGGAATATTTAATATTTGAAGTCTTTACACGGCAGGGCATTACAATCCGTAACGAACGAGTTAGAGAAATTCAGGATGGACCTAAAAGGATTTCAGGAGTTAGGTGGAAAGGATATGGATCTCAGAATTCCAGAAAAGTTACGGTTTTTTACGGGGAAGAATAAACAAATCACCATTTAGGGTTTACGTTCACAAACGATTATTGCCAGCAATTAAACGTATTGAATTTGTCACTGACAGACCTCATGTATTATTCTTAAGGACAGTGGTGTGATATTATTGTTTTAAATGTACATGCCCCAACTGAAAATAAGGATGACATAAAAAAGACACATATGAAAATTATATTAGGGGATTTCAATGCGAAGATAGGACGAGAGGATATTTTCAAACCGATTATAGGCAATGAAAGTCTACACAAGGAAAGTAATGACAACCGTCTTAGACTAGTAAACTTTGCAACATCCAAAAACTTAACCTTGGATAATATAAAATTCCCACATCGCGACGTTCATAAATACACTTGGACATCACCAGACGGAAAAAACACATAATCAATTTTATCACGTGTTAGCCAATGAAAGAAAATCTAGCATAATTGATGTCCGACCGTTTAGGGGGAATGATTGTGACACTGATCACTACCTGGTAGCACCGATAATACGTGAGAGATTATCGGTGAATAAAGGTAATATTCAATTTTCGAAAATGAAGAGGTTTAATTTAAAGAAGTTAAAACAGAGTCAGGTAAGAAAGAAATACCAGAATGAAGTTTCGAATAGAATTTCTGTTTCAGAAGATTCGGAGTGCACTAGTGTTCAGGATTCCTGAGTTGAAATTAGAAATAGAATTAAAAGTTTAGGAAAAGAAACATTTTGACACACGGAAATACGTAGGAAGAAACCACGGCGCGAAAAGGAATGGATAAAACTATAAGAGAAGAGTAAAAATGCAAAATGACGCTTGCTACAAAATTAGAATGAAATAACTACAAACTATTTCGCATGTATCAGGCCGAAAACATCCAAAACTTTTATAACAAAGAAAAACTATTTTTTTAAAACAAAACTTAACTAACTTGAAGATGATAGTGAAAACAAAAAGGTTTTGCTCATGTATAAGGGGATCAGCGAATAAGAAAGGCTATCAACCTCGTGCTTATATATTAAAGAAAGCTGACGTACCAGTTCTCACTGATACTAATAGCATCATAAATAGATAGAAAGATTTCTTTGACGATCGGTTATGAGAGAAATATTATACAACGTTCTTACGGAACTTGGAATACTGAGTAAGCTAATTAGAGTAATCAAGATATGTTTAAATGAATCCCAAAGTAAAGTCAGGGTAGGAAAATTTTTGTCCACGAGCTTTCACGTCGAAAATGACCTGAAACAAGGAGATATGTTGTCGCAATTATTATTTAATGTTGTGCTGGAATACGCTGTAAGGAAAATAAAAAACAACCAGGGCCTAGAGTTGAACGGTATTCACCAGGTTATGGCATATGCTGATGACGTAAATTTAATAGATGATGATAGGAGAACAATGGAAAGAAATACTCAGATCTCATTAGACGCTTGCAGGGACATGGGTTTAAGAGTAAATTCAAAGAAAAGTAAATACATGGAAGTGCGTCGGGACCATAATACGGCAAATTATAGATGCGGTCAAATATTATATAATCCTTTTGATAAAGGGGATACTTTCAAATATTTAGGATCAATATTATCAAACGAAAATCATATTCACGAAGAAATTAAATGTCAATTAAGAGCAGGGAATTCATATTACCATTTGGTTCAAAATCTCTTGTCGACGCGAATTCTGTGTAGGAATTTGAAGCTTAAAATATATAAAGCGATAATTATGCCAGTTGTTCTATATGGTTGCGAAAGGTTGTCGCATACTCTGAGGGAAGATCATAGACTGAAAGTACTTGAGTACAATGTCCTGAGACGAATATTCGGACCGAAGAGGTACTTGAATTGGGGAATGGCTGAAACTTCACAACAAGGTACTACATAATTTATACGGTTTACCCAACATTGTTAGGGTCGTCAAGTCTAGGAGCCTTAGGTGGGCAGGTCATGTAGTTAGAATGGAAGAAACTAGAAATGATTTCAATGTGTTGATTGGAAGAGCAATCGGAAAAAGACCATTAGGTGGACCTAGGCGCAGATGGGAGGACAATATAAAGATGCATCTCGCAGAGATAGGAGTACAAAGTAGAAACTCTATCCAATTGGCTAAGGATAGAAGTCAGTGGAGAGCATTCGTGTACGCAACAATTAACCTTCGGGTTTCATAGGCCATAGAGTTAGTTAGTTAGTATATTCTGTTATTTTGAAGATGTTCGTATTTAGAAATGTTTCCATATTTATCCCTTTGAAGTATTTCAATAAGAACTTTAACACATGTGCACCGAACGTAATGGGTAGAGAATTTTTGTTTGGTTAAAGGATCAGTCTCAAAGTGATTCAGTGTGAAAAAAAAATTATAGCTGTGCAGCAAAATTTTCTTCGTGCTGTCGTAGGGTTGGATAGCTGCAACCATAAAATATTCAAGTCACATGAGGCAAAGGAAGGGGTTGTCCAAAAAAAATCTAAATTTTCTGTGTAGACTACCAATAACACGAGGCAACTATTTCAAGTCCGATGAGTCAAAGGAAGGGGTTTACCAAATAATACGCAAATTTTGTGTGTTGACTACCACTAACACGAAGCAACTTATCCGCAAACCTGCAATCGAAATTGCAAAAAGAAAGTATGTTTCGCTCACCCTATTATAGAATACAGATTCCAACAAATATATCTCATTCCGCCCTGTCATATATCCTTACAAAAAGGAGAAAATAATAACAGTGTTGCCAAATCTAAAACATCAATTTTGAAAAAATCTTGCACTGCCTGAAATTCTGACCAGTTACTAGTATCTCAATTCAAATCAAAGACCTACTTGTGCCAGGTGCAGCGTTCTTTTTGTTACCGGTCTCTTGGAAAACACCTCCAGATTCTGCTGAAGAGCAAGCTCTGTATATTTTAGTGATATCTGTGGTTTGATGGACAGTATCAAATACAATACAATGTCTCTGATTTGAGGTTCAACGATTAAATTTAAAAAGTCTAAAAGCTGTCTTCATGCATAATGAAAATACATATGCATTTATTGCAATTGGCTATTCCACTTACGTGAAAGAAACGCTATGAGAGTCTGAAATTAGTGGTAGATAAAATCAAGTATGAAGAACACGGGTGGTTGGAATGCGGTCACTTTAAAGTGTGCTCTATATTATTGGGACAATAAGCGGGTTATACTAAATGTGCATGTTTCCTTTGCTTATGACCCAGTCGTGACAAAGAATGTCATTGTACCGACAAACAGTGGCCATAAAGAGATTCTCCCAAACATGGACAAACAAATGTTGTTCCTGCCAATAAAGTACTGCTACCACCGTTCCATGTCAAGTTCGGTCTTGTAAAGCAATTCTCGAAGTTCATAAATTTGGTAAATGTTTCAAATACCTGTGCACCAAGTTTCCAGGTTTATCAAATGGAAAAGTGAAGGAAAGGATTTTGATTGGGCGTGATACAAGGAATCTTGTCGCGGACCCTGGTTTAGTTGAAAGTATGAATGACACGAAAGACGAGTTTGGATTGCTTTCGTAGAAGTGGAAAAGTTATCTGGGAATCTGAAAGTGCGAAAGTAGATGGGATTTGTCCAAAATACGTTGGCACCGTTTAAACCTCTTAAATGTTCCGTGAGCATAAAGATCCATTTTTTGTATTCTCATGGTGACTACTTACCTAAAATGTTGGTAAGAGAAGGTCAATGGGAGCAGTTCCGTCAGGCCTTCAGGGTGATAAAAAGAGAATATCAAGGCAAATGGAGTGTTAACATGATGTAGGACTTTTATTACATGATTGCTAAGGATATTCCGGTAACATAATAAAACAGAAATGCACCAGGAGAAGTCCAGAAGGCAAAAAGTCCTACAAACTTAATTCACCTGACCTTAGCTTTATCTTTAATTGTAGGCTCAAAAAGCGCTTCCATGAACATCTATGACAATTAAGCTTTATTCCAAATTCAAAAATATTTTGTAGTTATTAATGTAGTCTTTTCGCTCGATCTACAATAGGTATTGAAATAATTTTGTCTGTATTTGATGATTCGTAAAATGATTTGGGCGATATCTGGTCACATGCAAATAAAGCGCAGGGTTACAACCAAAAATAATATTTTTTCAAGAAAGGGACATCTTTGTATCTTCTCAGTGCCTCATTTCCCATTTGGTATTTGTACCGGAATAATAGTGATATTCTAGGGAATCATGGTGTTAGAGAAATAAGTCGATACAGAATTTATTTCTCTGCTGCAATTATGGAGGGAATAGGAAGTTTTTAAATTAATTAGGATGAGCATTGAAGAATTTTGTTAGGAAATAGGTTCAAAATGTACTTTTTCCACTGCAGTTTTATCCAAGCTTTACCAAATTTGCAGATTGTGTTACCTGCATTTAGAAGTTATTTTTCGAGTATAAATTAAATTTTTACCCCGCAGAGTTGCTAACTCACAATAATTGACTTTTTAAAACAAAATAACACTTTCTCCCAGGTTTCAGTCTATAATACCTTCCTGGCTTCTTTGACTGCAAGTGTTCTTGCATTTTCTAAATGAGCACTTTCATACAATTAAAATAAAGTGTAACTTACGTCTCTACGATAATCGGGAGCGGGGCAATACGTCCCTAAGTAAAAACTTACACAAAACACGAAATATATCCGATTTTTAAGAAAACTGGCTGCTAATCTGACGTGACACAGGACAATGGATATCATCTTCTGTTTCAGCATGTCGAAAACAATAAGAATCAGCAAATGGAGAATCCGCAGAATTAGCAGACAAGTTCAATTTTGCAGCTTTGTGTTATTTATATATAATCTTGAGGTACTATGTAGGTTGCAGAAAACCGTTTGTCGGTATCTATTGCCCTTTCTGGTGTACGGCAATAGATCTGTTGAAACCGGAAATAGTTTAATGGGAACCAGTTCTGATTTGAACAGAAAATTAATGGAGAGAATTTACCTATTCGTGACACACTGACTCAATGGAAATAAGCCACTGATCGATAATTTTTACCATTCTTGCTCTATGGAAAATGCTATTCACACTAAAGTAATTGTATATTTGAACAGTTCCTTACTAGATGAGTATACTCTGTTGTAGTCTGTTGTAGTGCGACATCTTCAGTTTCGAATTTTAAGTTGTTAATACTTTTATCCAATTTCTGTCCACTTTGTCTATTGAAGAAACATTTTTTACCATTGAGATAAGCGAGGAAAGGAAATATAAGAATTTTGGACACTTTGATAACCTGTAGTGCAACATGATAAAATTTGAATTCTAAGTAACTCAGAATTTTGTCGACTTTCTGTCCATTTTGTGCACAAAGGAAAATTTCTGAATAATGCAAAAATTCGATGGAACGACATTTAAAAAAAGGGATACTTCCATCTCATGTAGTGCAGGATCTTCAAACTCGATTTTAACTAGTTCAGAATTTAATTATTTTTTTTTTTCATTTATGTGCATGGAAGAAAAAATGTACCATTAAAATAAAGGAAAGAATTGTATTTCAAAATTTGGATACTTCGATCACATGTAGTGCGACATCTTCAAATTCGAATTAGCTCAGATTTTTTTTTCTAATTACTGTCCATCATTACCCACCCAAGAAAAAAAATAATCTTTGGGACACTTCGATCACCTTTAGTGCGTTATCTTTAAATTCAAATTTTAAATGGCTAAGAATTGTGTCCAATTTCTGTCCATTGTTGTCCACACAAGAGAAAATGCCGTATCATGGAAATAAACGAGCGAAGGATATTTCAAAATTAGAGACTTGGATAACCAGTAGTGCGACATTTTAAAATTCATATTTTAAGTCGCTCATAATTTTATCCATTTTTTGTCCATTTTTGTCCCCACATAAAAAAGATTTGTGCAATTCATGTAGACGAGGAGGGCCCTTTCAAAATTTCGAACACTTCGATCAACTGTACTGCGACATCTTAAAATTTGAATTTTACGTAGCTCAGAATTTTGACCAATTTGTATCCACTTTTGCCAAGACAATCTTCTGTAATTCAAATAAACGTATGAGATTGTTTTAAAAATTTCGGAAACTTCAATCTTCTGTATTAAAAAATCTTTAAATTCGAATTTTAACTACCTTATAATTTGTAACAACTCTTGTATTTTTTCCTCAACCCAATACATTGAAATAAATTAGAGACAATTTCAAAATATGGGACATTCGGTCACTTGTGCTTTATCTTCAAATTCGAATTTTAACTAGCGTCCAATTCTTGACCATTTTAATTTCGTCCAATTTTTGACCATTTTTGTCAATTGAAGAAAACAAATGTATCATTTAAAAAA
Organism: Thermobia domestica; assembly: GCF_964235325.1. NCBI lineage: Eukaryota > Metazoa > Arthropoda > Insecta > Zygentoma > Lepismatidae > Thermobia > Thermobia domestica. The sequence continues at coordinate 52,669,003 of NC_137454.1, read as the reverse complement.
AAACTAGTTCCATTTCGATATTTCGGGAACTTCGATCTCCCGTAGTGTGACATCATGAAATTTGAATTTTATGTAACTCAAAATTTTTCTTAATTGTGTCCATTTTTGTACATACTTGAAAAAAAAAGTTCCATTCCAATAAACAAGAGACGGCGGATGGCTATTCCATTTAACAGAAGTATTGCATATTCAAATTTCAATTTTAAGTATCTCAGCGTTTGTCCAATTTTTGTCCATTTTTGTTCAATCAAGAAAACGATTTTTACTTTCCAAATTATCAAAGGTGTGCGAATTCAAAATTTTTGCCACACTGCGACAACCTGTACAGTGACATGTTCAAATTCGAATTTTAACTAACTTAGGATTTTAATCATTTTTTGTACATTTTTGTCGATCCATGTAAAATATTTGTACCGCTGAAGTAAACATGGTAACGCCTATGGGTTATCATTCACACAAATATGGCATTTTCATTGGTAGCCATTTAAAGCTGTAAGGATTTCTTTCCGATTGTTATAGTTAGATCCACATGAAATTTACATGGAAAGACAGTGAAATTTTGTTATTTTAACGAAGGGAAGAATAGTTAAATTTTCGGCAGATTTACTGCAGTTTACCCTGAACCTATTCATATTTTATTCGCTTAATAAAAGTTTTCACACTGAACGTGTTGAGGTCATTTATGGAATTAATTGCACGTTTGTAACGAAATTAATGATATAAGATTCTACTTAAATTGTTACTAGAGTAAGGAAAATCTCACTCTTTCAAACAAGAAGACAATCGAAAGGAATGTTTTTCCTATTTAAAGCTATGCGTAAATATGCCTAGAACTGATGTATATATATGTAGTGGGATCGAATTGAGAAAGAACCTGTCGGTTAAAAAGGAAAAATGTAGACTATTTTTGATCGTCTTTTATGATGAAACAAAGGACTCTACAGTTCTACTTTTTTTCGAAATAATCGTTCTAAAAAAATAGTTGAATATATTTTGTTTCGTTAACCAATATTTAATATATATTCTCATTAGAATTGAGTACCACGTTGTGTTACAGAATAGCCAAAGTTCGTTATTATATACAACTTTAATCACACATTCCCATTAGTAGATTATCACTCTAAATTCTAGGACAAGGATATTAATGTACATTTCTCTGCACCATTTAAGTTTATTGTATGAGCGAAGAATCGGCATTTCCTCGTTTCTTTATTATGTCCTATTTCACTCACTCTTTTGTCACTACCCATAACAATGGTAGTGACATATATCATATCATTTAACTTTATATCATTTAACTCACGATTTATGTATGGAACCGGAACATATGAAATACGATTCGTGGTTTCTCACTTACATCTGTGAAATTATTATATTGTACATCTTTATACTCAGATGCCGTCTCCTTTAGCCTAGCCGGCATAACCGTAGGATGTAAAACTCAAAGATTTCTTTTCATTTTCTTATTTCAAATACACTACTGTTTGTAAATATTGCAATATCCAAGTTTTCCATAACCCACCTTTAAATCCAGGATTTGATTCTCGGCAAAACATCTGGATAATAAATATTTTCATTTATTTTTTTTTACTTCATAACTGTTGTTGTCTTGAGGCTTAGAGAGTATGATCTGACATTCTCTTTTTCTGTTAATAAGCGCTGGCACATAAAGCAATTCCCTTTCTTACCAAAACTTCCGGCTTATTAGCTATTTTTTGATTCACATTGATTGAAAAGTTAGTGTTTTGATGCTCAATGAGGAAGATATAATTTGCTGAGTCAACAGTCTTCCGTGTTATTAGTTTGATGTCGCCCACACGCCTCTCGCTTAAAAGTCAGAATTGCTGCCGGATTTCTTGTCTGCATGTGAGGTTAATGTAATGAGGTGTGTAATGAGGAGGAAGGTTTGGACAAACTGAATATTACGTTTTTTCATTCCAAATATGGAATGTCCTGGGCTGGATATCATTGCTCCATATTTGATATCGATAGCAGGATAGAGGCACAGTTTTGTACCCATACAACAATCAGGTACGCGTACACCAAATACATCTTAAAGTCCATTACAGAGATAATTCTTGCCATAACATTTCCTTCATAATTTTCAGTAAAATTTCTTCAAAATCAATTCGAGTTCTGTTTTTTAACTTTATAAATGCATTCTATATTTTCGTAGTTATGAGGAGGAAGAGTAATTTGTTAGATTCTAAATCCGAAGTTTTAAGACAATTAAAGACATTTATTTAGTAATTTATTAAATTTGCAACACTCTGAGCAGAAGAAATTAGCCCTATCATTTTATCTGAAAGGATAAATCGTAACGTTTCATGGGGCACATGTGTTGCTTTGTTCTTTGTTGCGCCTCTCGTTTAGAACAAATTGGCCTGGAATTTTGTTTAGTTATGAGATATAATATATGTATTTTGGTGTGTCATGTTTATAGATGCTACCTATTTTCTCATTGACTAATGCTCAGTTTATTTTATGTATTGCTCTGGATTGATTTCGTTGGGGCTTTTGTTTATTTACTCTTTTTTAGTGTTTTTATGTTGCGACATTTTGCACAAAATTATGAGTTGTTTGATGATGTATGTTATAAATTAGATTTGACGGAGTTCTTGAACCTGTTCCGTTTTCGTCCTCTGTCAAGATATATTGTAAATTCAATGAAACTAATTGGTAAAGGGCAAATAATATTTTATAAATCTTGATATTAATATTTTGTAAATTTTCACATTTGCAATGGAAATAAAATCTCAATTCAAAATGTGGTGCTGTTAGGTCGTTCACATTTTTAGAACAATTAAGGAAGTCTCGTAACGCCTCAAAATTATGTATGGAGAAAAACATTCTTTTTAATAAGTAATATAATTTACGTTATGTAGCAATGTGCAGACTAAACAAGAAACACTTCCTACTTCGAGTCATGAGGAAATTCTCTAAAATATAATTGTAAGTGGAAGAAATGACGCTACCGAAAACTAGGAAGAAAAGGTAGGTGGAAAAGAGTAGTGAGCTCGAGAGAGCTTTTGAAGCGACCATCGCAGAAGGTTCGAGCTCTCAAATCTTCACCGATCAAAACTTTGGTGAATACATGGTGGTTAAAATTGATACACTTCTATTATTCGACTTCATTAGCAATTTCATTTATATCAAAATCTAACTTCTAATTTAATATGACAGTTATTAATGATTTTGACGTAAGGCCAGAGCACCAGGTTTGGGCAATTACTTGATCTGATATCTCTAGTTATATTTATGCAATCAAGACTATCCATCTTAACAAATTATTCCTCTACCTAAAAATTAATGGTTAGTTTCGTCATGAGAATGCATTTTAAATAGCCCCCATGTAAACATTAGCTATGTGTGCATATAAGTTGTGTATGTCGACCTCCGGATTCTGAACCAATAAATTGGCATACGTTAATATTTTACTCGGCAGTGTATAGACCGCGTTAAATGTAATTTGCAATTTGGTCAATCCCGTCCAGCAATTTCTGATATTGCGCACCCGTCGAGGTCTGTGGTAAATTCTGACATGACAATGTGCGGTTCTCAAGATACTAAGGGCTTACTTAGTCATATACTCTGTCCGGAACCTTCCTTTGGTCACACGACTGAGAATGAGGCTCGATATGTTAACCAGTTTCAAGTGTTGGTAGAGGGCAATACTGGCCGGATGTAAAAAAAAAGAATTGATTTTAGGGTGTCCCTTAAATGGACCGGCGTCTTACTTGTTTCATACTCTTTCAAAACAGCCCGACTTTACAGAATGTGTTTAATAATGTATTGTTGCCGTTGCTGACGAAACAGGAAATACGAAATATTTTTGTATCTTTCATTTTTGTGTTTCTTTCTATTTTTTTTTGTATTTTTACTGATTCTCGTGTTTGTTGTTTAAATTTAATAACACAGGTTAATACCTATGTAAGACTCCTGTAATTGGGATTCTCCTGTTGGATTCAGCGGATTTAATTAAATAAATAAATAAACGAAGCAGATAACAATCATGCTATGAGTAAGTTAAGCGCAATTCGCTTCTTCGGAATGACAAGGACGCATTATTCAACAAGCAAGTACAACTGCTTATAGATGGTTTAAACCCATAATATAGGTATGAATTTGGCTATTATGAAAAATATGACACAGTAGGGCAGTTGATACAATGTTTATTAGATGCGGAAGAGGCTTGTGGTTTGTTAGAACGGAAGTCAGTAAGAAGTTAATGAAGCAGAACCCTTCGCTCTTTTATTCTGCTGCTCAGGTCGATCCGCCAGATGGTGTAGAATTCCAACCAATTTACGTTTCAAGTCAGCAGTCTCAGCCTTCTGCACGGACTTTGCCCGATGCTGCTTCTACTTTAAAGCCAGTGAGTAAGGACACTAAAGAGCAATTCTCAGCAATTGAGAATCAATTGACTAAGCTGTCGTTACATTGTTAGTCTGGGAATAAGAAGCAATGCTTCGCGCAAAAACTTTCGCCGCAATGTAAATAACATTAGTAATCGTGGTAGACGAAATTTTCTACTGCGTAACAACAACGCTCAGCGGTTTCAACAACGACCTTAACTAAGCAATAAGGATAACAATAGTAATAGTAATATTCAACCTATTACGCACCCTTTAATTTGGCAAGAAGTTTGGTAAGAAGAACGCCCTCGCCGCAGACTGTTTGAATGATTTAAACTAATTAGGGGGTTGATGAAAAAGGAGCATCGATTTTACGGTGTATCAAATTCTCCCTGCATGTTAATAAAGCTCTTCCTTATGTTTCAGTGTTACTAAACGGAAAAGGAGATCGATCCTTTTAGATAGGCGTTAATATATTCAGTGTTTGTCGGCTCATATGGTAACACGTAAAGTTAAAATTGTATTTACAAATAGTACTTCGTGTGGGGTCAAGGGGAGGACGTTGCATCAGAATAGAATAATATTGGTTCGATTTGGACTTGGGTCGGAAATATTCTGTCATACTTTTATGGTGATATCTAATTATACCCACCCGCCTTTTTTGGGTCAGCATTTTCTGGGCGCAGATGAGGCAGACCTTCATCATCCAAAAAGTTGCAGATTGGAGATAACTAAATTTTGGAAATTTCGACTATCCACTTATCGTATCTGAATACGTTAACACTATTTCCACAGGGTTACATCCTATTGTCTCTCCAGTTTTTAATGTGACGTTATCTACTTGGTTATGATCAGCACTAAAATTTGTGTACCGATACGGAAATAGCCGATTTAGTTGGATTTAGTTGGCTACGGCCCACATTTTTTTTTGTAGGGAGTGGTTAAATTTTTAGTGCAAGATTGATCTGTTGACAAGACAAATTGTTTCATTTGGGTTTCCAAGCACACCAATAGAGGATATATACTATGGAAGAACAAAGTTTGAGAGCAAGCAATGGGCAATAAAATTAAACATCTCTGTATTAACATAACGATTAAACGTGATACTTAGACAGCTTTGAACGTGAAATTTGACTGTACCCGAGTTGATGTAAATTCCACGCTTCCTGAGCCGGAGAAACAGCGTTGTACGATCTCATTACTGAATTAACAGATGTGGTGAGTCGATCCCCAGAGGACTTTCTCAAGCACGGGTCTATGAGCATGATATCGAACTTACGAATCCACAACTTGTAAACATGAAGCCTTATGCGATCTTTGAGATGTTGTCAATAAACTGATAGTGCTGTTGTTAAAACAAGATGCAATTGGGCATTGCCTTTCTCCATGGAACTAGCCATTTACGTTGATTGGAAGAAAAATGGCTCTTACTGATTTATAATTGACCTCCGTGGTGTTAACACTCACGTTATTGCCTCTTATTTTCCGTTACCGGGCATGCAATATATTCTAGAGGGCCCTAGTGATCACAAGTTCATGAATAGTTGTGATCTTACTATGTCATTTGTCGATGAATTTGGTTACGAGCCCAGATTCACTCAATGAGTTAATGAATCTCACGCTTACGGGCTTGGAGAAATACTTTGTTTAATATATTTTCATTATATAGTTTGGAGTGGGGCATTTTGGAAGAAGTTTGGCCACCACCCGTACGTTGCTCAAAAGATTGAAGGCCTGGGGACAGAAGTTACACCGAAGAAGACCAAATTGTAGCATTTTTTTTGGGGGGGGGGAATTATGGAGGCACATCGTCTCACAGCATCGGGTTTCTATTTCGGATCGAATTACGGACTCTATCCGTATTTGCAAGAGGTCAAGAACGCAGAAGCAGTTGAAAACTTTCTTGGGATTGTGTTCTTTCGGGCGAAACTATATTAAAGATTCTTAACTACCGCGAACCCTCTTCAGATGCTCCTTAAGAAAAAAGTGCTTTTCAGATGGGCTGCTGCCCAGCAACAAACTTTCGATATGATGAAGGAGGCAGTATCGTCTGCCCCAACTTTAATGCTTTTCCATCCAAAAAGAGAGATGTACGTGTTCTGCGATGCACCTGATCGGGTTGAACTAAGCCGTTGTGCAACCTGAATAGGATGTAGATGATGCTACCTTGGTCTCTATTGCTGTTTGTAGTATAGCAGTTCGTCAACACGAGAAACGTTATCGGCTTTTAGAACTGGAACTCTCTGCATTTATATTTACATTGAGGCGTTTGAAAATACTTTTATTGGGCCGTCACTTTTACTTGAAAACGAACTGTCGCTCGCCGGTGAGAAAGAACGACTTTTTTGGATTATGATGTAGAGAAGAAAGCACTGTTCTATGAACTTAATGATGGCGTTCAAAATCTTAAACATCGTTTCCATCTGGGGAGCAGCTGTTAGCAGTAATTTAAGCATCCCTGCGCGATAAAGTATTTCAGTCTCAAAATGAGTCTAAATTTCGGATCTTGCATTCTGGCTGCGTTAAGACGTATTAGATGCTGCTAAAATCCGTGTATTTTCCCTTTATGAAGCAATATGTTGATAACCGATGTCGAAGATGACAGATTTGTCTGCGATTTAAGAAGACACCACGGAAACCCTCAGGAATTCTCCAAAACATCCCTTCTTCTCCGCCTTTCTATCGCATTGAGATTCATGTCTCCCTTTCTTACTGAGGCTAATATATTGCAGTATAAGTACCTAGCCATAGCTGTCGACTTTAACACCTGATACGTCGTGACGGCTACTTGGGGTGATCAATCTGTTTTGACACTAGTTGACTTTCTTCATAAAATGTCTTTTTGAAGCTTTAACTGTGTAAGGAATTTTTTGTGGATTATTCAACTGCTTTTATGGCATTACTATTGTGCATAGTCAAGACTTGAGCAATGTTCTGGAGGTGGAAATTAAGTTTGTCAACCCTTGTCAGCATCAACTTACGGTCTAAGCTAGTTTACCGTGAGGAATCTTGATGCTCTTTTTAAACGGAAGTTATAAATCTTCAATCATGGTAGGTTGGTTGAGCATGTGACTTGCATCACTTTTTCGCGCAACGTTATCATCAACCATTCAAATTCTTAATCGTCATTTTACTTGCATTTTTGGCTTTCATCCGTATTTGGAGTATCAAGCTATGATCATACTGGCCCTTGTGATCATATTTCTAGTAAAGATCCTTTGGCAGTGTTGCATGATATACGCGAGAAGGCGCAGGATATAATATAAAATAAACAATGTTTGCCAACGTGTTTGGATTTATGATCCTTCAGGATGCCCGTGGCCTTGTAGAAACCATCTCTGTGAAATTTTAGACAATATTGTATTTTCTGCATAGACAATACGCATGTGTATTTCGTTAAGTATAAAACGCTGAAAGGGATTGGATGCATTGTGGTCACTGGACTTAAAGCTTATTTTCCGGATGACCCACCACCTCAAGAGTGAGATCAGAAACGCCCCAATGAAGTTTTGAATGTACACAAGCAGCACTTTTGTGTGCAAAGGGACCGACGCTTGGACTTCCAACAATTGACTTTAACTAGGACTCTGCACGAACCTATTCAGCTTATGGATGTTGTTAATGTAACAAAGCTAGATTCGCTCTTTGCGTTGGATTATAAACCTCGAATTGAAAGACCATTATACAGTATCAACAATGAGATTGATGGCACAGTCAAAACTTATCATGGAGACATTGTTAAGTTATAATGTAACACGGTTGTCAATACAACTAATATGACGCTCACACCCATTTCTGGCATAGATAGTGCCATTCATAAAGCGCCTGGTGAGTAGTAGCTGAGACAAATGGTAACGTATCACAAAAATAACGTTCATAATGATGCAGAACTAGGAGTATTAGTACAAAGACTACCAGGAATAAATTTTTAAAACTGTACTATCAACAGTTAGGTTGAGGTGATTTTGAGTTTAACGTCCCGTTCAGCAGCGACGCTATATGAGGCGTGGACATATTGGTTAACGTGGGATCCGAACCACATGAGCTCCCGCTGTGAATCGAACCCGGTCTACTACGCCATGTACTGGCAACAGAATTGGCCTCTGTTACATTAATATTGTTCCATTACATTGAAGGTTTTGAGCCATGCTATGTTACGGCGAAGACCTCAAATCAAGTGGATACATAAAAACTAATGCCCAGTGCTTCCGAATAGGGAACAATGACCAGCAAGTGAAAAACTATTATTTTATACCGCGATATTCTGCCTCGTGTGGAAAAAAACAGATAGAGAAAGCTGAAAACAGTTACTAAACAAGGAACATGGCTAGACAACGGGATAACCGGCGTAAAGCTGCATTAGCATAGAAAGTCGTGAACTTTATTCACAGAGTTTACTAACTCTAATGGGTGAATAATTGAATACGTCGACAGTTTTGCGCCTTCCACTGTAGGATGGGTGGTAGCTGAAATGCCAAAGCGTCAAATCCCACTGACCAACTACAAACTTCATAGAGATGAATCCAAACTTGAACGCTATGGCAGAACCTGCGTTCTGAATGGCGAAATGTAGTACCGACCGAGTCCTGCTTTAACGTATTCTTAACTTCAACACTCTATACGCAAGCGAAAGTACTTACGTGATCTCACAATAGCTCTTCAGACATATGAAATGAAAGTATCATATTAACCTGATATAAAATGGTTCGAACTCCAAATGTGCATGATAAATCAGATTTGTATTAATAATTGTACGCATGCGCGAAATTATACATGAACATACTTATGATATTAGGACCATCAGATGTAGTTGACTTAAACAGTTTACTTCCAAAAACTGTCATCTCATCCCGACAAAATTTATAGAACGTACACAAGAATATGTACTGTATTCTACTAAGAAGAAGGAGAAGAAGGAGTTACAACACATATTTTGAACTTAAACATGCATAAAATAGAGTCGGAAAATTATAATTTAAACACTCCTAATAAACGATTAATATTATGATCTAGTCCCTGATGCTACCTTCCAGATTATAATTAAATGTTCGTGAAACTAGCTTTTGACTACATAATAATACTGCTTCAGGCGACAAGTAAGTTTAAAAAATGGTATTCCTATACAAAAGGTATGAGTGACAATGAACGCAATTATTGTACTATAGCTTTCAGCTCTTGAGGAGTATTATAAACAAGCTCTGAAGACTTGTTTATCATGAAACTTGTGTAATGGAAGAGTATATATATCTATATCTATATCTATATCTATCTATCTATATATATATATATATATATAGATATAGATATAGATATATCCACGATATTTCAAAACAACACAGACAACTTTCGGAAGGTGATTACTGACACGAAGATAAGGAAAAATATAGGCCAATCTGGGTGCACAATTGTTTGCTTTCGGAATTATAGGCTGCCGAAAAAATTAAAAAAAATGAGCTTCAAATGCCCATAGCTCCAAAACTATGGGATCTATTCTAGAGTTCACATAAGAAAAGTCGATGTTCCAGAAGCCTAAGGTATTCACGCAACGACTTTTGTAGGTATTTGCCTACGGGCATATAATTTGCTGTCGTCATCAACTACCTCCATAAGAAATGTAACGAAACTCAGGCAGGATTTTGAAACATGTATTTTTGTACAGAACACATGCTAGTTGTAACGTCTTGACCCGACTAAGTTAGGTTCTATAATGTGGGAGCTATGAATCTTCAAACCTTATTTTTTGATGTTTTGGGCGGCCTATAACTCCCAAAGGATGCATTTGTGCACCCTGGTAGGACTCTACGTTTCGTCTTATCTTGAGTCAGGAATGACCTCCCAGACTTTCTGCGTGTTGTTTTGAAACACCTTATATATATACATATGTTTGTGTGTGTGTATGTTTTTGTATACTGTATTGGAAAGTTTATTTAATGTTTTTATTGTTTTGGATTATTTAAATGTGTTATTGAGATAACTTGAAATGATATGTAACATTATGTTTTCCTTTTTTCTTCTTGTAATTATTATTATGTTTGTTTTGTTTGAATCTATGTAATTTTCTCTATTTGTGAAATTCATGTATTACTGTAGGAAACCATATTGGAATTGGTGTAATGGTGCAAATAAATAAATAAAAGCACGTACATACTGGTCTTTGTTGCTGTAAAAAAACATATTAAAACATTGATGTAATTAATTATCTGGAGAGTAACAGCTTTTGTATTAGAGAATATAATATTCGGGTACCTGCACAAAGAACTAGAAATAGTGAACTACTTCATTGCAGCACCCTCGATTATCAATTATTTAGCATTCTTTGTTCTAGAGACTGTCTTCTGAATTTAACTCCATTGCTTCTGACGTTAATATTTTTAAATCTGAGAATGTATTCCGACGAGAAAATATTGCTACACTTATGTACCTTTATATAGCTTTTTGTTTACACTTGTTACTGTTAATTTTATATTCTATGTTATATAGTTTCAGTGTAAAATGGCTACCTTGCTGTATCTCTTACTTCGGCAAATAAATAAATAAAATAAATATGTGTAAATAACAATGAATATGTTATATGAATATACTATATATGTAACGTGCCTTTGAATAGCTCCATTGCAGGCCACCGGTGTTTAATGAGCAGGACAATTATCTAACCTGGGAGACACGCCTTATAATGATAGTTGTTAAATGAGGGAATATAATTGAAGTTCATTCTATAGCAAAAACTAGATATACTTTCTACACTAATTCATGTCTATCGTATCAACGCGTATTTCTGACTAGCAAAACAGAAACCTATATATCAATAATGAAAGAGGTTATAAAATCTATAGAAATAAAAACTGATATATATGTGAAATGAATAAATTTGTACAAATAATGCAATTGGGTAGTGAGAACTGGAAATAGATTTGAGCAAGAATACTAATTTATAATAATTTGTGGATTAATATATATATTTAAAGCCTGTTCTTACTTTAAGTCAAATTGAGAAGTTTAACACATCTGCAAAATATATCCTCTTACAATGGACGAATGTTATTTTGTTTCTCAAATTTATATTTTAGAATTTTCTGATTGGTCTTTGCCAAATAATTTAAACACACATTTTACTCTTCAATAAATTTACACATCACATAAGTGAAAGTAACATACTAATACAAAAACTCACCTAATGATAAAAAATAGTATACATATTTTCTACATTCATCTCCAATTTAATTATTTATGCACCACCACAGTAATTTAAACAAGAAAATTTCGTAAACAAAATTAACACGTCACTGTATTAATGTAACGCTTTTTAATTTATATACATTTCTCTGTATTGAAGAATCTATTAAACTCACTTATATTTAATATTTAATTACATTATAGTACACTATAATAGAACGTATAATGATAACTTTCACATTAGTGATCGAATAGCGAAGCCACCATCTCCAATGACGGTCCTATGTAAGAAAAATTCAGAACTCTCCGTCAGAGGCCCGAACAAATACAGATTTTTTCAGATTGCATAGTTCTCAGGCAATACCTTCAAAGTTTTTTTGTAACTGTGGATAAACATTTCCACACGTAAAATATGTAATATGTCGAGAGTTAATGCCATTATCAAAAGTTACGAATATGTAATTATAACCGCTTTTCGGAATGTTTCCTTGCTGTCCCATCAACGGGTAGATCTGAACTTACAGGAGATCTGAACTTATCAGATTGAGACATCAAAGAACGTTTCCAGAAAATGATTAAGGAACTTTTCTCGGATTGCCGTTGTCAACAATGAGATGAGCACCAAGCACCAAGGGGTTCGGATGTCTTATCTCGAATTCCTTGAAATGATTGCTTAAACTACGACAACCAAAATTATCACACACACATGCAAGAAAAAACTTTTTACATAAAATAATATTATACTTTATATTATTTTTTATTATTTTTTTATTATTTTTTTGAAATATCAGATACAGTTTCCTTTTCAGTATTTGATATTTTTTCCTTAAAGATATGTCTGTCTAGACGCATTAAAACACATTTCCCTTCCCGAAGAGTCAACTTAGGCCGCTTTCTTCCAATAACTAGTACGAAATGCTACCACATTCTATGCGTATCATCTTTTTTTATTTTTATTTCTTGTTGTTACTGCACTGTTTCAGCCAATCAAATGTATGATATTGCATGACATGTCATAAACCTCATAGTTTTATACAATGACCGATTATTGGTGGATAAGTTAATTCTTTCTCAGAAACTGTTGTTGCAACGATGTAAGATTCTTTCCCAAAGATATAAATAATCAACGGTTTATCTTATCCGATCATAATTGTCGGTTGGTGCAACAGAGCGTAACTGTGCAAAGTGCGGAAAAGAAGTTAAAATTCAAAACAGTGGCAAATACAATGTGAAACATATTTCGTAAAAAAATAATAATATTAAAATAAAATAAAAAAGATTCTGAATATAACTAATTACTGTCAGAGCACAACATACTGAAATGAAATTTGAGTGATACTGAAAGTAAAGCATGTGTAGGTGTGCTCTTCCATTATCCTCGTTTATGCGTATACCCCTGTCGCTGACGCGCCTGCCCCCTACGGACACACCATCTCGCTGTCGCTCTAGACCCAATGCTGTGTCCTGCTTTGACTCGGTTGGATAGCATTCGTGCTTTTTAGTGGCCACCTACAAGTTGGTTCGTGGCTTATACACTAGCTCCTCGTTTGGTGCATGTTCTGCAAAAATGCAATTAATGTGTGAAATTTTGGTAGAACTGTCTGCTCGAGTAATGCCCCAAATATCCTAAACTAACCTCACCAAAACTAACCCAAAGTAACCTAACCTACCTGAACCATAAAAAAGTACAGAAAATATGGCAAGAAAATCTACGGACGCAGTTAACCGGGTGGGTTTTTTTCGGGTTGGACCCACCCGAAAAAACCCACTTTAAAGCCCACCTGGGTTTTGGAGCTATTTATTAGTATATTATTGGTACAACTAAGGCGATCACATTGAAAGTGATTTTTGTAAGATTTTAGAATTTCCTTGGGCGAATTAGAGGCTTTGACGTTAAGGTATACAACAACATTCAACATAAGACCTTTATAAAGTTCTGAATACACTAAATGAATTAAAAAAAAACTTACCTTAGCTTGAGATAGTTATAGAACAAATTAATGTATGGATTATGCTTATAGCCTATTTGAAGTAAAATAAACAATTTTGTACTTTAGAAAATATTTTCCGTGAATAGTGTGCTCGTTAACTTGGCGACACCGAGAGACATTATCACTTATACGTTTGACGGGTTTAAGGTCATAGCTGCCGGTACTAATAGTACATATATAAGTACATATATAAGTAAAACTATTAGTATTATTTCTTACCTTTAATGTAAAACACAAATTTCTTCAACTACAATTTGGTTTTCTAACAAAATAAAAAAAAGTTGCTTTTAGTGTTTCTACATTTACAAACACAGGGAAGATGACTGACTTTTTCTCCAGCAACACATTAGATAAATTAAAAAGAATTTTAATATTTTTCAGAGGCTAGGGGCACAGAATTGTGCTTTGGTCCAGGTCTTAGAAAACTGTAAATCTCGTCCTGACAATTACACATGACACAAGGAGAAAAATCAGCTTTTCATCAGATTAAACTGACGAACGTAATTTTGGCAAATGCAGCCATGTAAATAAATATTGCTAAATGCGCAAAGAATATTGAAGGTAGATTGTACCACTGATTTATATAATTTGCATATTGCTTTCCTGTAAAGCATTTTTATAGAATATCTTAAGTTTTTAAGCATTTTCAGTCTCTACAATTAATTGCAAGGTACGAACAGAGAAAAGCAGCTGCTGCCTAGTGAACTTTCGCCTATTATATTCTTGAAAAAATATAAATGAAATGAAATCTTTTGGTTTTAGTCTCACGGTTATGGCTGCTATGTTCAAGGTGACGGTGATGAGAAATGAATAAAATGACGGAATGAAGAAAGTGGGAGGAAACGTGAGAATCCCGAGAAAACCCACGCATAAGGTGACTGCCCACCCCAAAGCTCACTTGGCGCGAGCTGGAATCGAACTAGGAACCCCATGCACTAGAGATGAACGCTCTACCACTGGGCTACCACGGCCTCTTATACTTTTGTTCATAACTAGATTACAGTTCATTGCATTATGTTGGAAAGTTGAGGGGAGGGGGGATCAGAGGTGTCCCGTATTCTCATGGAGAAAATATGGCAGGTTTATTTACGCTGGAAGGTGTTAATTTCATATAAGACATTCTGAAACATTTATTTATTTCATACAACATGAATTGTAAAAATTAATAGACACCTTTTGGTATTTATATTTGGCGAACGTCAGTCAGGCTTCTGGATGACTTCATCTACATTTGTTCGTTTGTCTGCCGAGCTCCTTCATGGCTATGCGGTTAGTGTACGCGTCTTCAGCGTGGGACCCGGCTTTGCTTCTCGGAGGGTGCTCATGTGGTTCGGATTCCACGTTAATCAGTAGGTCCCGTCTCATATAGCCTCGCTGCTGAAAGGGACGTTAAACACAAATTCAGCTCAATTCGTTTGTCTTCCTCTACTACACACAGTACATGGTACAACTTTCGGCCTTTTAAGTTAACATTTTTAAAGTACAAGCACGACACACTGTAAATTTCCTGTATAGATTTTGGCGGTATACCAACGTAAAATATCAAAATGGCGGCCATTTTTTCAAACCAGCGAGTATCCACGTTACGAAGTGCAATTTTCAGTGTTTTAAGTTGAAATTTTGACGGTGGAAGCACGAGACATGCTTTTGCTGTATAGATTTTTTCGGCAATCGAATGTAAAATTTCAAAATGGCGGCTATTTTTTTCAAAACAGCAGTGAGTAGAAAATTGTTGCAAGTTGTGAAAATGACGATCTTGAAATATTAATCACATTTGAACACTTTTACCCCAAAGACATTGAAATATTACGAAAAAACCCATATGGGCCCAGGTGGGTTGGGCTTTTTTTAAAAAAAAAAGCCCGGGTTTTTTCAAACCCTGGTTTATGCACTAGCTTCTCATTTAGTGCATGTTCTGCAAAAATGCAATAAATGTATGAAAATTTGGTAGAACCGTTTGCTCGAATAATGCCCCAAATATTCTAACCTAACCTAACCTACCTAACCATAAAAAAAAGTACAGAAAATATAGCAAGAAAGTCTACGGAACGCACCCCCTCGCTTCGCTCGAGCCCGCTTGCTGCGCTCCTGCCCTGACTCTGTTAGATAGGATTCGTGCTTTTTAGTGGCCACCTACAAGTTTGTTTGTGGTTTATGCACTAGCTCCTCATTTAGTGCATGTTCTGCCAAAATGCAATAAATGTGCGAAAATTTGGTAGAACCTCCTGCTTGACTAATACCCCAAATATCCTAAACTAACCCAAACTAACCTAACCTACCTAAACCATAAAAAATACATGAAAGTATCGCAAGAGAGTACAAAATTTAAGCAAAACAATCTGGCCCCCCAATTCCAAAAATATGCCATAGTTTGAATACCACATGTGTAAACTGTATTGACACTGATACTTGCTGAACTCGTTGTAAAAGTAGTAATGAAGTCTCTCATTTAGTGCATGCTCTGTTAAAAGAAATACTAACCTCTACCCTAACCTGGAAATGTAAGAAATGTGTGAAAATTTGGTAGAATCGTCTGCACGAGTAATGCCGAAATTACTTATATTCACACTCTCACGAAGTGTTTTATATCGTACTTTTACCTATAAATTTTCTCTGCTCGAGTGAACCCGATTGTAGGTTTGGGATAATTTTTGAAATTGGGCCAAAATCATTTAAAATCACCATGTAAAAATTATTGCGGATGTTTTAAGTATTTTTCCCCCATCCTCGTTTATGCGTATGCCCACGTCACTGACGCGCCTGCTCCCTACTGACGCACCCCCTCGCTCAGCTCGGGCCCCCTTGCTGCGCTCACTCGGTTAGATAGCATTCGTGCTTTTTAGTGGCCACCTAAGTTGATTCGTGGTTTATGCACTAGTTCCTCATTTACTGCATGTTCTGCAAAAATGCAATAAATGTGTGAAAATTTTATACAACAGTCTGCTCGAGTAATGACCGAAATACCCTAAACTAACCTAACCTACCTAAACCATAAACAAATACTGAAACTATAGCAAGAAAATACAAAATTTAAGTAAAATATTCTGGTCCCCCAATTCCAAAAATATGCCTAGTTTGTATGCCATATGTGTACACTGTATTGACACTGAGACTTGCTGAAGTCATTCTGAAAGTATTAATGAAGCTTCTTATTTAATGCATGCTCTGTTAGAAGAAATACTGAATGTAATATGTGACATTCATTTATTTCCCATGATGCATCAATAAAAAATTTCCGAGTACCCAGGTAAAGCTAGTTTACCGTAAAATAAAGGAAAAGTAACATCAAATTATGGGAAATGTATGAGAAAATTCCTTTAAAATAAAGAAAACTTGTTTCCGATGATGAAAGGATTCTATATATTTCTAAACACACCGAATCCTTCCTGATTTCTTAGGGAAAGTGTCTTATTTTCGTTAAAATGGAGTAACGTTCTGTTGATTTGTCCGGAAACCTAGACTTTTCTATGCAAAATCTTTCCCCGAAGATGAGAAACCTTCCCGATATTTTTTACAGTGTACCAAGAGAGGAAAAATTGATGTCAAAGGGAAACTTTCGGGGGAATTTTTTCACAATTTGGGTCCCTCTAGTGCAGCGATGTTTCAACGTACAGATACCAAAATCTCTGATAAATAGTATTTGGTATTCTGAATGAGTGTGCCAAATTTCAAGTTTCTATCTTGAATATTAAGGGCGGAACAAATTTTTATCAATAATTCCCACAATGCCCCAAAATTACAGCAAAACACCATGGTCTCATGTAAAAAATTTCCTAAGACATCTCTATTTACCCTAGCACTATAATCCGCCAATCATTTTCTTCAGAATAGAACTGCCTTTCAGGTGGTACCATTCACGTATCTCCATCATGTATCTAAGGCGGGAAAATTCCGAAAAAAAATATTTTTTTGGTCTAAATATCCCTTTTTCAACTTTTAGCCCCTCTGGACCCTCCTGTCTTAACGCAGAGATCTAAAAAAACTAATAAATACTAATAGGTGGGATGGATGTTTATGCACAATTTCATCTTCTAGATGCAAAAGTAAACTCGCCAATATATATATATATACACCCGACAATATATTTACACAATATATATATATACACAATATATATACAATGTACCATATTCCCGTATACAGAAGGATATCATGAAAAAATTCCCTGAGACATCACTATTTACCTTAGGATCCTGTTTTGCACATCATTTTCTTCAGAATAAAACTGCCTTTCAGGAGGCATCATTCACATGTCTCCATCATGTATCTAAGGCGGGAAAATTCTGAAAAGGGAATTTTTTGCAAAATATTTCCTTTTTCAAATTTTGCCCCTCTGGATCCCCCTGTTTTAAAGCAGAAATCTGAAAAAATCTGGAAAATACTACTTGGTAGACTGAATGTTTGTGCAAAATTTCAATCTTCTACGTGCTAAGATAAGTCCACCAAAAATAATGAACCTAGGCTTAATAAAAGAAAATATATATTAGAATTATGAAGTCATCACCTCCTATGTCTCGACGCAGGAAGGTGTGAAGACATACCTGAGGTCTTCCGCAATGCCTCTGGACTTGGAAAACAACAACAAAAAAAAGAACCGTGACGAAAAAGCTCAAATAAGAGAGTTATAATGCAATGTATCATGAAACACCGTATGGTACAAATTGTACCTTCTAATCCCCATTAAACATATCGTAATGAGTATAATTAGCTTCTCAGTATTACAAAGTATGTTGAAAAGCTGTAAAATGCTTCTATCCTAAACGAGTCGTAACTCTTTCCAAAAGCAATAAATAGTTGCTGTACGGTTATATTGTATTCCCACTTCTTGTGGAGTATTTGTCAAATGATAATTATGTCCTCGATAGTTGATCGATTTTGTCTAAATGCACACTGATACTCTCCAATAATTTCATCTGCGTATGGAGGTAATCTTGGTAATACAATTTTTGAGAGGATTTTATAGAACATTTATAGAACTTAAATACTTCTGTAGTTACTAGTATCAGTTATATCGCCTTTCTTGTGAATTGAAAAAAAAATGATTTATTCTTCTCGATCTTGTGGTAATTCTCCCTTGTTTCATATAAGGAGAATGAGTTTGTGTATCTTGTTCTACATTATTCTTCTTTAATTGCTTTATAGGATTTCTCCTCTTATGAAGTAAGGTTCTGGGATATGTGGTTCTATGATGTGTATTAACCTTTCTCCAAGCGCATATTTTTTTGGGGAGCTGTGTGTAAGCATTTCGTCAAAGAAATCTTTTCATCTATTCAAGGTGCTTTCTTGTGTCATTTAGAACTGTTCTGTCAGCTTTCTTTAACATATAAGAAAGAGGTTAATAGTCTTTCTTAAACTCGTTGATCCCCTTATAAATGTCACGATTGTCTCTTTTTATACAATGATCTTCATGTTACTTAATTTTAGCTTTCAAATAATCGCATGTCTTTGTTTTAAAAGATTTGGAAGTTTCTCGCAAGATGTCTACGAAATGTTTTGTAGTTATTTCATTCGTACATTGTAGCCAACGTTATTTTGACTGCTTCCTCTTGTCGACTAATTGAATGCACTTCTGGTCGAACCATAGTTTGTTCTTACGTATTTCCCGTGGCCTAATCTTTTTATTGATACAATTGTAATGATATATCTAATTTCAATGCAAGTATCCTCAGAACTAGTGCATTCCGAAACTTCCAAAAACACGAAACTATTCCAAACTTTAATTTAGTATCCAACTCTTACCTGACTCTCTTCTAGTTTCTCTATATTGAATTTCTCCGTTTTCTGACACTGAATATTTAATTTATTCAAACATAATCTCTCTCGTATTATTGCTTCTATCAGGCAGTGATCAATGTCACAATCAGTTCCTCTAAACGACTGAAAATCTATTATGCTAGATTGTCTTCTCTCTACTAAACGTGATCGATTTGATTATGTGTTTTTTTCCTCTGGTGAAGTGCAAGTATATTTATGAACGTCGGGATGTGGGAATTTTGTACTCTTCACGATAGATGTTACGAAGTTCAAGAATCCAACACCTTTGGTATTACTTTCCTTATGCAGACTTTCCTTCAATATAATCGGTTTGAAAATATCCTCTCGTCTTACCTTCGTATTTAATTCCCCTAATAGAATTCTTATATGGTATCACGGGAGTTGGTCAAATGTAGTCGTCCTTATGTTACGTTGTTGCATGTACAATTAAAAAAATAATACCATACCACCTTCCCTTAAGGGTAATAAAGAAAGTATATCCTTAGCAAATTCAACCACTTAATTGTTGATATTCGTTTATGTACGAATAGTACTGTTCCTAATTAGTGATTTGTTTTTCCTTTTCCGTAAAAGAATGCAAAATTTTCGGATTTCACAATTCCATTTCGTTCCTACCTAAATTTCTGAACTCCTACTAGGTCCATTCTGTATTCCTCTAACTCATTCGTTACTGACTTTAACGCGCCTGCCCTATAGAGACTTCCAATATTCCGTAGCATAAATATATGACTCAACCATAAAAAAATTAGGATGCAATTGAGTAGTTCTTTTATGCGTTAATGCATTTACTTCTGTATGTTTTCTATATATACTCGTTCTCATAAACTACTACTTTCAAGTTTCTATGTCTTACCTTTAGCTGATACCAGGTAATTTGCCAATCATTTCTATCCTTTTACGTTTGCAGTCATGCCCAATTGTCAGAATTGTAGATAAACCTTCTGCGCATTTTTTGAAAAGTAGCCTTACCTAGATTACCAAAGATGTAAAACTGATGTTCTTTAGAAGTACTTATACTACTTTATTTCAGAGCTGTACAGCCCTATGACCAATTTCAGCAAACGACATTGGATACAAAACCGTATCTAACATATTTCTAAATAAGAAGAGTGCTACTATGAAGTGACTTTGGCTGTTAGAGTATCAAAGAACATATCCGAAACATTTGCTAAGAAAATTATTTCACATTGGTTGTTGATTGATAATTTCCTGCTTTTCCTTGCAGAGTTTACCTCTTATCTACAATTAGAATAGAACGCAAATAAATAATCTGTATTTTGAAAATAAATAAACAAATAGATAAATAAATCACTGTAAATCACTTTGTTTTAACAAAATATTAAACAGTGTTTTTTACATTAAAGTGTAAGTATTCTGGCATTTAAAATATGTAATATATATGTATATAAAGTAATGGTAAGTTAAATCATTAAAATGTTAGTAGGACAACATCTTCCGCTTCTTACGGCATTGCGTCATTCATTAAGTTACTCCGCTAAATCCCCAAGGTTCTCCGCCACACATATAATTTATCGAAAATAATGAAGAGTCATCTGCTTTGCAGTTGTTATCACTCAGAATGCTGTCATATATCTACATAGTGTAATGTGTAATGAGAGGAGCCTTATTCTTGTGTCAATCCAAGACTAGTGAATGAACATTTGCTCATTCACTTCAACATACATATTCCGAAAATGAGCAATTTTTAGTGGAGTAGATAGAGAGTAGGTGATTGGTTGTCTGATTGTTCATTAAGCACAGCACGGGTCTCAGGCCATGTTAAAGTTTTAACTTCTAACATCGTGGTCACCAGTTTTTCCCCATTATGAATTTATTCTCGCATAGCATGTCATTCAAAAACGTGATATACATTGCATATATGTGGGTTCTCTTCATGTAAATTATATCCCTTCTATGTAATTTAAAAATTGAAATCAGTGAAATGTGATACTATATAAATTTTCAAAACACTAAAAGGAAAAGGAAATTAGGTTCAAAAAACCTGTAAGGTACACATTAGATAGCACTTAGAAGTGAAAAACGTTTCCACTAGTAATCCTGACTAGATAAAAACAGACATAGATACCAGCACAGATAAAACAATATATTATAAACATATATCTTTCTAATAGAAAAAAGGCTCAGCAATTATGAAATTATACATAATATGTAACTTAAAACTTTAAACCATAAGTGCACACATTGGGCTGGTTCTAAGTATGTCATACACTTTCATGAAAATAGAGGGAGAGTATTTCCAGGAATAATATTTTTTTTAGAATCAGGTTACTATAATGTTTGAAAAATAAGGAAAAGTGTCGAGAGCTTGTAGCAAATCGAATGGGCAAACTTTATAATAGGTAAAGTTCGCAAATAAAGCACATAGTTTGAATATTATTACTTTGTATACTAAAATATTCATAAACCTAAAACGTGACACACGCTCAGCATTCTAGAGTAAGATTATAATTTAAATTGAAGGAAAACATTAAAACGCACTCTACCGCAAAGTTTTTGGACAGTTTTTCAAACTGGTGTGACACTTTACTCAGTGAATTTAATTACAATGCTAAGTTTCCGAATTTTGAAAATGAGGACATAGTCATTCAGGTTACTATCATATTTGCAGGAACTCCAAAAAGTTATATCGAAAATTAATTTTCCACATATATTTAATTATTTTCTATAAATTAAACTTTTTAAACTATGACCAGCAACTCCAATAATTGCTTATCAAATATTTATTTTATTCTTGGAGAACTGTTGACCTAATGCGGAAAACATTCGTATGACACCGAAAGATTCATGTGACAGTGTTAAAAATTTCTATGAGAAGCGGATGACATCAAGAACACTACATTGCCATTGTATTTCCAAAGCAATAATTCACATGGAGTGTTTTGTTTGCTTTCAATAACCAGGGAGACACTTTTCAAGAATTATAATGTTTGCACTTTAATATCATATTCAAATTCATTAGATCTTTACATACGACCTTCAGTAACGTTCTGTGTTATCTGAAGGTGTGAAATGAAGATGTTTACATAACCCTAAGGTGCGATTCTTATATATGCAAGATATATATGTATACAATCCAGGACGTGAGGCTACAATATTATTAATTAAACAGTTTCGTATGAATACTAAACAACATTTAAATATAGACATATTGCACATTTTAAATGGATAAAAACCATAGAAAAGTATTCGTAAAACAAAACTTTGAAAACTTACATATGAAGTAGATTATTTCAAAATGCTTAAAATCATATCTATAATTACTAATTTACTTCATTAGAACTCTTATATAGTGTAATATATAATAACTTTGACATTACATGTAAGCAATTCACTATTTAGATACTAAGCATGCTTCTAACTACAGACGAAAGCTGAATATAATAAAATGCCTAAGATGTAGTTCCATTTAAATATTTATTTTAAAACCGATATACATTCGACATCATACTTGCGTGCTTTCGTATACTTGCGTGCACATCCTACGATACTTATAAGACACGAACCAAATGAAACGATTAAATGAGAGCATAATGCGATACTGTCTGGAAGAAAGTGCATTTAAAATATTTCTTACCCACTTTGTTTAATAGTAAATGTCTATTTGACACTGGATCGAAACACAATTAGTACGGATCTATCAGATGACAAAACCATATGGTGATAATATAATTAACACCTGAATGTAATATCTGAAATAATGTTTTTCAAGGTAATTCACGGTATTTGTAATAATATCTAACTCCGAATTGTTTGAAAATAAATGAAACTAAGTACGAATTGCTATTGTGCAGAAAGTTTCTACAACTGGTAGTATTGTCCTAATACATAGATAATCGAGTATAATCTAAAATATTTTATTTTGTAGTCAGAATGTATCATTAAAACAAAAAATTCAAATTTTAAATTGCAATAAGCATATAAATTTTATAGAATATTGAATAGAATTCTAATTTGGAAAACTTGAACTTGTAAGTAATGTACCCAGTTTTGAGTAATGAACCCGCTAGATATCAGAATAAATATATAATATTTATATGAACATTGAAGGCAATTTAAAGTAGGATTTATTAAACCATAGATACGATAGTCAAGGTAGTTTTCGAAAAATTAGCAAAATAGAAGCTTATCGTTCTGGATATTAAATATAACTTCCAAATAAACTTCGAAAAAATATATATGAGACAATATCCGAATAACGAGAAATTATTTGTGACTATGCAACTTATTTTCGAATGGTTTAGAATAGATAAAAAATAAAAGCTGTAACATAATAGAAAATTTACGAACTACTTTTTTTGGAACTACGAAGTACAGTTTTTGCAATCACATAGTAAAATTAGTAGCAGTCATATAAAACCAAATTAAACAAACTGCATTGTAGCTCGAACGAAATCAAAGAGTATTTTTGAGACACATGTAATGAAAAATGTATCTTACGTATATCATATAAAAATAGCAAATGGAGTGTATCGTTCTAATAGATAAACGTTATAAACAGAACGGAATCGAAATTATAATCCAATTTAAATGTGTTCTTTAATTCCACCTTGTATCAATGACATTACGGTATGTTCTTAGAATTATAACAATAAAGTAATTCTTGCAGTTTGGACAATGCCTCGAAGTAATCTGAAATAAAAAAGAACCTCAAAAGGGAAAAAGGTTAATTCACAAGTGATTGAGTTTTGGAAGGGGGCAGCATCAGGTCCTAACGTTCGATACGTCCCTGATTCAAAGTATTATATTTATACATGTTTATTAGATGCGTACTATGTAAAATTATATCATATTTTGATTTAATAGGTCTTTTCTTCACACATCCATAAATTCTGGCGTTCCTTCTGCCTGTTTTATGTCGGATAAGCGAAACTCTATTTCGAATGATAACATATACACAGGGGCTAGAAGTCTGCAAGGACCGGAATTTTTAGTTCGAACATGGTCCGGCCCATTTTAATCTGTCAACATTAACGGATTAAGGGACGAGCCAATGAGGCCTAGGCTCCGGGACTCCAAGCTTAGTGCGCCCCTTAAAATCCCAATGTTTAATACCAAAATATAGCAATAAACTTATTATATTATATTCTTCATACATATGCTATATTTCTTTCGGCTCATTGCGCTTGGGGTATCGCTAGATTTATGTCGTTCCATCAGCAGTATTTAACTCTTAATAATGATTATAATTATTTAACTGTTAATAATAAATTTAACTAAATTAATTATTGTGAACTTGGAGCACATTAAAATATCACAGCATAGTTCTCGGTGGTTCGATAAGCCTATGAGCCAGTGAAAGACAGCAAAGAAAATGTATGCGCTGGAATTATTCTTAACATAGTTCACCCTTTAAATAGTTGCCTCCAGGTCCCCAAAAGCCTTAATCCACCCCTGTCTATAAGCAATATTTGTATTTGTTTAAGTTGGTATTTGTTTAAAGAAATGAGTTCGTCATTAAGAAAAGTTTTCATAAAGTAGTCCCTTTATCCTTTAAATAAATTCAGAGGTCGCTGTGTTTAAGTGGTAGAGATTTCACCTTTGTTGCAAGGAGTCCTTCGTTCGATCCCTGTTCGCGCCAAGTGAACCTTGTGTTGGACAAACACCGTGAGCGTGGGTTTTCTCTGGGTTCTCCCGTTTTCTCCCACTTTCTTTATTCGGCAATTTCATTCATTTCTCTTCTTCACTGTTTCTTTTAACCCAGCCGGCATCAGCGTAGGACGTAAAAATTAGAGATTTCATTTCAAATAATTTCAATGAAAAAACAGTTCAGGGTGTGTGTAATTTCGAACAAAACAAACTACTATATAAAACTGAAAGTATATTATTTTTTAATAGAATTCTCGCGAACGTTACTTAAGTCGAACGGTAAAAAGGACTAAATTCACTCTCTTATTATTATGGATCCGTTTCAAATGAAGCATTTGAAATAGTTGGGAAAAATTAAAAAGCCATACCCTATATTCCAGTGTGCCACAATCGGTATCACGCGACACACTCATGTGTCCAGCAAAGTGAACAGTGTTACGCAAGCTTGTTTCTATTATTTGCAAGAATATTTCGAGTTTCTGGTATTTATTATTATTATTATTATTATTATTATTATTATTATTATTATTATTATTATTATTATTATTATTATTATTATCAACTATTCTTCCATGGTTCAGCCGTCTTTATACAGTTGAGGAACCACAAGTATCACATTGAGGGAATGAGTATACTTACTCACTTTAATACTAACAGAAATGTCTATTTGATTGTATATCCTACCGGAAATAGCTGCATCCGTCTAGAAAGTTAGGACTAACAACAAAGGGATCCGATGTTGTGACCACACTCCGCCCCAGAGTCATGAGTGCAATAAGTTATTTTCTACGCCTAGCACAATAAAGGCTGTTGCTTTCAGGGAGAGTAGGAAGCAATTCCATTGCAGTTATATGCTTTAATAAATGTTAACTGATGTTTATAAATTATGTAGGTGATCGTTTCGTTTTCTGTTTATTATTATTATTATTATACTTTTCTTAACACGTTGATTACCATGTGTATGGTGTTCCACACATGGCTGTCCCATTCAGCGCCACGTGATGATTTTCCATAAACAAACAATATAGATATTTCAAGTTTGTTGTGTTCGTTCTATAGGTGTGTATGTAATTTGTTACATACGGCGTAGAAATCAAAATTTAATGTCCACGGTACGTATATGCAAAACCACAGACAAAAAAAAATACGAACAAATACATTGAGTTTGAGTTTAACATCTCATTCAGCAACGAACCTATTTGAGACGTCGACCTACTGATTAACGTGGACTCCAAATCAGGTGAGTTCTGGCCGGGTCTCCCACGCCAAAGACGGGTACGCTAACCGCTTATCCACGAAGGATCTCATGAACAAAGACACTTATGGGCTAAAAGAAAGGCCAAAATAAAGATATGTGATGTGATTTTAAGTTGCCCGTCCCTTTGAGCAGCGAGGGTATATGAGACGTGAAACCTACTGATTATCGTGGAATTCGAACCACATGAACTCCCGCCGGAGGGAACCAAGAATTGCTGGCGGATTGCTGTCCGTGATGCACAGGTGACAACTTTCAACAATATTAAATTTAAACAAATATAGCTTTAATTCAGCACGAATTCAACTTACAGTGTACAGTGGGGAAGGCCCAGTAGTTCGCAAGGACCGTTTTCTTTACAATACCAAATCCCGTGAAATACTCTACAAACTTGTCAGGAAGACCCTATCCACATTAAACAGGTATTGTGTTGTAATGTTCATATCAATGTTAACCTATGTTGGCCTACGGACTTCAATACTCGCCCTCAAACGAAGGTGCAGACTATCCATGATTTGCAGTATTAAACTCTCTCTCGCCCTCTGAGTTCTTTTAACATGTCTCGTAGCGATTACAACATTTTTTGGTATCTCAATCACTTCTTCGTAGGATAGTGAGTGGCCATTGATTAACCTGGCATTGAATTTGTCACTTTTTTACCTTTGAAATTGACAATAATTGTTTGGACATTTCAGTTGCACCTACCTAATATTATCAACGTTTCTTCGATAATTTCGTAACATTATATTATTTCTTTGTATTATTGATTAGCTTGGTCTGGCTTATTTAAACACTTTTTTTCTCTGCACCGACGTGTCACATCTCTTGGACAAAAATACACTAGCTCTCACTGGAAATCAAATCCAGAAACAACGCACTTGAACCATTTGACCACAACAAGGTACATTTAAAAGGGATTTTCGATTTTGTTCCAAAACTTGTGATTAGGAAACATTTAAAAATATATTCAAGAAATGGTACGGAGCAAACGCACTGTACTTTCTCGCTCGAATTTCTTACACTGACTCATGTTAGGCTGCAGCTATTATTGAAATATTTATTTGGGAAATTGCCAATAAAATAATGTTTTGGAAAACTTGTTAGAAGAAACTTTAGGCATAAAAGTAAAGTACCCATTGGTCATATTTCCGTTAGGAATAACTTAAGCCATATTTTAGAATTATTAAGGATATAATTATGTGTAAACTATAAGCAAAAGCGTCTGAGTAGTTTCTGAGAAAATCATGAAAAACATCACCCCAAGAATAAAGTTTCCCTTGTGGATCTTTTCAGGACAAACGAGCTATGCTATATTGTTAGCGTTTTCATAAAATATTTATTAATGAAATACGAAGACAATCGCCTGAGTTGTTCTTGAGAAAATCGCAGGGTAAAACTTAGTGTCAAAAGTTATGTACCACTTCTAGATTTTAAGGATGAGGAAATTACCATATAGCTAGGTTATTTACGTAACATTTATTTATGAAATATGAACAATAAAATCTCCTGAGTTGTTTTTGGGAAGGTCACCGGAAAAAAAACTTACCACCAAAGGTAAACTATTCTATCTGTAACTTTGAGGATAGACGATTTATGCCATAGTGTGAATTATTTATAATCTGGATTAAGTATATCGAGTAATTTTTAAGCAAATCGTCAGACAAAATTTCACCGTCCAAGTAAATTATCTTTTTTCGATTTTTCTTTCGACAGCTACTTCTTCTGAATGTTTGCATGACGATCGAGTTGTCATATTGTTAGGTTATTAATGATACGTATATTTATGAAATGTGGTTGAGAAAATGGTGCAAAAAGAACGCATACCATAGAGTAAATTACGCAATATTTATTTTCAGATGATACTACGGTGGCGAGTTGTTAATAAATTATATATTAAAAAATAATAAATAAAATCGTCAGAAAAATAGAACTGACATACGAATAGTTGGACAGACATCGAAAAATCATTTTTTCGATATGTGGGGACCATATAACTTGGATTCATTATAATCTCGTATTCGATTGTTATAACTATCACCACACATTCTCCTTTCGTCACTCGAATGAGAACACGAATAAGCCTTCACAGACACGTAGGGTGATAATTTGTAATTCCCCAAAGATAATTTGTTATGTTTAATGTGTTGTCACGCTAGAAAAAAAAAAACTTGTCTGTTACACCATTTTATTATCAGTTTTTCACGTAACTCTATAATTCGGAATAAAGATATGATTATAATTAATATCCATGGCATCTTTTGGAACATTCGTGTTCCTCACAAATAGAGCTGTATAATTTAGTTTTGTTTAAAGAAAGCATTCGTTATTCTTTACACAGACTTCTGGTTGCATTTCTTGCACTTGTTAATATATATAAAAAAAGAGATACAGATAGTGTCAATACTGTAGAGAGAAACACACAAACCCTAGAAATATAATTTAACATCAGCTTTGTTTTTATGACAGCGAGCTAAAGCATTCATTCGCTGTGAATGTAAGGCTGGAGGTTGCGCATGTGTTTTTTCCTGTCCCTGACTCGCAGAAACACTCGAAGTGGGTTGAAGTTTCTTCTGCTGTGGAAAAACGGTGAGAGAAGGAACAGGCATACCATACCATAAACTGAACAAAATCGCTAATACTAATAGTAGACTAATTCTGAATAAATAGAGGACACTTAACATTAGAGGAAACAAAAACGTATTTCCTTATTATATTATTTATGTTCCTATTAAGATAAAAATCATGAATTTTTATAATATTTTCTAAAAAAAGGTAAAATGGATGGCGTGAGATGTGATTCGACCTGGTGTCGAAAGAGTATAAGAACTACCGTTCCGCCACTCTATCGGCTTGACCACTTTTTAGAAAGTTAACTGACTCACCGAACTTGTTTTAGTAACTTACTTGAACTACTTATTACTAATTTTACTTGCTTTACTCGTTTCACTTGCTCTTTCCAATACCGACAGGGACACAAACACAGAAACTCGAGGACAGTTAAAATCACAAAGGGGCTCCCACTGGAAATTGAACCCGGGACCCAGTACACCAAAGGCGCATGTGCTAGTCACTACACCAGCAGAGAGGGTTAACCTTAGAGACTACGTTTTGTCATCTGCCCTTTTCTTAACAAATAAATGCTCATGGTTATAGAGCATGTCACTTCAAAATTTAAGAAAACAGTTTATCTCTTTGTTTCTATATTTTCGTACGTCTTGGTTACAGATGTTAATTTATATTTGGCAGACAATATACCGGTACACCCTAGGCTTAAACCAATAAATGCAAAATTTTACTCCACTTTCAAGTTCCTTGATTCAACTTCTGGATACTACCATACTACCAATCGTGAAATTATTTGTGCAGTTGTGCTCTTCCACTGCTAAGTTCTCTCGAAACATTATTGCCAATATACACAAAACCGAGCGTAATTTTGTTATTTGCTTATATTTTTTTTATTATTTTATTATTTTGGTTTTGGAAATATCCTCTTGGAAGGATTGCTTTTCTATTATTTCCATTTACTAATAACTGAATTTTACCCATAAACGTAAGGAAAATGGAATAATTGCGAAACATCGTGGGTATACAAGCTTTTTAGGCGCATGAGAGTACATCTGTATTATATAAATAAACAAATACCTTGTTTAACATAAAGAAAATATGTCGGTACGAAGGTTTCTCATAGTTAACACCTACTTCTAACTGGATTGTTGTCAGGGCATATTTACTAAAGTGCGTATCCTAATAGAGCAGAGAGGGTTAACAATATTTAACAAATAGAGTACTTCGCGGTAGTGAGATGAAACTTAGTACGGTAAGACTGGTTTACTTTGCACAGGATTAAAGCCATTTTAAAGAAAATCGCATTTGACTTACAAACGTAATGATATAGAACAATGTATTTTAAACATATCATATCTAGATATATAAGGAAAACATTAGTGCAAGCCCATTAGTAAACATTCAGTATAGCCTTAGTTATTGAAACATAAACTTTGGTGCAAAGTAACCCCATAGCTGGGGATACTTTGCACAACATACAAAAAGTTAGCTTCGACTTACGAATATAACGTTTCTGTGCAATGTTTTCCCTTCGATATTGATATATTATACTTTGTACACAAAACTGCATGCAGTCTCAGGTATTGATATTAGAATGATGCTTTGGTACTTAGTTTGAATTATCGATATTTGTAAAGAAAATTATGTATTTTCTGCTACCGGTACAGGAACCGCATTCTAATAGTTTAGCATATGTCCCACAAAAATGCCAACACAGGAACAGAATAAAATCCCCGTGACCTGATTTGCCTTGATTGTTCCTTATGTCCAAGAATATCATCCCAACTGTAATTAGTTGGAGATTTACTGGTTTTGGGACTTTCAGGCTGAAACTCATACAAATTGCATGATTTTTTTTTAAATATACTGTTAGTCATTCCTACGCCTATCTGCTGAAGCCCTCCCCCCAAAAAGTCTATCCATTTCTAAAAAATTAAACGAAGTATCTGTGAGTGAAGCCTCTCTCAAACTACTTTTCTGGATACACCACTGCTCATAATTTATTTTTTTATCAAGAAATTCTTTCCAGCGACTTCCTAAGTAGGACATTTACGGAGGTGAGAGTAGTAATAATTTCCTATCTAGGCGGTAGTTGGACCGGTGCAAAGTACCAAGAGTAGAGAATGAAACTGCCTTCTCCCAGTTTTACTTTTTTATGAGTTTAAAACATTTCACATTTTGTGAAAAGTAACCCCTGAAGTGCAAAGTAACCCCGTCTTAAGGTATATAAAATCCTTATTAAAAACTACTAAGCACGTATCCAAGCATTTTGATAAATTTCGGTATGAAATGAGGAAGAGGGTCAATTTCTGTAACCTTTGTTCGATTAAGAATTATGTTTACATTATAACGGATGATCTGCTTGAAATTATTTGTTTTTTACTATACTGTATGTAGCATTTGGCTCCAGTCGGATTTTTATAATGTACATTCATTAGCATGTGTGCTGTAAGAGGAAGTTGAAACTAAGTATACAAATATATTGGTTTAAATATGTGAGCTCATCTTCCATCGTCTTCAACTTTCAGCTATGAAGCGGAAAGGAGGCAAGTTCGAAATACGACAAAATGAAATCGCGATTACCTGTCTGATCGAATAACATTTTTAAACCTTTGATTCACAAGATTGTTTCGTCTCCACGCCAAACTACATACTTAATTCTCATACTCTGCATTTGTTTCTCTGCATACTCTGCAAAGCAGTCGCTATTACCTGATCACAGTCTTCTGTCCAGCAGTATAAATAAATGCCCCCTCAATAAAACATAATTTTAAAAAAATGCTAGGACATGTTCTGTTTATTTATAATAAAGAATTAATACTGAATGGTCTGTAGTTGAACGGCTTGTGAGATACCAAATTTTTCACAAAAATTCGGACCCCCTTAGAATATGTAATATAATGAAACCAATACGCGTATGATAACCTCAAAGTTCGGATTGGGGCCTAACTGTATACCAAAAATCAGTTCATTTGAGTTTGCTATTTAGATGTAACGATCACGCATATATAGTTATATTAATTTTTTATACTAATTAATATATTACACATGATTCAAACATTTCCCCCAGTAGTTAGCTCCTCTAAAAAGTCACAGGCTGCGTCTCAAAGCTAACTAATAAGTCATATTGCTATTATTAAAATAGCAAATATCAATATCTAAAATTGCCTGAAGTTCTTTTTTCAATAGAAACAAATGAAAAAAGTAGAAAAAGGATGCCTTGAATGGAAGACGTAGACAAATTCGCTAGTGATCAGAAGCTATATACAATGTACTTAGCAGAATGGGTCGGTGGGTCGTAATGCGTTCTTAAGACAGAGTGGGTCTCGGTGGGTGGTGGTTCGCAGTGGGCCACTTTCTGTTGACCCGTGACCCAGTGACCCGCTCGATCTCTGGAATGCACATACGGATAAAGAAATCATATATATATATATATATATATATATATATATATATATATATATATATATATATATATGCGTGTGTGTGTGTGTGTTTAAATTACGTTTGTTACGTAACAATGCTACGCGATGTCAGTACTGTTGCGACGACCTCCTTCAAGTCCCGTTTCGTAAAGTTACGAAATAACTCATTTAATCCTAAATCAATCCGATAATATATATATATTGGTTAAAGTAGAAGCTAAGTACTCAGTTAAATTTTTGTAATGGCATGTTAATTTATTTCACTAAATTCCAAATAATAGCCTTCAACTGAAATAGCTTCCGATCTAGCCTGAACCTTCAGGTTAATGAGCTGATCGTTATTAATTTATATTTATTTGACAATTAAATCCTCGATCTCCTATAGTCATACTTCCATCATCAATAACCATTTACTTTGTAATAAAACCTAAAAAACCCAATATTTCACTCAATACTACTAAATGCGAGATTATTATTCTGGAGGCTTTAAGAGGTATGTTATATAAACTCGCCTCCTGCAGAAAGAGTTTTTATATGATTTGTTATATGGCTCCTCGTCGGGGAATAAAGCACCGGTCTCCCGTGTAATATGTGGTGATACTAACCACTATGCTACCGAGGGGATAAATGTATTGATGTAAAAGCTCACTATTTAACATCACAAGTTCATGTCGTCTAGGCTAGAGGAGAGATGAGAATAAATGAAATAATGGAATGATTAAGGTGAAAACAATCATGAGAACTATAGAAAACTAATATACATAGTGTCAGTCCATGACAAAGCTTACTTATCGGATTGGAAACTAACCAGTTATTCCATGCTCAGGGCGTGAATGCACTACAATATCTACTGCTGGACTATGTATATTTGATTAGGGTCAGTGAAGTATCTAATTACAATACAGGAAAAGCTACTGAATACAAGGCAGAAATCTTGAGAGAAGGAATTATTAATATACGTAGGTTAAACATATACCAGGTTTTAGGTTTTAGGTTTTAGGCTTAAAACCACAGACTGAAAGCTAATTCAATTTATATTCGAGTAAAAAGTAACGTTAAGATACAATTAAATAAGTGAATATTTCTATTATTGGAAGTACACGTTGAATATTAGCAAACTGAACGTATGATTGTAGAAGTATAACAAGCTAGAGCAAATTAAAATACTAATTCTATATCAAATATTTTATGTCTTAATAGGTTAAGTAATATCAACGTGCAATTCAGTCATGGATTTCTTGAAGGATTATATTTCTATAACCTCCTTTCATGGTTTAGCGTATATAACTAACAGAAACTCCAGCAGGATAGATAAGTAAGTAGAAGCCCATAATGTGTATTATTTTGCATTTTGATTTTTAATTACTAAACAATGTCTGTACGTGGAATATGCGTTCTCACTGACTTTCTTTCTTTCGATGTTTGAAGGATTTACTGTTTCGAATTAAAAACATCATATTTCTTAGTAATACTGTTTCCTGATGTTATGACGTATATTATAGAATCTGGAAAAAAATAATAATGTAGTAAAAACCGGAGTATAGTATAATATAGTATAGTATAAAGATTGTATACTATATTGTGGAGAATAAGAGATGACAACAAATGTTAGAACGATGGAACGATGAGGCCGGTGTCAAATATAAAGTTAAGTTGAGTTGATCGTGAGTTTAACGTCCCTTCAGCAGCGATTCTATCAGCATATGAGACGTGGACTTACTGATTAACGTGCAATCCGAACCACATGAGCTCCCGCCGGGAATCGAATACTGCTGGTCAAATGCGGGTGTGAAATGCTGGTGTCAAATATAGAAACAGCAACGGAGAAAACAGAACAGGTTACTAGTTTCTGGTAACTGGGTAGCATGGTAAGTGATAATTTGGAGTGTGAAGTGGAAATAAAAGCAAGGGCAAGAATGCCTAACGAAGCATTTAGGAGAAAGAAAAGACTACTTCGTCGGAGCTAGAACAAAGAGTTAAGAAAAGGATTAAAAATGCTTCCTGTGGAATATTAGTTTGTATAGGCTAGAAACATTGACACTACGCAAAAATGATGGAACACGTTTGGAAGCTTTCTGAATCTTGCCATATAGAAGAAAGGAAATAATTGGCTAAGTTGAACGGAAAACGAATGAGAGGGTGTTAGAAAGGTTTTGAAAGAAAATTATAGTTTTAGATACAGTAAAGAAGACAAAGGGAAACGGTTGGAGCATTTTCAAGGAGTAAATTTATGATGAGGGACCTTCTGTGGGGAAAAGAGGGATTGCAATTAACTGATCATACCGATCACGTGAGAACGAAGATGTTATAGAAACATCACGGAGCGTGGAAGAGTCTCAGTTGCAGCTAATGACCTGAAAATAGTGAGAGAACAACTATAATGATGATGATGAACTCCTAGTAGATATTGTTTGATTTTTAGTATAAAAAAATCAACATTAATGTACTGTTAGTTACGTGGTAAACAAAAGACACATATCGAGCGGATTCATTTTTAAATTTTAGTGTTAAAAGTGAGTTTAGATTCATTATTCAGATTGATTTTAGTTGAAAAACGCTTGTTTCAAGCGTGAGCTTTTACAACGAGCTAACCACACTATGCATTTAAATATGAAACATGTTGAAAAGAAATATGACTACGATATTAGGTTTCACGTTACAAACTAATATTCTGATATCCTCTAATTGTGTATTTATATGTATACACAATTAGCGAATAGGTCTACAGTATTCCCTTGATATCATTGTTAATGTTAAAATTACTTATTCATTTATAGTAAATTCGTATGGATTGATTCAAACTGCTGATGACTATATAGTTAGAGTACTGTATTAGGAGGAGTTAGATTCTTTGTCGAATCTTATATGGTTCGGGTTCCACACTAAACAGTGAAACTTCGTCTCATGTAGCACTGGCGTTCAAACAGACGTTGAACTTGAATTAATTCAATCAACAGCAAACAGTAAAGGGTACTATATTATTATTGTGTACTAATAGTGGTATGTGGTAAGTAAAACATATATTTAAAAATCAAAATTCAAATTTTCATTTAATTTTCTAAATAGATTCCTTTCTGCAAGTGTTATCCTGTGGCACTGTTACTCAGAGCATCTTTCTGATCGGACAATGTCAATTAGAAAACCAGCGTAAATGAGATGCTTCAGATAAAGATATATATATATATATATATATATATATATATATATATATATATATATATATATATATATATATATATATATATATATATAGGATGGACAAAAAATTAAACACATTACACACAGGCCACGTAAGTTTAGCCCTCCACTGTACAAAACAAGTTGCAGTTGCCGATAATTTTTTTTTCCAATGTGTCGTGTTGACCTTTGTCTTTCGGAAGCAGTAACCAGTTCGCGTCTGAGTGTCGTGGTGTAAATGTGGTGCGGTAAAATTAGCGACCTTATAGACTTCCAAGAAGGCATGATCGTGCCCGTTGGTTGGAGCTTCATTAGCAACACTGGCGAACATTGTGGGGGTAATGAAAGGCACTGTGTACAATATCACAAGGGCATACACAATTCATGGCCAAACAAATTCTGGAAACACAACAGTGGTCGAAACACGTCCTGTCAGTTATGGACAGAGTGGCATTAAAACGGATTGTAGCAGCTGACCGTTGTAAAGAAGACCATTGAAAAGAAAATTACTTCTGAACTCAATTCCGGCCTACAGAATTGGGTTTATCGAAAACTTCATAAAATGAAAATTCGTGGCAGGGCCGCTATCGCCAAAGGCCTGGTCGCAGCAGTAGATGCGGAGAGGCGTATCCAGTGGTGCACGGACCACAAGGCGTGGACTCATGAGCAGTGGAAATATGTAATGTGGTCCGATGTATCGACCTTCACCTGGTTTCCAACAACCGTCGCGGTCCAATGATACAGACTGTTTGCTCCTAACTGTAAAGCATGGGATGGTTCTGATTCAGTATGCGCATAATATTTGGGTTTTCTGCAGGTACCATATTAGCCCTGCATGGAATGATGAATGCTAAGGCGTATGGGGCCACTTTGGCTTACCAGGTTCTACCCATGACCCAAATGTTGTTCCCTGATAGTGATGCATCTACGAACAGGATTTGGCACCCCGTCCCGCTGCGAAAACGGTGTAATCATAGTAAGAGGAGCATGACCAGGAGCTAACACACCTCCCCTGGGTCTTACAATCAACAGAACTTAAAATTATCGGGGCATTGTGGTCTCAGTTAAAAAGGAGTGTTCGGTTTCATTACCCTCCACCAGCATCCCTTAAGGAACTGGAGCATATTTTGGAGGAACAATTGTACAAAATTACACATACACGATTCAGGAACTTTATAGGTCCATTCCACGTCGGGTCCAAGCTGTTTTGGGCGCAAAAGGAGGCCCCACATGAGGTTTTTGTCTTCCGCCCGTATATATATATATATATATATATATATATATATATATATATATATATATATATATATATATATATATATATATATATATATATATAATACTTTTTACATATTGTAATAATAATCTATTATATGAGACCTTGCCCCAATGTGGCCAAACTAAACATGACACACTGACCTAGGGTAGGTGATAGCAATTTTAATATCACTCCTTCCTCAGGAAGTGGAAGATAGAGTTATTGTATGGAAACTGTTATTTTTTGTGTCTTTTATGTATATTATCACATAGCCTTGTTCAATGTGTTATTGTGTTTACTTTTAACTATTAATAATAGTTACTAGTTAATTGTGATAAACTGTGAAGTAATTTGAAGAATACTGTTTATGCTTAAAGTAACTTTTTAATATTTTTAGTATTTAATTTTTAAGCCTATATAAATATGAAGTACTATATAAAACCAATTGTTTTAGAAAAGATCCTGATAAATTTACAAATACTTAATACCTATTTCTCGCAAATTAAATATATGTTTCCAGAATATTTTGGGGAGTATCATTTTTGTTATGTCTAATTACGAGTCTCAGCCTGATTCTGTCATCTTGGAATGAATTTGTGAATGATCCAACTTATGTTTCTGTCAAACGAACATATGGAGAGGAAACACTGCCTTTTCCAGCACTCGCAATGTGTCATGTTGTAAGTGATGATCAAATGAAAGAAGTCCAGAAAATGTGAGTACAGGTTACTTTGTTTCAAAGTAATCATTATTTACTTTGTACTTCAGGAAATTATTATCCATTAATTCACTCAGCAAATACTCTTCTACTAACCGAAGGGTTATTATTATTGAAGGGTTCTTAGTGCGTACAGAGTGCAAAAATTGATACACCTGACGATTTTGCTTGTCAATTTTAGTGGCATATTACGTAACCTTCCGTAGCACGTCCGACGATGTACATCGAACACTACTTATGATGTTAGAAAGTTTGTTATGAGCTCCAGAGTGGACCGAAATGGTTGAATATTGAAAGTAAGGTTATTGTGTTTTTTGTATGTAATGTAGTTAATAATATGCGATGTTTTTACTTTTTCGAACAGAAATTTTCTCCGTCAATGTTAGCTTTGACAAAATAGTTTTATTTTCCCTTGCAACATAGGATATAAGTATGTCTGACGATTTCAATCCCTTCCAACTCCTGTGTATAGAATCAATGTCAAGAGTATAAATTTAACTTTTTTGGCTGGTGTCCTCCTAAACTCAACTGGTGTCCAAAGCTGCTGTTTTTCACTATCTGCCTAATTAAAAATAGCAATTTTCAATTGATTTTACAGAAGCCATAAATCTATTTTGAACTGTTCCAGCTTGTGTTTTGATGGTAAATGCTTATTTTTGTGCTTGTGTGTACTTTAACTTTTAAATGTGGGTAATTGATTTTACTAATCGACTGTAACATTAATATCTACGCCAATAGGGAGTCTGAATTTAGAACAAAACTAGAAGTTGTTTAAGCAAGGCCAAAAGAAAGATAGGTTATGGACGACCAAGAACAAGCAGGGCCGCGGTAGCTCAGAGTTAGAGAACTCACCTCTGGTGCGTGGTGTCCATGGTTCGATCCCAACTTGTGCTAAGTGGGCTTTCTGGTGGAGAAACGCCGTGTAGTGGGTATACTCGAGGTTCTCCTGTTTCCTCCCACTTTCTTCATTCCATAATTGCATTCATTTCTCATTGTCACCATATCCCTTAGTCTCGGTGCAGAATCGAGTGACCTTAAACTGAATATTTAATTTTAGTTCACCAAGCTCAAGAACATCAATACAAGAATAAGGTAAAGATTGGATGTGCAAGACGAAGTGCATAGTAATCATGCTCTTGGCCTTGTTTTGGTGATCTCGAAGTAGGGACGAGCATATTTTCTTGTTTTTCGTATAGTATGAAAGACCATATTCAATATCACACTTGGTCTTCATTTGTACCGATGAGGCGAGCATTCTTGGCGTTTGTATAGCATGAAAGACCACTAAGACTACGAAATGCAGAACCAAGACTTGACTGTGCAAGATAAAGAATAAGACGCAGTATTGATAACCAAGGCCAAGGGTGCGAATTGTTGAATTTCGTTTGTTGGGCTGAAAGTGTGAAATAAATTAGTACTTTAAAATTAATTATCATACCGTATTTTTAAATTTTAAATTACAAAATTCATATTATGTATCTTCTTACTTGTAACTATATATGCTGTAAAATACGTCTAAATTCCCGAGAAAGAAAAATCAAAGTTGCGCGGGTCCGGGAATCATAAGAACCTATTTTGGAATGAAAATTGAAGAGTTGAAAAAAATCACAGGGCGTTCTCCCGTTTCCCCAACCCTTATCATTGTAGTTAAACGATTTCCTTTTGTCTCCGCCAAAAGACTCTTGCTATTGCCTTCCGAGAAGACCCCTTGCCGTCCGAGCACGTGAGAACACTGACCTTGAATAAAAATTTCGTCACATAGAACTAAACCAAGAAAAAAATAAATTTCTTCCACGTAGGACACTGTTATCAGTTATAAAAAGAAATTACCAAACCTCAAATGTGCCAAATATTCATTAAGATGCATATACAAATCCCCCGCTTGATCTAGCTATTTGTTAAGCTGTAAGACTTCGGTACACTTGGTCCGGGTTTACTTCTCAATGGAAATGCATTTTGGCGTTCACCCAGTTTCGTGACCTGGTGCTCTCAAACGTGTCCGGATTTTCTATACCGATTTTACGGCAAAGTAGGGAATAGCAATGGGTAAGATTACTGCTACTGAAGTTTGATACGAGTGAAAACTGGAGTAGGAAGATAGTGATACGTGACGAGAAAATATGACGTACGACAACTCTCATTAGTGTATGTACGCAAAATATTCGCAAATCCAATTTCCGTTTGTCATACAAAGTTACATCGTAAAGTATATTGTGAAAGCGGCTGCTCCCCACTTTCGATCATTTAGATTTGATTTTCTCCGCGGAATAACAGTATGATATTTAAAAAATACCAGCAGATCTAAATGAAACATCGCACTATGATACAAATCATAAATGCATTTGTGAATATTAACTAAAGATTTGTAAATTTAAAATAAAAGAATAAGAAAAGAACGCACGCTTAATACCTTTTAATCACTTTCGCTACTTCCAGTTAAGGGTGAAATCAATTCCATGTATTCAGTCAGTAGCTGAACATCCGAAGAGCATGGAAATGTAAATGAGAAATAAAAGCAAGGATAGGAATATCGAAAGAAGACTTTAAGAGGAATGAAACCTTTTGTAGGACTCCGAAT
Organism: Thermobia domestica; assembly: GCF_964235325.1. Taxonomy (NCBI): domain Eukaryota; kingdom Metazoa; phylum Arthropoda; class Insecta; order Zygentoma; family Lepismatidae; genus Thermobia; species Thermobia domestica. Next base: position 52,629,129 of record NC_137454.1, on the reverse strand, counting down.
AAAGAGTTCAGAATGTTTTATGTGTAGTATTGTACTGTAAGGGTAAAAAACATGGTCATTACGCAACAAATGATTGAAAGGATATGGAGGAGAATGGAGAGAATTATCTGGGTCGAAAGGAGGACTAATGAGAGAGTATTGTAAATGGTGGGGGACAAAAGAACAATTTTTAATATTATTAAGAAGAGGAAGAGAAACTGGTTGGAACAATTTGCTAAGAAGGAACTGTATCATAATTGATGTGCTAGAGGGTATGGTGGCTAAAAAGAGGGAGGGGACGAATGAAACTACTATTACTGGACAATATCAAAATAGAAAAATCATACGTGAAGACGGAAAGGTTAACGGAAGACCGTGGATCATGGAAGCTTCTCAGTCGCAGAAAGTGACCTACCAATAATGGCAGAACACCTATTATAATAATGTTGAGAAATTTAATGGTGAATAGGAACTGAACCTCCCTGGTTTGTATACTCACTCTTGACACCTCAGACACACAGTGTCAGTCTGGAAACAGAAGAAGAATGAAAAGATAACCTATTATATTTGTTGTAAACAAACGCACAAGTTATGACTTTAAATCACTTATAGTGACAGCCAACAAGGTACAGACCGTTGGGCGAGGAAACAAAACCAAACAGAATTATCAAACCCTCCGAAAATGCATTTTGTTTTCCTCATGATTCCTAAAGAAACGTGCGGGAAAGAACAAAGAGCCTTCTCATTCTGCTTTGTGAGCTCATGAATGTATTTGTTGTGAACACGTTTTCATCTTCATCTGCACATTTAAAGTAAATAAGAAAAGTGGAATTGCACACGAAATAAACTGTTATCGTAGAAATTGTCAGCATTCGAAACAACATTAGAGACCACGTGCGAACTGTAAATGAATCAATTAAAAAAAACTAATAACTTTTTATCACCAGGAGTGAGGAGCTTTATTATTAATAGATATTGGACTTTCTTTTCCTCTTCCATTGATCTTCTAAAAAAACAGTTTGTTTGTTGACGTGATATATTTAACACGACGTTAGAATTTGCCATTAGCAACATTTCACCATTTCAATTTATTTCAATACTTGAATAATTTTCTTGATATGAGAAAAACAACTTATTTGATAGAGAATACAATGTTCTACAATAATCTGTCCAAAATCTAGCAAAAAAAGGCCATTTCCAAAATTCAGGCTAAGTCTGGCAACAATGGGCATAAGGAAAAGCATTGCCATTTACTACTGTACTGCAATCTAAGGGTGAGACGGTTTATAGTAAAGACACGATATGAATTACGGAAAATATTGCAAGGCTGCGATCTCAACTACAAGGAATTTTTCATTATTTTCAGGACCACCACTTAGTCTAGATGCTAACCACGTTTACCTTCGGTTCAGGTTCGTTTTCTATTTCTGGTAGTAGTGCAGTTGAAACGAAATACTGATTAAAATTCCACCATACTCAGTAGGTTCAGCATAATCTTTTGACGTTAAACTCTAAACAAACCAAAACATTAGTTTAGATGTTTACACGATATGATAGTACATCGGACGCGTGTTTCACCATTTCCATAAATAATAAAATCAATTATCAAAAATAGAAATACAAGAAAAGTAGAAGTTCATTAGATGATACTTACTTCTAAGAGTGGCAGATGTTGAGGTAACGTTTTTGATTCTTTCAAGCATTCATACATCTTTAGAATCCAGATATAAAAATGAATCATATTCGTTTGTATCATTATAGTTCAAAGTCTCATTTATTTCATCATCCACACTAGATAAGGCATCATAACATGCAGGATCTTCTGGAGAAAACTCAGAATCAAAGATTTCTAAATTTAAAAATTTTGCCATGTCTTTGGAAGATATTTTTTTGATGCCATGGTGATTCTTAAACATTCCAGAAACAATTGAAGAGTGACTTGTGTCAAAAGTCACTCAGAGCAATTATTGGGATCTATTTGAAAAATACCAAAGTCATTTTGATCTACTTTAGTCCTATATGACCCCAGTGGTACTCGATGCAAGAAGTAGAAAATCTTGCTCACACATATACACAAAAAATTTCACAATGTACCACAATCAATATCCTAAGAAAACAAGAAAATATTATTTTTTTCATTTTCATGTAATATATTAGAGTTATTCAGTGTTAAACTTAGCTTGGAATCATATAGGACCGCTGGGTTTCAACAGACACTAGTTCAAATTCAAATATTTACGAGAGAATAGTTTTTCTTGGAGGTATTATTTTCCAAATTTTTAAACTCTCTACTCTAATTGGCTACACTTTCCAGTCAAAGCGAAAGGACGAAATCTCCAGGTAGCTCAAGTACTATGTTCATTACAAACAGTTGAAACGGTTCCTCCCTTTATTCATTTTAAGTATACAAAATATGAAATTATGATATTGTAGTAATTGACGTATTTGTCTCTAGTGTCAATTTTCGAAAGACGTGAAGCAAGTTAACATTTTTCGAGATGGAGTTGTGTGCAGAGAATTATCTTCCTATGATGAAGATGTACTGAGTAATTATTTATTGCGTGTATTTATATTCTTTCTTACCCCTTCGGAATATGCGAAGTAATGGAAAGAAAATGGTAAAGCTCGATTGAATGCTAAGTAAGAATTGATCGGTTTTTGCCAATTGTCAAGCTCGAACACTGTTTACAGATTAAGAAACTCTGCTTAATCAACATTCAGGTGGAGGTTCTCAGGGTAAATATATGGGTGTTTGAAGTGAAGTTTTATATGAAATCAATGTTAATGTAGCTTTATTATCTCATCAATTAGTGCAGCGCATCTAAAAAGGTTAGATAGGGTAATAAATGATATGGTATTCCTGTGTATAATGAATAATCAAATATTCATTATTAAATGGAACTTTTTTCTTTTGTGCCCAACAATTAACCTTTCTCCTTGTGTTCCAAATCTAAATTTCAAATCGTCATTCCCGCTGTTCCCTTGTGCACTTCCACTTAAAATGTTACATGTGAGATTATTCGACCAGACTGTAAGTCGTGTGCAAGTTTGGTTGAAATTATGCTATCTATTTCATACATGTCTTCAATAAGCAACCCAGATGCTTCATATGTGTATTAACTTTTGAATTTAGTATTGTTAATGCTTATATAAGAGCAAAAATTGCCTTTCACAATTTTAGGCTAGATGAAATTAGGGAAGATAGGAAATCTTTTCTCACGTAAAATGTCATATTGAACAAATATGTTACTTGTAATCCGTTAAACGAGATAGCGTTGAACTATTTTAGGTATTTAAGTAATCGTATGTGGTAACTGATTAAAAAAAAACTCTTTTCGTGGTTATAGTTTTAATACTTCACCTTTGAATTCCGTGTTTATAGCGTAATTATATTTTACATTTGAACTTTGTACTGAGCCTTATTTTATAATTTAACATAAAACCACGATATATTTTATTCGAAACAACATAAAATACTTTTGTTTATTTTTTAAATACCAATGTACTACAATTAATTAATAAGGAGGTCAATAAGATACCTTATGGTATGCAGAAATATAAAATAGCATTTCTTTTGTTTTCGAAGTATGGTGAAAATGGGACAAAATGCCACTAAGGAATATACTATTCAATGGATGATATATTACTTGTTTTCTTACTATGATCTCAATATTTATAAAACTTTACCAAACGTAGACCATAATTTTACAGTACCCATTAGAAAGGTAAGAACATTCTACTATCAAGTATAACTATATTTTTAAATAATTTATAGGGTTTAAATTAAAAACGAAGATTAACTGTGTTATCTTCATTTTTAATGTTACTTTCGTTTACATTTTTAAATTGCAAGTAGAGACTTAAGGTATGTTAATAATTTTTTTTCAATATAATAGATCTAAACAATTAAAAATATCTACTATTATACTACCAGTAGAGTGTATACTTGCTCGTACGGGGTACAGGCTAAAATAACGGTGTTATATGATATCAGAAAGGTTGGGTTGTGAGAAGAAGACCTGAGGGTTCATCCTGAAAGTCTTAATATATTAGAAAAAAAAGTTGAAGTAGAACAATCTCACAAAAACTAAGATCTAAATGAATTGAAGAACTAGCCACTATTGGCTGAAAGCAAGAATCTTTGAAGTAAAATTTAAGGGTATCATAATTACATAAACATAATTTTGGAAAAGAGAGAGCTGTTTTATTACGATTGGAATTGTAATCAAGAACGAGACTTACAACGGACATCACCCAATTGTCTGGCTCCGATTTCAATGATTTCTATTATCTGGTAGAGTAAATATGTGCATTAGTTTAATTGACAGAAATTTTTGCCATGGAGCATGTTTTCTATTTTTTAATGTTTTTAAAAGGTTGTGTTGTGATTATTAGAGATTACTGCAGAAGTCCCTTACTACTTTTTGTAAACCGAATGAGTAATCAGGAAGACAATGGCGAAGTTAGTTTCGTGATACGCCAATTTAGGGAAAAGTTACACTGATATGAACTGCTTACACTTACTATGTGCGCAAGTCCCTTATTTCTGCTTCTAACTCGCGTATTAAGGATAGTAAGTGGATAAATCTTCGGTAATAATATTATGTCTAGAGGCAAGTGGTACGATAAGGGTACCTTTGACGGAAACCATCTAGAAATCCGCCATATTGAATTAAAGTGAAGTTTTGTAAAATTAAAACCATAGCATGTGACACCTCATTTTAATAGCAAATGTTCCCATAAAGCCAAAGGTATGCTTATTTCTGTTCTATACTTAATCTTTGTGAATTTAAGACTGGTTCTAATATGTAGGAAACGTCCATTCTTCGATCTTTCAAATTGGCAACACTCCTAATTTTCACCGAATGTTTCAAGATTCCAACTGGCACTTTGCAATTGTTGCCGTGGCTCATGTTTTCTAAATTTATTACATTTTTTAAGAGTTGCGATTGTCTATTCATGAATAGCGTTGGAAATAAGCATCTAACAATTTTACTGTATTTTGGAGACTTGCAATGTAATCATTTATTTCCTATACCTGCCTTTGAAAACTCGTTTACTGACATGAACCATCGCACAACGAAACAACTCAAACTTGAAATTCCGTTAATACCGAAGACCTATCTTCTAATGAATAGTAGATGAGACGAGAAAAGTATGAAAATTTCATTTCAAAACGGAAAACGAAATACGATTTCTGTTTAAATTGTTGGTCATTTGTTTTGTTTTATATTTATTTCTTTATTGCATATCATTAATCCACTTACTATCATTAATACGCAGGTTAGAAGCGAAGGTAAGGGACTTACGCACATAGTAAGTGTAGCAATTTATTTCTCTGTAACTATCTTAAAAGTAACTTCACAATTGTCTCCCTGATTAAATTCTAGCTCAAAATTATTGATCATATTCCTCTAGTGCCATTAAAAAAAACTTGACCTTAATTCAAAATGGCGGATCTGAACATGGGTACCGTCAAGACCATACCTACTATACGACTTCCCATAGACCATATATTATCTACATGGTTGTTCTTTCATTAACACTTGGTTTACAAAAAAGTACTAAGGGATTTCTGCAGTAATTTCTAATAAAACCATATCACAACTTCTAAAAAATATTTTTTCAAAAGTAGAAAGCCTGCACCATGACAAAAATTTCTGTCATCACAAAAAATGTGTAGGTGTTCTCTTTCAGAAAAAATATTATTGTCAGATCCGGACAATTGGGTGATGTCTCATGTTAGTATTCCAGTAATGATTATAATATATGTAGCAACTGAAAGAAATCATGCTAGGGTAAGCAAGGGAGTGCAATTATTACACTATGTTCTTATATCATGATCTATGTTCCTATATTACGATCTATGTTCTTATATCAAAATTGTTTATATTAACGCAATATATTGAAACAAGTTTAAAATAAGAACACCCTCTCCATTTGCTGTGCACTTGTTGACTTTTGTCCAGGAATACAGAATGATATTTGGTACTCAATAGATTTTGTATTCATGTGAATGTAATGTAAAATTGAATCAAGTGGCTATAGTGATTCAGTGGTAATTTGCCAGAACATGATCAAGTGTGATTGATGATCTACCGTACTTCTAGTAACCTTGCCCAATTGCATGATATGCATGACAATTATGTTTGTTGATAAGATGAATTAATTCGCAACATACCATAGACACGCATTATTTCGCAACATTTCGTAATAAACACTTTTCTTTAGATTGTCCTCGTAAGTATTTTACATAATGTATTGAGTTGGAACACTAGAGGTGTATAATGCAGTGTCACACGTTGGTGATTAATGGTAGTTCAGGGAAAAGCATTACCATTAAAAGATACAGAAAGAATGATTATAAAATCAGTTCGAAGTTCAGTTTACAAAGCAAGATCGTTGAAGAAATTATTTGTTTTTTATTAAAGAATACGAGTATTATGTGTGTTGGGAAATGTATCTTTGATTATTACGAAAGAAGAATTTGTTTTGGATTCATTCAAGAAAAGTCGATTTCTGTTTAATTGTAAAAGAATACAAAGTAATCATAATTAAAGTATCAAACGACGTGAGCTAAAAATGAGGATAAATAAAGCCATCCCTGTGGCTCTGCAGTAGCGTAGGTAAAGGGCCAAAAACAACTGAACTCTTAAGTACTTAGGTACCGTAAACAATTAGTCTCTAGAAAACTGATAAGTCGAAATTCTAATATTGACTAACATCGATTAATAAAGTTCAACTTAGAATGCTACCCAAGAGAACATATTCTGTAGCGTTACTCAAGGTGTTAACTTTTACATTTCAATTTTGTGAAATCTAAGTATTGTGGACAATATGTTCTAATACATTTATTATTACATATATTTGATTATATTTGGTCTAGGAATTAATTCGTGCGGTTGGTACGCACACATTGAAGCTGTAGTACAAACACAAAATACATAAATACCTTAAGAAAAATATTGTCCATCGCTAGCCACCACTTTCGCCCATCTGTCAGGCAATGTACGGATTCCGTGGCGAAAGAAGTCCTCATCCTTGGAAGCGATCCAGTCAGAGACCCATGTTTCGATATCTTCTGAAGAAGTAAACCGCTGTCCAATCAAATCGTTGTTCATGCAATCGAACAAGTAGTAGTCCGAAGGAGCAACGTCTGGTGAATACGGCGGGTGGGGTAAAAATTCCCATCTGACATTTTCTAAATAGGTTTTGACCGGTTTCGCGACATGTGGGCGAGCGTTATCATGTTGATCAATAAGTTTATCATGTCTGTTCTCCCATTCTGGTCGTGTTCTGGCCAGAGCTTGCTTCAAACGCATTAATTGTCGTCGATAACGTTCTCCATTCATAGTTTCACCCGGTTGCAGCAGCTCATAGTACACCACACCTTTCATATCCCACCATATGCACAGCATAACCTTTGCACAGTGAATATCTCGTTTTGGTTGTGATGGACCTGGTTCACCTGGTTTCACCCAGGCCTTTTTTCGTTTAGGGTTCTCGTAATGGATCCACTTCTCATCTCCGTAATAATTCGATGCAGAAACCCCTTTCTGCTCTGTCGTTGAAGCAGCAATTCGCAAATGGTTTTTCGTACTTCAACGTCTCTGTCTTTCAATTCATGTGGAACCCAATGTGACATCTTTTGAATCATTCCCATGGCTTTCAAGCGTTTGGAGACTGTTGTTTGATCACCGCCTAATGCTGCTGCAAGTTGTTCCTGCGTTTGACACGAACCCTGCTCGAGCAATGCTGTCAATTCTTCGTCTTGAAATTTTTTTGGCTGTCCAGCTCGCTCTTGGTCTGCCAAGCCGAAATCACCACTTCTAAACCGTGCAAACCACTTCTGACACGTTCGCTCAGCTAGAGCATGGTCACCATACACTTCCACCAAAATACGATGACTTTCAGTCGCACTTTTCTGCATGTTAAAGTAATGCAGCAGGAAACCCCGCAAAAACACTTTATCAGGCACAAATTGCGCCATGTTCACTTAACTACAAACTGGTGTTGTTGACGCTTTAATCCACTGCCCTATACTACGAACGATACGCGATGACAGGGGTTTGCAACACATGTGTGGATACACGGAACTGTGGGACGCTCCGTTCGTTGCGCCATCTCTTGTCCACCCGCACGAATTAATTCCTAGACCAAATAGAATTTCTAAACGAACTAAACGTATGTATGTATCTACAATCTAGAAAATCTTGCAATGGTAATTAGAAATTGAAGTGACTATAAACACGTTATGATTGAAACAAAAAATGTAACACATTTATAATAAAGTAAGTATTACGATTACGATCTGTACAGAACCTCAAAAAATAATCTCGGTGTGAATCATGCAAATGCTGCAATCGATTATATGTATGTCTACAATTTATTCATCTTTTCTACTCAAAAACTGCATCGAAAGGTGTTAGGAAGTTTACACATGATTGACTTTACCGCAACACAAATGGCTCAAATTTGCATCCAACTCAAAGTGTCAGGGTCAATTGAAACCAGACCTCCACATAAAGCATCACAACATATAGAGTACAAACCCAAACTAGTAAAAGAAAATACGAAATTTGAGAATAATATAGCAAAGAGTGCAGGAGTAATAGTGCTCTACACATATTGTAATCAGTGGAAAATTACATTTGTACGGTAATATTCAGTTCTATACTGGTTACAGATATGTATGTTTGGTACACGTAGTCCAAGATCGATTCACAGTGAAAGGAGATTTTTCTTCATTTATACACTTTTATTAGTCATCAATTCCTAATAGTCTAAAGGACAGAACGTAGATAATAAATAAAACTATTCACTTTCTCAAACTTTTCATATATATAACTGTTATACGCAGATATATTAGGTAATAAAAAGACAGAGAATACAAGAACTGCGCTGTCAGAGTGGAAGAGAAAGGAGGACAAGCATTTATTTACAAACGAATATCATGCCCCTTCGACACGTTAGTTTGCTCCTCTCTCTCCCTCACTTACTTAAAAAGATGTTTCATTATGTATGTATAGAATTTCGGTATATTTTGCCCTTTTATGGACAATCAAATATTTCACCAAAGTTTGCTACTATGATCTCCTGACAAACAAACATACGCTGCCTGGTTTTGAACCATATTCATAAATAATAATCATAGTTTTCACGTGCTTCTTGGCAACAGTTTTATAGTTTCCCTTCTGTTCCCCATAAATGAGAAGGAATACATATACATATATTTTGCTTTATGACAATATTGATAATGCAGATTTTGAAGGAAGGCTGAGTAGTTTCCGTCATAATTAATTTAATGAACAAGAACACTTATTAATTATTAACTTCTCAGAAGTATAGTTCTAGTATATCTCATATTCTTTACATAATTAACATTTTTCGCAACACCCAGTTTATGATTACGGAACTCTAAAAGCGGCCTTAAGACCACAAGTTCCCCATTACTGCTGTAGTTAAATATGTGTCTTCCATGATCGTAAAAACTTAATGTTCATTGACAAAGAGCTATTGTCAAAAACAACGGCATATCCACGTCACGAATAACACTGAGTGAATTTTAACTTTGGTTCTTCAGATTTGCATTCCGCTAACTTAAGGATTTTACCTAATCATTACCATTGATGCATATTTACTGAAGTCGATATACCTGTCAACACTTCGAACATTTTGTAATATTTCTTTTTGTTTCATAGCTTGTTTCATATTCCTCTAATGATGTCAACTCTTATCTACATTATGCATTATTTGTATGTGTAACTTTCCCATCTAGAGTAAAGTGTTCCAGGTGTTAACTGCTTCTCTACCTAAACCTATGCGGTTGTTTAATATAAATATCATATTCGACTCCCTAGTCATTGTACAAATGCCAGAATGATAAAGCGGTAAATATTTCAAAACTTGTACCATAAAATACTTAGCATAGTAAAATAGAATAAACACAGTCGGGATATCCCAGCTTTAGTACAAACTTGATATTTTCAGATTGTTTAGAAACATTTTGGAAGGGGAAGATTTGAGTATATTTTGAAGTAACTTCTGCAATACTCAAAATTTACAAATGTACCATGGCAGGGGGACTCGGCTACTAAAATATATCACATGCTGCACGGGTTTGTTGTAAGACTGGTAGCGAGTAGAAAAATAATGCCAAATTTTCTGCTCTCTATTCCGTGTATTGCTGGAGTATTTTAATAGTATATAATAATAGTAATAATAATAATAATAATAATAATAATAATAATAATAATAATAATAATAATAATAATAATCCAACAAATTTTCAAACTATTTATCGTGGAGATGCGCACTCGTAAAACTAAGATATCTGCGCTTCTAATTTCAAGATATCGCCTCTTATTAACAACAAGAACATAGAATTAATTAATAACAAAATATATTACCGGGACCTTCCATAAAACTCAGAGTAATCATCGACAATGACAGACAAGTTATTTGAGAATAGTGAATAGTGTCCGGAATTACGTTGTTTCTCTCATTATCAATAATTTGTTACAATGGGAGAAAAATTGCCATAAATAGAGATTACAATGTCGGTTAATGTCCGATCAAAGGCAATTCTGCATTGTTAATATGCTATTTATTTATTGTTTTAATGAATTGGTATCAGTTGCGGAGTAAGTGTAACCTTTAAACTGGAACGATTCACAGATTTAAAACAAAAAAGTACAACGAGAAACCGTCCATTGTACGTAATAATTTGTTTTGAGTATAAATATGACCAATACAAGATGCAGATGATGGAGAAAATGGTCTGAGATATAATGCGCAAACTATTGGATAAGAACTTTGAGCGTGGAAAATATTGATGAGGATGGAGGGAAATTACGAACAAAAAGCAGTAGATAGCAAAATAGTTACACAACTTGCATACATAATATGCAATATGCAATAACTACACACAATATTCAGAATGACCAATATTACGAGACCAATGTCAGGTTGTATACATAATATGCAATATGCAGTAAAAACACACAATATGCACAATGTCCAATATTACGATACCAATATTAGGTAAACGCAAAATGTAAACATTTGAATTTCCCAAAAGAACAATAACGATTCCGAAGAACTGGCTTATTCCAGAAAGATGTACATAAGAAGAGAAGAAAACTGGTTGATAAAATAAATAGCTGCGTAATACCAGGGGTACTGTAAATCTTTAGAAGGCATCGTAGAATATAGCTACGAAGCCAATGGAGAAAACAACGAATAACTTCTACCACCGTAAAGAGTACATTTAAATGTAAATACAGTATTTGTATTTCTACTGTAGATTATCGAATTGGCGTGTACTGGTTCTGACCCTAACATAACGGCGCCGTATAAAGCATTGTCAATTACGCTCAAATATCCTAGGTTTTGTTCTAATTAAATCTTAAGCAGATGAGATTCGTTAGCAGAGTTCCTTCACATCACGTATTACCTTCATGCTTCCCTGTTTAAGTGTTGTGTGATCCTTTCAAACTACTACTTACACACCGAACCAATTGTAATGTTAAGGCCAATCGTATACCAAGTGGATGTAGTAGTCACCATTAGTACATTGTTACTACATTTATATATCGTTTATTAAATTTATGTATATTATATGGTGTACTAGGGTAGCACTTACGTGCGTAATATGAATTATTATTTAACTATTTAAAAGTATTCTTTCCAAGGTGGATGAAATAGTAATAAAGTTTGAAGAAGATTTTCAAACGTCTGAAGGAAAAGGTAATTATACTGTTTTCCGAATGCAAATTGATGTAGCATCATGTTATGGTTTCAGTACAGAAGAAATGCTGACTAAAGCCAGGTAGGTGTTGTGCGGTAAAACTAAAAAACAAAGAGATCATTGTATTTAGATTTGAGGTGTATCCAGCTTCTTATAAACTGATAATTCAAAATTCAATTCATTTAATATTCTGTTAATTTTCGGAAACATTTTCTGCGTTTGCCTATCAATTTTGTCATTAAACAATATTCTTTCATGTACTATTATATTTGCTTTTGCGTTCCTAACAAAAGAGTGTACTTTACGAAACTTTCGTATAAGCTACCTATAAACATGCAATAAATCTTTCCTCAAGTCGGTAAGAATTATAATCTTATTGGGTGTATATCATTTATAATCTCTCTACTGTCATCTGTGTGTAAAAACAGTAGCATACAAAGAACGTTTATGCATGAAGGTTTAAAAGCTATGTGGTATATTTCAAATATGAAAGACGTATACAGAAAAAATATAGACAAAATTGATTAAAGTAAGATTATAACAAGCACTTTGATTTTCTAGATGCACATATATCTGAAGAACGATTATTTATACGATTTCTCCTATTAGAACAAATTCAATATGAAATAAGTTTATGTTTTACGTATTACACTTTTGCACTACAATTAAAGAAGGGTAAGTAACTACCTATAAATAAGAAGTTCCTGATTATCAAACATTCGATTAATGATGTATTGGGAAGAATGGCAGCAATAAACAAAATAAAATTGTGGAACAAGTTTTTGCTTTCATATAAAATAACAGTAGTTCTACTGGAAGTTATATAACTAACTAACTATATGGCCTATGCAACGAGGAAGTTCCAATGGCGCCTTCACAAAATCTCTCTTACTGACTTCTTTTCTTAGCCAACTGGATCCAGTTTCTACTTTGGATTTCTATTTCTGCAAGATATATTTTAATATTGCCACCCGTCTATGCTTAGATATCCCTAGTGGTGGTTTTCCGATTGATATTCCAACTAAAACTTTGAAAGTGTCGCTACTTGCTTCCATCCTGGGAACAGGACATGCCCATCCAACCCTTCTAGATTAGTTGACGTTAACAAATTCTGGAAAAAGTATACCTTATGCAATTCCTAGTTATGAAGTTCCACCATAACCCTCTCCTGTTCCTCTTGGGGCTGAATATTCGTCCAAAGATCGTGTTCTCAAATACGCTCTACCCTCAGAATAAAATACTATGTTTTTCAGCCATATAGAACAACAGAAATTATTATTGTTTTTATATTTTAAGTTTTAAGTTTCTTCACTGAATTCGCGAAGAGAAGAGATTTTGAACTAAATAATAACACGAACACACCCGTCTTTCTCGATATTTAATTTCCGTCGTATGTTGGTAATGAATGCAGGTATTTGAAAGTATCCACTTTATCAAAAGTATTATCCGAAATTTTAACACATTCATAATTTGCTGTATTACGATCCCGAAAAACTTTAGTTGTGTCTGTATTAACTTCTATATCTATGTCTCAGTAAGCATTTACTAAACTGCATTTATTTCTATTGTTTTCTCTCATCCACTAATAACTTTACATCATCAGCATACGCAATAATTTCGTGGACACCATTTAACTCTATACCATGATTGCTATCTTTGGTTTTTATTGCATATTCCACAGCAAAATTTAATAATAATTGCGAAAACGCATCTCTTTGTTTCAGGCCATTTTCCACGTAAAACTCGTGGACAAAAATTTCCTATCCAGACTTTACTTTGGCTTTCATTTAAATATGTCTTCACTAATCTAATTAGCTCTTTTGGTATTTAAAATCCTTCAAGAATCCTCAACAATGTCTCTCCTCTAAACGAGTCGTTAGCGCTTCCAAAATCAATACACAGTTGCAATATTGCATTTCCATTTGTTTTCGAGTGTTTGTCGATTGATAAATATTTGGTATGTAATAAAATGTTTACTTCCTAATGAAGTGTTTAAAAGGATTTTATTGGACTTGGTAGCAGAAATATATTTCATCAATTATTACAGCCGCTTTTCTTGCCTTTCATGCAAATTAGAACACTTATTGATTCTTAATACTTTTGTGCAATTCTTCAGCTCCAGATAAGCAGAATGATTTTCTATACCTTTTTCAATAACTTCTCGTCTAAAGCTAAAAATAACTCAGCCGATAATTCGTCTAAATTCAGAGATTTCTCTTGCTTTAATTAATTATAGCGATTTCTACTTTTGGTCGATTAGGCTCTGGAATATACTGTTCTGTGGCGTGTATTTTCCTTTCTCCACGCACATTTGATTTTGGTTGTGTGTTAAGCAAGTCCTCAAATAAAGTTTTGCGTCTATTCTATATGTTATCAGTATCAGTGAAGACTGTCCAGTCATCTTTCTTTATTATATAGGCAAGACGATAACATCCTTTCTTAAATTGATTCATCACTTTATGCATATCACGAATGTTTCTATTTTTACAATTGTCTTCAAGGTCCTTAATTTTAGCTTTCAAAACATTGCGCTTCTTGTTCTAAAATTCTGGAAGTTTGCCACCTGATTACAAAATTTTGTGTAGCTATTTCATTCAAATATTGCAGCCAAAATAATTTTGCGCGTTTTCTCTTATCCTCCAGTTTAATGCAGTTCTGGGTTAACCATGACTTGTTCCTACGAATTTTCTTGTATCTCTACCTCTAACTCTAATTTGTATACAAGTACCATCATGGCTAGTGCACTTTGACCCTTCTTAAGTTGAGAATGTATACGAAAATTCAATTTGGTATTCCACTCTCTTTTAATTTCTTTATATTAAATCTCTATGTTTTCAGCCATTGTACATCTCCTTTTCAAAACTATAATATCTCTCTTATTATCGCTGCTACCAGGTAGTGATCATTGTCACAATATCTCCCCTAAACGAAAGAACAACAATTATAATATATTGTCGTTTTCTATATAATAAACGTGACCAATTTGATTATGTGCTTTTTTCGTCTCTGGTGTCCATGTGGTTTTATGAACGTGTGTATATTTATGAATATATGGACGTATGTGAGACTTTAGTACTCTTCACGATAACGTTTTTAGATATTAAGTTTGGATGTTACAAGTCTAACACCGTTGTCATTACTTTAATATTGATATATTCGTTCCCTATAATCGGTTTGAAAATATCCTCTCTTCCTACCTTCGCATTGAAATCCCCAAATATAACGTTCATATGGAATTGTGGGAATTGGTCAAATGTCCATTTTACGTCTTAAAAATCATCATTCTTATCTTCTTTTGTGTCACGTGTATTTCAAACAATAATTTCACTCCACCGAATCTTAAAAGTAATAAAAGGAGATTTAGTAACAAATTCAACCCGCTTAATTGTTGATATCCGTTTGTAAACGAGAAACCCTATTCTTAATTGGTGATGTTTTATTTCCTTCTCTAAAAGAGTTTAATATATCAAGAATTGACAGTTCAATTTTCTTTCTACCTATCTTCTTGAATTTCTATTAGCTGTATCGTGCTTTCCCCAACTCAATCGTTACAGATTTAAACATGCCTAACCTATAAATACTTCTAGTATACTATGTTCCAAATCTCATGTACATTGTCTTTTACTGAGGTCGTGCCAATCTACCAGTCCTGATAAGATGACAGGGGCCCACATTATACGATTAAGTCATATCCAATGGGAAAGTAGTTAGTATTTTTATAATTTACACGTTTTTCATATAATGTTTGTACATCATGTATCTCGGTCTTACTGTACATATTCTGCAATAAAACTAAAAATCCTAAACAAAAGTCTATTTTATCCTTTCATACTATCATAATTGAACCTCAATATAAATTAAAGTACAAAATAATGAATTATCTGATGACTTGTCGTTTATCATATTATATATGTATAATTCACTAGGAAACGGTCCCAAGTGTAAACAACCAATTTGGCTGGTGTCCGAATATGCGTTACGGGAAAACAAAGTCGGAGATACGTATTTTGGCGTTTGGGACCATACGCAGAAATTTCCGAAATACAGGGCCCCAAAGTGGCCCTACATGCTATAACTAGGAAGTGAATGATGTTATTTATACGCAGTAAATTTGGCTGGGGTCCGGATATGTGTTACGGGAGAGCAAGGCAGGAGACACGTATTTTGGCGTTTGGGGCCATACCCAGAAATTTCCGAAATACGGTGTCCCAAAGTGGCCATACATGCTATAACTAGGAAGCAAATTACGTTACTTGTACACAAACGGTTTGGCTGGTGTCCGAATATGTTACCGGGGACCAAAGTAAGAGACACGTATTTTGACGTTTGGGCCCATAAGCAGAAATTTACGAAATGCGGGGCCTCAAAGTGGCCCTGCATGCTATAACTAGCGTAAGGCATTAGGTATTAGGCTCTCCAACCTTGAAGTATAATTTGGTTGTGAATGTGAGCTGAATCCATTATCTTCCTTGCAACGTTTAGAGCAAGGGGAATTTTCGAGAAATTGTCGATTCAAATATAAAAGGCAATTTGCATTCCTATAGTTCTGCAGGATCTAATAGTGAGAAACATGCGAGTGAATGTGTTTCTTTTAGTGGTGCTACGAATCAACGGCAACGATAGTCAAGACAATTAAGAGCACCTTACTTAAATTTACCTACACGGCCACCGATACATTCGGTTTGAACCAACATAAGTGAAAGAATACCTAAAGTAGGTAATAAATTCATGTAGAGAACAAGCGGAGCAAAAAGGTGTTTGTAACATGTGCTATGAAAAGCAGTACGAGAGTGTTGGTTTGAATTGGGAGGTTTATTTATATTGGAAGTGTATGATTATACAAAAAAAAAAAATGATTCTATAAGAGATGCATAAATTGAATAAATGGATGGTAAGATTTTTTCTTAGTTCTTGGTGTGAGTCTTCAGCATGGATGTTGATTGATATCAATATAACGACTACATATTGATCACCGTTGTTCGACTAAAGTATATATTCGTAATATATAAAAAAACGTGAAGTTAGGATAGAATTCATTCTACCATATTTATATTCAGTTGATGCGCTACTATGAAAGCGTTTCAGGATAATGTAAGCTTTTATTTGATATTACCTTTTCAGTATTCTTCCTTCAAATAAATAACTATAGTATAAAAGATTCTGCTTAAGTATACTTTCTTACTAAATTATTCCACGTTTTGTTAACTAAGAATATTAATGAAACATTTTAGATCTATAATTTCAAACATAGATGCAATAATGCGAAGAAATGTAATGATTTCACTTGAAATGTAAACTTCACTAATACAAAAGTTTGTTGAAAAGATATAAAATATTATAGGATTGATCCTGTTGAAAATGTATTTCACTATGATTCAAGCCATCAATTGAGATCTTACAAAGAAAATTATATATCAAGGACTGGAGTTGCTTATGAGATGGATTGGCACAAGATAAAAGGAATTAATTCGCGACAAAAGGTAAGAGGTAATTAATCATTTTAAAGATTAAAATTAGCAAATAAGCTAAATGTAATGTTCTAACATTTCTGACCTATAATATGTTATTATTCAAAACAAACATTTCAAAGTCAAATTTTAATTAATATCATTTTTAATGTATTAGAACTAATCTTCCCTTAATATCTCGTAACAATTTTAATTTCTTATTGTAAACTAGCAAATATTTCTAATTAGAGCCAAGTCATATATTTGGAGTTCATGATTAAGAATGTTGTATTAAAACTTTCTATTAGAGGTGAACAGCATCTTAAAGAAGTGGGCCACCCTCCTTTCAATGCCTGCAAATTGTAGTTTTACTATTCCATCTACATTATGTGGGGGCTCAGTAGTACAGCGTTCACATCCGGTGCTTGAGGTTCCTGGTTCGATTCCATCTCTCGCTCTGTAGACCTTGTGGTGTAGAAGCACCGTGTAGGTTTTCTCGGGGATCTCCCGTTTTCTCCCACTTTTTTCATCCCGCCATTTCATTCATTTCTTATCATCACTGTCTCCTTTAGCCTAATTGGCATAATCATGGGTAGTAAAACTGAAGGTTTTTCGTTTAATTTTTAAATGCACTGAATGGGAATTGAATGGTAATTCTTAAGATATACATTGTCAATTACTTTATGAAATGTTTACACATATTCAACTTTACCCAAACTATTACCTTAAAGTATCTCTACATATTGAAATCTTAACTGTTTAAAAATGAATTTTTCAATATTCTTTTGAGGCGATATTCTGGACGTTCTATGATGTTCTATGATTGTGTACAGTAATATCGAGAACACATGTTGCAGTCGTTGACTGATGTTGTAAAAAAGTTGAATCGCATTATAGGCATTTTTTATATTATTTTTAAATTAATTGATTATTTTGAATGTGCATATAAATCATAATAATTATATAGAAACTGTAAACTGTATTAAAATCGAGGAACTGAAATAATTGAATCGTTTTATTTCTAACTAGCATATGACACAAAAAGAGTTTTGAGAAAAAAAAAATAGGAAAACTATATTACACACACTAGGTTCTTCGCAAACGTCTCTTTATTCATAATATTCGAAGTGTACGCAACAGCGTAACATGCGCAGATATCTCACGAAATATCTATCTATGCTTAGCGAACACAATATTGTCTTTGACTGTGTGTCTAACAAAACTTGACATGTGTCGTTTCACATAATAATAATAATAATAATAATAATAATAATAATAATAATAATAATAATAATAATAATAATAATAATAATAATAATAATAATAATAACCTTTTCGTTTGTAGTTACATCTATGTGGATGTTATTTACCATTTTCAGTGCACATTTTCAGTCCACAATGCACATTTTTACCTGAAACCAAATTTTTCCTTTTTTGTCACTTAGCGCGGATTTCATATTCAGTCCAACATTGCCTCTCAATACTTATCCATCACTAAACAGCCTATAGCATGACCCTCAACTGTGCATGAGATGTTGTTAACTAATAACGCACTCAAAAAAACATTTGGCTACACTGAATAATACTGATATTAATAATAATAATAATAATAATAATAATAATAATAATAATAATAATAATAATAATAATAATAATAATAATAACACTCTTAAGTGAATTGATGAAATTCTGAATTTCTGTTTAACCATTCCTGTTGCTGTGACACTAACATAAACTAACAAACTTATTAATTTTCATAAATAAAATATAAATATAAATTTGAAATCTTTCACAATATCACATTCAATAAAAAACGTACATTTGTTTAGACCAAAGCGTTCATTTTCAGTAGCAAGACAGTAAAAACATAGACGTAAGATCTGTATATGGTCAGTCGTCTTTAGTCTAAAAGTAGTATCTCACGAGCACTTCTGTTAAGAAACAGCTAGAAACCCTAGCAGATGCTTAGTCGAAAAAAATTCTACACCCAACACAATTTCCACAGATTTATACAGTCCGTAGCAAAAAACCAGGAACATGAGCATGTGAGTTCATTGCGAAATTATGCCTAACAGCAAAGGGAGTCAACATAACGTCTAAGTGGCACGAATCACTCAGGAAAAAACTCGGCATCTTGACCTGCACTCTTATTTTGGAGGAAAAGACTTCGTCGTTTCAGAATAAATTTACATGTTCATGTTGCCGGCTTTTTGCTACGGACTGTACAGAGAAAACTGTATTTTCTGTCCGTTCTTTATATAGACACTATCGGAAAGATTTACACTCCTACATGTTTTCCTACTTCAGCTCATAATATCATACGGCCGGAAAACTTTCTCCATATTAAGCGCTCCACAAACTTGAAATTATCTCCGATCACAAAGAGAATATTTCGTTCCACAGCCCGCTCATCCACGGATGGGAATCGTCTCTTGTTTAAAGAGGTATATCACATGTGGACTTTAGGGGAACGTGTTGGGGCACACCGTCCTCCAAGAAAACTTGTATAACTTGTAGATCGAGAATTCAAAATTCGGTCTCATATGACTCTTTTAATTATGTTTTAAACATGCAGATATGTTTAAATAATAAATTGTGTAATATATGTTATACACTAAAGGTTCAAATTTAATATTTTGGTGCTAAAATTGGTGACCATTGTATATATTCATTTTTTCTTTTCCATGTTAAATTTATTTTCACTTTTAATACTAAAACAAACTTCTCAGTTTCAAATGTCTCTACAAATTATGCAGATTTGGATGACTGGGAACATAGACTTAAATAAATGGAAGTAAGTATATAATTAGCAACCTATACTTCAAATTAATTTTGGAAAATATAAAATGCATTTCTACTGCAATTATGTTTGATAAGCAGTTTTTCTTAGAATACTGACAAATTAAATATATATGTAGTGATGACGGGGAATTGAAGACGTAACCTAGTGCTTCTGACAATGATATATCAGTTTATTTTGATTATTCTTTTGCTGCAGTTTCCGAATCTGGAGAAGAATCGTTTTATATCGTCAACCATTTCACCCAAATGATGAAAATGTTTCGGGTATTTTCAACTAGGACCTGTGAGGTATCACTAGAAACAAATCCTCTCAGTTCCTGTGTTCCTGGTTCTTCATCTCAAGCAGCGACTCTATCAATTCTTTGCCGGCTACGGTGTCTCAGTGATAGAGCGTTCACCTCTGTTACATGGGGTCCCTGGTTCGATCCCAGCTCACGCCACGTGAACTTTGTTGTAAACAAACATCGTGTGCATAACCGTTTGATGTAAAACTTAATTATTTCATTTTTTCTATCAATTACTTATGTTCATCACAGGCAGCTATACCGTCAATTGCTTGTGTTCTTGCGTCTTTGCCACACACAGCTATCCTGTCAAATACTTTTGTTTCTCGAACTTCATTAGAAGCAGCCATATTGTCTGTTTCTCGTGTACCTGAAACTCCATTAGAATGACCTCTGCATGCGCCATTTGAGTGTTCCATAGGACGAAAAATGAAGAGAAGCACTTATTGGAAGCGGAAGAATTGCTAATTCGGCAGTACATCATTCATATTTAATGAATGGAGACATAACTTTGTCTCAAGAATTTACTATTTTAGAATATGCATACCATTTTTTGAAATATTTCTTTACAAATGAACTTATATAAAATTGTTGTAGAAACAAATATATACTGTACCAAGTTGAACACAAGCAAGGCGATTAATGTGTCTGTGCTTGATATTCTAAAGTGTTTGATTATCAAAAGTTTGATATTCTGATTCTTGAAATTTGCATGATTATTTCTGTGTTTCATTCAAGTAATGTCCGTGACCTCTGGGACGAAACTGTGGGAAATGACTTGATTAATGAAACACTCTGAGAAGATATTTGAAAGACTGGGGAGTGTTTTATGCTTCAATGATAATACCAAACAGCATAGAACCCAACTTATGATTAGCTTTATAAACTGCTTTCTGTTTTGGATTATATTAACAAGAGATTTTTACATAATTTCATGAGTGGAAGGTTGTCAATAGATGAACAAATACTCTTAACACAATCTAAGTACCACTTGAAAGTTTACATGAAATACAAACTTCATAAATAGGGATATATAAATTGTTTGTTCTCCCTGATGAGATATGCAATGGTCGCAAAATTTATATATATATATATATATATATATATATATATATATATATATAGTGGCCAATAGAATCTTGCCTGGTTTCGTTTTGATAGCGAACTTGACTTTAGAGTGAAGCAGTAAAGTAGTCATCAGGCTCTAAAGAGATACCACTGTAAAATCAAATATATAAACCCTTCTTTGATCGAGTTCACATCTCTGCATTTCACAGTTTGCCTGCTCAAAAGAGGTATTAAGTGCTTTGTACAAAGCAAAGGAAAAGGAAAGTATTACAAGTTTCCCATAGACAAGAAGTTGCGAAATAAACCTTGTGTTTTTCCTAATGAATTGTAAGTAATTATTGATGGTGAAGATCTACAAATTATTATCTTAAATTACAATCCATATGTATCCCTATTGTCTAACTTTGTAGGCGAGTTACCAAAAGATATGGCAGGAAAGAGAATCAGCATGTTTAAGTACCTATATATTGTGCCTGTCAGCAATAAGCAAATGGGTAATGTTGAATTGCAACACAGTAACATAGAAATATATCGTATCAGAATGACGTCAAGGAAGTTGTATTTTTGTCTTTTAGTTCACTTAGTAGACATTTCCGTTATACGCTCCTGGGTTCTTTATTGTTACGTATCAGCAAGCTAAGAACGTAAGTCTCTCTAAGATAATATGTTCAGAGTCGTTTTAACATGTTGTCTCATTCAACTTGGCTCTAGGGTAAATAAACAGGACAGAAGCAGAGCATTGATATTGAAGAACATCGAAAAAATCAAGGGTTCATCTATTGCACCGAAGAATGATAGACTGGATCCAGAGGATCACTCGCCCCTACGGAATTCGTCAAAAACCACATGCAAGCTTCCATCATCCAAACGATACACTTTTTTTTTGACAAATGCAAGATACAGTTGTGTTTCAATGAAAAGAAAAACGTTCCACACAGTTTTGCTAAGCGTGACACAGAATAATTAACGTGTTTAGGGCATTCAAATTTACACCTATTGTAAACTTGATAACGAGTTCTTAATCACAAGAAGCGAATAATTAATATTTCCTGTGATAACTTCTTATGTTATACTCCTATAAATCTAAGGAAGAAATATTTACAAACTGCTTGCCATTAAAAAAAACATGAAGAATATGGGCAACACTCCATATATGCAAACACCATAAATTGTATAATAAACACGATAATACTTGCATTTTTTTCTCAAAAACACACAATATATGAAAAAAGGTCTGATTAGAATAACTGCGCATTAATGTTATCGAAAATATTCATACGTTAGTTAGTTTATGGTAGCAACATATGAACAAGATTAAACATATATCCATATTGTCACCTGTATAGAAGCCACTGTTATTTTTAATTATTTTTATTTTCATTTTCATTTTTACATCTATTTTTTATTATATTTTTATTTTTATTTTTTTATTTTTTATTTTTATTTTTATTTTATTTTATTTCTATTTTTATTTTTTTATTTTTTATTTTTATTTTTTATTTTTATTTTTTTATTTTTATTTTTATTAAGTGTATTTCAATGTTAATGCTCGTGACTTGCTTACAACATCTCGGGTACGGTTGACGGTGATGCAATATAATTTTCGGTGATGATTCTGCATTAAGATGCTAGTTCAAAGGTATGTTGATAAGAACTGAAGGAGTAAATGTAAAGCTCTTGTTACAATAACTTTAAAGTTCGATGTTTGACTACACGTTACTCATTTATAAACCGTCTCGTAGGCATAAAAATCTAATACGAACAGAGTTGGAGTTCGATGCCTTGTTTAAATATCCATCAAATAAAATGGTGCAGTATTTCTAATAACCCTCTAACAATAACATTACAGGTTCATAAGCTGATTATATAGCATCAAATTAAAAACCGTCTGGTAAGGTTTACTTGCACTCTGCAATGTCTCGTAATGATATTATTATTATTATTATTATTAATATTGATATTACGTGGGCGTTACATCTCATAATGTTGTTAATTCAGTAGTTTCTCAATTATATTGGGCTGCAGATGAAATAAATACTTATGCATTTTTATAATAGTTAGAACCTTATTTGCATGTATTCCTTGCTTTACGAGAACAAAACATATTCAAGTTCAAAATAACAAATTTCCATTCTCAAATAAAGGCAGTACGCTAATGTGATAAACTGCGTGCACATTTAAGATTTGGAGAAGTGTTCTTCGAGCAGGAAATTGTACTTTTCTGAACTTCGGTAAGCAATATTAGACATCAGACTATATTAGGCAATATTAGACTCTTTCCGAACAGTTATTACTTCATTCGGTGAAGGTGTGACTCGCGAATTCAAACGATGCCTGTTTAAGTCTATGACAGGTAGAAACTTTTTTCTGTTTTAATTCGTGAAATGGAAATGTTTATATTTTATCTTTGCCTCCTAATCATAGACTGAGATGCTTGGATGCTGAAATAAGTATATTTGACTATAAGAAAAGATAGATAAATTATGTGACTCCTTTTACAATTTTAAATACCTTGGTATATTGTCACCTCTCTATGACGGCTCAAATGGGTCAGATTTCTAGATCAACCTTTAACTCTGTCCCGTCTCTTTTAACTAATTCCAATAGTTTCTTACTGTATCACATACTACTTACAGATGTTGTATCTGTTTTCTTAATCTTCTCTGTCCATCATACCTGAGAACGAATAGTTTGATATATAGGCTACAGTGTCGATTTTGAAAAAGTAAGACGATCTATTGGATCAATGAAATATGTTCTTGTATTTAGTTTAATATCTAAGAAAATAATAGAAATGAGTACTGGGTTTCAGAAGCTGAACAACCTACCTAGATGAATATTATATATTCGATGAATTTGTACACAGCTTAGGTACAAAAATCATTTCCATTTTCATTTCCATATACTTTTCAATTAATTCAAAATATAAAGAGCACCAATGGCACGAATGAATTACACTACTCGTCTTTAAAACCATCATAAAAAGTAGACCCTTAGGAAATCCACATTCACAAAATACGTACATCACAGAAGGATAAACAATTGATTTTCAGGACACCACCGTGAATAACAGGGGCGTGTGGTATGTCAGCTAGTGATTGCAAGATGTGCCACCCAGAGAGTAACAGTTCACTGGTAGGTGACTGTTGTTGTCTGAGTGTGAACATGCGGTTAAAAGATACCCGTTCATTGAACTCAGCATTCCTCTAAGCAGGTTTTGACTTTAGATCGATGATAAATAGTGTGATGTATCGTCCGACGCGAGTAAAGTGGACATAATGCGACCAGAGGAAACTGAACATGGACGCGACGGCTATAAAAAGAACACTATGCAACGCACCCAGATGACTGTGCGATGAGATGGGTCAGAAGGACGTTTTGTTCATATTTACCTTGCTGATAGAACACTGATTTCCCGCACCCTAACCCAAGCAGTTTTTACAAACAGTCAGTTCCCCAGTTTCATTTCTGCAACATTTGGCAGAGTATTTGTGCTCATATCTGCGGCTTCAATGACAGCGTAGGATAGATATATTATATTACAATGATGTCGCGAACGTCCCTCCTTTACAGACGCATTGCAGGATACAAAGTATCAGTCAAGTCTGCTTCTCCCTGCAGCATCGTGATGTCGAATCTACATCAGGAAAAAACTGTCACATTAAATTGAGCGGCGCCTGCGTTATGGATCTCCCCGGTCTGATGATGGGAATTATCATATAAGTACAATGTGTTTTCTTACATGTTCATGTTTCATTTGATGGAAGTTTGTCTACCTAGCTACAACTTGACGGGGAGCTGGATAAGTCAATGTTCCCTTTTCTCATTTAACAAAAGATTACATTTCAGTACGGTAACACGCACCCTTATGTAGAATGTGTTATACTCCGTTTCATTACCTACCGCCTTCCCCCGATTCTTCGCTTATTGAACACATCTGGTCGATACTTAAACAAAGACTCTCACAGCTCTAAAATTAGAAAGTAAGAGTTTATGAATTATGACATCATGTGTATAGGTATATGGCTTATCATATCCCAGGATGGCAGGGAATCACACATTCTTTCCATGTCTTGCACTGTTGCTACTCTTCTGACCAACGCCAGTGGCCTCACATTCTACTGATCATTTGAAGATACTTGCCCCTCTCACCATGTTGGTACGTGTAGTACAAATGTGGATTTACATGGCATCGTAAGTGTCACTGTACATCCCAGCGAACCCGAATACTGTGCATTTGTCATAAATATAGTTCATTTTATATTTTCTTACATCTCCAATTCTGCATCCTCAATCCTACAGCTTCAAAATGAAACGTAAAACTATGCTGAAAAACGAATCGATTTTTGTCGAATATTTAAAGATTTATTAAGTCACAAACATAGCCACCTTTATTTATATTGGGTGTTGCAAAATAATAGTTACAATACTTGTGAGATGACACAAAAAAGAATAGCCCTTTTGAAATTTCGGCTATCGAACATACATTTGGACATACAAGATGACTAAAACCTTTGACAATAATTTCAAACTCCAATAGCAAAGAAACTACACAACATAAAGAAGGCAGGTAAATAATTAACTGACAAGGTCTATTAAATTATGTATGTTTCACAAGCCTACCTTGCAGGCGCAAGGGATTCACCAAAGTAACGCAAGGAGTCCCGGATATTCTTCCAAATGAAAAATGATATTAATAAACATAAATTGATAATGTTTCTACCAGGTAATAATAATTCCTTTGTATTAAATCGATATGTTGATCAAATACAATTCTGCCGTGAAAATCATGCCCGTTGTGTGTGGTTGCATAATAGCCAGGAACGGAAAATGGCTGAAGTTACGTTCTGAGTATAATGTGTAGCAAATTTGTAGTCAAATGCTCTAGAAAGAGAACTGTGGTGTCTATGGACATAACAGATGAAACAGAGTGATTTACAAGTGTGAAAACATGTAATGCAAAATGCTCAGAAATGCACTAATACTGAGTAAATGTGAGTTCAAACCATTGGAAATGTAAGGGAGAGCATCAAGAATATGAAATCAATTGCCAATTCACCAATAACATTCCCTCAATCTTCGCAATGTGATGTGACGGATGTAAAGCAATAAGGATGCCACAACTGAGACGAAGTTGAAATTGTGCAAAGGGACTCACGAAGAAACTGGGGAAAGTAAAGAATTGTCACTAGTGATATCGCATGATCTATATTGAAATATGACCAATGTGAGTGTTGGTATCAGCATGTAGCTAATCGACAATTTTCAACATATTCCACTGTTCTGGAACACCGTTCCACTTACGCAAAAGGAGAAAGCAATGTTGTATATTCTGCTATTGCACTTCACAGTGGTCCAGAAAAATTTCAAACCAGGCTAAAACCTCAAAATTCGAAATTATCACAAATATGAAAGACCTTAATCATTTAATAAGGAAAGATGTAAGGTGTTTGCAGGTTTGGTCCTACAGTTTGGACAAAAGTGAATGATTAAAGTCGGTGGAAGAAGGCCATGTACCTACTCCGGTAGCAGACACAAACTTCATGATGTGAAAACGAAACAATATTTCCTTGTTAGACGTAAAAAATCATTGCGCAGAACACTGTTATACATTTATCGTTCACGACACGTACATAAGAAACCAACACGAAAGAAACAAAGACACCAAAAGTCAACATTGGATTGGTTTCCTTGAGAACGAAACGTCCAGCGAATTGACTCGTATGAATTGGCTGGTACAAAACATTGTACTAGTCAATTCAGTGTACGTTTCTTTATCATAGAAATCAATGCGATGTTGCCGTTTGGTGTTCGTGTTTCCTTTTACCTTTCATAAACCTGTAGAACCCTTCTTAGTGTTGTTTTGTATGACATGTTGATAATGACAAGGAGAAACAGTCATTAGCCAAAATACTACTCGCAATATATTACCCTACTCACATACAAATATGACTTTCAAACGAGATCGTTCAAATACGGGCAACAATCGTCCTTTCCTCTAAAAGATAAGATCCTCTATTCCCACATCCAGCACAACTTAGAACTGGAATCGAATGAACTCAAAATAAAACTCTACATGAAATTCAATATCAAGTATACCAATTTCGGTTCTCGATCTAATTTTATTTATCCACATATTGACTGGCACAAGAAAGTATATTAGAGTTCTATGTATGTGTCGTGAAAGATGAATGTATTACAATATTCTGCAGAATCATTGTTGTCGCATGGATACGAAACATTTTGTTTTTAAATCGTGAACTTTGCGTCTGCTACCAGAGTAGATACATGGAATTCTTCCACCGACTCAAGTCTCGCACAATGGTACTAAGTTTATGCCTAACTCTTAGGAGCTGCACGAAAATCTACATTTTTCTGCAAACCTTACATCTTTCCTTATTAAATGTTCAAGGTGTTCATATTTGTGGTGATTTCGAATTTCGAGGTTTTGACCAGAGTTGCAGGGTGTCTGGGCCACTGTGCACTGGTTTCATATTGTAATGCAGCACAAAAGAACAAAATAGTATCCATCACCACCTTTGCTCGAACACTGTTCCACTCTCGCAACATACAGAATTACTGTAACATGTTCTAGTACACATAGGTCACATTCTTCCACAACGTAAATAAAACACAATTCAAACCATGACCCCCCTCGCCTGGAGTATTGTCCCAGACTTGAAACATGGGGATTATCTGTTTAAATTGGTCTAGTAGACTTCTTCTAATTGTGATACAACTTGAAAGTAACATCATATTAGCAGGTCCAACCTCTTCGGGAACAATATTACGTACTTAAAATAAAGGAAAATAAAGCCGCTAATTCGTACAGCGAACATTCAAAAGAAAAATAAATAAAAGCAAATCGGCACAGTTCGGACTACCGCTGCAACAGCATCCGAAACCAAAAGAAAATGACTTGAAGAAAGGGGACAAGAAAACAATTTAGCAATTAGAGCACATTTAACGAAAGCTTTATGATCTGCTCTACTTGTGGCTTGTAGCTGTAATTAGCCACACCATGCAGTGCAGAGAAAGCCTCATAAACACTGTACTGTTCAGAGACGTTGGAAGATTTTAAGTGACTTCATAGCCGTTGACGTCAATACAAAGATGAGAAGCCTAACCTCTCTGGTAGGTAAAAATCCATTCGGCATATCACTAATGGTTACAGCAGCGGCATTGATGCGATTTCCAGCAACGAGGTCCACCATGTTCTACGAGTGTGTCAGTCACAACTACTTACATTCCTCCCCACAAAAAGAAATCCTCCGTTGTGAGGTCAAGTGACCGAAGTGGCAATGGACGAGGTCCATCGCTGCCAATCCGATGATCGCTGAAAACGTTGTTAAGTACAAGCTTGGTTTCACAGTGAAAATGCGCGGAGAAACCGTCGTGCTGTAAAAGGATATCTGAGAGCCGCACGTTTTCTAAAAGGTCTTAGAGGTTGTACGAAAATCTAAGCTTAAGAGAGTTGTTATTTATATTTGATATATATATTTATATTTGATGTATATATATTTGTTTGACAGTTTCCATGAGGATAATCTATGATAAACTGAATGAAGGTTTTGATCATATTAATATATATAAATACGTTTGTGGTATATCAGTCTTCACCGCATTCTTCACAAAATCTAATATTTGAAACCGTTGGTTTTAATTGATTTGCTTTGTAGGTAGCTTGTTACAATTATTGCAATATTATTTCCTTAAAAACAACTGTGTATGAATTATTTAAAAAAGAATACAGAATATCACCAACAAAGTAATCGTCCTGCAATTTTTCAGATTTAATGTCGTTCATCTTGTAAACTTGTACCACATGCTTATGTTTTAATTTAGATGGAAATATCATAATTCTTATTGAGTATTTTAAATGTTTGAAAAATGGAGATATTTTTTCAAGTATGCTGAATTAATAGTATAATGCGGAATGTTATTGTTTTGTCCTGAAGATACTAATGGCCCAAGTTTACTTATGACCTCAGCAAATTAATTTTCATATTCTACGTTAATTCTTACATTTTTACTGTCCATATTATGATCTAGGATACATTCTATTGTATTAACGTTTATATTAATATTATTTAAGAAATATGAATATCAAAACTTCAGCGTTTATGTTCAACGAAAATTCTATTTATTATATTTTTGTCATAAACGTTCGAAAATATCCCAAAAGTGCGGTCTCTATTGCCAGAAGTGCTATTTTCTGCCATCTCAATTATCATGAGGTTCTCTTGAAACATATAATTTCCATACATGGCTAAGTTATCAGCTTTCTTAAATTTTTGAATTATTTTTTATTAACTTCAAATATTAAGAAATACATAAATAAGGAGTCACGTCTGATTAAACACATCCATAATCAGTTAGTTTAGCATGTAAAATACAGGTTCAAGTGCATTTTATGTTTATATTCGCATTATAAGTATTTTCAACCAAGCAAGTTATAGTCCTTTTGTGATATATGAGTTTAGCACAATATAACGTTGTGGGGAACACATTTAAAACGCAGATTGTAGCAATATATTAGCAACGAAGTATATTTCTGAGAAGAAAAGAACATTAAAGATTTATAGTTATAAGATGTACTTCGAGTCATATTATGTTGCTATTGTTAGGATTTTCAGTCGAATACTTTTTCGCTAATTACATTAGTTTCTTTTAAGCTTTTATGTACGTGACCAGGTGTAGCATACTCGCTAACGCTCTATTCTTCGGTGCGAGTGGGCCCGTGCTCGATTCCTGGTTGGGTCAATCGGTCGAAAAATATAAAAAAAGCTTTTTCAGGGCAGCCATCATGAATGAGGATTTATTGGATTTTCCTCATTCTCACCAGGCAAATATCGCACCAATGGTATATCACTTATTGTTCCCAGGCCACTTACTTTCTTGCATTTACCCCGGATAGTGTGCCAGTGGATGTATGTTACTTGAAGCGTAAATGGCCACAGATGCCGACATCTCAGAAATCTAAATCCTAAAACCTATTCCTATTACATGTAAATGATTACTGAATTAATTATATATATATATATATATATATAAGAATATTACAAATCTCAATTTTACAATTTACAACTCTCACTGGATATTGTATACTAGAAATGTAAATAAAATTATAAAATAAGAGGACGTGCTGTTAATAATAACTTAAAACATTTTTGAAAAGCTTAGTGTTTTCATTTTCTAGGTTACCATTTACTCGCCATATGACATTCCAGGAAGATTCTACAGTCGTCGTATTCCTCATGATACTATGAAAACAAAAATGCGATTCGAGATATTTTCTATATTCAGTACCAGCGCTGTTAGAAGCTTATTTGTCTGGCAAAGGAGATGTATGTTTCCTAATGAACTAAAACTGGAACTTTCCAAACGTTATACTTTTAATTTATGTGTTATGGAATGTAGAATGAGGACAGCACAAAGAATTTGCAATTGTACTCCTCACGTTTATCCAAATTCAGGTAATGTATTCAGTTAACGCTATCTAACAACGCTTGCACATAATTATGAGATATACTGCTGAAAGCAAAGATGGAAAATGAATATGTCGGATTGCATCTTGCAGATAATTGAATTAGAATAAGATTAACAGTGAAAGACTCAGCATCACTTTCCTTTATACACAACATACTCGTGTGACGCATCTGTTTTGCTGGTCAAACACAAGTACTCTTTACAGATAATATACACTTTCATTCAGTACATACTTCCTTCTTTCAATGCTGCACTTCGGACACATTCTAATGATGCACGTTTTGTCTGATGGTCTGATGTTTTGATAATTAATTTCTTATATCAACATAACTTTACTTTTCTGGAAGCAAAATGAAATTTCGTTTCCTCGTAATTAGCCATCCAATGATTGAGGTGTAAGATTCTATTAGCTATTAAATGTTAAATGATATGTAACACTACAATATGATGATGTTTTATTTACAGATGTATGTGTACTGATACATCCTAAATATGAAAATACTTTAAGATTTGTTTGATTAATCTAGTTTACCCCGAGCAATTTATGAGCTATAGAGGTGGGAATTCATATTTAAGTTTTTCTTCAGGAACGCGATATTACTCACTCACGTTTCCAGAAAATTAATCAGTGTTGCTTTCATGTCCTATTTGAAAGTCTTCTTTCTATATAAATTTACCGTTATTCGGAAATCTCTGAAATTGAATGGATTGAAGACCCTGTCTTTTTTAAGCCCAATCATTTGTAAAATGTCAAGAAAGCTCCGGAATGGACGTTAAATGTTCAAATTTATAAATATATTTGTTTATCTCTTAATAAAAATAATTATCTGCAATTTGCAAAGGAAGCAAAAGCAACAAAATTTTAGGAAATACGGTGGGCATAAAGATTGATACTTCTGAAGAGCTACTATTTCCATTAACATAAACGGAAATTATTGTAAAATACTCCTTACTTCTCCTTCAACAAAATGTTCCTTACTTTTTCCTTCTTCTTCTTCTTTTTTATTATTATTATTATTATTATTATTATTATTATTATTATTATTATTATTATTATTATTATTATTTTATTGTAATTATTAGTATTAATATTAACAATATATCTGAGATGTTTTGTAGTATGAGTCTTTCCAGTGTAAGATCAGACGGGTTTAAAAACCGATGGAAGGAAAGAAGCAACAATTACTTCACAACCAGCACAGTGTTTTTGATTCCATAATAAACAAGAGCTAGGACACATTGCCAGCCTCGACAGGGTATAAAGGCCTGGACTGAAATCAATATATCTACCTAAATCGATTTAGACAAAAATGTAGTATAGGTATTACCATATTATTATTCAATGCACACATCATAGCTGAGTGCCTCTTCAATAATAAAGTAAACGTCACACATTGTGATCCAAATAAAAAAAAAAAACATCCCGCTGTTACAAAATAATGGTAACCCTTAAGAAAGAGGTCTCTAGAGAAAGTTATTGGAATTTACTTGAAACATTTTGATATTCTAATTACTAGTAATCTTAGCATTTACAAGTTTTGTAAGTGCGATGTATGTTAAGCAAATGAAACATGCTTGGAATCGTAAGAATTACAGAAAGTGTGATCTACAAATATAGATATAGTGTGTACGCTAAATTAAATATGCTAGAATATAAGAACAGAAACATACATTTCGTGATTTAGGTTGAAAGGTTAACTATATTTTAAAACCTTATATTTACATGAAATAAATACTTGTGTACTTTATATAATAAATATAACTTTATTTTCGTTTATTACGGGCGTTGCTTTGCGACAACAACGTGCGTTCTTGTTCAGCATTATCAGTTTCTATGCGCAAGTGTATACACACAGGCGAATGTAATAATTCACGCGCACATTTAAGGTGATGTAAACATTTCATGGCAAATTTCTTTTTATGACGTGTGCCATTAGAGTCTGCATACTTTAGGCAGTTGTTACCTTACTAGCTGCAGCTCTGACTTTCAGATTGAAAGGTTGCGCGATTGTGTCTAGATCAGGTAAGGGAGGATTTTCTTATGACTTAATCCATCAAATGGAACTGTTTATCTCTTCCTTTTTCTCTCGCAGTCCTTGATAGAGATGTTTTGGATGCTGAAATAAATACTTAAATATAATGAGGAAAGAAAGATAAATCATGTGATTCCTTTTGAAATTTTAACTATATTTTCATCTTTTAGGCCGTATCTACATCTGAGATTGCAACTTCTCAATCTCATTCTCTTAGTATATTTTAATATATGAGTGTTCAAATTCCTATAGTTCCTCAGTGAATTATATGGATCTTGCAAATGTAGCGTCTCTATTTTTCTCGTCTCTCTACATCATCTCTGAAGATGAATGTGCTTTGAAATTGGCTACAGAAAAATTGTAAAAACTAATACAATCTACTTTATCACTGATTCATTTTGTGCGGTTTAACTTAACATATAAGAGAATAAATTGAAAAATTGAGAATACGAATGAAGTACAAAAGCTTAAGTTAATAAGTTAGTAAATATTTTTCAGCGTGATCTTGAAAAGAGTTGCATGGGAGGTTAGAAATGAAATGTTAATCGGAATACATAATAATCCATTTATTGAGAAAAAAGGAAAGGAGAGCAGGAAACAACTGCACCGACTCTACAACGACTCACCAAAGGTAGTCGTCAACCCTGGTTCGGCTAATAATATAAGTAAATCTTTAGTGGCAGTAATCGTTTACACCTTAAAATATCTTCCGTAATTATGTTCACTAGTATTATCACCTTTTCTATTGAAATTACAAGTCCATGATAAGTGTTAGATGATTTATTCGTTGATTCTCTTTTAACGTATATTCACACAAAACTGTCTTGCAATCAAAACATGTTCATTGAGTATCTATAAACAACTACATAGCAACCAAATATACAATAATAATGTATATTTCTTACATATATTAAAAACATTCTTTTTCTGTTATTTTTAAGTAACATTATATCAGGTATAGTGCTTGTGTAGAAGCACTTTCTGCCCAATATACAAGTAATTATCGACCGATACAAAGTATCTCGTTGTATAAAAATGTCGCCCGACGATGGGACTGAATATAAAAGTTGCAAGGTAGCTTCATTTTTATATTTAAGAACCACTGGTCCGTTTATAATGATGGTATTATATTAATTGTGTCCTTTACATTTTGATTGCCCCTCGTGTATAACTTTATTAAGTTTCCTTCATATAAATACATTTATAATAAGTCTGTTATTCCTTTAATATTTATCTTTTATTATAAAAACGTCGTCGCTTACTAATATAATCAACGAAGGGTACGAAGTCAAAAACGTAAGAAATAATTTCATTTTAAAACACATTACAATGATCAACAGATTCAATCATTATTAAAAACGGTGATGTTAACAATGTTTGATCTTTCTAGGGCGCATTATATAACAACTACGTTAAATGATATTTTTAATGTATACATCGTATCAATGAGGCGTCAGAATACAGAAGAATCTTATTCGAGTAACATATAAGGTGGCGCATGTAGACAGTCGTCGGATAATTAGCTTAATAGAATGAACCTTATACTTAACATAATCCTTGATAATTAAGTTTCAACACAAATCAATATAATATAAATAACCTTTGCTTTTAATCAATTATGAAGCGAATTATAATTCTTCACATTAACAAGAAAGAATTAAAATCATTTGAAAATTATCATTTATTGAAACAAACGTGATAAAGAATCTAAAAGCCATAAGGGTTGTTTTCATTATTGACATTAACACATAAATTTGAAGATAAATGTTCATAAGAATCTATAACTGATATGGGCTTAACCCTTACTACATCAACTGCAGTCAGTTTAAATTCGTACTTGCATATGATTCTAATAAAGTACATTGTACTGCACAATCGTGATTATGTTCCGCATTATTTTGTACATGAATTGCATCATTGTTTTGATTTTGATACAAAGCGCCATCTCTTGAATTACGATTACGTCTATCCATGTAGCTTACTGTATTTCTGGAATTTTGCCATGTATTTCGACTGTTTTGAGTGTACTTCGGTTAAGTGATCTGACATAATTATTGTCACGATTGATTAGGTTAGGTGGATTCCCAACATATCTTTGCCTATTTTGCTCGTTCTGATTGTTTAAATTTGCTCGATTTGGGTTATGTTCTGTATCGTTCACATTACGGATATTTAGATTACGAACAGGTACAAGTTGATCTGAATTGTTTTTAATTTTACCTACTCCCGCTTGATGATTCAGTGCCTGGTATTGAGTTTCATAACATTGAACAAGCATTAATAAGTGATTAAAACTCATGCACTGCGTAGAAAACAGGATCTGTTGTAATTTAAACGGTAGTAAATTTCGAAGAGATGCAATCACTCTAGATTCCGATTGCAGTGGATTTACGACTTTTAATTCGTTATACGTATTTACAACAAAATCAACAACAGATTTGTGCAAACGAGGATTAAAACGTTGGTTTCTAATTGTGGCATCTCTGTTTGCAAGTAAAAAGTCGTTTTCGTAATTTGCAATCAGCGCGGCTTTGAATTCCTCATATGTATTGACGTGATCTCGTACTGCTTTAAACCATAAAGAACATGGTGGGAGTAATAAATGAGGGATTAGTTTCATATATTGCGATTTATCTATACACATTATACTGCATTCATCCTGAAATTTCTCTAGGAAAGAAGTAGCATTTTCATTACATTTACCACTAAACTTACTCATAGCACGTATTTCACTCATCTTTACACTTAACTTTACATTCCTTTCACCATTTCGTGTTCGCGTTAAGTGACAATTTCTATCTACTGCGTTATGCGTAGTTCCACCATCTCTTTTCCGCCCATCTGTATTCCTTGGATGAATTCTTTCCAAAATAATGTCCTCATCGGATGGATTACTTGAAGAAGAGATAACGTAAGGTCCACGTTGATCTGCTGTGGGTAAATGCGAGGTCATCTCTTGTGAACAAGGGAACTCCAAACGATCATTAACCATGTTGTTGTGGTATGCGTTGTCCTTAATCTGTAACGTCCTAATCTCCTCTTGTAAGGTAGATATCAATTGAGTATTTGCACGTATTTGGTTAGAATTATCTGTGACCTGAATCTTTTGCTGATGAACAGAAGATTCTATTACTTCCAAATCCTTTTTTACACAATTGACTTCTTGGATTACATGGTTGTAATTATCCTGGCAATCTTTAGATAATCTTTTTAGCTTTTCATCAAACTGTAATGTGATATCTCTCACCGCCTGGATAACAGATTATTTCGTCTCTTCTGATTTTTGATCTATTTGCTCTAATCTTCTACTCAATTCTTCTGACTTTTGATCTATGTGCTCTAATCCTTTACTCAATTCTTCTGACTTCCGATCTACGTGCTCTAATCTTCTACTCAATTCTTCATATTGTCTACTTGATTCTTCGGATTTCTGCTGTACCGTCTGTTTTAATTCGTTGGACATCTGAGCCAAATTTTGCTCCATGGCTTCTAAATCGTCTTTTCGGCTTTGTTCCTGTCGCTGTAGTGCCATTAAAATTTTGTCTTCTAATGTCAAAATTACGTATGCACGTATTTGGTTAGAATTATCTGTGACCTGAATCTTTTGCTGATGAACAGAAGATTCTATTACTTCCAAATCCTTTTTTACACAATTGACTTCTTGGATTACATGGTTGTAATTATCCTGGCAATCTTCAGATAATCTTTTTAGCTTTTCATCAAACTGTAATGTGATATCTCTCACCGCCTGGATAACAGATTATTTCGTCTCTTCTGATTTTTGATCTATTTGCTCTAATCTTCTACTCAATTCTTCTGACTTTTGATCTATGTGCTCTAATCCTTTACTCAATTCTTCTGACTTCCGATCTACGTGCTCTAATCTTCTACTCAATTCTTCATATTGTCTACTTGATTCTTCGGATTTCTGCTGTACCGTCTGTTTTAATTCGTTGGACATCTGAGCCAAATTTTGCTTCATGGCTTCTAAATCGTCTTTTCGGCTTTGTTCCTGTCGCTGTAGTGCCATTAAAATTTTGTCTTCTAATGTCAACATTTCGGGTGTAATGGGAGCTATATTTTGCTCGTTGTTAACACTGTCAACAGTTTCATTTTCTACTATCTCACCGATCATAATTTTTCTTGTGATTACTCTGCCACTTCTGAGAATAGTTGAGTTCGTATTCATGAACCTTCTTACAGATGTAAATTCACCCTTACTTTAGACTTCGGGATATGAATTTACAAGAATTGCGGGTGAGGTAAACCAAAAATTTTACAACGACTCACCAAAGGTAGTCGTCAACCCTGGTTCGGCTAATAATATAAGTAAATCTTTAGTGGCAGTAATCGTTTACACCTTAAAATATCTTCCGTAATTATGTTCACTAGTATTATCACCTTTTCTATTGAAATTACAAGTCCATGATAAGTGTTAGATGATTTATTCGTTGATTCTCTTTTAACGTATATTCACACAAAACTGTCTTGCACTCAAAACATGTTCATTGAGTATCTATAAACAACTACATAGCAACCAAATATACAATAATAATGTATATTTCTTACATATATTAAAAACATTCTTCTTCTGTTATTTCTAAGTAACATTATATCAGGTATAGTGCTTGTGTAGAAGCACTTTCTGCCCAAGATACAAGTAATTATCGACCGATACAAAGTATCTCGTTGTAACTCTTCAATGCAATATATGAAACAGAAAATGAAATATATGAAATCGAACCCAGGAAGATGTCAAGATTATAAAACTACTAATCTCATAACATATACATAATTTATTGTTGCGAATATTGAAGAAAGTTTGTATGGAGAAATAAAAGAAAAAGCTGAGTGGGAACACCTCTAGTTCAGAAAAGGTAAGGTCACAAGACACCTAATTGGTATCGGTATTCAATGAAAGCTTTATGGAAAATGGAAACCGTGTATATGTGTTATTAATTAATCCAGAAAATACATTTGAGAAATTATTGTTGCAAGTTTTAAAAACGTTACGTTGGAATACGAAAATCGAAGACGGACTAAATTTTTATATATGGACCTCCAAGTAAGTTTTGTTTTTGGAGACGTAATGACAGACGGAAGTGTAATTGGAAACGGAGTTCTACAGCGATGTTTTCTCTCCAACATTATTTAGTGTACGTCAAGAAGACATAATTGAAGAAACAGTTGAGAAAATGAATATGCTGTTTAGGTGAGTGGGAATCATTGGTGATTGGAAACAAATCATAAGTGTCAAGTATAAAAGTAGTAGTGGAAAGAAAAAAGATCAGGTGACTAAGTTCGGATACCTCGGTAGTACTATTATTGACGATATGAAGTTTGAACATTAAATACAAACAAATGTAGGAATGGCGAAAAAAAATTATCACAAAGAAATCTCTATTTTCTGGAAGTTTGAATACAAAATTGAGAAAAAAAAAGACCATACACGGCTCTCGTGTAATATTTTAAGGTTTTAGGTAGAAGCATGGAATTTACACAAAAGTCGTGAAAACGAATGAAACCTTTCGAAATGTGAGTGGGAAGTAGAATGGAGAAGATTAGTTAAGCCGAGCGAAAAACTAATGAAAATTTGTTTCAAATGGCGGGGAGAAAAGAACAATTATATATAATATTAAGAGAAGATAAATTGTTTGGAACATTGGCTGAGAACGAACTGTACTTTGAGCTTCTTGCTATAGTGCATTGTGACAGGAGGGCAAAGCTGAGGCTAATAAGGGGACGTTGATGGACCTTATCAAAGGAGAAAGTAGTACATGAACGAACATGTAGTTGTACATGTAGTTGAAGACCATGAAGGTATAAGTTCTCAGTTGCAGATAACAACCTGCAAATAGTTGCTTCATTCATATAGTGTTTATGATGATATTTGAAAGTTAATTGCAATCATAAACACAATTATTTTATGAACGCTGTTAGCCAGTGAAAAGTTTTATGGCCGAACTCTAAAGATTTTTATACACGTATCCCTTTGAAGTTTTTAACATAGACACTCTCTATCTGTCCATCTACAGGTAGATCTATGCAATAAATTAGAATGTTCCATATCTTTCGAAGTTAGGGTTTTCTTGCATCTCACGCCCAGAAATGATTGCAAATCAGATCAAAGTGACATATGAAAGAAAGAGCGTAGTTAAAGTATATTAAATTGTACTGGAAACGAATTCAAGTTGTCAAAGCATTAACAATATGCAATATGAGGCAAATATATCTTGTAAATTTGGAATGGGTAGAAATTAATACATCGTATGCGGTGGGGGTATTTTTGGTAGAATCGCATATATTAGAATCGCGGTGACCATCTTCAAGTTCGCCATCCTTGATTCGAACAATATTATTCCCATTCAGCAAAAGCGTTAAATTGCAAAAAATAAAATGCAACGGAAATTTTTTATAACAAAAATCCTCATAATCACACTTTCGTAATAATTGAATATATGTTGTCATATGATAAGTACTCTCTACTCTTATATAATTAATCATCTGCTGAAGGTAGATCAAAGATCAGTCATTGTTTACGTCAGTACAGTAAATTGAAATTTATCACATCATTGTATATGTTGCAGGTTCTTATAAAATTTGCGACCTCAGCGGACTAGGTTGCCTTTACAATAACAGAGGTGAGTTGAACTGGAACATATATAACTACAGTTTCTACATTAGGCAGGATCACATGTATTAATGTAAGAAATACAACAGGAAAGAATATTTGAAGATTATCCTTTCTGAAGATTAAAATGAATTACTATTTTGTCTTACCTGAGGCTTATCGTAAATTATAAGAATATAACACATAACGCATGCATTTCTTATAGATATTTTAGATAAAAGTAGTTCCAACGCATTAGGAGTAAATAAAAATTCACTTGTCTAAGGAAGTTTAAGCATTGCACGTATTAAGTATTTTAACTAGAAAAATTTAAAGTTCAAGTTATAATGTATTGCATTTTCTTATAAAAGACAGTTATTGGAAGGCCCATTCCAATTTGTTTTTAAAATAACGTACTCCTTTAATTGGTGATGTGAACTTCTTAAAAAGAGGGATGGGCGAATACCAAAAAAAAGTATTTTGGATTGCCCTGAAGATCATACAGAAGTTCTGGGAAAGAACAGTAGAAACTTTGGACTCTGATTTTATAATATTTGTAAAAATGAGAATAAACACACTGTTATAAGTGGAATAAGTATAAATTACTTATTTTAAATCTAAAAGTGATAGATTTATTTGATCGTTACATATAGAGAACATACCATAAAAAGTCATTTTTGGAATAAAAAGGTATTCATGTTTGATAATCTAAATTCACAAACAGTTTATACAATAAATCGGATTGAGACTATTTCGTTATATGAAGTAATGCTTCCGGTTTGCATAATACTACATAATTCTTACCCACAATAAGTGCACAAATTCACTACGAAAAGAGTAAACCATAAAATACGTACTACGACCAGGAGATAGTAATATTAAAATATTAACTTCATTCAATTTCAATGTATAAAATATCATACATTTTATAATATTAACTTCATTCAATTTCAATTCCAATCCTTCCTGTATAAATAAAACGATATTTCGATATTATAGAAATAGCTCACTTTAATAATAGCCCATATTTTTTTTAAAATTAGAAACACGTATTCCCTTATATTAACTAAGAATTTATATATAGAATTTCGTATGTCTAATTTAAAAGCAACGTTGGGCTCCTCTTTTAGGTAATATTTGTTCGTTGTTGATGATGTCCCAAACTACAATCATTGTAAACTAAAATATACATAATCAATTAGGTAATTTAATCAATGCCGCTCTACATTGTGGTGGAACTACATATTCAACACTAGAATTAGTTCCTTATATAACTTCAGTTTACCTTCATGTTAACTCCACATTAATTTAATTTTATCTTAGGCATTGTTTCACAATTATTTATTTTAAAACGCACTCATTTTTTGTAATGCACCTAGGAAATTCACAAGAAGAAGAAAACACCGAGCCACAAATATACAAGCACCAAACTAATCTAACTTAAATGTAAATTACGATTTTAGTATTCATGGAAATAAAGTTTGGAATTCATACCGATCATAACTCGACATCAACAAAACTCCATTAAGTATAAACAATTATATTTGCACATACCTGCTTTAGTTCAGTATTTTCTCTTCTACTTATAACATTAAAACAATAATTTCTTCGTTTATATGATTCGTTTTCTCATTTACTTGAATTTACGCAGCCCACTTAAACATTGATCATGAATACTCCACCAATAAAGCACAAAAATTGAAATGTGTTACCCATCCATAACACTTATCCTTTAACCTTACATTATTCCTATAATAATTAAAGTACGTATTTATACATTTTAGTGATTGCTTCGGAAATGACTTATCATTTGTATTTGTATTATACTTCCTTTTACCATTTGTATCACACTTCCTATATACACTTATGGGGAATTAAGAATCGCTTATGTAGAAGTTAGAAAAATTAGCAATACTTTAACCTCTTACGTATGTGCCATTCTCAAAATAACATTTGAGCTAGTCATATTTTTTCGGTTTCCTTTTTTTGGGGGGGTTCCATTGTTATCACTCTCGTCTTCGAATAGTACCATATAAAAAAAATCTATCATTACCTAATTTCAGAACTAAGAGTTTCGTTTCCACAGGTAATAAATTGAGTTTTGACTATTTCGTTTCTTTTAATGGCGTGTTAAAAATATATTAATAA
The DNA here is from genome assembly GCF_964235325.1 of Thermobia domestica. Classification (NCBI taxonomy): domain Eukaryota; kingdom Metazoa; phylum Arthropoda; class Insecta; order Zygentoma; family Lepismatidae; genus Thermobia; species Thermobia domestica. Next base: position 52,587,520 of record NC_137454.1, on the reverse strand, counting down.
TTTTTCATCAATAGTGTGATGCCCAGCAACACAACGCAGGGCAGGTATGAAACACGTAGAGCAGCATGAACAATAGTCTCCGATGCTGATGAAAAGCTCTACATCTCGTAGTTATTATAGGACGTGCTTACGCGAACACATCACATACTCAATAATTGTTTAACCAATCCATGATTCCATTACTTTTACTCGAGTGTGCAATGCACTTTAAGAATATTTTCTTTTGTTCATAATATTTCCTATTTTCTTTAAGAAACGCACAAACTAAAACATTCAGAAGTTGTAAATTTTATTTCTCTCTTTTTCGTAAGGGACAATATAGTTTTTTTCTCGCAAGAGACCAGCCGGTGCTTTTCCAGACAGTTTAACGACAAGTATATTTTGATAAAACACAAAGTAAGTGAGGACAAGACTCTTGTGTGAATCTCAAATATAAATGGGCAGAAATGCAGTCAGACTGGGCTGAAGAGACAGCCTAAAGACAATTACAATATATTGATTTTCATATTTGGATTTTATGCATTTTGCAATTTTACTGATAACGCCCAAATCCAACACTGAGAAACTTCATATTTCCTAGCGACAATGAGTCAGTGTACTCCAATACAGAAACATCGTTAGATCTTTCTTCCAGTACAGTAGTGATCAGTGTTCGATAATTAATACAGATTTAAACTGTGGTAACACGCAGAAGGGCATTTAATTATTTTCCATTGCGCGAGAAATTGAATCATTTACTACGAGAACGTTGTTCAACAGAGAGAGATGCAAATAGAGAGTTTCTCTATTAATGCAAATTCCGTATTATTTATGCATATCTGAAATATTGTACATATACAAGTACTTTTATGTGGTTAAGTACTAAAATTTATACATTTGTCTATGTCAGTTCTTAATCCCATATTTGTAATTAATTCATTAAAGTTATCTAATAAATCTGAAGTTCTTTTTCGCTATTATCCAACAACAAAGATCATGTGCGTACCGCAAGGGAGGTACAGAATAGTTGCTAAAACAATAACCAATATTTAGGTCAACTACCGTGCACACAGCAGTGTCTAAAAATATATTAAATAGGATATCCATTACGAACATCTCGCAGAGCCCAAAAAAATATTTATCTTATATATATTGGCGAGTGTATGAAAATAGTATTTGATTCCGGTTTCTTTCTCTTCCTTCCTTCTCTTAGTTTTCCTTCTTTTTACCTAAAGTACCATGGCGTTTTCCTACCATTGAAATATTAGCTGATTTCGTTCTTCAACGTTTAAATTTAGGGTAAATTATCAACTCAAGAATAAAGATCCTCTTCCCTTAGAAAAGGAAATACACGTTATTATGTCTATTGAGAACTCGGAAACTACATGAGCAACGCACGAAAAATAAATTAATGTCAGCAAAGTATCGTTTAATTGTTCATTATTATGAATATATTTTAATCACGTATTAATATATCAGGAAAATGCTAACAAGGTTGTTTTGCGGTAATAATTCATATAAGTTTTGGAAAAAGAACCAATAATGTATCTGCATCCTTGCCTTATTAAAATGATTTTCCATTTCCTTGCTTTTCGCTGATTTCCTTATAAAGTTGAAGATTATTAATAGAATAAATTATAAATTTAATAAGTGCATGCAGCTACTATTGTGTAGCTGCATTAACGTATATGCTACTCACGTGAAACTATTGCGTCATTTTGTTTCCAAGAGAGCATCAAAGACTACAAATATAGAATTAAAGATATTGAAGTAGCATGTGAAATCGGTGTTCTTAACGCATACTATCTGTACTAAGTCTTGCTGCTTCTTGATGTTGGTTTGAATGTTCAATCTTATGTATTAAACGATTACTCTACGTGCCATAGTGTGAATTCCTGCGATTACGTTACCGTGCACACACAACCATAAATATTAGAAAATGGATCGATCTGGAACAGACTTCGAACAGACCTGGCTTATATTAGGAAAACTCAGGAGCCCCTGGGAAATCGAACACCTTGAACCGTCGACCCACGCTCTTTTACGACCTCCATTTTAGGGGTGTATTTGTTCCCTTTTATGAGCACTTTTTAGGATGTACTCGTTCGCTTTTATGAGTACATTTTCAGGAGTGCATTCGTTCTCTTTTATGAGCATATTTTCCAACCCTTATTTTAACATAGCAGAGAATACGAACACATAGGAACACACAACTATTTAACATAGCAGGGCTGTACTCGTTTCAACCCCTATTTTAACATAGCAGAAACTACGAACACATTGTAGAGCATAAGTATAAGTAACATAGCAGGGATGTATTCATTTCCATTTATGAGCATATTTTCCAACCCCTATTTTAACGAACACATAGAAGAGCAGAGAATACCTAAGATTCATTCCCTTTTATGAGCATTTTTAGCGGTGTATTCTTTCTCTTTTATGACCACTTTTTCTACCCCTTATTTTAGCATAACATAGGAGGGGTGTATTCGTTTCCACCCCTAATTGAACATAGCATAGGTTACATAAGACTACGTTTCAACCCGTATTTAAACACAGAAGAGTATGACTTATTTTCCACCCCTATTTGAAATTATTAGAGAAATTATTTTCTTTTACGGGGGTAGCAACCTCCAACCCTCCTCTTTTCTCATTCAGGGCTTGGGACTGGATATCGTGGAGTTTAAAGAATAACACCATCATCATACTCTCATAAATGAATAAAGCATAATATATCATTAGCATCAATCGTGGTGAGTGAGAATTTGTTTAAGGAACAACGCAGTGAATAACCAGATGCACGAAATCACCTTGAATACGTCTATTGTTCCATGTATTCCATGTTTAGTTTTAAAAAAAATATATGGTGTTGTATATAGGAAGGTATAAAATAGCTATCGAAATACTCTCCCACTCACATATTAGATATATAAACAGCAACCCAATGTTCATCAGGCTTATCACTAGAATCAGTGTTTATAATTATGGCGGCTGGAAATGTATGAATAAACAGCGGTAGCTCATCTGCGGCATACACACCAATAAAATTATCTTTAGGTAAATTTTGTTGTAGTGCCTCATAAAGTTCAACTGTATATAAGATTTTTTTAAAAATTAATTAATATATACTTTTCTCTGGAAATCAATTTCTAATTCTGAAGAGAATTCACAATAAATAATTGCTATTACAGCAGATGGAAGTGCTTCTTTAAAATGAACCTCTAAACGTACACTTTCTTGGCGTTGTGGACTAGTATGAAATGCAGCACTTGCGCTAGAATTGGAAGATAAATCAAACACCAGTAGAGTATAACCATTAGGATATTCAACAAGTGAAATATCGTTATCTTGATTAGAATACTAAATACATGAACCTGTAAATAACGTAGAATATGCTTGCATATATAGCTTATTATTAAAATCAGGTTACAATGATTTTGATGGTACAGGCGATCCATCAATATACAGTATAAAAAACGTGATACTAAAATGTTGAAAATTGAACGGATTTGTTTGATAAGTACCATTGAAATCAGCATTAGTAACAAAACCAAAAATAATATGTTTATGCACTATGCCAGAAAACAGATCTGGAAGTTTACTATCCATAATTCCTTGTGGCAGAGTTTATGTCTTCACCTACACTTTTTGTAGAGGATATTTTATTCTAAATTTAGGATTTTGTAGTACTTTATTTTGTGCTATTTTAGCTGGTGGTGAAACATCAACCTTTTTCACAAGCAATGTTGCATCTGTAATTACAACTTTTCCATCAGCATCTGCGTCACCCATTAGACAAAATGTACGTTTAGCTGGAAATTCACCATTCAGTAAAAAATTTCTCCTATTAATTATATAAGCATGAATATAACCAATAATTCAAATGACTGACTTAAAGTAGTGAGAAGAAGACGTTGTTTGAATCCTGAATTAACATCGGCCAAACTGTCCATATGCCATGCAGTATCTTTAAACCATTTTGATGGTTGAAGATGCATTGATTTAGCAGTGAAGAGTAGGAAATAAGTTGATTATTGAAATATAATTGCACTTCACTTAACATTGCAGTGAGAAAACCATTTACAGGACCAATTTTCTTATCAGCAGAAGTTAAATTAGAACCACCTGATTTAGTAAATTTACCTTTAATATATAACTTTGTGTGCAGTAAGTCCATATAGTCATCCCCATGACGGGACAACAAATTCTATTAGTGCATTATCAGATATTGAAGCCACGGCCTTATATGGAACTATTTTATTACCTATAATACTGGTTTGAGTGGGTAAACCAGCAAATACATCTTATTCTGATTTCATACACTCACACTGGACTTTTTTCTCTTTTTCTTACTATTAATATTCACACATGGTAAAATTTACAATACCGTATTACGTCTACGAAAATGTAATTTTACACATACACTGCCATATTGGAAATGAAGTGGATTGCCTGTACTATCTCTTAAATCAATGATAATTTGATCAAATTGTTTACGTTGCACTGGAACATAATAAGGATTGTCAAAATATGTACATTATTAATACCATGCTCTGTAACATTTGTATTTATAATACGTAACAATGGAGCTATTGTGTCATCTACCATTTGTGGTTCAACAATACCACTGTAAATATGCATAAGTGTAGGTAGAGATTTCTGTAAATCAGGTGGATAACAAGCATGATGTACAACTGCAATATCTTCTTGTTGTATATGATCGAAACCTAGTATTCTGGCTAGTTCAGGAGATAGGCCTACTTCTGTTTGCTTCTCTTGACCTTTAGTTCCTATATTAACCTCATTTCGTTTTACTGATGCTTTAACAATTATTTGTAAATTCAATATATCACTTTTATGATTAATTTAAGATAGATAATCATCAACATGATAATAGTGACCTGGTAAGATGTTAGTTATGTTCCAGCTTTTTGTATTCATGATACCGTAATAAATACTATTAGTATATTTGCAAACATTCTGAAATAAACTTGTATAATGTACTTCAACAACAGCTGTTTCAAACACTCCCTTCATCAGTGCAATAGGATGATATAATTTAGTAGAATAACAAGCAAGAGTAATTTGAGGAAATTATTCCATAGAAATGTTGCTAGGAAGTGTGCTCCATCATCAATCAATAAAAATATCCTTTGATCTTTTTATCCGCTTCACACCACTGAAATGAACTTTCTTTCCTTTTCTTCCAGATCCTACCAAAACCTGATTTAATTTATTTTCAGCTTTGTTTTTTAAATTTGTTTTAGCTTCTTGCCACTGATCTTGTAAAGACTATTCAATAGTTCTATTATTATCTAGTACGCCTCCTGCTACATTAATTCCTGTACGTATCAACTCTTTACCTGTACGTATCCACAGTTTTCGCACTTTGTTTTAATAAACGAAATACAGTGCGGAATAAACCTCCTAGAAATCTACCAATGACATAACCTTCTTGATATGCTGTACCTTTATAGACATTGTAACCACCTCCTGCTTGATTATTGTAGTAAGGAAAATAAGGGTTATTCAGATTTATTTGTATATACTCAAATATATCAATATATTACAATATAATATTGCTATTATTAGTTATAAGTACGCCATTTGTTGATAGCTTTACATTTACGTAGTGACCACCCCCTTCGTTCTCATCATCATCATCGTCCTCTTCTCCACCTTCTACTTGTGTGAGTTTTCTAATATATTAAATTCGTTGAGGATTACCGATGTACTCTAAGGGTATATTGGCTTTTGCTAATAATGTAGCAAAAGATTTCCAACCGGCAACTGAAATATTTTTCTTACGACATCTAACAAAATCGTATACCAAAACCACAATATTGGCACCTGGAATTAATTTATTACTAATATTCACATTTCCATTATCATCCCATATAATATTAGGATTTTGTTTCAATTTACGTAACAAAGGTCTTGCTTTACGTTTACAAATTTCAGGGAGAGTAAATAGTATTTCATCATCATCCTACTCCTCCACTTCTTCCTCCTTCTCCTCCTCTTTATCAATAGTAGTAGTAGTTGTTGTTGGTTAGCTGCTGCCGGTTTTTGAATTATATTTAAATATTTTTGTAAGACCTCTCTATATCGTACCCATTTTTCTTCTGCATTTAAACTTTTATTATTTAAAATTTCTTTAATTTCATCATCAAGAATACATATCGGTTGATAATGATGTAATTTTTCTGGTGAGATTAAAATAAGTTTTTGTGCGTTTTGCATAATTATTTAGTTAATCTTGATAATATACCTCCTAAAATAGGAGCATGCAATGCAGTAAGAAAACCACCTTTTTGTATAATTACTGTTTTTTTTTCTTTGTTTTAATGACGGATATTTTTTCACCAAATATCTCACTTCCTTTTTATATTTTTTTTAAATTTATTTATCTCTGTTTTATTTAATGGAACATGTCCCTGTAATAAGTTGTAGGAGCATTCGCAAATATAGCGAATTAAATCAGGATCTGCATTTTGTGAAATTGCCTTACGTGCTTTCGGTTTTGACTTTGCTAAAATTTTTAAGAAATGTGCATTTTCCTTACTAATCTTTTTTACGGCTATTAAAGCACAACTAGTTGTTAGAATATAAACCATATTGCAATTATTTTTTACAGCCACATAAACATAATTAAAAGGATCTGTACAAAAGATAGTTGTTCGAACTCGCTGCTCATCAGGAGTATTTTATTTTAAATCAAAAAAATAAATAACCATGTGCAATTCGAGTTGCATCTTGGTATGCTTCTGGAATAAATTTTGTATTACCTGGATACAATTATAGGGCCAGATAATTAATTTGAGCTTGGTCTCTAGGATTGTAAAAAAATATAATGACAATTTAACGAAATATCCCGCATTCCTTTTTGTTGATGAAAAATATTCTGTGTTATAAATATTACACTTATATTTCTAAGATGGCTACCCTTAGTAAAAATATCTACAATCCGATGGTCACACTCACGCATTAAATCATCAATAATTACAATATATGAACCTTCGTGTGCTAGAAATTCATTATTTTGAGGTAAACTTTCTTCGAACGTGCACCCTGAAAGCGTATCATACAACGGCTGCCATTCACCATAACACCATACAATATTTTTAAATAACTTACTATAATGGTCAAGAAATGTTTTAACGAAATATGATTTTCCACAGCCTGTAGGACCTACTACCATACATAAAAAAGCAATTTTCCACTCCATATTTTTTCTCTCTCTCTATTACACATATATCACATTTATTTTAGATAACGTTTTTAAATATTTTGCTTTATTTTCTCCTTTACATAAAAACACAACGTTTGCTGAAGAACAAATTTGATTTAATATACCTTTTGCTTGTGATACTGATATACCTCGTGATGATGATGATGACAATTTAACTAAGCAACGAAAATTTACAGTGTTGTTAGAATTTAAAATATAAAATTCATATTTTGAAATTATAAAATCTACAAGAAATACTTGTGACGACGTGCTTCACCTATAAATTCTTGACTTTTCTTTTTCTTTTTTTACAATAGAGTATGTTTTAAATCAATCCAAGAATTTTCACACTGTGGAAAATCTAACCATCTAAGTAGCTTTGGCTACATATTCACCAGTTTTTTTGTTTCAAAGGCACCGCCCATGCCTTTTTACTAAATGTATCTACAACAGTTAAAAATATTTATATTTTTTATTAATTTTTGCTACACCTTTTAATTTTCTACTATTTATTTCTGCAAAATCTGCCTGCCATAAATCGGGAATACCTTTGGTAATAACAGGAATTCTAGCATACTCTTTTCTAGCATATTTATGTCATTCATTTACAATATTTTTTTCATCCTGATAAGACATCACTTCTATGTACTTCTCCTAAAATATGATTTACATACTTTACATTGATTGTCATTTTCCATAATCTTATAATGACCCCATGGTAAAGTATGAACATTTCAATCTAATATATAACGTTTATCATCATGAGGGTCTAAGGCTACTTTTTCAACTTTCTTCGTCGTGATATTATGCTGTCTCGATTGAAGAGCGTATTGTGTTTTTTGTATAATTTGTTTATAGAATAAACAAGATTTGTACTTTCCAAAAGTAATTTGATTTTTGACAACATTTTTCTTGATCCCTTTACACGTTTTATAATCTTCCTGTTTATCTACATTTATGGCATAATTTTTAGCACGTAAACACATTACTTCACTAACTGGTTTACCTTTCATTTCATCTTTCATTTTACCTAAAACTTGCTTATTTTGTGCTATATAAAGAATGATTTTCCGCATAATTAGAAGTATCAAAATACTCATTCATGTATTTTATATCTTTATAAATATCGTCGGTTTTAATGTAGTAAATGAAAGAGTCAGTATCCATGTAAGTAATACTAATCTTATCTCCATATCGAGGTTTCATTACATTCTAATGGAATTCATACATTCCTATTTTTCATAATTCTAAAATTGTAGCTCCTACATAGATCGGTTTATTTAGAGTTACAGACTTTTTTAGCATATGGAAAAATGCAAAATTATCTCCTAATTGTACCCAATTTTGAAACTGATCTTGCACTACTAATTTTTTTACACTTTTTTCATTACTAATTAATCTTATATCAATATGTTTTCGTACATTCTCCATTGTCTTTCCGTATACAGAATTATTTAATAACTTATAAAAATCTTTTTTCAAATTCAATTGTAGAATTTGCACGACGTTTATTATTTTCTTCTATATAAGATGGAAGCCATTTAGATTGACGAAACCATAATATTTTATATACTTTTATCAATATTAAACCTTGTTTTAGATAAAATTGTAATACTCTCTAATGCAAGATATAATTCGATTTCGATTTAACAGTTAATAGTAATTTTGAATATTTACCATTCGGTGGAATTTCGTTAGTGGGAGCACACGGAAAATGAGGATGGCATTCGTGTAATTTGGGTACTCATCTAGAAAAAGAAACATTCACTATCAGCGGACCAATTGATAATATTATTGTTGCCTTGCCAATCGTCAATTTTATCTTCCCATCGAAAACCACCATATGGTAAATAATCAATCGTTGATAGTCCGTACAGATTGTTCATGTCAATATACAGTAAATAGGATTTTTATTTTTCCGCATCAAAATCATGTACTCAAGGATTATTAGCTTTGGCATACGCTAATACAGCTTGTGTGATGCCTCCACGAATCGATTTTTCCACAAACATATACATATTAATATCTGATAAAAGTTCAAGTTCAATTTTTGTCTTATATAACATGGCTTGCCATCCCAAACCAGGTGCAGTAAAACAATTAATTGGATCAATACTAAAAGCATTTATATACGTCTATCGAAAATTTTCCAATACATCTGCTGTGAGAAGTGCATCACATTTAAAATACAGATCATGGTATTCCCCTAAATTTTGACAATTAAACGTATGCCAAATCTGTTGTGCATATTGATAGTCGGTCTCGGAAATTTGTGTTCCGTTCAATTTGCTATTAAACGCTTCTATTCCAGGTAATTCAGTTTCTTTAAATATAACTAAATTTGTTATGTGTTCATAAGAATAAACTCTCTTACGGAGAATTAAAGGAAACTTATCGTGTGAAAAATTTTGCTTTCTATATACGAATTGTTCAGGTTTTAATTTTGACACCAAGTTTTCGAGACTGTACGGAACAAATTTATATAAGTCCACAAAACGTAACTCAATAGGTCTACCGTTAAAATTAAAATGTCTGTAGAATGTGATGTACTTCTCAGTCCTTTCAGCAATTACAGATATATTGCAAGGTGTGCAACCTAGTTCTTTCACGAATAAATGTGCATTATATGCAGATAAATTATGAATGAATACACGGATAAAATTACTCTCATGTTTAGTTTGCAAATTACAATTATTGCACTTAATAATTATAATATATTTTCCACTTAAATGATTATGATTTTTAATTTTTCTATTGTTACTGATATATTTACTTTCGCAAACAGAGCACTCAGTGGATAGATTATTCTCCTACAACTAAGAACTATTTAATGATATTATTGGTTTTTGTTGATCTAATATTTTTATATTTTTTTAAATTCCTTCTCCATAGCAGACATAAAATTAATTGATACATTTCCACCATGATAAATAACTAGGTCTGATTTTATATATATTGATTACTCCAACATACAATGTAACTAAAACTGCATGATATATGTTCCTGAATTTGTTTTGTATTGGATCTAATTTGTTTATTTATTTGTTTTAATAAACTTTCCAAATCTGCAACAATTATGACATCATTTTTAAATAATAATTTAGTTTACGAAATGTTTAAACATCTCCTTGTTTCTGCAAGTTAATTTTGGTTGGAGTGTGTTTTTACATAATTTCTCATGTTCATCTAATTTTGATTTGTTATAAAAAGATACTAAACATCGTCTACAAATAAATGGTTGATAAGTTCCTAATTGATGTCTAACTAAATCATTTAAATTTGAAATTAAACAGTATTGAGATTTTAAATACAATAAATCAAAATATTTACTTGCGGATATGTTTTCGCTTATACGTAATGGAAAAATTCTTTCATCATCATAATCAATGCCATATAGATTAATAGAAATTTGTTCCTTAGTAAATACGGAATTATACATATGTTCAAATTTGTTTATGTTTGCTACTCCAACGGGGAATTTTATATTCGTTTTTTTTTCAAATAGCTGTAATAAAGTATTAATATATTGTATGTAATTATTTACACGATGTGGATGATCCTTTGCAGGATGCAGTGCAGCTAAAATGCAATACATGAAATCTATCATCGTTATTTTGAATATTTAAAACACAGTCTTTAGATAAAATCCATTGATGCAATTTTATATGACTTTTCAATAAGGCATTGAGATCTTTATAAGACAAATATGACTATTGAAATTTTCTTCACAATACAATAAATCATGTTTACCTGCGGATGTGTTTTCGCTTATACGTAACGGAAAAAAATGTTTCATTATCAAAATGCCATATAGATTAATATAAATTTGTTCCTTAGTAAATACGGAATTATGCATATGTTCAAATTGGTTTATGTTTGCTACTTCAACAGGGAATTTTATATTCGTTTTTTTCAAATAACGGTAATAAAGTATTAATGTATTGTGTGTAATTATTTACACGATGTGGATTATTCTTTGCATAATGCAGTGCAACTAGAATGCAATATATAAAACATCTATTATCTTTATTTTGAATATTTATAACACATTTCCTTTTAGATAAAATACATTGAAGCGATTTTATATAAGATGATGCGGTCAATGGATCATATTTACTGATTTTAATTTCTAAGAAATGGTTAGGTTGAGAACATAGAGACCACCCTGATTTCTTAATTGCTCTGTTTTCTTGTTGAACTAAAATGTTATTAAATAGGTTGAGAATTATAGCATTCACATCTGTACTCGTTAAAATGATTTCGTTACCACCATTTGAAAAGAATCTACGTGTTTCTAAATCTACTGGCTTTACAAAAGTTGTAGCCAAAGAAAAATTTACTTTAACAGATGTATTATCTTGTTCTTGTTTTAATATATCTAGACAGTCTTTTCTTTTATTATTTAGAAAACAACCACTATCCTAATTTAATACACTATCACATTTTAAAATGTTTTTTTTTAAAATTAATATTCAATAGAGTATCAGTTGGGAAATTGATAGTATTGGGTTTATTTTTTTTCATATCTAATGTTGCTGACTATAATACTTCCTAAAGCGTTTTTTAATAGCGCAACGTTACACTAATACGTTCGGAAGTGAGTATTTAAAATATGATATTATCGTTATACGATGTCTTACCTATAGACAACTAAGGATAATACACTGATACACAGTTAAAAAAATTCAGAGCTTAACCGATAAGAAGCTTACTCTTTAAACACCAACAAGCAACAGATTAAAAAAGAACTTCGCGGTCAGTCTTTTATATCTTTGTAACTACATTGCGCAATATTGCGCAATAAGGATGATGTCTCCGATCATGTAAATCCTATAACATCTATCACTCTTGTGTCTTCAATTCCTAATTCATATCGCGAGCGATTGTGAAATTATGTCAGCAATTTTTCATCTAAAAAAATACACCAGGCTGTACTCAGTAGCACAATGACGTAACGAGAATTATCCACATATGGAAGTTATTATGTAACTGATAACAAACCACGGAAGTCTGAATTCCTTTGCAATCTTTAAATATTGTCTCCCCGTAAAAGAAAATAATCTCTATTATGTTCAAGTAGGGGTTAGAACAAGTTCACCCCCTAAAAGACCGTGGGGGAACAGTCCAGTAATCTTTGCTATAGAGGTTGGAACGAGTACACCTCTATAGTCTTTTCTGCTATGTTGGAAACGAGAACAGAACGAATACAGCGGTGTGTGCGTAGTCTTATGTAATTAAATACATATCTGCTCTGCTATGTTAAAATAGAGGTTGAAACAAGTACAGCTATGCTATGTTGCGTAGTCTTATGTAAAATGTGCGATGTTAAATTAGTGGTTGGAAAATAAGTCATACTCTTCTATGTTTAAATAGGGGTTGAAACGTAGTCTTATGTAATCTATGCTATAGTTTTATGTAATATATGCTATGTTCAATAAGGGGTGGAAACGAATACATCCCTGCTATGTTAAATAGTCTTATATATTCTCTGCTATGGTAAAATAAGGGAGGAAAACGTGGTCATAAAACAGAACGAATCTTATGTAGGCTGCTCTTCTATGTGTTCGCTAAAATGGGTTGGAAAATATGCTCATAAAAGGAAATGAACACATCCCTGCTATGTTCCATAGTCTTATGATCTGCTATGTGTTTGTAATTTCTGCTATGTTAAAATAAGGGTTGACACGGGTACAGCCCTGCTATGTTAAATAGTTTTACGTATTCTCTGCTATGTTAAAATAGGGGTTGAAACGAAAACACACCTGCTATGTTACGTAGTCTAATGTATTATCTGCTATGTGTTCGTAGTCTCTGCTGTTGGTTGAAAAAGTGGCCATAAAAGAGAACGAATATTATGTATTTTATGCTATGTTCAAATAAGGGATTGGAAAATATGCTCATAAAAGAGAACGAGTACACCGCCTATAAAGTGCTCATAAAAGGGAACAAACACACCCCTAAAATGAAGATCGCAAAGACCGCTGGTCGGCGGTTCAAGGTCTCGATTTTCAGGGGCTCCTGAGTTGTTGTGATATGTTCCAGGTCTGTTCCCGGTCAGTTCCATATCGATACATTTTCTACTACTACCATACTTGGTATATACGGTATATTCCAATAACTAGGTGAGTATTCTGAAACATCTAGAATATTCGGGTCGTTTAAAAATATTCTTAGAACAAAATATCCACATTGGAAAATGTGTGTGTCCGCATGGATGAATGATCAATATCAATATGCCTAACTGTCGATGCCAAGATGTAAATAATGATATGAAGTTAAAACCACAGGTGTGTATAACACAAATATTAAAATGTAACTATATAACTCTGATTCTATCCCTCTTTCACTTCAAGTCTTCCTTCTATTCCAGATGAAATATTCAAAATGCCTAAATATATTTTCCATCATTTTAAATGAGATAAAATACCAAACTTTATAGCTGTTCTCTTATTCTGAGATTTAACCATATTATCCTAATAATAATTGTTGCTCATACTTTCCTTCTTCCTCGTTGAATATCCCCCAAAAATCCTTGGTAGTATATTAAGACACAGGTACTGTTTACTCTACAAATTTCAGATTGCTGTAATAAAGTAGTTTTAATTTAATGTTGAGCAATCAGCCAGACAATCTGAAGATGTCTTGTTTACACATGAATATAATCTTTTTACCTAATGTTTGTTTACTTATCCTTCATCAATTAGCCTCATATTGAAAATGATCACCTGTCACCAGAATACATTTGAACCAGAATATTACTTATTAGTATTTAACTCAGCTACTGAATTATATGTAGGAAGATTGCATAGATAAGAGTTTCTTTTCTAGTTTTAAATAATTTTGTACAACTCAGTGAGTGATAAGTTGTTTAACGATTGACAGTTACAGAAGCAGGAAATCTGGAAATAATTTTGCTTGCTTACAGTTGAAGTTACAGACGTACAACCAAGTAATTTAAATTAAGACATCATTACAGAATTCCAAATCAGCCACACCCCCAAAAAAGGCAAAAATGTTATAGAGAAGAGGGGAGACTTTCACAGTAGATGATATGGAACGAAAGTAAGACCACATTAGATGAAGAAGTGTTAACCTGTAATTGTATCCTGGGGCGGCGGTGGCTCAGTGGTAGAGCGTTCACCTCTGGTGCATGGGGTCCCGGGTTCGATTCCAGCCCCCGCCAAGTGAACCTTATGCTGGACAAACACCGCGTGCATGGGTTTCCTCGGGGTTCTCCCGCTTCCTCACTTTTTCTTCATTCCACCATTTCATTCATTACTCATCATCTCCGTCTCTTTCAGCCTAACCGGCATTACCGTGCTACGTAAACTTAAAGATTTCATTTTGAACATGACCAATAGTTCATTTCAAAATTCATAAGCAGGCTCATGGTAGATCACTATTGAATTTCTCGAAAAGTGGCTACATATTGTCAGCACAACCACCGTTCATTAATCTAATAGAATAGAATAAGGATTCTGATTTCGTTATCGTCAACAAGATTCACAATCTTTCCAGTTCCTCTCATTACCGTTATTCAATCAAGCAGGATAGAGATCGGTCTCTCTCAAAGAGGTTCCGTTCAAACAGGATTACAATTATTCTTTATGTTCGAGTCACCGGCTTGCGAGGTTACATTAATGCGGGTAACTAGCAACCCGAACGGAGCTTCAACATTCTATAGACATTTATTAACTTTTACGTCAAGATTCTATTTCAAGGAAGACATATTAAGAAAAGATACAATTATTGTTAGTTTCATCAAAATTAAAAAAAAAGTATTTTTATGATTTGACGGAAAAACACGTACACTTTCAGAAACTAACAATTATATATGGGGTATGGATTTATAAAGTGAGGTATATAAAACTGGTTTCAGTAATCAGGAAAACAACACTGAACACATTACCTGAATACTTTAGTTTAATTAAGACTTAAGTATAATACGTCCCTATCATATACTGTATAACTTCATATTGAAATAATATAACGGGCTTAGTTTTTTGTGAGAAACATAGTTAAGTGAAAACCATATAGAGAAAATATAATCTTAATAATTAATTAATAATTTAAAATTTACTCATAAAGATGATACAAATTCCGATTGTAGTTGATTGGGAGTATAATTATTCAAAAATTAAAAAATTCTAATTACAGATTCGTTTAGATTGAAACACATGAAGAAGAATGGTTACTGCTCTTGTCGTCCCAGCTGTGATGAGATTAACTATATTCTGGTAGAAGACCACACCAGATTCATGTAAAGACTTCATTATTATCACAACATTTAAAATACCACATATACCTGTAAACAAAAAAATAATTATTTTGTTTTCTAAAGATAAAGGGAACAACTAAAGGTGTAAATATTCTGTTTTTAATTTGTGTAACATTTTTCAATTTTCTTTGGTTTAATTTGAATACCCTTCTTGCAAAGGTCTTAGCTAAGGTCTTGACTAACTTTTTTAAAATTAGTTAATTTAATTTTGAAGACTAACCAATAACTAGTTTTTATCCCGATACTATACACAATACGTTTTATTAATATGTAACTTCAGTAGTCTGGTATCTAGATTGAACACCTTTGATGTTGTAAGAAGTCATTCCGAATTTAGCACAGTATTTATAATTTTTGGAGAAGTACTAATTTAATAGTTGGTATGTTTTCTTAGTTAATCAGAGAGAAAAAAGCGTTAAGGTTTTATAATAGTAACAAGGGCATTTCTAGAACTCACTACAACCAAAGTGCAGAATACTTGTTACTACTTCTAGTATGATATGAACAGCATTTTCTTCAATCGTAACCAAGGAAATGCTGTCGCTTTTTCATCCTCCCTATTTGAATATCGATATGTCACCTAACAAGTAACTGAAAGATCAAAAATAGTCCTAATCAGGATCAACGATCCACTCTTAAAGTTTGTTAAGGCAATGGATTCAATTTCTCAGAAGTTGTTGGCCCGTGAAACGAAGAAAATATCAAATGCATTTTGTGACCCTACTGGGGTCTTCGAATGTGAATGTCCAACAACTGGAACAGGCGATAATCGTATGGTGCAATGTCGGGATAGTATGGTGGATGAAATAGTGTTTTGCATCCAAAGGTTAAAATGGTTTGCCATGTCATCCTTGCAACGTGGGGCTTAGCTTTGTCCTGTACGGGGAGACTCCTTTGCAAGTGAGTAGTGGTTGCTGCAGAGTTTTGAGTTTTTCTTGAACACGCCTCAACAGTTGGTAGTAGAAAGTTGCGTTGCTGCTCTGCCCAGCTGCTAGCAGTTCCCGATGCACGATGCCACGAGTAATCCATGAAACACAGAGGAAGACCTTATTCTGTTGCAGTGCTGTATTCGGCTGTTTTGGAAACCGTTCATGGAATCCTAATCAATGATGACGGCGACGTGGAGTTTTGTACATTACCCACTTCTCATCACATTCCAAAACTCAGTCCAGAAATTCTCCTTCCTCAGACGATAGAGCAAAAGACATAGGTTCCTTCTGGCCAGGAGTAAAATCATGTAGAACCCACCAAGCCAAATCCAGGTGCCTACCAAATTGATCTAGGTGCTGCTGACTACTCACACTGAATTGTAGTCCCAGTCTCTGATATGACTGGACATTGTTCTGCCCCGTTGCAACACCGTTTGACCTTTGATTAAATTCATACAACATCCACGTGCTAATGACGCTTTTTCCACGTTCTAATGAGAGTGCCATGCAAGTTCACGAACTACCAAAGGACAGCTGAACTACCAAAACCAAGTAGTATGTCAAATATGTATATGCAAAGGACTGCCCTTAGCCATATTTCCATTCGTGTTAAACTCGGGGTGTCAATTGAACGCAGACAGAGAAAAATTACCTCCCCACTCTAAACTATAACTCTAAACACTGTCTAATAATATTCTAACCAATTAGGGTCAATTGGTAGTTACATTCAGTACATAGTAATGCCCATATAATGTGGATGGACTAATAAAAGCCTTCGCGCGCTTCATAATTATTTCTGTAACTTATTGTTTTTCAACGTAAGCTTAGGTACCAAATAATAAATACTTTTGATAGTTATATAAAATATAAACCTACTTTTTAAAAATATAGGGTACAACTAACAATTACCTGCAGTTAATTGTTAACTTGAAGTAGTTTATGTGAAAGAAGTTCGTTTCTGTACTCGTAAATTGTGTAGAAAATAATTAGACTCTCTTTGAAAGATAATGTAGACGCCATGAAATCATGGGGAAGAACACTTTCGAATTTTGTTATTTGCGAAACTCACAAATACTATATTTAATTAATTCTCGAATTAATTTATATACTTAATCTGAAATAACGTTTTACGATGGACAATTTATTTATGTAAAATGTGTTTTTATTAAGTGCAATCGTATAAATCTATCTAATAAAAATTTTAGATACGGCGGCAATGTTTGGGGCGACACGATGATTAATGATTTTCACATAAGAATAGATTTCCCTTTTACGTTATATAAACGAGATATACTATATGGATGGAAGGATTTATTGGGTAGGTATATCATCTACATCCACAAAATTTTAAACCATTTTTTATTCTATTATAACAATACACCTTTATTATGTATTAAAATGAATTTGTAATCTTGAAAATGAATATGGTCTTCCTCGTTGCTAAGAGGTTAGCATAGAAGTCTTTAGTGCTAAACACCCTATTTTGATTCAAGGCTCGTCTGCTTCGAATTCCACTTTAAATGTATGTTCAGGTCCCACATAGCGTTGCCACTGCTAATGTCAAATCAAATAAAACCAAAAATTGTATGTATGTATGCATCATTGTATTATGGATTGTGTAGTAATTTTAGTTCCATCAACGCTTCTAGAAAATAAACTTTTTATTCAGTGCTGACAATACATAACGGACATAACTTACTTATTTTTATAAATTCCTTATATTCTTACATCTTAACTCTTGTTGCCTGATATTTTAATTTTAAATTTAGAATTGAATTCTTTGACGAATAACTACATAATCAATTTCTATCTCCTAACTATTTTATAGCGTCATTTGGAGGAACTGCAAGCTTCTTCCTTGGTTGCAGTATGATAACTGGTGTAGAACTTTTGTACGTACTATTCATTCGTCTGTGTTTGGAACCCAAAAATTGGTTCCTTGCAAAGAAACAGTTGATTAGGAAAGCAAGACTAAACTCAGTAAGCAATATGGAACTCAGTAGATGCCAAAAAATTATTAGTGATCATCAGCACATAACTCAAAATGATGCTGGCATTTTTTTCACGAAGAGAAAAGATAACAGGTAAATTATAAATTAGAAAACTAACTTAAGAATTCTAGAAATATTAGAAAATATGTACCGCATACATATTTTTAATATTTTGTTACCGACACTTATTACTGCAGGTAATCACAAATTTCTTTTGTTTTTAGCAGCACGTAGCTCTTAGAACGGAATGACTAACTCTAAGGAATTCTCACTAAATCATTTTTATATATTTCGAAGTATTATTCATCTTATTTTGAACATAAAAGTTACATAGAATGTTAACTTGTTCTTCCAGTATCCATAGCTTACTTAGGTATGTGGTTTTCTCTGTAGAATGTATAAAATTAGTACTTGCAAATATGGTGAAAAATATATGAGAAATATACCTTAAATAGGATATTTGATCATAACAAATTATAACATAACTGAAATAAATTTAAAATATTCTTAATAGTAATGTATTTACTCTAGGCTGAAATTAAAACTAACATATTGCTTGTCATTTTAAACAATAATATTAGTTATATCAATATTTTCTCAACAGAAAAGTATTAGTAACGGAAAGAATGAGATCTATAGGACCAAAATATGCCGAACTCGCTGGAAAGCTGGCAATGGAATATCTAAGAAACACCACAATCGATGGACTCCACATTCTAGCAAGAACTGTAAACAAATGTGAAAGGTAACAGTTTAATGGAAGTAATATAAACTAAATACAAAATGTTTTGATGTTATAATAGTATACAATGCTAACCATATGAAATGAAATGAAATGAAACCTTTGACTTTTACGTCCAACGATTATGTCGGACCATTCATATCCTGACCATCCTTAAGTTGTGTGACACCTTTACAAAAAAGAAATATCAAATGTTTGTTGGAAATATTGTAAATCGAACCTGTAGGGTCATACTCGTTGTAACCAATACAAACCTAATTGTACTCAACGCATTCAAGAATGTATTGAAGTATCTGGTTATGAATTGTTGTAATTTTTGAGTCCTTCGAGGCAATATTTACACTAACGCTGTATCATCTAAACCACTGATACGAACCAAATAGTTTTTTATTTATTACGAGATTCTTTAAAGAGAAAAATCGACAAAGTAATGGTATATTTAAAATCGTGACTAATTAAGATCCGTTCTTTCTGGAGAAAAGGGGAGCTAAATTATGCCATTGCATGGGGCAAAAAATTGCCTAGGACCGGCCATGATTTGTACATACAATACATGAATATAGGGTGAAATAACTTGAAGCTATGAAGAGTGTCTCAAAATGAATATTGGGATTTCAAAACTTTGAAATATTTATTACAATTAACTTACAACTATAAATATCAAATGAAAGAGCAACTCAAACAGTTTGGTACACACACGCATGAGCATGCACCAATTCTTCTGTCTGTCGTTAGGAAGAGCTAGATGAAAGATTGCGACTAGATAGCAGAAAGCTTTTGGGGTTTTAACTTTGCAAAGAGTGAATCTGTAGTTACAGTCATGAGCGCCCGAAGAAAATTTTATAGGAAGGTTCAAATCCCTGGTTGCTGTATTAGGTTTGGTATTTTTTATTTCTGTTGAGAGAAACTTGGGAAATTTAATAAATCTTCTTGGGACAGGGCGAGGCTCGGACCCCAACCTGCCCTCTCCTTAAGGCGCACATGGTTATAGTGCAACCGTCTATGTGAAGAATTTTTAGGAGATTCCTACAACTACGTCCTAATAGTTTGCACTTGCAACACGGTCTAAGCCCTACAGATTACGGTTTACGTGCCAATTTTTCAAATGAAATATTTCTGCATGACGATGAAGATTTTCAGGATCGTATCGTCTTCAGTGATAAATCGACATTTCACCTTAGTTCTGATATGAACGATCATAATGGTAAGCCCTAGGGGTCAGTTCATCCTCAGGAAATGGTGCAGTTGCAACAAGACTATCCTAAAGTGAATGTATTTTGTGCCATATAGCGGAAAGTTTAATGGGCTTGTCCTGCCTATCTACTCGATGTGTTCCGGGTAACGATTGGTGCTTACCTTGAACACTTAAAATGCTTGACTTGCTCTTCACTTGATGTCTTTTTTATAATTGTACGTTAAAGGTAATAAGTACTACAAGGCCATGAAATCCCAATGTTCATTTTGAAACACCCTGCATTTCTCAGCAACACTATTGGAACTGAAATGTGAAAATGTGAGATAATTTGTCTTATGAAAATATTGTTTACAACAACTCACTATTACTACTCGAGACTCAAACTACTACTACAAAACGAATTACTAGTGAAGGAAATGTAATAAAATATACAATAATCACACAATTTTGCTCATATAAGTACAAAGAATCGAAGGAGTTGTAAGTAACGAGCGATTCGATTCAACTTCCGCTGACTATTTCTCTTATCTGCAACATAAATCAATTAAAAAATCGCCTTCATGAGAATATCTGATACTTTTTTTCGGGTGTGCTGATAAGGAAAATGTTAAAGTAAATGCAAGAATAGCTCACGTTTTGAAAGTATGGTAATTTTACGTTATTTACTGCATAAGCTTATGCGTGTATTTAACTCGTTGTCAACCCTCATAGGATATTCACTGAATGCGAAACCACTTTGCCTGGCGTTTGTAGTTTTCTGTTAGTGATTCCCTACTTAGTGTCCAACAGTAATCGGGTAACATTGATGCATTCCACATTTCTTGATATCTAATTTCTGAACTCATATGCCCTAAAACGTTTGTTAATACCTAAATTAAGGCATCAACAAGGTAAGTTTTCATCCCCTGTCAGAATGGTGCTGAAATGCTAATCTTTGTACAGTTTGCGTATCTGGGGATACAGAAAAACTCGTCTTGTAATTTCGCCACACTAAGGTTTGTACATTTCTTTTTATAATGAAGTGCTTTGCCGCGGCTACCTCAGAGACACAGGAAGCAACAGAGTTTGGTGTAGCCCTGTTATTGCCCAAGTAATATGCCTATGTCTTTCAGATCCCCGCAAATCTGCCATTTTACACTGGAACGCCTGAAACTCGTTTCACCTAGATCGCCCGTAGGGATCAATTTGATCTCTAGATACTTTTGTACATACCTACCTTTCTAAGAAACACTACACGAGTTTTTTCTTCACTGTGTAAAGAAAGACAACCAGTTCCAATAAAATTTTTCTAGCGTTATATATATATATATATATATATATATATATATATATATATATATATATATATAATGTAAACACATATTTTTGGTGTACAGACATTTTTGGTGTGTTTAACACATATGTATTTAGTAGTCATTACTTACATCTAAATTACAAAACTTATTTAGGAAGCTCTGTAACTGCATCTGTGAATAGCTCTGCTTACAACTTTCTTTCATCTTTGTTCACGAATATGGCACTCAATACTGCGCCGCTTTCTGCATCTAAAAGTTACTTTACGAACACATTTTCCACAAACAGCCTTTCTGCAAGTTCTAAACTTTGTAGACGCCTTGTTTCCCTTGCAGTTTACAACGATTTGGCATTTTCGTCGTTTGCGCGGTATTTCTGAATTTGAATCTCTTTCGTCTTCTGTTCTTGTGGCTTCATTTGAATCCTCAGACCGAAACTGCAGGTATTCGGTCAGGAGTTCTTCAGCTAGCCTTTTAATAAATTCCTTTCGTTATATCTTCATACTAGTGACTGCTTTGTATATTATAACTGCGTTAATTAGTACATTATAAAAAGTATGAATAAGCCATCTTCGTGATGACGCTTTCACTGTATATTGCTTGGCCATTTTGTCTAAAATGTCAACCCCGTGATTTGTTTCATTATAATAAGCAATGGTTTCAGGAACTTTCTTTTTATTGTCGATTATGTTCACGGTATCATGAAGAGAGCTCAATACCAAAAGATTCTTACTTTTCTTACCTTGATAAACTCTCATTGTAACGTCCTTACTTTTGAGATTCTTTGTCGAGTACAAAGGTGCTTTCTCTGATTCAATTTCTTTCGGTATTTCTCTTCTACTTTCATTCTGTGTCCAAACAATGGTTGTTAATTTTGCATTCAGATTTTCAGCGACTTTTAGTGACGTAGTAGTGTTATAGTTGTCTGTAGTAACGTTTCGACCTTTCCCAGAAAATGGCTCTGTAAGACGCATGACCACGTACTCCAGAACTCTTTGATTTGTAGGGCGTTCCTCCTTACCAACGCAATGGAAGCCTTCAAAATATATTTCGCATCTACATCTACAGCAAGCCAAAATTTTTCACTGTACTTATCTGGCATATTTGACATAAACTGCGTAAATGGACAACACGTTTTACTAGGAAACAATAGGTCATCTATTGTAATGTTCTGTGCTGGTTTATAGCATGCGATACAATTTTCAATGAACCTACACCAAAGTTCAGAGATAAGGGCAAGTTTATATTTTTTTACACGAATCAATCTCTCAGCTTTAATATCCAATCAATTTCGGTTCATACTCTCGGGATAAAATACCAAACCTCAGGACTTTGAACACATTGCATTAACCTCAATATTTTTACTGCCACTAACGTCACAAGCATACAGAATTGCTATGAAAGCTTCGAGTTTCGATAAACTTAGTAACGAAATGTTGTCCTTCTGCACCCGATGCGCTTCTGTTTCGGTACACATTCTATGTGGGTAAGTATGCTTTTGTCTATGAATAAGCGCCATGCACTTGACACAGATTCACTACTTACATTTCTTTTGGCATGCGCTGTTGGCCCTCGAATTTTCTTCGAATGTTATGAAGACATTTTCGACCCGTGTTTCTACCATTAGCAGGTGTTTCCTCCCATACAGCAACGTCATGAGCTCATACTGTTTAGCCGCACTGATGCCTTCACCTGATTATCCACACATGTTTCCATCTTGTTCTGATCGCACCTCATTATGTATTGGAATGCCAGCAAAACTGCAGAGAGAAAAATTCAGTGCGAATGTTTTCGTATTTTACAAATAGATAATGTATTTATTATTACATTATTTTTATAAATTATAAAATATTCATGCAAAGTATATGATTGTTCCATAAAACGTTACTTCACAAGGGACCAAATAGGAATAAATATTATTACTTTCGCAATGAGTAAGGTTGTCTTAGCATTTATAAAATAAACTGGGATAAAGCGACAAGCCCGAATCGATATATTGCGCAGGAAGGACCAGTCGTATCTAATGAAAAAATAATAAAAATATATCAACGTACGTAATATTATTTTAGCGGCAACTCTTTACTTTGACCATACCAGTACTACGAACCAATTTAGTGGCAGACAGTCTGCCTATTATTGTTTTTTTTGTTGTATAAGGTCGATTGTTACTTGTCCTAGTACTGTATATACATGATATGTAGCAGCTTTCTTTGTAACATATTCGCCTTTGTACATAAAATTGATCTGCAGAGTTCTGTTCAAAATAAAGATTTGAAATTTTAGCTAAACTTAATGATAGAATATATTATGCTCTTGGTATTACAGGAAATTGAAATCTAAAAATTTACTTTTGATCCCAGTTTTATACAACGAATATTTCATCACATTTCTTCAATAGTTGTCCGAAAATATTTGATTTTCCTATTGACTTGTATATAATTTCAACACATGTTGAATAAAATAGACTGAGATAAAATGTACTCGCCTTCGGTAGTTTCATTTTCATGTGCACGACTAACGTCTTAAGAATATTGCTCACTACAGTAAGTATCCCATTCCAAAATGTCTTCTGAGTTCGGTGACATTTCACCGGTATAAGATACGTCTTCGGATATTCTTTGACTCTTCAAGAACTTCATGAGGATTTAATTGTTTACTTTGTGCAATTTTCGTAAATGCTTCTTCACTATAAATTTACTTATTCATAGATTTTATTTGTCACACCTTCGAACAAAGTGTCTAAGCCAAACGCGTTGCCACGTGACTACCAAGCAGAGACAAATGACCCTATGACTGCTCATTCTAACTCAATAGTGCCCAACATATGTTTTGGTACCGGGAAAGGAAGATTTCGTAACGTTTGGTTTGACAAATTAAATCATTTTAACTAAAAGCTGCTCAGGGAAAATCAAAATAATTGTTGATGCGAGAAAGTATAATAACATTTTCAACTGCAGGATCAATTTGATCCCAGGGGCGTTTAAGGCAAATCGATCAATATCAGATTATTAAATTGCACAACCACAATGTCACTTTTTTTCTCTTTGCGACATCAACAACTTAGGAAATGTAAGGTAATGCAAATTTTCAATTCCTTAAAATATTGTGGATATGAAAAAATGAATTTCGCAAAAGGATCAAATTGATTCCTTTAGACGTTCTAGCCGCAATATTTTTTTACGTTATCATATGTTTCTTTTATGTAAGGTGTATACCCAATCTGAATCGATGGTAACGCGTTGCAGGAGGACACATTTGAGGCTTATTTGGAGGAGTCGATGAACACCCTCCACTTATTTTTTTGTAGCCAATGCCCATACTTGCCATTAGCCCCTCCAAATCACTGCAACACACCAAGTTCTTTTCATTTCGAAAAATGGAAGGAATGAAATATGCGGATACTGAATGTAGCCACATTTACCATCTTATCAAGGCAGTTCCACTATCGTAGTCTTGAAGCCAAAAGTCCATCTCTATCTTTCGGCAATTCCAGATCTCTCACTAGGTCATTAAGTATACATTGTTATTTTGTGATTCTTTGTACAGTTATCCTTTCACACAGAATTAGGATCTCTCGAACAATTTGGTTTTGAAGGTGATGGTACAGCACTAGTGTCACTACCACCGTCCTCACTATCACGATTAGGTGGGACAGGAAAAGGCAGTCCGTCTCCGTGAAGCACTGGTCACATGGCTGACAATATGTTAGATATATCAAGAAAGGCCCTTTCTTCTTATAATGTCTTGAGTTAATGGAGTTATCATAGAAAAGTAACGATCATCCATATGGTTTTATAGTTTTTGCCAGATCATGGGTATAGCAAAGGCCATGGAAGATCTTTTACGACGTAACTATGAATGAAAACTCGAGACAGAAGGTATGCAACATACATGAGGAGCCCAGGGCTTGTCCTCGTCCCCGATTTCACAGCCAAAGTACAGTCTGTGTCCTCACTATCACAACTAGGTGGGACAGGAAAAGGCAGTCCGTCTCCGTGAAGCACTGGTCACATGGCTGACAGTATGTTAGATATATCAAGAAAGACCATTTCTTCTTATAATATCTTGAGTTAATGGAATTATCAAAGAAAAGCAACGATCATCCATATGGTTTGATTGTTTCTGCGAGATCATGGGTAAATCAAAGACCATGGAAGATCTTTTACGACGTAACTATGAATGAAACCTCGAGACAGAAGGTATGCAACCTACATGAGGAGCCCAGGACATGTCCTCGTCCCCGATTTCACAGCCAAAGTACAGTCGGTAAGCCTTCCTAATATATGGCGTTATTGGCCTATTTTGCGATTTCAATGCAGCCTGTCCGCAATTGTGATGTCAATGTAACAATCATATCCAGCTCTTTTTTACGCATTTGCGAGGAATATTGAATCACATGAATTAAAATTACTACACGCACTAACTAACTTACTATGAAACAATTAAACATAGGCGTTATATGTTTATATTTTGCTTGTTGTATATTGAGCTTAATTTCCCTGTAAAAGTAATCCCCATTAAAGGATGACCCACTGTCACTGATCAGGAATGGTCATAGATTTTCACCTTTCCTCACATTCAAATCCTTATTAATGGTATTTGCGCAAGATAATTATTATTTATAATATTACTTCTAATGAACTTAACATTACTTAACATTCTCAAGAGCTACTACTCTAATGAAGGTAAAAGCCAGTGATAGAGCGTTCACGTCTGGTGTTTGGAGTCCCGGATTCGATCCCAGCCCCCGGCAAGTTAACTTTGTGGTGGATAAACACGGTGTGCTTCGGTTTTCTCTGGGTTCTCCGTTTCCTCCCACTTTCTTCATTCCACCGTTTCATTAATTATTCATCATCACCGTCTCTTTTATCCTAAATGGCGTAAACGTCGGAAATAAAACTCAAAGATTTCAATTCATTTTTCTAATCAAGGTAAAATGAAACTTGATTTTTCGAAAACTATCCTTTGCAGTGAATTCAAAAATCTGATGCAAGGATTTTTAAAATATTTTAAATTTGATTAAATATAACTTTCAAAGGATTCAACAACATATGAAAGAACAACGAGGAATTATCTGAAAAATATAAGTATACAGTTAAACATGTGCCTTTAATCTTACGAAGGAAACTGGCCAACCTTTGTAACGCGTTTTCTTATTAAAGTTAGAGACGCCCTTTCCCAAGTAAGAATACTCACACAAATAACTGTGTTTTAGCCCTCGTTTATTGTTCCGTTAGTGTAGCACTTTTTGTCAGTTTTCAGCAGTAGTATGTAATCATGTATGCTTCCTACCTAGCTTCATATCTCTTTTCCATCGACCTAATATCTTGCTGGGAGCACCATAATATTTATGACTCACATCACAGCAGTAACTGAGAAATAGTCTAAATGCTAATGTCAAAGTGGAAACGAGTGTCATATTGCAAATTTACTCATGTAAAAGTGTGGTACTTATCTAAAGGTGCGGTATGATCCTTAATATAGATTTTGCTTTTGCAACTACTCCCCCCTAAAAAAATATTACTACTGCTTCTAAGCCGTGTGCGTGGCTTTTCTCGGGGTTCTCCCGTTTCCTCCCACATTCTTCATTCCACCGTTTCATTCATTACTCATCATCAACGTCTCCTTTAGCCTAACCGGCATAAGCGTGGGACGTAAAACTTAAAGATTTCATTTTCCTTATAAGCCGTCATTGCAGTCCTTCGTTTACCATGAAGGGCCTGATGAGAGGAATTGTCAAGAATGTGGTTTAGAATTTTTCTACCTATGAAAACTTCCTCATTTGATTTAGCCTTGTTTAACTTAGAAAGAATTTCGTAAAAGTTCTTGTGAGCATTACTGTTTTTGGCAATGCGCTTTCAAACATTTTCATTAAGAAAATTTTGGCATCTAACGAAGGAAGAAAGATATTATTTCGTAGAAACTCAAAGGTGGTGTTCTACATTTTTTTTCACCAGGCCAACAATCTATTCTTGGAGAAAACACCTTTGTGATGGAATGGGAAGATCAATCTCGACTATCTCGTTAACACAAAAAGCAGCAAGATGACATGAAGCTCTATTGAAACCCTAGCACAAGATCGAAGACTATTAATACTCCACGTATCTGTAATTAATGTACATTGTACTGAACGCCTTCGAATATTTCTTTCATATTTCGAAATGCTTTCTTCATATAGACAGAGCAACCAAAATGAACTGATGAAAGATAGTTGGTATTGTGTAGCAGAACTGCGTTCATACTAAAAATAGAACTGTCTAAGAACACTCTCATCTCCTCTTGTTTGTATTTGAAATAAAATATGTTCATCAAACAAATTATCAGCACAGAATACATGGCTATTTTGCAGTGTGAAAGAAACCTCAGGTAACTTTTTTTGGCTTCCTGTATATTGAAACTTTCACATCACTTTTTAATAAAAGATCCATTCCTTAAATCTTGATGCAACAAGCTCAAATTTATTCTTAGAAAACTCAAGGTCTCGAGTTAAATTATTAAGTACAGTCAGTGAAAATACTTCTGGCTCCTTCTGTGTTGACCTGTGTGGCACAAACTCTATATAGTCAAGGTTAAGGTGCTGTCCCCAAGATATCTGTGTCATCTTCATCTTCTTCGCCTGTACATCCAGTCGCTGAAATAACGATGGTCAGGCAACCATAGCATTCGTTAAAATGATCGCCTGGCTCTCTCTGTACCATCAGATTGAAAAATTTCAATAAACGTGTTTTTTATCCTAACCATGCACGTAGGTTCACGCACCACCTGTTGCATCTATATGAGGTGTTCATTACTGGTCCTGGTCATGTACTTTCACACGAAAATAATGAAAACATGCTGCCTTCAGAAGAGGCGCTAATGAACGTTATTGCTCTCATACATATATTGTAATGTCACATTCCATACACCTCCCCCAAGCAAAGTCAAATCAAAAGATTTTAAAAATATGGTAACAACAATGAAAAGATCTCTCAATTTGAATTCGTTCTGCACAACAAAGCCGGTAAAAGAGACGGAATGATATTTTTCTTTCTTCCGCTACGTGAAAGAGTCAATTTATGAAATAATTTTCCCTTATCAAACATCAGATAGGAAGGGGAAATAAATAGTATGTAATCTAAACAATAAAAATATAATTTTTACAATTTTATTAAACAACGTAGCAGTTGAGTATATGCAGTAATAAGTTGGATTATTTTATGTACACAATACTTCAAATAGCAACAGAATATATATATTTAAAAAAATCAAAGCTAAGATGATTAATAAATTGAACTCTGTTGAAAGGATAGAATCTGTCAATTCGAAGAAAAAGTTTAAAATGTCAATAATAGTTAAATTCTGATAATAAGTCGCATTACCTATATTCAATGGTACAATCTAATTGAATAATTTCAAAAAATAATGAACCTCAAAATTTACTTATGTTTGTCAATCTTGGTAAGACGATTATTAACTCCACAGCCTGCAAACATAATCTTAAATTCGCAAGAATGTTAGAAACCACGAATTTCTCTCAGTATTTAATTACACAAGATTATACTCAAATTCACAAGTAATTTTCGATTCAAATTTTATAATCAACCTGTATATGTTTTAAAATAAGCACAAAAATCCAATACTGAATTAGTCAGCTTTCGGAATATCTTTTAAATATATTTAATATTGAGAAAAATGATTGAAATGTTTTAGATTCACTCTTCAAAAATCTCATGTTTTTATCCTAATTTCCAACAGCAAAAAAGAAAAGCTACCGAGATAATAAAGCTTAATGACATAACAGTACCAAATCTCATGAAAATAAAAACTAACAATCAGTGAAGTAACATACATAAGGAAAATTGTATCATGTAATATTATCATAAATAAGAAGCTTGACGTAATAATATTCTTCCTAATTCGTGGAAAATTATCGGTGGAATACACTGAAATTACCATAAATCCCAAACAGGACACAGTAAACGATTGAGAGCAAGCAAGTATACGACGACCTCACAAGAAAAGGAAACATGTAACAAGACACAGCTGCTTTTACAAATAAAATCAAGGAGCACTCACCTATTATTAATTCCTTTGATTTTATCTTTTCTATTTTTTCTCGCTGTCAGACCATAGGGTTCTGGTTGTCTGAACTATTAAAACAATAATTGAAGTTTAACAGATCAGTTGAAAATCAGCCAATTACACGTTAATATTAGTTCTGACCTCTAAATCTTCAACCGAAAAGAGTTGAGATTAAGCAACAAGGCTAAACTAACTATCGTTATGGGAAGCTATTAACTGATATTTCTGTGACTTACAAAATGAGATAACACTTGCCCACCATAAAATTAAAAAAAAAAGAAATAACCGGCACAAAGAACTCTCATTAATCACAGAATCATGCTTACAGAGTTACTCTTCTACAAACGAATGCGAATAAACTGAAATAAAACCACTGAGGCTTGCCAACCAGCATAACAAGTGGACATATAATCTCACAGCAATGCACACCAAAACTCTGTCTCCGGCTCTTTTTATCTATTTTTTTCCTGTTCTGCAATATATTCTTACTATAATTAAAATAACATATATTCCATTGCTCAAGATTATTTTATATTTCTTTTCACTAGCATATATATATATATATATATATATATATATATATATATATATATATATATATACTTAACCAGCCCAGTGAAGCCTTATTGAACAAAAGGCAAAACGAGTTCCACTACGAGTGCACAACTACAGAAACATGGCGAAATGTATATAAACATCATACCACTATCAAATGTTGAGTCAGCCACCCACAAGAGAAGCTTTAACTCGAGGACAACGGCAAATAAGCCACGCCCACTATCACTCTGAAGCATTCCTCTTTCTCTCGTAATCAGAGTGACATTTCTTATTTTTATAAGGAACCAATTGCTTTTAAATGAAATAGGTATTCAGAACAATAAATTATCTTAAACAATAAAAGGAAAACCAAAACCTACAGCTATACCATTTCCTACACACATACACACACACACACACACACACACACATATATATATATATATATATATATATATATATATATATATATATATATATATATATATATATATACCAGCTAATGATTATGAAACCAAACACAATTCGAAGCTTTCTTACAGCTATTGAAAAACGTGAAGTATATTAATATTTATTTGCATGTATTGTTATTGTGAACGGTTCTCATAATGCCCACCGACTTCGATTTTGCAGAATGTGAGAAACAAATGTCAATTTCTATTTGGTGGTCGATTTGAAGGCAATTTGTTATACTGCCATTAAGAAACCCATATACATCATATTACGAATCAATCATTATGGAACAATTTTGTGTGTGACACGCAGCTTTGGTACAAATCTTTGAAAGTTTCACTTACAACTTTTTTTCTTGTTTAGTTTATTTTTTGAGTAATCGTGCATTCAGTATAAAGGTACAATAAGATTCTCTCTCTCTCTCTCTCTCTCTCTTTCTCTCTGTGCGTGTGTATTTCTAGTTTCTGGCGTAAGCATGTGGATACTACCAGGTATACTTCCGTGTGTACATATGCTAGTGTGAATGAGTGGCGGGGGTATATGAAGTATTAATTGGTATCGCGTCGTGGAACTTACCAATATTAGTACAAACGAGTACATACGTGCGGGCGTTACTTTACACAATAACTTTGGAAGAATGCGATGTTTTTAAATTTTGCTTTTGCAATAAATGAGTAGAGTGATTCCTCACGAGGGATTTAGTTAATGGAGGTCATTCGCCAACTGGAAGTGGTAGAAATGAGTCATTTCCGATTTTAACGTTGATCACTATAGAGCGGAAATGGTAACAAATAGTAAGAAGCAGTTTTCGGCAATCGATAAAGGGTATCAAGGATAAGTTTCAGCTTCATCCTTGGCATCCTGGTAAAACCGGAAGAGATAGAAATTAACTATGATTTTTGGCTTCAAATTAATCTGCATAGTGACATAAGAATAAGCTGTTTTAATAATGAATTTAGCATTGTGGGAATACATATCGTCTTCTCTTTTAAACTTCTAATCAAATCGAAAGTAGCAAACTAAACTACTTCCCATTTTAGTGTTGATCACAGCAGATTTAAAGGATACTACTAGTAAGTAGCGAAAAGAGGTTATCTGAAATCAATAACCAACAATACGTTCCAACAATATGTTTTATCTCCACTCTAATATTTCTACTAAAACTTGAAGTGGCAGAAATCAATCGCTTCCGGTTATAAAATTGAGCGTTATAGAATATATAGCGATAAGGCTTTTTAGGCAATTCATTAGGAGCTCCAAGATTATATTCCATCTCATCAGTAATTCCTCTACTGAAATCGGAAGTGAAATAAATATACTAGAACTTTGTAACTTTGTTCGAGTCCTAGTTCGGGGGCGGAATTTGTTATGCTGGGAGAATCAAATTTATGAAAAGATAAATTTAATTTCCAGTCTTAGTTCTGAAAATTATTTAAATAATTACGTTAAAAATGTGTTCGGGTTCGCTAAATACTATTTATGAATATGCAAATTGTTTTTGCATATTTACTCGCCGCCCTGGCAAGTTATAACATGCATAATAAGCAGAAAGCTGAAGGTACGTGCGTTGATCCATGAAAGCCTGATCTACACCACACGAGGCTCGATTTTTATAATACTATTTTCCCCATAGGGTACTCCAAAGTGCTAGGAAAAAAGGTGCGTACTTAATTAGAACATATTTCAAAAGATAGTCACCTGCTGCATAGCTGAAATAAAATCACTATTGTAGTTTTATTAGGAAACAGTTGTACTGGCCGTCACTTCGATAAGCAAATAAAATTGTTGCATAAATTAATTTAGTTATCAACTAAAAGAATTTATGTAAATGTAGAACGGAAAATTTACTATAAATACTATTAACTGTATCTGTGAGGGTCAGCTCAGTTAGGTTCCCAATTGTTTCGAAATAATTTGACAAAATTCTCTAATTGGCCTAAAATAGGTTGGGAAATCGGAACCGTTTTAGTAATGACAATTTGACAAAATTTAGGCAATAGTAATAAATTTTTAATTATCCAAACTTGCAATAAAATTTAAATTGAACAGCAATAAAAAATGAAATGACAATTATTATAAGTTGAAATGAATTGTGAGACAAATGTCTCTAAACTAAAAAAAGAAAATATGGGACACGTTGTCTGGAGAATCTGAAGGATTCTTTTCTTTTTTATGTTGTTTAAAAAAATCTTAGACAATACTTTCAAATGACAAAGATTTGAATTTAGTGAGAAGTTTACCTTTTTTTAGTAATTGCTTATTATATAAATTACAAACAATATTGTCGATTTTCCACTTTCTAAAGATGAATATTTTAGATATTCAAAAAAAATAAAATAAAAAAAATAAATGTACATAGTATCATTCTTTCATCCTAATGATGTAACCTTTTCTGTGTGATTCATTTAATCCAGAATACAATATTTTATTTATCAACCACAGAAGGAGAAAGTAAAAAAAAACTATGCTTGAGAAATAGGTAATTGGCGAAGTGGGAAAATTCGATGATTTTGATTGCTAGCAAGAAATGACTATTATTTAGAGTAATTAAAGATGAAAAGATAATGAAAATTCTTGATTTGACTTTAACTGTCTACTTTCAATTGAAAATTCTCAACAAATATGTATAGATCTAAGATAATAATAACATCCAATAATAATAAAAATACGTTGTAATATAAAAACAAGCAATCATATATACTTGGACACATATACTTGATAGTCACATGATATATACACAATGACTACTAGAGCACATATATAGATATCAGAGTTTATACTTAACTTGACCAATATTTATTTCTAAACGTCGGTACCTTATATTTGTTTATTTTACTTTGCGCAATATTTTACTTCATAATTATGAAGATCTGTCTGTGCGGTGTTTGCGCAGACAGATATCTTTTTTTACGTTTAGTTGCTTATTTACGAGTTAATTTTGTCCTAATGATACTTTTCTCTATTTACATGCTTAGGGCAAGAATTATACTCCATGCTTTTCAATTTAGGTACACCCTGTCAATACAATCAAAATACCTATATCTAGCCAACAGATTACATTCGTCTTCTAACTGACAAATACGAGCTTTCTGGGTAGGTACTTGGTAAACGAAAAAAAAATTTTGTTAGAAATACATAAAAACGTAAAGATTATTCGCCCAATTAATACTTGCATAGTAATGCTTTTCTGACACATTAATCTCGTCGTGCAATAACCTAACTTTTTATACTGTCACAAAATTTTGTACATATAATATCTTTAGATGAGCAAACAGCACTAACATCTAGAATATAAGGAGATAATTCTCGGAATCTAATACTAATTAGCTGAATATAAATGGTTAAAATGACAAAAGTTAATCACAAATAAATTTTAAAAGATCGTTTTCAGTTATAGTTTCTTTAAAAACAATAATAATAAAAGGTAACTGTTCAGTCCGTCAAGGCCGGATTACCACGATTCAATTCTCGTCTAGATATATTGACGAATTTGGCCAAGACCAGAGAATGCGCTCGCCCACGGTAATGTGGCACCAAATTCCAAATTGAAAATTTAATATAAATGTTTTGTCCTACCTTCTAGTAGATTCCCATGTTGAAGCTACCACTTTTATTCACATCTGGTCGACCACTTGCAACACTCAAGTTCCTGTGTTCATGCGACTGCAGCATCCCGTTCGACTCCCGAGATGTGTATGGTCATCTGCCGATCTCTCTCTCCCTCCTCCTTTGGCCTTTGACTCTCTCTGGTTGTTTAGGACGTCATCATCGGACCGTAGCATCCAAATTCCTCCTCATATCAGGGCGTCTCCGCGTCTCTTCATAGGTTGTCTCGGTCAAAGTGATTATAGAAGTTCAATATTGGTGAATCCAACTAATAAACTCATTAACATAAGAAATGATGTATCCGTATATATGTTGGTCTCAATTACCACAATTGGTCACAGTCACAAATCAAACTTTACTTGCACTCTGTTATAAGTCGATATAAATGCAAAATAGATTATAGTTGGGAGAACGTACGGACTTTGATTAAACTTTATCAGTGTTTATGTGAGTGAACTCGTTGCGGCACTACTAGGTGTTTAGCACTTCATTATCTATGGTTGCTGAACACGATAAAAATAATAAATAAAGTGTGTGTGAGAGAGCTCTGTATACGTGTTGTCGGTGTCACTTCTCAAACTTAACTGCCCTTTCTTTGAGTATCTTGCAACCGTCTTTTTTAAAACAAATAACGTATGTTCTCCCCATTCCAGTTTTAAAATTTTAGAATTGCCAAAATAGGTTGTTGTTTGAGAGTTGTTTTTTCATTCTTCCCAAAATGTTAAAATGTGTTAATGGACTTCTAGCAATATCGTGCCGGTGTGGTTCTTTCGGTTTTATCATGTGCTTGCGAATATACCTCTTTTCTACGACAGCTATTGTGAAGATTCTCTTTCTAGACAAACTGTCTAGCTTTACAATAGAACTTGAGTGTATCCACTGGCTGTGGGTGGTCGTGGTGAATAAAGACTTTTAAAGACTTCCTTTACTCAGGTGTCTCATTTACCACTGAAAGGCTGGATACCGTTAGAAGGCGAAAAAAAATACGTATTTGAAGGAAAACAGAAATACAGCAAATAAGAACAATAAAACGAAAATTAAACTTTTTTGTCCATTTACCAACATTTTTTTATTCATTCTATTTTCCGTATTTATAATTATTTTCCTATGAAATTTACCAGAAATATGTATTTCCCGATTATACACACATGGTATGAGTAGTGAAAGTACCCTGCATAATTATTATCAAATTATATTCTTAAAAGAAGACAGTTATACGACAATCATTTTGGACATGAGTGTACATACATAGGTCCGTTACTTCGAACGATAAAATTTGAAAGCATGCGAATTTTCTAATTGTTTTTGCAATAAGTATATAGTATGGTTTTCTGGAGAGAGTTCATTAATAGAGGTGCTTCGACAAACAAAATAGTAGATATGAGTTATTTCAGGCTTTAATATTGATCAATATAAAACAAAAACGATAATGGATAGCGAAAAGCTGTTTCCGGCAAATGATTATACGTTTCAAGGGAATCTCTCATCTTATTCTTAACATTCTAGTAGAATGGGAAATAGTAGTAATTAGTAATTTCCGGTTTTAGCATTCATTACTATAGAACAAACACGATAATAGATAACGAGATGATGTTTGCGGGAATCAGTTAAACTTTTAAAGATAACCTTCGTCATATTTTACAAGCTAGCAAAACTGAAAGTAATAGAATTGAGCCATTTCCGGTTTCAACGTTGGTCACAATACAGAAAAAACTGTAATAGATAGTAAGAAGTAGGTTCCAGGGATCATAGGTTCAAGGACAACCTTCATCTTCAACCTAACACTCTAGTAAAACCGGAAGTGGTAAAAAATGAACCACTTCCGGTTTTAACGTTGATCACTATAGAGTGAAAACGAAAATAAATAGTAAGAAGCAGTTTTCGGCAATAGATAAAGCGTTCCAGGAGTAACTTTCATCTTCGTGCTTAACACCCTAGTGAAAAGGAAGTGTAGAAATCACCTATAAGTGCCGGGTTCAAGTTAGTTTACATAAACTATAAGATATAAGGAGAAACAGTTTTTGGAATCAATTTCACGTTGTGGGAACAGGTAAGTTATTATATCTCTTAAACTCCAAACCGGAGGTATCAAAACCCAACTACTTCCGGTTTTAGTGTTGATCGCAATAGATTAGAAAAGATAATAGATAAGGAGAAGCGGCTTTCTATAATCATTTAGTGTCCCAAGAATATCTTCTATCTCAACTCTAACCTTTATTGTAAAAGCAGAAGAGGCAGATATCAATCACTTCCGGTTATAAATTGAGTGTTATAGATAGGAGTGTTAGAAGGGATTTTATGTAATTCATTAAGTTTATTTCATCTCGATAATAATCTCGCTATTAATACCAGAAGTGAAAGAAATATGATACAAATTTCGGTATACGTATTAATTCAGAACATATTACGTCATCCTCTTACGGTTTTTACTACAGTTTATTTTAAATTAAATACTGGCCGATTCTCTTCTAAATTTTGTGAGCTACTATCCCATTCCCTAAGGAATAAGTACTGGTTCAAACTGGTATTCTGTGGTCAAACTCGGCCAAGAACAGAGTGGGCACGGGTTGCATTTCATACCTTATTTCTTGATAACTACTTAATTAGCCGGAAGCATTTTCTTTATAACTATTGGCCGAATCGGAAAAAAAATTCGGTGTTGATAAGCTCTCAACCTAATTAATATCACTACATTTGCTGGTCAAGCATGGTCAAGTTTTGTGTTTGATTTGCGTGTGGTAATTTATTTCCCGGTAATTTCTTGCTAGATCCAATCGAAAGGATTTACCATTACAGAAAACCGCTCGTCGCTATTATCGATTTTGCTTTATAGTGTTAAACGTAAAACCAGAAATGGTTTATTTCTACGACTTTCGGTTGGTAACTAAAGGAGATGAAAGGTATCCTTGGAATACTTAATCGATTGCCGAAAGCCGTTTTTGTTTTATAGTGGTCAATGTTAAAAATTGGAAATGGTTCATTTCTACCACTTCCGGTTTATGGATCACTTCAATTAACAAGCTCCTCCTAAATAATTACTCAACTTACAGTTTGTAGAAAATAAATGAATAACGAAATAAAAATTTGCTTTCCTTCAAGAGCTATTGCAGTAACTTAGTCTCAGCAGCTATCGTGGTCTATTATTATTATTATTATTATTATTATTATTATTATTATTATTATTATTATTATTATTATTATTATTATTATTATTATTATTATGTCCAGGTTCTGCTATTATTTTAACACTATAGTACTCGCTTGAAATTGTTGAAACATGAGCGCTGGCGCAGATTACTATTGTAGTCCATTTCATAATTTATATATCTTAGTGGTTTTTCAATTGGTATTTTTTACATTAGTTTTGTGGGTTTTCACAAGCAATAAAGAACGCGTTTCAGTGTAAACATTTTGTTCTTTAGTGCACAAAAAGATTAGAAGCCAAGACTTTATAATGCGTATGCAATTTACTATATTTTTGTAAGTGTTCGTTTATTTTTTTGCTATTTGATTAAAAATTGAAATAAAAGAGGACATTTTATTTAAACTGTTAAAAACTGTTATAAAAAATAAAGAGAAGTTGTTAAATTGTTTGCAAGTTTAACTTTTACACTTGAAAACAACATCAAAAGTAGGCAGAATTTTGTGTGTTACAGTCATAAGAATCAGTGCAAAGATTGTGCTTATAGTCAGAGCAGATCCACTTACTGCACCTGAAACATCTTTTTCGGCTACTCTTGTTTCTTCATCCTCCACAAAGAGGTTCGATAAGTTCAATAGCCGCATATTGCAGGAAGTCTCTACGGTTGATCATAACATCATTGTTATTTGCTGTGAAAACAATGAGAGCGTTTACTTCAGCAACGTTGAACACGTGGAAGAAGAGAGTGTGTGGCCATCTTTGCGAAGGCGACACAGTTTGACCAATATGTCAACTCCAAATTTAGTGTTGTTCTATGGAGTAATAACTATGCATTGTATGTATGATGTTATGACGCTGTCTTCGCGTATTTCTTGGGTGCACTGGATCAATATATCATCTGGTAATTCTGCCCTTTCCAATGTAAAATTCTCCGTGAAACCTGTCTTCCTGGATAACACCGTTCCTTTCTTCATCCTCTATTTCTTCCAAATCGTCACTACCACTTCCTTTAGAGTCACTACTCGACAACATCGTCCTCTATTTCATCTTAGTGTTTTATACTCAAAACACTTTCGTCGTCACTTTCAGTTTCTGTTAGCCACTGTCGTATCTGTTCTTGCTCTGACATTTTAAACTAACATATATATCAAACATATTTGAGCGAATAATGTGAAATAATACATTCAAAACGAGAACAGTCAAAACGTTAGCCAGAAAACAAACTATCACTTCAGTACTCGCACGGATTACAATAGTAGTCCATGCGAAAATAACAATCCGTATAACATCAGTGCGTTGACTTTGGGTGCTATCACTCGACTAATGGTGTTCTAGAAATGGGAGAGGAAGGCAGACGACGGCTCAAGGTCACAAGTGTTACCAACCCTCAGATACCATAAAACTGAAACCCACTGGACTACAATAGTAATCCGCGCGAGCAGTGTAGTGTTAACTGTTAGAAAAGAGGTTCATTTTTTCTAGAGTCTCACTTTTTCTATAATGGTACTTAGGTATTATGCTTAATATTTAGTTAACTAAAGAAGAAGTAAATCTAGTTGTGTTGAGCCATTTCATGTTAGCCTTCGGTGAATTTTTGGTACTGTTCAGCGAAATAATTTAGCAGAAGTACAATGTTCTTATAGATTATTCGTTATATTCTTATAAAGTAGGAAATGATACAAGACGCTGTATTTTCTAAATTAAAATTTTGGGATATTCTAGGGCAATGGTTCCAACTTTTAACAAGCACCCACATTTTAAAACCCTACATACTTCACGCCCACATTATTCGCGGATGTCTTTGACCTTTTCTGCAATTTTAGTTGCAGCACTGTATTCTGAAATCATCACTAATAATAACACAAATTGAAATATAGCTCTGAAATATGAAAAAAAAATGTTCCGAAGATTTTGATATGAGTGGAGTTTTCTTATAATTGTAGGCCGCTGAGTACGAATATTGCATCAATTTTCCCCCATCACGTTACTTTTCACTGGAAATGGGGAGGCATGTTTATATCAACACATACAAATTACACTATAATACAGAATACATAATATATATTTTTCATGTACATATAGTGGTTTCAGAATGGCAACAGTAACTAAACACCCACAGATCTAAACAAATTCCAATATGTACTCAAATCTGTACACTTAATCATAAAAAAGCCTATTACTTCGAAACAATTTCCTTCGTTTGGTCAATTTGCGAGGAGTTACAACACCTGTGTTCTCCCTATTGAGCAGCAAACAATGGTTAGCCATCATATTAATGGTCCAACCACCTTTATACATTTTTCAATATCCTGTAAGCCCTGGTAAAAGCGTTCACTGTGTTCTTCACTAAAAACATCAATATTGTGTGGGTAATTTTCGAAATGTGCATATAAAAAAGTAGTCAGGCACTCATATTACACCTAAGATTTCTAAGATTTTGCAGCACCTTTTCTACAATAAGTTCGTAATCAGAACGTCTTGTACTACCGACGAAGTTCTTCACAATTCCTGAAGATTTGTCATGTTTTCTTCTCCGTTTGGGTCATGGGATTCTTAAAACGTTGATTGTTGATAAGTTTTCTTATCTGTGGACCAGTAAATATACAGCTTTGAGTTAATGTTGATCCTAGATATTTGAAACTATCCACTTTATCAAAAGTATTACTTAATATTTTAACGCATCCATAATTTGCTGTATTCCAGTCCCGACGCACTTCCATGTATTTAGTTTTCTCTGCATTTACTTCTAAACCCAAGTCCCTGCAAGCGTTTAATAAGATCTCTGCATTTATTTGTATTGTTCTCCTATCATTACCTATTAAATTTACGTCATCAGCATATGCCATAACCTGGTGAATACCATTCAACTGTAGGCCCTGTTTGCTATCTTTGATTTTTCTTATAGCGTATTCCAGAATGAAGTTAAATAATAATGGCGAAAACGCATCTCCTTGTTTCAGGCCATTTTCGTCGTGAGAGCTCGTGGACAATAATTTTTCTACCCGGACTTTACTTTGGGATTCATTTAAATATATCCTAATCAATCTAATTAGCTTTCTTGGTATTCCAAATTCTGTAAGAACGTTATATTAATGTTTCTCTCCTAAGCGAGTCGTACGCCTTTCTAAAATCAATAAATATTTGATGTACTCCCACCTTTTTGAGTATTTGGCGAATGGTAAATATTTGGTCGATAGTTGATCGATTTCGTCTCAATCCGCACTGATAATCTCCAATAATTTCATCTGCGTAGGGGGTCAGTCTTGCTAATAGAATATTTGAAAGGATTTTGTAGGATGTTGATAGAAGAGAAATACCTCCATAATTATTACAGTCAGTTTTGTCGCATTTCTTGTGAATTGGAACAATGACTGATTCTTTCCACTCTTGTGGCAATTCTTCCTTGGTCCATATAAGGAGAATGAGTTTGTGTATCTTGTTCCACAATTTTTCGCCTCCAGCTAAAATTAACTCGGCCGGAATTCCATCTACACCCTGAGATTTGTGTTTCTTT
Organism: Thermobia domestica; assembly: GCF_964235325.1. Taxonomy (NCBI): domain Eukaryota; kingdom Metazoa; phylum Arthropoda; class Insecta; order Zygentoma; family Lepismatidae; genus Thermobia; species Thermobia domestica. The sequence goes on along the minus strand of NC_137454.1, from coordinate 52,546,570 downwards.
AATTTCTTTATAGCGGTTTCTACTTCTATCCGGTTGGGTTAGGAAATATACGGTTCTGCGGTGTGTATCTTCTTTTCTCCACGCACAATAGTTTTTTCGTTGCATGTTAAGCAATTCTTCAAAGAAATCTTTCCATCTATTTAAGATGCTATCCGTATCAGAGAGAACTGTACCGTCAGATTTCTTTAATGTATAAGCACGAGGTTGAAAGCGTTTCTTAAATTCGTTTATTCCCTTATACATGTCCCGGATGTTTTATTTTTACTATTGTCATCATGTCCCTTAATTTTAGCTTTCATAAAATCACGTTTCTTTGTTCTAAAGGTTTTGGAAGTTTCCTGCCTGATATCTGCGAAATTTTGTGTAGTTATTTCATTCGGATTTTGTAGACAGCGTACTTTTGCCTGTTTTCCCTTCTCTGCTAGTTTAATGCATTCCTGGTCTTACCATGGTTTGTTCCTACGTATTTCCGCGTGTAGCAATTTTTCTTTTGTTGAAATTTTAATGTTATTTCTAATTTCAATCCAGGTATCTTCAACACTATTGCACTACGAATCTTCTAAAACCGAGGATCTATTCGAAACTCAATCTGGTATTTCTATCTCACTTGGTTCTCTTCTAATTTCTTTAAATTGAATCTCTCCGTTTTCGGACAATGAATATTACTTTATTCAACGATAACCTCTCTCATATTATCGCTGCTACCAGGTAGTGGTCAGTGTCACAATCAGCCCCTCTAAACGACCGGACATCAATTATGCTAGATTGCCTTCTTCTATCTATTAAAACGTGATCAATTTGATTATGTTTTATTGACGTATAATTGAACGTGTGTTTCAGGAAATTTCCCTCTTAAAAATTGAGAAAAGAGAGGATCTCTATAATATTAAAATGTGGCACTATTTATTCAAGAAATGTCATTATAACGAAATACTTTAGTTTGCATAATATTTACCTGTACCGTGGGCAAAAAGTGTTCATAAATATGTAATATACTTAGTAGAATGTTCATTTTAAATTAACAGAAAAGAAGAATGTTTTTAATATCTGTAAGAGAGATTATTATGGGATAGTTGTGACTATGTACATGTTATGTGTTGACCTAGTCAAGTGAATTTATGTATTTTACGGTCTTAAAAAGAATATTAAGACATATCAAGCAATAAAGGTGAGACTAATAATCTTTAAATATCTGAGTTGATTTTTGCATTGAGAAAAGTAATTATCGCTTCATAATTTATATGTTACAAAACGAACCAGGTTGACGACGCTTTTCTATAGAGTCGTTATAAAAATTTGGTTTACCAAACCCGGGACTTTTGAAAATTCAGTTCCCGAAGAAGGAAAGTAGGGCTGAATTTACTTGGATATTACCATTTATGAATACGAACTTAACCGTATTACGAAGCGGTAAGGTCATCAAAAGAAAAATGGATAGTGAAATAGTGCAACAGGAATCTAATATCAGTAATCCAGATGAAATTAGTGCAACGCCAAGTTTGTCATCTGAGGATCGACTTTTGTTAGCTGTGCAGCGACAAATTATGCAAATGACGACTGAGATAAAACAAACCATGGAACAGAAGTTCTATGAAGCTAACCAGACCATGGAACAGAAGTTCTATGAAGCTAACCAGACCATGGAACAGAAGATAGAATTGAAATTCAACGAAGCTAGCAAGCAGTATGAAGAATTAAGTAAACGAATAGAACGGATAGATCTGAAATCTGACGATACGAAACAAACAATCGTCCAGGTGATGAACGACATATCCTCGCAGTTTGAAGAGAAGTTAAAAAGGTTAGCCGATGAATGTCAAGAAAAGCACGATCATCAAAATCATGAAATCTGTGCTGTAAAAAAGGATTTAACGTCAATAGAATTTTCCGTTAAGCATCAAAAGATGCAGTTGGCTACTATGCAGGAAGAAATTAAAATGTTACAGGCGAGAGATAACATTTATCGCAATAATCTGGGCAGTGATCGCTTCGAGTTTCCCCGATCACCGGATATAAATACGCCTTCGCCGGAATCTGAGGAGGATATTATATTAGAGGAAAATTGCCCGAAGATCACTGATGAACGAAATATAAATGGTATCATGACACAGCACGCTACGGACCGGAACAATCACACCACAAGAACAAGGAGTGAGAAAAGAAAGGTTAAGTTAAGTGTCAAGATGAGCGAAATCAAAGCCATGAGTAAATTTAGTGGTAAGTGCAATGAAAATGCTAGTTCTTTCTTAGAGAAGTTCCAAGACGAATGTAATATAATGTCTATCGACCGATCACAATACATGAAATTAATACCCCATGTATTACTCCCACCTTGTTCCTTATGGTTTAAGGCAATACGTGATCATATTAGTACATATGAGGAATTTAAAGCGGCATTGATCGCGAATTACGAAAATGACTTTTTGCTGGCAAACAGAGATGCCACTCTTAGAAATCAACATTTCAATCCTCGATTGCACAAATCTATTGTAGAGTTTGTTGTAAATGTCTATAATGAATTAAAGGTTGTTAATCCCTTGCAATCGGAATCAAGAATAATTGCATCGATTCGCAATTTGCTTCCATTTAAATTACAGCAGATTTTATTTTCCACACAGTGTATGAGTTTCAGTCATTTATTAATGCTTGTACAATGCTACGAAACTCAATATCATGCTATGAATCTAACACAACCAGGAATGAGTAAAAATAAGAATAATTCAGATCATTTGGTCCCTGTTCGGAATTTGAATATCCGAAGTGTGAATAATAATGAACCGAACCTAAGACGAATATACTCTAGCAATCAAAATGAACAAAATAGACAAGGTTATGTAGGGAATCCGCCTAACCTAAGCAACCGAAGTAGACACAAAATTAATAGAAATACATATCGAAATCCTAGAGATGCTACCAATCCTATGTATAGATATAATCAGTGTTCACGAGATGGTACTTCGTATCCAAATTCAAATCACGATGAAAGACATGTACAACCTAATGTAGAACCTAACCACGATTGTGCGGTACAATGCACTTTATTAGATTCATATGCCAGTGCGAATGTAACATGATTACCGTTAACGAAATTAGGTTACACCCATGTTGATTATAGATTCTTGTGAATTTTCGTTTTAAAGTTTGTGTTAATATTAATAATGAAAACGATGGTTATAAATATTTGAAATGCATCTAGTTAAAGAGTTAGTAGCACCCAACATTCTTGATCAAATAAATAAGAATGAAAAATAACAATAATAATGAAAAATGTGTTTATTTAATAACAAAAGGGTGTCTTTTGTTTCTGTAAAATAAATTTATTTACTTCCATTTGATTATTCAAACGTAGGTTATGTTTAATTTTTATTCTTTCTTATTAATATGAAGAATCATAATTCAATTTATAATTAGTTAAAGACAAAAATTATTTTATATTAGATTGATTTGTGTTTAATTATCAAAGATTATGTTAAGAATAAGATCCATTCTATAAAATCAATTATTCAATGACTACCTTGAGTGAAATTCTTTTTTTATTTTGGACATCTTAGTGCTACTATGTATACATTGCAATTGCTTCATCTAACTTATTTGTTATACAATGCGCCCGAAAAGAACAAATATTATTTGTCATATCATCGTTTGTAATAATGATCGAAACTAGTAATCTTGATAGTTTGTATTTCACCCTCGTTAATTATATTTATAAGCGACGATGTCTTTAATGATAAAGAATAAATAATAATGTAATAAAAGAGAAATATTAATGAAATCAAAGATTTATTGTAAATGTATTTATGTGAATGATAATAACTAATATTTTATATATATATGAGGGTTAACCAAAATGTAATGAAGATATGTACGAGGTGTGATCGAAATATAAAGAACATACGTAATGTACGAACATTAATCTAATCAGACCAGTGGTTCTTGAATATAAAAGCCAAGCCCACTCATGACTTTTATATTCAGTCCCTTTATCGGGCGACATTTTCTATAACGAAATACTTTAGTTTGCATAATATTTACCTGTACCGTGGGCAAAAAGTGTTCATAAATATGTAATATACTTAGTAGAATGTTCATTTTAAATTAACAGAAAAGAAGAATGTTTTTAATATCTGTAAGAGAGATTATTATGGGATAGTTGTGACTATGTACATGTTATGTGTTGACCTAGTCAAGTGAATTTATGTATTTTACGGTCTTAAAAAGAATATTAAGACATATCAAGCAATAAAGGTGAGACTAATAATCTTTAAATATCTGAGTTGATTTTTGCATTGAGAAAAGTAATTATCGCTTCATAATTTATATGTTACAAAACGAACCAGGTTGACGACGCTTTTCTATAGAGTCGTTATATCATGAAATTTGAAATTCGCTTAAATTCGAAATGTGAAATTTGGTATATAAACTTTGAACTAAAAGAATAGAATACGTATATCAGAGTTTTCGAAATTCTCTTTTTAAGCAGAAGGAGTGAGGAGTTAATTAATTTATTTCTTAATATTCAAATCGGCGATAGCTGTCTCATCATCATAGAATGTTCGAGGAGAATTACTGAACATATTTAGAACTACTCTAGAGCATGGTATCATAATGTCAGTTTCACTGAAATGCCTATCCTAAGGGAGAGGGGGTCAAGGTCTAAAATATTAACTACAAATACAGTATCTTACAAATCTCTCATGTTTTGAAGATGAAATTTGCTATAAGAACCAAGTAGACATGCAACCCAGTGTTCTAGAAAATTCCCCTTCCGTCTCATCTCATGAAAAATAACCGAGAATTTTAGAACACAGTTAGCACTTGGCTGAAGCCAGGTTTTAACCATGTCAGCTTCATTACAATTCGTATCCTAAAAGGGTGGAGCAGTTAATACATACGTCGAAAATTAAATATCTTCCAAGGCAAAGAGATGAAACTAGGCATAGAAACTTTTTACTTAACGAAGTCACCATGTGGACATGTCATAGCTTTTTCGCAAATTGCTTCCAAAGAGGTTACAAGGCCATCTCAATAATTTTAACTTGCCGTTTTGTATTCACAAAATGACCGACATGGCAAATATGTTTTGAACGTCTGAAATGAATTTTTAAACATATTTAGCACGTGGGACATTTCTATTTTATCAACTCACTTTGAAAAAGAGGATCGTAGAAGTAGAAGAGAATTTCGATTTCTTGCAAAGAATAAATACTGCATCGTATGGAAAACATTTTTGAACATGGTCGAGCTAGGGGTTTTATTTTACTTTTGTTCAAATAAATTAAGTTACCTAACGGGGAAAGGGTGATAAAATATATCTTTCAAATATTTCCCTTAGATCTATTCTACCCGTACGAAGAATATTGCTTGCATATAATAATAATAAATAATAACAACCATATTCTCAGAAATTTATATTTATTTTTAGCAAGACTCCTGCATAGCACTGTAGTGCAGTGGAATATTATATTTTACCACTTGTGTCCTTATTGAAACCATAATTCTTACGCAATAGTTATTTCGTGTTTAAATGATATTTAATTTAATGTTTGTTACAACATTCGTAATATTTGTAATATTAAATTGAGTTATGTCAGAGACTCGCACCCCTAGATTAGGAGCCACTGCTTTAGGGGGACTATCCAGATACTTTGAATTTACACCTACATATAATTTGCGACGGAGGGTGCCACTAAGAAAATTTAATTTTTGAAAATTCACGAAAAGAGGAAGAATTGGAGTGAGAGTTATTTTAATAAGATATCCTTATCTCCAAAAATATATAACTGGGAACTTGAAATTGATATTTGGATTTCCAATTTAAAATAATTTAGCACATGTTTCAGCATTCCTTTTATACCTCACTCGTTAGTAATAAAGGAGAAGGAAAAATTTGAGAATAGTAATTATTACTTATATAATAACATGTCGGTACCTCAGAATCTCTGAAAGTTAGAAACGTGAAATTTGTCTTTAGGATCTCTCTTTTAAAACAAAATCTCTTAAAGACAGTAAACAGGACCACAGAATATTTTTTCAATTAAAATTGAAACCAGAAGTTGAAGTAGATATCTACCACTTTGTATTATAGTCTAGTAATTAGAGTGAAGATGGAATACAGGGAAACTCATTAGAAAACTCTCCTCGCTGTCTCATACAGGTTATGTTCTATGTATATTAAATTGAAACCGGAAGTCATACTGGATTACTGAGGTGTCCGTCGGTCACGAAAGGAATTTTAAAAAGACACGAAATCAGAAAACGGTCATGAAAGTCAAGAAAAAGTCACGAAAGTTTGCTTTTGATTCACGATTCATTTTATCTGTACAAATTTAATTACAGACTGGAAAATTTTGTTCTATAAAACGTCAAAATTCAGCACCAAAAATGTCTATGGTTTTAGACGCTACCAAATCGCAAGAAAAGCACATTTCTATTCCGTGCATGAAAATTTGGCCCAAGTCCCACTCAAATTCGCTCTTGAGAATATTACTAAATTTAACGGTTTGTTAAAGAAAAGGCCATGAAATTTCTTTTTGGAATTTTAGTAGACAACCTGTCACTTCTGATTTTATTAGAGTGTTATGGATAGACAAACGTAATCTTGAGATGCTCAATCGATTGTGGAAAATAGCTTCTCGCTATCTATTACAGCTTTTCCTCGACAGCAATGAAAATTAAACCGAAAATTGTTGATTTCTACCGCATCTAGTTTTATCAAAGTGTTAATGATAGAAATGAAAGGTGTTCTTGTGATGTTTAGTCAATTTCCCAAAACTGCTCCTTGTTATATATTACCGTTTTTGCCTGTTCAATGTCAAAGCGGGAACTAGTTTATTTCTGCCACTTTCTATTTCAATACAGTATTAAGGATGGAGATGAAAGGTATTATTGGGATGTTCCGGAAACCATTTCTTGCTATCTATTACAATTTTGGGTTTACAACATCAACGTTAAAAGCAAAAATGGTTGATTTCTACAACTCCTGGTTTCTGATCCACAACCTTCTCGTTTATGATCCTCTACTAACGAACTCATTCTAGTTAACTACTCTAGCTATCAACTACAAAAAAAACTCAAATTCAGTTTCGTTCAAGAGTTTCGTGTGGAGTAACGGACGGGATGGACCAACATATTACTGTATAATATTATAATAAATTATACTGTGTAATTCCAATAATTAGATACATAATTCAACGTTTTTGATTGTGATACAGAAGGGAAGAAAAGGGTTTGGAAGAGAATAGAGGTAGAAATTACAATTATTATTATAATAAGATGTTTATGGTTCGGGATCCCGTAAAGTTGAAGACATGAATCGTGGTATTTGAACTGAAATTGGCATGCTTCCAGATATATAAAGTGCAAGGCCATAGTCCGAATAAACAAGGTGGCCTAGGAGCAAAGCCCCAAGTATTTGAACTGACATTCAGTATACTTGCAGGTATGTGAGGTGCGAGGCCGTAAGCCGAGCAAACACTTATGATTGCAGGTTTGAGATGCAAAGCGTTAGACCGAACAAATTAGCGGGTCTGAGGGCAAAGCCTCCAACGAGACGAAGGCTTGTATTGAATAAACTCTGATGCAGACACTAAGGAGGCTCACACAATGTTTTCTTAATTAATAATAAAAAAGGTATTAATAGTAGATTTATACCACTTCCGGTGTTATTAGAGGGTTAAGGATGGAAATGAAATGTAACCTTGGGACGGTTAACCGATTACGGAAAGCAGCGTTTTATTATCTACTACAGTTTTTCTTCCATAGCAATTAACGTTAAAAGCAGGAAATAGTTAATCGTTATACTTCATGTTTTAGTTGTAGGTTAACAACAGAGATAGTTTTAGCTTTCTAGTAACGTTTTTGCTCTACAGTGATCAACCTTAAACCGGAAGTCTTTGATTTCTGCCACTTCCAGTTCAAGAGCCGGCTCCATTATTTTTTGCCTACATAGCTATGCAACACGTGCTTTAATTCAAACTTAACTTGATACATATATGTCTTACAATCTGGAAAGAAATACTCTGGAGGGTAAGGCACCCGTATCATCACAAGTGGGGATGAGAGAACTGACATTTTAAAATAGTTGTAATGATCGATAGTCGTGTTGAATCTATAGTTTTCGGGTCAGCGCTGATAGAGATAATGACTGTTTACAAACCGTTTAAGATCATCCCTGAAGAATCGGGAAGAGTGACATTTTAAAAGTAATCGAAAATGCGGATATTAAACACAAATCCATAGTTCTCATTAGTGCTATGATGAATAGTGTCACTTTTGATACAATATCAAAAGAAGTTAGAATGCAACTTTTGAGTTTTATTAATGTAAACTTATGTATTAAGAAAAACTAGACTATTTGCCATCCAAAAGTTGTAGGTGGGGCTGTAGAATTTTTAAGTATTTTTAAAATATACTTTTAAATAGCACAAGGACATGGGAGAGAGAGAGAGAGAGAGAGAGAGAGAGAGAGAGAGAGAGAGAGAGAGAGGAGATTCCTGGCCTTTTCAACATGTCCTTAAACGTTTATAAGGATTTTGTTAAGATTTTCTTATAATTTATTTTATGTATGTTTCTTATATTGCAAGTACACGCAACTTGTAAGATGTAAGAACAATTTAATTTTGAAGAGACTCGAAACTGGTTATGTCCTTTCCGTTGTTCTAGTAGGTAGCATGCGCGCCTTTCGTGCACGGGGTCTCACGTTCGATTCCCGGTGTGAGTCCCTTAAAAAAATTTGAACGATTACTGTATTCGAATTTTCGACTTAATCTTTGAGTTCACGTCTCATATAACCTCGATGCAGAAAGGGAATCCTAAACTTAAATAATTAACTAACTCGAAACCTATGATAGTACAAAACTCAAGGTTTTGGCAGAAAACTAGCACAAAACTTTGGCATAGAAAAAGCATCAAGTGTCCAGTTGGAGGATGAGGTAAAGGATGGGAACATGGATATAAGTTCCATAAAACACATTATTGAAATGGCCGTCAGTGAAAATTATAGAGTTGGTTGGGGTTCCTAGCCTTTCGAAATTCTCTCTAGGGCATTTCTCCGAGCGTACTCAATCTGAGTTAGAATTTTCGCAGTACTATATTCACCCATAATTTATTCAATCCCCCGCCCTGGAAAATCTGAAATGAGCATTGCCTCATATCGTGGTAAATATGAATTACAAGTATTTTTGCGGTTCTCCTTTTCATCTCTAGTGTAATGAAATTCTTCCACGGGTAAATCTGTAATCAACACTGTAAGTAGCTATGTCCTCGACTAATATACATTGACAAGTACAGCTTTTTCTCGTATATTTTTAACATTTAACCAATTTAAAAAATGTATTATAAATCAATGTACTTATCATATTTTATGGTAAATAAGAATATGTAGTTAACGTCTTGAACACTTCGCTCCGCTGGGACCTCTTCAGAGCGCGTAACAAGCAAAAACAACATGTTTGGCGTCTCACAAGTGACAAAGGACAAAAAAGAAAAGCAAAAGCAGCAGAGCAGAGCCTTATCGCAGTCAGTGCTGACAACATAGTTTGGATCGTCACTTACGCCAATAGACCTACAAGCCCTGTACAATATTTATACAATTACAATATACGTTGTGCCACAGTAGCGCTACAGGCGGAATGTGCACGAACTACAAATGAATATGTTTCTTACAAGTATCAGTCACTGTTGCATCTTCTTTACATTCTACACATGCTTTTTTCTCCCACTTTTTGACCTTGACAAGCAGAAGTACCAGACTTTCCATGTTCACAACCATAAACTGTTTGTGTACAGAGTACGTTTTGAGGCCTTCGAATGACTGTGAGCGCGAAGAACAAGGGTGATGATCGGACGACCGTATACGGCTGCGAAAAAAAAACCCAGTTACAATAGTAAATGTAAAATACAAATATAGAGCCTTGACAATGGGGTGAGGATATATATATATATATGTGTGTGTGTGTGTGTGTGTTTGTGTTTATATATATATATATATATATATATATATATATATATATATATATATATATATATATATATTATTTGTATCATTTTCCTGGAGGAGTCCATATTTCAGGAGCTGTTGCTAAGCTCGAACCGACGGCTCGTTACAAGATATATATATATATATATATATATATATATATATATATATATATATATATATATCTGTGTGTGTGTGTAGCATTTGACATCGTTTAACTCATTTACTAAAAATGACTAAACTTTTATCATAATGGTTTCATTATGACTCGTATTATTCTTACTTGTTAAAGTCTGGAGTTTAAAATGTAGTGAATTAGCATTTCAGTTAACTAAATTATAATTTATTTGCTAACATGCATATGCATTTGCGATATTTTTACTTTTTAATTGAATTGTATTTAACGTTGAATACTATTAATATTAGAACTAATTATATCAGTATAGGTATGGAGTAATTAATTTAAGTTAAAAATGCCTTTCCAGTTAAGCTTAAATAGATTGCTTACTTCAAGTTATAATCAGGATAAAAATATTCGAGATTTTATCCGACTAGAAATCGAAAATTTACACGATAACATTTACTAATTATTTTTATAGTTATTTCTGCCTCTCTAATTATTGGTTGAAGTCTTGGTTACACATATTGTAAATTCGTCGTTTTAATAAGTAGTGATAAAAATTGAATTCTACGGATTGGTAACATTTTGGTATTTGTGTATCATTAATAGTATCCTAGAGCTTTAGGTTTTATCCAGTAGTCCCGTAGTATGCCAGACTTAAAATGCATTGTTCTAGCTTTATATGGAAATGTAAGAAATAAACCTTTTTTTGTCCCGTTCTATTTACTATTTTCATTTTTTCTGGCATCTTATGAATTCAGTTAATTTTGGAGCTTCTTCCGGCATCTGAGTAATTGGTAAAGAACTAAGATAAGGAATGGGTAAATTAAAATATTCAAATAGCAACTGATATATATATATATATTATCGTATCTACAGGACTGTTTGGATTATATTTTTCGTACTGTATATTCCATTGACATCATTTGTATCTAAATGGTTATTTGAGGATTATGTTTCTACACCTACTAGTGTTGAAACATATGTAATATCAGACCCTATTGGTGATGAAATTCCTGCTATTTTCGTTTGTCCTGTATTTAATGCAAGGTTATACGAAAAATTCGTAACATCAAATACTACAGGGTAAGTATCGTTAAGATCATGAATGTTATTATAATCTATCAACAAGTTCATATATAATCTAAACATATTACTACCAAGCTACTCTTTCATTACAATGATAAAATAGGAAGCAATATACAACTTTACTATTAATACTAGCGGAATTAAAGTTCGAATATTTTATGTGATCGTTATGTTAAACTAAGGAAAGTACCCATTGGGTATGTGCTAAAGTATGACTATCAACTACCGCAGTAAAAGAATACAATTGATTATGAGAGAAACAACCTACAAACATTATAATGTTATGTTATTTATAAACAACCTAATAAAAAAAATTCCGAATAGAAATCATACGTTTGAAAATGAAAATAAAATGAAATATTTAAGTCTTACGTCCCATGGTTATGCCGGTTAGGCTAAATGACATTATGATTATAATAAATGAATGAAATGGTAGAATGAAGATAGTGGGAGGAAACGGGAAGATCCCGAGAAAAATACCACACGGTGTTTGTCTACCACAAAGTCTACACGGCGCGAGCTGGGATCGAACCAGGGACCCCAAGCACCGGATGTTAACGTTCTACCACTGAGCCACCGCGCCCCCAAATCATACATTTGCATATTTGGTTTTGTATATGCATATTAACTGTAGAAACTACTTTACACATATATGATATATTATATATATAAACAGACATTGTTTGCATTGCAAGTAATTATCATATTATACTGTCCTACCGTATAACCGTTGTTGCTTACCAGGCATAAAATGTTAATATAAATGAACTACCTCAATTTATTACATGTTACCAATTGACTTATCAAACAGGAAAAATTATATGTAGCGAATTTATTATTAAATGCTAAATATTAGGGACGTTACAATATAACAAACTAATCTTGGAGGCATCTACAACATAATAACATAACCGAAGCAGATAAAGTAATGCGTCGTGTAGGGATTTTACTTTCCATAAAATTTGTTCATTTAGAAAATGATGTCTGAAACCGTTCTGAAGATAGGAAAGACATGTTTAAAATCGTATAATTGCAAATACATTTTATTCTAGCTTTAGCATTATATATATTAAGCCCAGAACCCCTTAACGTTTTGTAAAATAAAATATGGCTTTAGGAGATAGTGTAATTATTTATTTATTTCATATAAACATGTTCTCCATTATTCTGTTTTCATTAAGAACTAATATGTGTGGCTATTCCTTTAAAATAACACTTCGTGTGGTGCACTCTCGAAGTATGCCAGAGTAAATGGTACGGAAAAGTGCTCCCCTGAGCTGTGCAAAATACACTACATAAGTTTCAATCAGCCCGAAAACGAGAGATTATTTTAAATACCCAAACAATTGGACATGTGCTTCATCTGACATCAGCAAGATATTCATGCCTAATGTCATGTTCAACTTGTAGAATTTCCAAGATTTCTTTGCAAAATAGAATTTGCATCGTCTCATTTCATTCAATAAGCCCATCGATAATTTGGCTTTTGCAAGGGTGGCAGTGAAGATGTTCGTGAAGGAGTTCACGAATTTTGGTATTAACTAACAAAAAGAAAGAAAAAAACTGTCATTGCTCACAACCGAGCTGACGCAAGCATACTCAAGTTTGAGTCCCATATGATTTGTTCTACTCGGGTAAGTACTAACGAGAATGTCCTACAGGTTTCCTCTCTTTAGAATTCTTTCTTAACACCATTTCTATACTTATAAAACAATATATTCTTACCAGTTTCTATCGGCCATTGAACTTGCATCGAAAGTTGAGTTGTGTTGTCGTGATGGTCCAGTCACGATATATTCATCTACCGGAAAAACGTGGTCTTCACAAACCAAAGCTTCGTCTCAACTGAACTTTGGACTTCGTACAGTGGCCTAATATCCCAAGAAGATTATCCAAAATATCTAAAAGGTACAATATTCGATTTGAGAATTGTTAGGCCTTGGGCTGTATAATAGAATATTTGAAGTATCAAATTTCGATAAATGTTCATCATTTGTTATACATGTTGAGTAAGCAAATTGCAAACTGTCGTTCGACTGATTCAAATGTAATGATCGTGAACGAAAACAATTTGATTCAACACGTACATACATGGTTAATTTTAAGCTATGATTGGAAATTTGAATGGTTAAAATTGATGAAATTATGTAAAAAAGACATTTAGATAATTTATGCTGAGAAAAACAATTGGAGTTATCACAATTTATCATGAAAATTTACAAAAGAAAGAAGAGATAACAAGAGAAAGTACATAAATATAGAATACCAGTAATGAATTTTGCATAATACTACCAATATGTTGATTTTTGACACACATAATAATACAAGATAACGGAATTCCCCCAAAAACGGAACGTAGCTGCCCGTTGGTGCCCTTCCAAAATTTATCTACGTGTTTCCTAATAGATGTCCAGAATACCAATATTTAGCAATTATTTTCAAACTATACAAATATCAAAATTAACAATTTTCACTGTTAAAATTCTAATTTTCCAATTGTTATTAGCTACTCGAAATATTATATACCAATTATCAGCCTATTTGGGGAAGTTGCAAAATAGTTTGAATGCCATATTGTATACCCAGTTTTGTATTTTTGAATGTTGACCTTATCGTCATGATCGTAGACCTCAAAGTTATGAGGAAACTAGTTTAAAGCACATTTGAAGAACATTGAATAGATTTTGCCCACCATATTGAATGCGCCACTTTTAAGTTTTGATTTTTAGCATCATAACAGTTATCAGCTTCCTTGAATCTAGGTAGTAGATTATTTAGTTACCAAGGGATGGAGTAATTTGTTGTGATGAGTAGATTTTGTGGCGAGTGATGAACTATTCAGCTTTCAAAACAAATGCCATTCTATTTCAATTTAATAAAAAACGTAGTTAGTGCATTTTGGCATGGGCCCACTCTTATGAACTCAGCGAAAAATTTAAGTTTCGAAACATCTGTTAAACTATTCGGGTTAGGGACAAAGTTTTGTGAACATTTTTCCGCTACGTTTAAGCCAACCTTTCTGGACATATAGACATACATCTCTATACCGACAATTCTAAAACGTTTGAAAAGGGCCTAGCCGAAATGTGTTTCTATTTTGAGAGAAATGTAGTATGAATTTAGAAAAAAGTATGTGACGTAAGTATCTAAATTTGCAGGAATAGATACAAGACACTGTTATATATCCTTCAATGCGTAGGAGTAGGTGACACTATCTTTGATTTCAGCCACAAAATTCATATTCCATGGGGGAGTTGTGTTGCCCCTTCTTCCTCCAAGTTCATGCATTCTTTTATGGGTTTAACACAATTTTATATGGGAGAGTTTTATGTTCAAAAAATATGATGTTTTTTGTAATTGCTTTTTTTAATTTTTGGTAATCATACTCCTTAGTTATTAATCTGATTTATATTTTTTTGAAAAATATATATTTTATTTTCAATCCTCCATTGTAGAAAAAAATACAAATGTAAAGTATTTAGAATACGTAGGCTCATTGGATACAACCGAAGAATTGTGAGTACGTTTACTATACAAGTGGGAACATAATTTAGTTTAAGCGAAATTGTTGCTTACGAATAGCGTTTAATTTTGATCGTTATCCGTGATTTTAGCTGTTGAAATTATTTTCTCGCAAACATTAATCTTACTCCCATTTATAAAAACTAGGGCGCCCTGATAAATAGGGTTTGAATTTAATACTTTCAATGCATTCCCAAAATACAACCATTAAGTTCCACTTAAATTTTATATTTCTTCCTAATTCATTTATTATCTTGTAGTGAAATGAATAAATTTGAAACAGAAAAAAGACAGCAAGAAAAAATAAGGAAATACTTTCTGCTGTGATTTCTAGAATAAAGATTATCTTATGTCATAATTACATTTGAGATTTTTTCTGAGTCTGTACTGGAGCTTCGTAATTAAAGCTGCGATAGATGCTATTCTGGAGATAATCAATTTTTCAAATTATTTCTCCACAACAATGTTTTAATATTTGAAATCAATTTATGTGAAAAAATAATGTAATTCAGATAAGGATCCTTCAAAATTAATGGTGCTAAGAACTATCCGAACCAATAGATTCTTGCTACAAAAATTCGTAATCTTCTCACTCAGTATTTTGTTTTTCTCCTTTTTTTAGTTTAAACAGATATTAAAATAAGTCAATTATAATATTAACAAGCCTTTTCTAGCCATCGAACATGATACACAACATTGGGCACGAGAAGAACGTTTTTCAATATCGAATAAGCTCGTAATTAGTTTCAAAAATCCGTTGTGATAATGTATAATTTAATTCTTAATGTTCCTGGTTGTGTGTGTTATCTGAACTTATTCCGTCGGTGTTGATGAAAATTCCAATAAATTCGGTAATTAAATGTCCAATAATACATTTAAAGACTTCGATTGCACTAATCAGAAAGTATAGCAAAATCTACTTTCAGAGCATTGCAGGGGTCGAAAGCATCAAGTAGACGAAAAGTATAATTTTTTGTAACAGAAGAAAATCCGTACAGGGTTTACGTAAATGATATGTATGGCTGCTTATGTACATTCCATAGAATTTTTGGAGTTTTTGCTTTTAGGGTTAAACTAAAACATTAAAATTATAAAAAATACAACAGTCACATGCAATTTCTGAACTTGCACTTACTGGTTTTTCAATTTCAATACACAAAATTTAGGAACAACAAGAGTTGAGATAACTCGCCAAATTTATCCAGCATCAGCGAAGGCAGTTGCAGCAGGAAGTTGACGACAGTGCACTTTAGCACGTATTCCTTCCTAATGCTAACAATCCTTTAATAATAATAATAATAATAATAATAATAATAATAATAATAATAATAATAATAATAATCATAATAATAATAATAACCAACATTTACATACAAGTCTTGAATCCTTTTGAAACCTCCACTTAGATACATTTTGAGTGATCGTTTAAAATAACTTTTGTTTGAGATATTAAAGCTACAAAACGAAGATTTTCAGAATCATTTAATTATCATTTCGCCAGAACTTAGCTATATAACAAATTTTGTTGCAAAATCCATTGATGACATCATTGTTATGATATCTGTACTCTTCAGAATAGTCTTGTTTTCCCTATCACACGAAGGAAATTGGCCCATGTGCTAATTCCTATGATAGGTTCAACGAAATTTTATGTGCAAGGATAAATCAGGCGAAAACAAATTACAAGCTAAAGCGTATTTAATACGATATTTTGGTAATTATTTAACCGTTTACGAACACGTCCAGATATTAAATTTTCAGAATTATATGATGTCGTAGAGGACACTTAGTTGTTTTTATCTTTAATTTTATCATTTCACAAACTTTAAAGGGTGGACCAATCATATACACATAAGTTTTTTTTTCAAGATATATGAGCCGTATTGTAAATTCGTTTTATTTGTTAACCTATTAATATGTCAAAATCTATCCTAGGGTACATACTAACCAGTTGTATACTCTTTCTTTAATGCATCTATTTGCATTGACTGAGAAACTATGGAAACAAGTAGATAAGAATGTGGAATTTTCAGTGAACATTTCTGAAGCATTTAAGGTAAGTAAACAACTCAAGCTGAAGACTTAGTAGCAATAATTCTAGGTGTTTGTGAAGAACTTGTGCTGACGATATTGCGTTCTGAAGAAGTGTGTAAAATTCCAATAAGACATCTTATACTATTTCAATACAGTATGAGATCCCGGAACAATAGAAATTAAGATCAGTGTACGTAGAATGAATGTACAAGAAGATAAATTGAAATGGAATTAAATATGACGATGAGTGTATCGGAGTACACGTGATAGGTAATAGTTTTCCGCGGAAATATCTTTCTGTTTTAGTTAAATGTTGTCAGCAAAAAAGGATGATTAAGTCACACACGATACTGGATACAGCAAATAAGAAAGTACATGTGATCCTCTACATTGTACTATAAGTAAGACCTGTGTCATTATTATGGTAAGTGATATTATGGTAAATGGAATATTGTAAAAGACGGCACCAATATAAGAATTGTTGTGGATGCTAGATTGCTGAATTACCCAGTCTACATGATAACTTGGCACAAAGATTAAACAAATATTGATATCCATTATATAGTACGTGGGAAGATTGTTGTAAAATCACATTTTTGCTTCTGGTTTCAACACGAGCGCATTGCAATATATTGTACACAGGAAGAGGATGTTACATTTAGTGCCATGCAAACCGGCGTACGAAATTGAACTCTGTACTCACGTAGAGCAACGACGTTGCCATCGCGATGAAGTGAAGAACTTCTTAGGCCTATACAATGTAAAATAGATCTTTTTATTTGCAACAATGACTAGAATCTGTAGCATATATTTTTCTACATTAATGATGAAATAATATTGTAAGTTTATTTGGTCGCATTCTACAGTCGCTTAATTTTAACATTATTTGTCAGTGGGGCTACCTGGGCTACTTACGAGTAAGTTAAAATTGAAAATGATAATTAATTTTATAAAAATTAATTTTATGTACAACTTTTTATTTTAGAATAACATTTGGATAGTATTATATTATCTGCATATATTGATTGTAATTAACAAAATAATTTTTAGAATTCCCATGTAACTGTACAATGATTTAAAAGTGAATACCGGTTCTATATGATTTGCACAACTAATCGATGTCACTAACTGAGAACAATCTTTAGGTGTTTTATCATTATAAATACATGTTACTTTGTATTGCGCACATACAAAAATACTCCAGGCGTTTATGGGTTGACGAATTCTTTTTTCTACGATGCAATAATTGAATACAAATTGTTTATGTACGATCTGATTGGTACATACCTGGAAATTTTTTCACATATATTTCAATGTTTTATTATAACATTGCATTAACTATAACTACTACGGTATAATCAATAAGTAGCCAACTTATAGCTATAGGTTTAGAATACCCACGCTGTGGCTTCAATAATTGACGAAAAACGCTAATTTATCTGTAGGCCTGATCAGTAATATTTATAACTTCCACTTTATGGAAAATTGCCAACACTGACAATGAATTTAACGGCATGCCTATTACGTGAGAAGAGAACCGGTGTTGTCCATCCAAAGACATAATTTGCTCACTTTTCTTAGTTGTGGTGTATGGAATGTAGACAGATATAATGGGTGGTCAGTGAGATACAAAACGAGGACACCAAATAACCAACGATATAGAGACAGAACGACTTTCCAACACTATCATTTGTATGTTATAATTTCTACAGGTTTCAGACAAGCCATCAACGTCCCTAGGCAGAAAACTTCTAACAGCGGGCATGATGCAGGCACTCAAAGAAATACTTCCCACCTGCTTTGTAGCAGATGGATTGTCAGACACCAAATATTATTAAATACCTTTATGGACTGGCTTTCACATTTGTCTGATAGGTTGCTCATTCACTTGCCTGATTTGTTATTTTCTTTAGTGAAACACCGTGTACGATGTTATCATTGTTTCTTCAGAGGATCCAGTGCATGCAGTAAATGCCAGAAGAATAGTAAAGAAGTATATCGATGCAATCAAGATAAGTTCAATTGGTGAGCATTAAAATCGCACATGCTGAAACCTTTCTCATTCGCAAAATATCGTCGTACACGACTAATACAAAAATTGAAGGCCTTTTGCAGGAAACCAATACTGGAAAGGAATCCGTGTGTTTGTGTTGGGACTCACATCGAAGACTGTTATTATTGATTTATTGATTTAGTGCGTATGTTTTTTATCAGTGGACAACGATGTGAACTGTCCTTTCTTGATTATTTTTGTTTGTGTTTAGTGAAGTTTCGATGTGTTTCTGAAAAAGAACAGAGACCTTTTATTATAAGATTATAATTACATACGAGAAATAAGTGTGTTACGAACTTGCGCTCTGAAAAGCCAGTAACCTACTGATTGTTGTTTTGCTATATTAGCATTTTGTGGATGTGTTGTGTTTTATGTAATTGTCTTCACTGTTTCGTAATAAAGTTACGAGAGACATCAACCTGACTCCTCCCAACTCCCAAATCACACCTTTCGTGACGTATGAGACTCGCTTCTAAGGTCTTCTAGAATACTCGCCGAGCCCGGGGGCTTTCCTTAAATAGGCCATGTCGCTTTCGCCTCGGGGGTCGTATTTGTAATCGGAGTTGGATTCAGATTGTAGTTGGATTGTGCACTCGAGTTGGAGTAGGAGTTGCTTTGGACTCCTACTTCGATCCAGTGGATGACCGTTGCACCTTGCCAGTAGAGCAGGACACCAAGGAGAATCTGACGCACTCTCGGACGTAATAATAAAATATTCCTTTCCTGACACAATATTCCTATCCCAAACCTTGTCTCTCTTCCTTTTTTAGAAAATCCTCGTAAATTTCTCTTTTATCCCGAATTATCTCATACTTCAAAGGACAGCCGTCCGAACCCAGTACCTGTATTATGAGCTGAATTCCCCAATCACACTCTTCTGACGTCTTGTGTGTAGGTGGAGTTTCCTTTCATGTTTTCCTTCCCCACACTCCCTTTGCAATACAAACACAGTTAACAATATTAACATTTCTGCTTGGGATAATGCAGTAGAAAATAGTTTTGAAAACTAGTGCTGGAACTATGAAATAATATCTCGTAAACCTGTATACGAACAATTACTTGTACACTCAAGAGCAAGTAATTTATCTCAAGTAATATAACAGCTACATCTCCATTAGGTCGAATCACTGGTGTCACAAATATCTTAGCCGATTCAACTCAACGTAAGGTAACAAATCAAACAGGAGACGATTCTAGGGAAGGCTGCAGAAAAAATGTATCTGTTAATTTTACTAGTAATACCTACACAAAAACATTATTATTTTAGTGTGTTGTTGATGTTAGTACAATAAGAAATACCAGTAAGAATAATGAAAATAACTTTCAAATAATCTATTCTGAAATTCAAACACTGACACTAACATCAGAGAAATTGAATTCCTACATTGAAAATGTAAAATTAACAAATGATTGGCATAATCAAAAAACACTGTGTTTGAACAGATATAGCGAAATAGCGAAATATTCGAGCTTGGGAAGTATGTTTTCTACTAATCCAGTAAGATAAGATTTTATAGCAAGATATGGTCCCAATATTTATTCCCTTTAACAGAACATTGTTATTTATATAAAAAATAAAATTAGATAAAATTAGTACATGATTCGGATATATAATTCAATAAATTTAGATGTTTTTCTGCTTTCATGCCTGAAACGATGCGAACAATATACGTAAAATTGTTCTAACACGTATCTGGATTTTGAGCTTTTTTGTCCTTCAGGATCGGTTTAATTAGACCATATGGCCTAATGGGTGAACAAGTGTACAAGAGGTCATTGATTATGATAGACCGTATATGTCATAGAGCCCTATTCTTTAATTTTGATAAGGATATACATATTCATCCCTTTATATGTCACTTAATTTGGTATATTTCTAGGGCTAAGGTACATTTCTCTGTAAACTTGATATTCCATTTTCTGTACAACTATCCGTAAGACAATTATTAAAATATATTTTGAAATTAATATGTTATGCCTTATTCATCAAATTGTGAACAATATCTTGTGTTCAATGAACGGTAGGTGTTTGTATGTATTAGGAATATAAATGATTCACAAGCTTAGGATAATGTTTCGTAAACTAATATTACAAATATTTGATTTAAAGCAGCCAATATAAGTAGAGAATAGGTCACAAAATCCAAAATCCATAAGTCTACAAATAACTTTACGAATTAACGTATGTGTTCAATAGTCCCTAATTTGTAGAAGAGAGCCTGTTTATGAACACTTTAGTACTTGAAACCGAATGAATATCTACTCAGAATTTGTATAGAATGGAAAATATGTATGATGTATTTACTTGTTACAATTTGAGAAGTTTGTTTGGATAAAAAGTAAATAATTAATATAAGGAAAGAAGTTTTGTCATTTAGTTTCCAACACGAAGTGAAAATGGAATTATTAAGAACAAATCAGATCATATGATGAAACTTAAACAACAAATAAAGTATATCATCCAGAAACCAATCTTCAGCGTGATAAGATGGGGTATGATGGCACCTTGGCGTAGTAGCATGACATATCATTGTCCAAAATATAAGTTACATAGTTTGTAGCGTCCTTATCTGCCAGAATTTCAGCAGAACACAGAGCAAGCAGCCAATTTTGAAAAATAAGTAAACAGAAAAGAAATAATAAAATAGACTAATTACCCTTTATTCAACTAATATGAATTTTACAATAAACGAGAGTATGGTCTTGCAGACCTACTATATACAAGCTAACAGAAGGTCTGAATAATCCAATCAACAGAGATTTGAGATATGGTAGAATACACATACACATTAGTTACAAATAAATCAAATAAGTACCAAATTTTCAACTGTAACAATCTTTATTACAGGAAAACCTTGTGCTGAATATATACTTATACGTTAGATAAAGTTAGCCAATGAAACCGCAACATCTTAAGAATAAAAACATAAAATGATCAAACCTCTTATATGTAAATATAGTACATTAACATTATCATGTCTCAAGAGGTACTCGGAATATTAACTAACAACTTGATTAAGTAATAATTAATAGCAATAAAATTCCATTCCTATTTCTGCCCTAGCTTACAAAGTTAAATACTTATTCATTTCTGTAATGATCTAGCAAACATTAACATTCATCAGATATTTGCAAAATTATTCAAAACAAATATTCAAAATCCTCAACGTAATTAAAATATCCAGAATTGTTGAGCAAATATGCGACTTGATAGTTTCTAAAATCCATACCATCAAAAAACTTACTCCAAAAATTGAAAATATTTCAATTAATTCAAAATCGGTTAAATTGACTATTAATCTGTTTATTTGCAAATATTCTATGACTGAATAATCAGAATTACAAAATTTATCGCTAGTCGCATCAACTCCAGGCAAATGTTTAGAACATTATGTTCCGTTTGATCGGATTTATAATTCTCTGAGTCACAAATATAATAATATCAATCTTAGTAATCATAGTCCTTGCATCACAAACCTTCGCAAATTCTCTAACCAAGTCGGTAATTGATTAACCGAATGGATCATTTTTTAAACTGTATTTTCACTTTTAGAAAGGAAGTGAATGAAATTCTTAAATAACTGTTTAAGCCCAAAACTAGAAAAATAAAGAACAGACCCGAGAAACTCCTGAAAACAAAATCTCTCTGATGACTTTGGATCATTCAGACAATAAAGGTACTCAACTTATTCAAAATGTTAGAACGGAGTTTGTCTTGAGAAGATTTATTAAAATTTTCTTCTTCTCCCAAATTATAGATTCTAACGTTGAATGTAAGATCTTAATTAATCAAATTAATAATGCTGTTCATAGCTTTCTCTCATATGCATTTAACTACTCCCTTCACCAAAGGTTTAATAATAAAAAAAACTCTTTCCAGCAAAAGTAGAACACCTAAAAATTCATGCATAAAATATTTTGCCACTCTGTTACCTTCCAAATAACCAGTATTCCACCTCTTTTGTATCTTTTGGATTGTAATATGCTCCAAGTCTGATTACACTTTCACACAGCATAAGCTGAATGGAGTCATTATCATTCCACCAAACAAATTATACCAATGAAAATTAATTTTTGAATTAACAGCGTAATAGATAGAGAATAGAGATTGATGTACCATCAATAAGGAATACAAAATACAGGTTTATCGTACACTTGTGAAACACACAACTGTCCCTTACTTCACTCATTTTCCGCGATTTTTTTTAAAAAGGAATTCTTACACATTCACCAAAATACGGACCAAGAATACGAAATAATATTAATCCACACCTAATATTCATAATCCTCTGTTTCGTAAGAATTAAACCAACTCACGTCTCTTGTTATACTTATTCTTCATTCAAACCTTCAACCATTTGACACAACACGAGAGCCAAGAGAAATCTAACATACATAGCATCTACATCGCAAGCACACAAGACGCTCCATACAGATCCTCAAATCATAACGTAATCATGGCAGCGTAATCAGGAACCAGCCATGCGACCAAGACTCGGATCCAATGTTGCTAGCAGCTATTCCGATGTTATTACTTTACTTTCAATTCCTTGTTTTCCCTTTTTCGTAATTTTACAAAATATTAACGAATTCAGGTTGTATATTTTTTACTATTTTTTACAACATTATAGGTTGGTTAATCTTTCATTTTCCCTACTCGTTTTATTCTTAAAATTATTCCTTTCACTTTTCGTGTTAGGCAAGTATCCAAAATCCAGGCCAGCTGATAATCTGTGTATCCGTGTAGCTGCCTGCTACAAGATCTATGGTCGGAATTTGACAAATTCGTCAGTTGTTTTATTGATTACTATTTTTGAACTGAAAGTTATATTCATGGGCGCCTCACTTTGAATTTCGTTCCAGAAACTTTTTTTCACAGTGATCAATGAGGGGATATGAGCGATTACGTAAGTTCTATTGATAGTATCGTATTTTAGATGTTAGTACTTTGAATAACAAAGAATGTAGTTTTTGAAACGATTTTGTGGACTTTCGAATTACGATTTGCCATCACATTTTAACTCCAAGATAAATGTTTATACAGAGTAAGGTTCTTTATCTCATTAAATTAGTCAGATGTGTACACCCTTCTAGCTTATTTCTCTTCTTGGAGGGACAAAGTTTCTGTCAAGCTGCAATAATTAATATTCAGTGTTGGAAATATTATTATATTTGCTGAATGCGTCAATTCTACATGCCTTTATTGTGTGTTACATTTATGTATTATCCTCCTGCATTAGGGATTACTTTGTGCAACAACATCCAAACAAGATTGAAAACATCACCGCGTTATTTTAATGGAGTACCTCTTTTGTTTCTCTTCCTTGTTTGGAAGAAGTGCATTGGACCAAGTGACACCAAACAATTGAATATATTAATTGATCGATGTATTCACATCACGAAGTAAACCATGTATCATACTTACATTAGACAATGATAAGACGTTGGTTGTATGTAGTGAAAATAAATTCGTTATTTACATTTTTGAAAATCATATATCCATCGAAGGGAAGGGATATATCCATCAAGAGGGGTTACGCAAGTTCATATAAAGGCCATTATCCTATACGATATTTCAAATTTTATTTGCATATATTTTTAGAATTTTCATATTTGATGTGTGATCCAATACACTCCTGCTGGATATGAAAAGAGTACACCCTCTTATCATGTCGTGTGAAAGAGATTCTATATCCGCATCCAGAGAATCACATAGTACAATAGTGCCTCATCTTATCCAGTTACTCACGGCAAGGCCATATAAACCCAACGATATCCGCGCTATAAAAGTTAAATGTTACTGACTACAGCTGTTAGTATTGTTTTGAGTAAATCAAGAGTCAAACGGACCTTACCGTTTTTTCGGAAAGCAAGCAGCCAGAATTTCCGAGAGAAGCAACCTATGAAGTTAATGATCGTTATGTAGCTATGACAAAGGGAAACAAAGACCTCATACCAAAAGGAAGACAAATTTGAATTCAATTCACAAAAGATTCAAGTTTATTCTACATCGTTATCGTCATATTCCATACATAATATTTCCACTTGACGTTCTTTTCAGTCCATAAATATTATTGTCCAAATATTATAATTAAGTTTAATACAGAAACAAATAAGTGTTAACTGATTCATGTAAAGACGTAAACTTCATTTCGGATAACGATTTAGGAGTGGTGGAAATGATTTTATCTACAATTTTACTTCATGAGCAACTTTCCAGTGAACTTGAAGGGAATTTAGAAGAAAATACTAGTTTAAAAGAAGATATCTCATAAATGAAAGCACGTGTTGCACCTTGAATAAAAAGTACCCTATTTAGGCAACAGAAATGTAATTTCAGTCATGAGGAAATATTTTCGGTTAAAAGTATTACGTTTTCCTTAGCGCATGAACTTATCCGCTAGATGAATGATTTGTCAGTATACAATGTATAACCTTTGTTAGAAAATTTCCTAACCGTGTGATTTGCATTTATATTTCTGAATAAATATTTACAAAAAATGAAGAAAATTCATACTCGTGTATTTCTATGTATAACAAAAAACAGTAGCAGTAGCAATATGCACCTGAATGTCTGAAACTACTTAGTAGCGCACGTAACAACAAGCATCAAAATATTTGCTAAAATATTCCCAATAAACAAATCATTAAGCGTAACGTTGGTTCATATATTTGACAACTTGAAAACTTATAATACTATTATTATAGTACTTGACACCTTTGAGATCTGACACACTATAGAAGATAACGTTAAATGTATTATATCTAAGATTTGACTAAATTATGTTGAGTTCATCAAATCATAAAGTGATTAACGTGGTGTATCTCCGAATAATTGTAGGACTACAGTTCATAATTAGTACATGATCAAAATATAATCAGAGTAGTTGTTAATATTTCTAGATACATAACATATATAAACAAACTCATACTAGAGAATGTGATAATAGCTCAGAATTCTCACAATTACTCCTTTTAGGGAAATAGCTTAAATTTATATCTAAAAAACGGAAGACGAACCTAATTCCTGCTGAAATGGGTTAAATGACAAGCTAGTACAAAACTATATATTGATTATCGTACTTTTACTGTCTTTTTTACTTTTCAGAGGGAAGAAGAATGTGTATTAAAATTTACACATGTATATTCACTTTTCGTACTGTATAGAGCATATACTGATTTATATTTTTAACTTATTCTGATTTTAAGCACTACAGAAAAGCACTCTTGAAATTTGAGTGTCACACACCAACGTTTCTGCCATGTCATAATTAAGAAAATGAAATCACAAGCATCTCTAGGACCATATGGTATTAATAAATAGATTAGGTTAGAAACTGTCCACATGGTTACCTGTATTTCTGGTAACTTTTACCGATATAACGAAGGGGACTGACAACTCAAGCTTTCAGCGGTATATAGTACATAGATCCTACACTAATCTAACGATCTTTAGGTTTTATATTTTCTAAAATTCTAAGAAAGGGTTCCATGTTCGCCACAAAACGATTGGACGAACTAAGACACTGAAGGCAAAGTCAAGACAGTAGAACAAAGAACCCCAACATAAATTATTTATTGATTTATGTTTCTCTGGCTAGGGCCAAACATGCATTTTATGCTGTTAAACGATGCGAAGAACAAATAATATTGCCGTCAAATAAGCGAGTTGAATGTTTACTAAGTTTTATTGGTAGTTAAGTAAAAAATGTGCTACACTATATATACCATAATAATATATCCGTTACTTTTATATACCATAATATGTAATCGAATTTATTCTTCTTTTATTAAACAGAGTGTGGAAAACTGTAGTTTAATACTTACCACTTGTAAGCTGAATGACTTTGAATTTAATTGTTGTGACTATTTTCAATGGATGATGAACTCCAATGGGCCTTGTCTTGTTTCCAATTCATTGCAAGTTGAGTAAGTATATTAAGTTGAATTAAACAATTAGATAACTGATAAAATACTAAGGTCATTGTTAACGCGAAAAGGTCACTATAACTTTAAATTATTTCTTTATTGTACAAGGCTTGTTTGAGAAGTATCTTTTCCATGTTTGTCGAAAAATACGTGGCGAAATCGGCAACACTTGCCGTTGAGAAGGAGAGTCCCACGATGTGTTTCCCATGTAGGTGGCGAGCCTTTCACTTTCGTTTGAGGCTGTAGAGAAGTTGTTACGTTGGCTGTTCTTGTATGGTTTCGAAGCTGGTCTAAAGCAATGAAGACTGGGATGTACTATTGGATCCTCAAATGGAGTCATAATCGACTGAGAGGATGTATCAGGCAAGGAAGACGCAGGTTCGTAGCAAAATCAAATCAACGTTAATTGCGTTATGAATCGTACATCATGATTACTAAGAGAAAGGACGTACAAGACGTAGAATAAATTTTATATCTTCCATCGGTTACTTCAAAAATGTTTACTCGCATTACGAGCTATGTAAATTTTAAAGCTCAAAAGAGTATACCTGCATAATGATAACTTTCAATATGTTAAGGGGATGATCTTTTCTGACATAGCACAACGTTTTAATGGCTTTCCAAGTTTCCTACTCTCCGTGTATAAACATGTGATATTATTGGCTGTTCCTAAAAATTAAAAGGCACAAAACTAAATTCTCTTTTGCCCTAGAAATAGAGAACAAATGAAAGGCTGTTTTACAGCACTTACCAATAAGGGGATCCAGGCTGTTTCCAGAAATGGACATACTAATTGTCTTGTTCTTTGAAACAAGAAAGAACAAGTTCGAGGAGGATTTAACGATTAAAACTATAGCTGATTGCTTTGTATTTTCTGGACCATGGTAGGATACTTTGCGAGAGGAGTAATATTTGAATAAATATTGAGTATCGTGATTAGTGGGTGTCTGGAAATGTTTTTATTTTAATTGAAAATGTGTGAAGTTTTAAGGAGAGTTTATTATCAAATATGTAAAATGTTTTGTTTTCATAAAATATAAGAGTAACACCTGCAACGACCTTGCTCTTGGCACTCCATTTGCACTATAATATACTACTGCTAAATTGAATTTTACTAAACGATTTTGAAAAGTTTCCCTATAACAATTAAAAAAACAAAGTAATCAAAAATGGGTCTGCTGCAAGCAAAAGGGTGTGTTTTAAACAATTAAGAAAAGCTTGTGAAATTTCGTGTCGCCATTTGAAACTTACTATTGTTGGTTATGATTACAATTGGAAAGACACAACTAATGACTCAACACTCCATGTTATTGGAAATTAGTAACGTTCAAAACACATTTTGAGTGCTTTTCAGCAGGTTATAGAATAGAGAACATTAGTTGCGAATAGAAATAAATTGGTGACTCAATTACATGTTTAGAATAAAATATGTTGAAATATTAGAAAACAAACAAGATGTGCGTGAAAAATCACGTGATATTTCATCACGATATTTGCTTACTGAAAATTCTGCTGATTGAGTCTGGTTTCTTTGTGTCAACATTAACTAAATATTACAGATGCTTAAAGTTTACAGGTAGGCGTCAAATGTCTTCTCATATAAGCTCCTTGCTTTTCCATGGGGCTTACAATAATGCTCCATGCAATACGGACATGATTGCCTAAATACAGTATGGAATAATATACCCACAGTAATACAAGCAGAAACTAAAATTTAATCTTTGTCAATTTTAGTTATGTATTTACTGTTAGTGAACTCAATAAAAATGCCAAAAATTAATTCCTGCTAATAAGATAAATTCAAAAGTATGGCGAAAGCGTATAACCCAATATATTAAAAAATAATTCCTCTTGAAATAAATTTTCACCATGAATAGCACGTGTACCAACCATAGAGCTTGCGAAGGTAGGGAGTGATATAGGTCAAGCGTAAAATGTGGAAGACCATACTTTAATAAAGGAAAATAAAACACTCCATATTTCTACAATTTACAGTATATAAAAGAATACACATTGCTTAATTGAACGATATTTTGCTGTACTTTACTATATAATATTTTGCTTTTGTTTCAGGAAAATTGGAACAACACTCACACTATGGAATGCGTCAGCTACAGATATCATTAACATCGTTCTTGGATATAACGATGAGTACAATTTTGGACCATTTGAACCGGTATGTTCATATCTGACTCTTATTCACAAGAACTACATTTTACTGTATAATTAATCTGTCAGAGAACCACTACTTTCCTTCTAGATTTACTGAAAATGAAATGAAATGAAATGACATTTTGAGTTTTACGTCTCACGTATATGAAAGATAGGATAAGGTGGTCGGTGATAATGAGAAATGAGTGAAATGGTGGAATAAAGAAAGTGGGAGGAAACGAGACAAACCCGATGAAACCCAGGCGCAGGGTGCTAGTCCACCACAAATTTCACTTGGCGGGAGAAGGTTTGAACCCGAGACCCCATGCACCAGATGTGAACGCTCAACAACTCAGCCACTGGGGCCTTCTGATATTTACTTTTGTTTTTGAGTTAAAAGTTATAGTGCTGACATGGAGATGATTGGTTCTTTCAGAATCCAATATCTAATATGAAATTAAATGCAGATGAAACAAAACATGCAATTAGATTCTAGTAGTATGAGAAAATTAATCATGTAGGTTATGAGAAACTTGTTCCAAATACGATAACAATTTCTAAAAAGCAATAGAGCATAATTTTTTTTTGTCAGTTAATATAGTATATATTGTTTCATTCACTGTTCCTTCTTAAATCTTGTTCTATTTTCTTCTTGTTCGTGAGATATCATTCAATACAACATATAAATTTAAGAATCAAAGGTATAGGAACAAACATTTACAGAACATAAACTAATTTATTTACTTAAAGACCATTAATAAATTTTTAAAAATGACAATCTTGCCATTAACACTTGCTAACCTACATTAAGTAACACGAAATGGAAATATAGTAACAGTTTCTAAAACGGCAAGCTTGCTAAACAAAACAAAACAGAAATCAGTGTGTCGCAAAAACCCAATGTTAAGTTAAGAGTAAGGAAAGATTTTGTTTGGGGTATAGCACTCAATGCGACTTGTAAGAAACTGAGATATGAGAGCATACATTTACAGAGCATAAAATAATTTCTTTATTTAGCTGACCATTATCAAATTTTCAAATTTGTAAATTTTGTCAAATTAATACTACCTAACGTACATTACGTCACATCAAATGAAAATATAACAGCTCCTAAAACAGCAAACTTGCTAAACTCTACGAAACGTAGATCAGTGTCTCGTGAAACCCCAATGTTAAATCATATTTGCTAAATTAAAAGTACAGAAACATTCTTATGTAACTCAGTGAAATGGCACTTGTTAAACAATTTTCTCCTGTCGTTTCCATGAATGCTTCCGAAATTACACCACGTGCATACTTTCCTACGATGAGTAAGGTAGTTTCCTGTCACCACGGCATGGCGCGTACTCAGGTTGCGGATCGAGGAGAAGGCCTCTAGATATAGAGGTTAGCTGCGAATATACTGAATAAGCAGTCACGGACAGACGACAAGGAATGGTCCTCCAGCTTGAGGATTTGGGTATAGTTAGCAACTTCATTCTGTAAAAAGTGACACTTGTTCAAAACAATTCACAAAAGCCTGGGACAAGGACTGTTAACTTGGCACCTCTTCAGCGAAAAGAAATGAACATGAGATTTGGAACATGGAATATTAGATGTGGGCAGGCACGTTAAAATCTGGAAAAGTTAGAAAAATAGAGGACGAACCTAGTAAGTATTCAGAAAGTAAGGTGGGAAAGAAATGAACCTGTGGATTAAATAATGTTTACGTTCTTTTAAGGGGAATTAAGTAAAGATCACATATTAGAGACAAGGTTTTTCGTTCACAAACAATTATTTCCAACAATTAAGCGGGTTGAATTTGTTACTGACATACTTCCTTTTATTACTCTTAAGAGTTGGTGGTGTGATATTATTTTTCAAATGTACACGCCCGAATAGAACAATAAGGATGAGGATAGGAAAGACAGGTTTTACGATGAAGTGGAACGGATATTTACTCAACTCATGGGATATCATATGCATATTCTATTAATATATTTTAATTTGAAGGTAGGACTGGATGATATTTTCAAACCGATTGTAGGGAATGAAAGTCTCCATAAGGAAAATATTTACAACAGTTTTAGACTTGTGAACCTTGCAACGTCCAAAAAAATAATAATGAAGGGTATAAAATTCCAGCACCATGACGTTCATGAAAACACTTAGTTCTCACCAGACGGAAGAACACATAATCAAATTAATCACGATTTAGTAGATGATAGAAGTAAATTTAACATAATTGATGTACGGTCGATTAGAGGGGAGATAGTGACGCTGATTACTACGTGGTAGCAGCGATAATAAGAGATGGTTATTATTGTTCAATAAAGGAAATATTCAATGTCCGAAAACGCAGAAATCCAATTTAAAGAAATCGGAAGATAGACAGGTAAGGCGGGAACATCAGACTGAAGTATCGAATAAATCCTCAACTTTCGAAGGTTTGGAGAGCTCTCGTGCTGAAGCTACTTGGATTCAAATGACAAACAGCATTAAAATTTCAATTACGGCAAAAGAAAAATTAGGCCACGCAGAAATGCGTACAAACAAAGCATTTTTCGACAAGGAATTCATTAACTACCAGAGAAAATAAAACAGTCAGAATTACGTTGGCTACAGGATCTGAATGAAATAACCACATATATTTCGTAGACATCAAGCTGGAAATCACCAAATCTTTTAGAAGAAAGAAACGCGATTTTTGGAAAATTAAAATTAAGGTAGTTGAAGAAAATAGCAAAAATAAAAACATTTGGGTCATGTACAGGGGATCAACGAATTAAAGAAATGCTATAAACCTCGTGCTTATATATTAAAGAAATCTGACGGAACATTTCTTACTGATACGGATAGCATCTTAAATAGATGAAAAGATTTTGGCTGAACAATGATTGGCTGAACACGGAACCTAAAACTAACGCGCTTGGAGAAATCGGATGCACACTGCAGAACCGTATATTCCAGAACAAACCATTATAAAAAAATGAAAGAAACGCAAATCTTCGGGTGTATACGAAATTCCGGTTGAGATAATTTAGTTGGAGGCGAAAAATTGTGGGAAAAGATACATAAACTCATTATCCTTATCTTGATCAAGAAAGAATTGCCAGAAGAGTGGAAAGGATCAACCATTTGTCCAATTCACAAGGAAGACGACAAAGTGATGGTAATAATTATCGAGGCATTTCTCTACTGTCAAAATCCAGTAAAATCCTTTCAAATATTATGTTAGCAAGATTGACTTCATACGCAGATAAAAAAATATTGGAGATAATAAATGTGGGCTTAGACGAAATATATGTTATTATTATGTCGACTATAACAGGGAATATATGTTATTATTCAGTACAAAATTTCTTGTCGCGAATTAAGTCCTGGAATTTGAAGCTTAAAATAAATAAAACGATAATCATGCATATTGTTATATGTATTTGCGAAGCATAGACATTTGCTCTGAGGAAATAACATAGACTGAAAGTATTTGAGAACAAGCTCCTGAGGCAACGGTCTCAAGACGAAGGGGAATAGGGAATGGTGGGAACTTCATAACAAGGAACTACATAACTTATACCGTTTACCAAACATTGTTAGAGTCATCAAGTATAGGAGACTTAGGTAGACTGGTCATGCACCCAGGACGGAAAAAGTAGAATCGATTATAAAGTCTTGACTATAAGCCCGATCGGGAAACTACCATCAGATAAACGTAGGGGCAGTTAGGAGGACGATCTTCAGATGGAACTCGTAAAGTTACGAATTCAAAATAGAATCTTGACCCAGTTGGTAAGGATAGAAGTCAGTGGAGAGCTTTTGTGAAGGCGGCAATTAACCTGCAGGTTCCATACGTCATAGAGTTAGTTACATATTATTCTATGTTTCTATCCCGGTCCATTCTTCTTGAAAATTCAATTTCTCTGTAACTGGCGCTTACCGTTATCTTCAACCGAGTCTCTCAAATATGGAAGAAACACTTCAATTGATATATTTTATCTCAGCAATGAAGTAGTCTCAATATGAGAAGTTGTGGCGGAAAGCTATCTGTGTTCCTGTTGTGTTTGGACATGTGTAGAGAGAACGCCAGTCAAGAATCTATTACTGTGATATTTTCTGAGTTCATATGGATTCATCTACTCTTCGGGAGCATTGTATTTAAATTCAGTTATTATATCTCGAAGCAACTAAATTTTTTTGATATTCACGAGCAGTATTAATTGCTGGTGATAGTCATTTAGAAACGGAAAGGTAGCGAACCACGTTTAACCTGGTTAGGCATAACTCTCCCAAGGTAGCTTTTGGGCGCCCGTATATATTTGTTTATTTTTAATGCTTTATATTCTCAGAGATAGATAAAACATGTTAACACGTTGACACAGATCTATGAAAAGATGCTTATATAAATAGAGAGAATACAATGTAACGAAAATATTCAGTTTCACCTGCCTCTCCTCTAGTTTCCCCAAAATTCAGATAAGTATGTATGTTGAATGATTCATCACGACGTACTTTGTATGTTTATATGTATGTATAAATGTGGCATGATAATGGTGGATTACCCAATAAACATTTTCAAAAATTGCAATGGATAGTATCGTAATTGAAGATTTTCAAGTGAAATTCGTACAATACTTGCGGTAGGAATTGGCTTATTGAAAGCGCGTAAATGAAATCAAACTACTGCAGAAAATATAAATAATGAATTATGTAAGAGAAAACTGGTACTTCAAACTCATTAGTTGGTATACATGACAATGATAAGATAATGCAGATACAGATAATTATATTATCAAACATGAGCCTGGAACTGTTTCTGCGATTTTGTATGACTCCTACGAGCATCTGAAAGGAAACGAACTTCATTTCGTGGACTTTAGAATTGATTATGTTGAATGCATTCTTGAAGAAGGTATGCTTCGGAAACAAAATAAATGGAATGTGCCCTCATACACACTGTGTTTTACGACTTTATCTCAAATCACATACGAAATTCTACAACGAAATAAAATCACCTGCCTATAAAAATAACGTTAGTATTTTTCACATTTAGATAAATTGTTTGAAAAGCAACGCTCGACTCTTGCTTACTAGAGTATCACCTTGCTGCCTATATTTCCGAAACTTTACTTCTAACATATTTAATATGATTTGTTTTTATATAAGTATACATAACATAGTAGTCGTTCTCATTTATCTGTATGCAAATATTATATGAATTTCCTTAATGTTTAAGTAAATGATTTTAACATTGATTGTAGTTTGTCAATGTCTTAGAAAGATCCTTGAATACTTCCTTATCGTATGTTAAATTCCAGAAATACCTTTGCTACAATTCCCAAAATAAATCCAAAGTTCCGAAGTATTTGCCCATAAGTTTGTAATTGAGAATAACCTGAAATTTAGTGTTACAGCCTCTTCGGTTTCTCTTTAATTTTCTTGGAGCAGAAGTGTTACTTAAGGAATGTTCTAGTCAGATTATTTTTCTAGAATTAGTAATATTTAATGTGATTTGTATCATGGTATATATTCCAAAATTTCTAAACTGTATTTTCAAATTATTGAATTAGTTTCTCGATATTATCTTCTTATGTCTTTTATTTTCTGTTTAGCTTAATGTCTAATATACTTCCTTCAGAATTACTTAATACATTAAAAGATTATGAGTACTTCTTTCGGATGATTCTTTTTAAAGTAATAATTATGTAGTATATAAGTAATTTTGTAAGTAGTAACCTCTATGAAATAGTAATGTGATCAAGGTGCAGTTTAAAGTGTGTATCACGACAAGGGTCATTTAAGTTTAAGGTCATCTTAGTAGGCTGTAGCGTAATAATAATTATGATTTGCCGAATTTTGGTTAAGTAACTTCCGGAATAGAAGTACCAATGGAAAAGGAAGTCCAGATAATTTCTGAAAATTCTATATATCCATTGATATACTTTTATTCCATTAGATGATGGAAGTATATTTTTATAAAGAAAAATTTGACATATAATACATTAATCGTGAAAAATAGAACTTTGCTTACACAAATTTGTCTATCTAACTTCTTGTATACTACAGAGTTAAATGACACAAATTAATTTACTGTAAGTTACAAGCATTGCTGTTATTAGTCTCCCTCAATTGAGGATCTGAATTTCTGAGTATAATTTTGTTGTGCTAATAAAATGCTTTGGAATATAGCATAGATCGTTAATACTATAGTAACACAACCTAAATTATTTTTTTTAGATGATTCTAGTATTGGATAAATATGATGTATTTGATAGCACTAAAACCATACCAGCAGATGACTTAAGTCCTTTCTGGAAAGTAACTTTTCCCATGGATTTCACATTGAAATCGTCCATCACTGATAGAGAAATTCGTGAAATGAGCCCTTTTACACGGCAATGTCGTTTCCCAGAAGAGAATGAAGGGTTATGGGCTTTCAAATATTATAGTTTTTCTGCTTGTAGAGTGCAATGCCAGGCTCAAAAAATGATTGAGTTGTGCAATTGTACATGGTATCAGATGGGAAGAACAGGTTAGTGAACGTTGAAAATACAAATATATATTCAAAAGATATGACAAACTTTATCAAATTTAAGATAAGTTAAATACTAGTTAATTCAATTGTTGCAATTGAGATGTTGAATGACTAGTCTCCATCAGAGAAAAAAAATACTACACTGGCTGGTAGACAAACATGTCTTGCTGTAATCATATACACTTGCCATCAGTCAGCCATAAATTAAGTCTCGGGATTGCTGGATGCTTGAATAATTAGGAATAAGCGTTGACTATATCAATTTCAAATTCTTATAGGTAAGAGGTCATCGTGAAAGAGTTCTTCTTCAACACGCTTAGTACAGTAATTTGTTTACATAATTAAAGGTAAAGAAGCTTTTTCTAATGATGGTAATTATTACATAATTATAAGTGTACTATCGTACATAAAACACAAATATGATTTGCTATGGAGAATGCTGCAGTAATCTCAGTTTATGTCGACATAACAAGAAGCTGTATTAAGAACAAAAACATCTGCCGGAAATATTAGAAACTATGGTTCAGTTAGATATTATGATCAAATATTATTCATTTAATTCGGAGACATGGAAGATAAAATTGTTTTTATATTTTTGCTGCATAATTGTCTATTGCTTAAATAAAATTTCTTATCTTGTAAGAAAATGTTGACATGTAGTGTCCAAGGATCTGCTCGTGGCCATTAAATATTTTTCTAACGCATTTACGTATAAACTATTCTATACATTTGAGTGATTTTTTTAAAGTAGATTTTTTAAAGAAATTTTGAGATTCCCAGAGGACAATTGATAATGTAAAAGTTGTGTTTTAAAGAAAAGTTCTTTGTACCTACCAAATTTCCCAGAAGTAAATCCTCATGTTAAGCGGGTTTAATATTCGGGCCGCTAACGATGAAGACGTTTACGATCACTCCAACCTCAATCATTTTACATATTCAACCTGTTGTATATAACTTATTAGAACGTAAAATTGAATGTAATTTATAGGAGAACATTTTTGCAAGACCTGTAACGTCCAAATATTCACTAAAAACTTATAGTCGTACCGACATTTAAAAAATTGGGGAGCAGGAAACCACTTTACACAAGAGTAAAAAGAGGCTCAGTGAAGATATACGAACTGTTCGAGTGGATTAAGTCACTAGTCTATCAATGAGAAGTTTATGTGTTCAAACCTTGTAGGAAGGACTTGTTTTGTTTTCTTTTTAAAAGTTTGTTCCTATCCACTCGAGTAAGGGGACTGAGAATATTTCTTTGAATAAATCAATGGCAACTACTCTTCCATCAAATTCGATTACAAGCGAACATTATATGACTTGCAAATCTAAAATCCAGAGCTGAGAACAAAATGTTAAATGTGTTGAATATTTCATTATTATCCTTTGATTTTTAAGGGAAAACTAATTACAATCAATGACAATTTCAGAAGATTGTGTCCGGTAATGGTCAATATATGAAAGCTAGCAAACTGGTAAAATATTATTCGTCCACTTTGAGCATGATCGAAGATAACATATGACCAGGAAGGGGGAAATTTAGGTCGACAGGCTCTTTAAATAATAATAATAATAATAATAATAATAATAATAATAATAATAATAATAATAATAATAAAAATAATCGCCATATCTTTATCAGAATTTCAGGGTTAGTCAATAAATGAATTCAACCTGGTCTCTATACAAAGTTCTATTTAATCGAATTCGATAGAAATACGAAGAGGAACTTCTAGAACAGGTAAAATAAAGATGTTACTTTGGTGGAACTAGAACTAACTTTTAAGAGTTCTTTACAGTTTTGAAACAAATGCCTTTTTTTATTTTTTTTTCACCGACCGTATCAGAGTAACTGGTCTCTATTTTCTGCTCGGTTATACATGTTTTACAATCATTTCCATTAATCTTGAACGAAGTAACATGAATAGAAAAATATCTGGGACAATTAAAGTTCCAAACTTCCCCAACGGGAATCGATCTTGGGACCCCATACACTTATGGCACACGTGCTAGTCACTACACCAGCGGGGAGTGCGAATGAAATGTATTTTGTAGTGTCTGATGCTTAAGCCTATTTCGCCCTGGTATAATATGTCTATTGATGCTTTTATATTTACCATATTTGTTACTTTGAGGAATGATATATGTTACTCATGTAGGTTCTATTACGTATTCGTCCGTAAATATTATATGAATTATCAGAATTGTTCATGATCTTCCGTGGAAATTCACTGGTGCATGCGAAGTAGAAATTGAACGCAGTTTACTGATATTATTTAGAATGCAAATTTCTAACAGGTTGTCAGAATTCCTTAATGGAAAACAATGGTCCGTAAATATTATATGAATTATCAGAATTGTTCATGATCTTCCGTGGAAATTCACTGGTGCATGCGAAGTAGAAATTGAACGCAGTTTACTGATATTATTTAGAATGCAAATTTCTAACAGGTTGTCAGAATTCCTTAATGGAAAACAATGGTCCCCAAACTTGGGACCCGCAGCTTCCTCATGAGTAAGCGTGAAGAGGGAGTAAGGGGGCGAAAACTACTTGCAGAAATGAATTGTTCAATAAATAAATAAAGCAACATTTAAGCTTGTTAATTTTATAATAACTTTTTTATAAAAACGTAATATTGTACTAGGAGAGTATGGAAAGTCTTGCTGGAAATAAATATAAATTTCAGATATTATTATTATTATTACTATTAATAATAATAATAATAATAATAATAATAATAATAATAATAATAATAATAATAATAATAATAATAATAATAATAATATTGGTCTCCCACTTCTTGGCCAAGATGTGAAATACTCACCACCTTCTTCACAACATTAAATCATTTTCTTCACTGTTTTCTCGTCACAGCGCATACCCCTAGCTATATGAATGGGAGTTTGTACCATTGTTGCTCGACCTATGATTTTCCCTCGCATAGTAACACAGTTTCCTACAGCCTTTAGAGGGAGGTATTTTGACAGCCTGTAGAATTTTGCATTGTCATTCGCATTAGCAATGACATTAAAGTGGACCTTTTTGTGTTTCTACTCTGCATCATCATAATCACTATATCATAGGTATTCCGCCATTACCAGTGGGTCACTTACCACAGCTCCATGATCATCTGTCAACCTTTACATCTTGAATTACGATTTTTCTGTTTTGATGTCGCCAATAGCCTAATTCTGTTTCTATATAGTCTAATTCGTCTCCTCCCTCTCTTTCCTGCCACCATACACTCTAGCACATACCTCATGATATAGTTCCTTCTTAACCAATATCCCATCCAGTTTCTCTTCCTCATTTTAATAATATTTTTCTCCTTCCATTTCTAACACCAACTCTTTCGTTTTCTTCTCGACCCAGATATTTCTCTTCATTCTTCTCCACACACATATTTCGAAAGCCAAATATCATGACTTTTGCGTAATGTCGATGTTTATGTCCTATAAATACAGTAAAATACAGTACACGAAGCATTTTATGAGTTTTATCAACTCTATTGAAGGTCCCAGAAAAATGTATTTTCTTCATCCTATGTGCTTTTTTCGTCATTTTTATCCTCACTTTCATTTTACATTCGTATGTCGTATCATCACTAATAATAGTACTCAGATATGGACAACTAGTAACTTGTTTTTCCTGCCCCTACTTCTATATTTGACACCGATCGCTTCGTTTCAATCACCATGCATTTTCTCTTTCTAACATTATTTTCATCACATATCCTTCACAAGGCTTTCTCAAGTTTTCTACGTGTTATTAATTTTATTCTTGGATTCTGCAACAACAACAATATCAACCATAAACTTATAAACCTAATCATTCTATTTCCTACCGAAATTTCATCTTCATTATGTAGACTTGTTTTCGCTATCTCTTCTACATAGCTATTAAATAAAATATAACCGGCAGAATATAGAATCTCTGTAGAACTCACCTTCCAATTACACTGTCTGTCTACCTACTGTGCACGCTCCAATGAATTTCCATGAAAGATCATGAATATTTCAGATAATTTATTTAATATTTATGGTCGAATACGTAATATAATGTATATGAATAACATATATCTTTCCTCAAAGTAACGAATAAGGTAAATATAAAAGCATCAATAGACTTATTATATGAGGGCAAAATACGCATAAACTTCAGACACTACAAAAAAACATTTTATTCGCTCTCTCCGCTGTTGTAGTGGCTGGCACGTTTGCCTTAGGTGTATGGGGTCCCGAGTTCGATTCTCGGCGGGGAAGTTTGGGATTTTAATTGTAATATATGTTTTTTGTATTCGTGTTCCTGTCGTTCAAGATTAATGGAAATGATTGTAAAGAACGAGTAGAAAATGGAGACAAGTTACTCAGAGACGTTTTGTGAATCTGTTAACTTAAAGAAAAGAAAAAAGTGTCTAAGGCATTTGTTTGTAAATTGTAAGGAACTCCTAAAAGTTAGTTCGAGTTCTACCAAAGTAACATTTTTCGTTTACCTGTTCTCGAAGTTCCTCTTCGTATTTCTATCGAATTCGATTAAACTAAACTACGAATAGAGACAAGCTTGAATTCATTTATTGACTAAGCCTGAAATTCTGATAAAAATATGGCTTTGATTTTTTAATAATAATAATAATAATAATAATAATAATAATAATAATAATAATAATAATAATAATAATAATAATTATTATTATTATTATTATTATTATTATTATTATTATTATTATTATTATTATTATTATTATTAATATTATTATTGTTATTATTTAAAGTGGAAAGTTTCAAATCGGGCGATGCAGTATTTACGTAAAGTAAATGATAATTTATTTGGTAACATTTACTAGTCAACTATACATTTGCGAGGTTTCGCTTTGTGAAATGAAGTGGATACCACATTGAATAGTAAAGGCGTTACAATAAAAATATATTATTAAAATATTGATTACGTAATTAGAGTTATACATGCTTTCCAGTAAGAACTATATATAGAGAGGATTTACTTAAAAGTGTGATGGAAC
The DNA here is from genome assembly GCF_964235325.1 of Thermobia domestica. Taxonomy (NCBI): domain Eukaryota; kingdom Metazoa; phylum Arthropoda; class Insecta; order Zygentoma; family Lepismatidae; genus Thermobia; species Thermobia domestica. Next base: position 52,506,169 of record NC_137454.1, on the reverse strand, counting down.
TGAATATTTGAGTTCTTATGCGATTAGAAATCGATAAGCTACTCAAAAATATTTACTTCATTAATTGTATCAACATTTATGTTTATCGTATTATAATTATTTTTAAAATTATGATTTTCTATTTCAAAACGTAGAACCGGAAATAAGTCTCACATTCTATTTGTTAAGGAAACCTTTCAAACAGTATTGATTCCAGGGGATGACCTGTGGTAGAATTTGAGAACCTGTCGTCCAAACTTTTCCCTTTCCTGGACATATGTTATATTCGATCATGCTCAAAGTGTAGGAATAATATTTTATCAATTTTCTGTCATTCATATATTGACCATTACAAGAGACGAATCTTCTGAAATTATCAATACTTATAAATAGTTTTTCACTACAAATCAAAGAATACTGAATATATATAATATTTTATTCTCAGTTTTGTATTTTAGATTTGTAATTCATATAATGTTCGCTTGTAATCAAATTTGAGAGAAAAGTAGTTGCCATTGATTTATTCAATGAAATGTTCTGAGTCCTCTAATGAAAATTCGGACACACTTTTAAGAAGAAAACAAAACGAGTACTTCCTGCAGGGCTTGAACACATAAACTATTGATTGATACACTAGTAGCTCAAACCCCTCAACCAGTTCGTACACCTTCACTGAGCCTCTTTTGACTTTTGTGTAAAGTGGTTTCCTGCTCCACACTTTTTTATATCGATGGGACTATAAATTTTGTGGTGAATATTTGGACGTTACAGATCTTGCAATGCATAAAAGTATTTTTGGTATAAATTACATTCAATTTTACGTCCAAATAACTTATATACAACAGGTTGAATGTGAGAAATAATTTGGGTTGGAGTGGTCGTGAATGTCTTAACAGTTAGGAGCCTGGATGTGAAAACCCGCTTAACGTGGTGATTTACTTTTTTGAGATTTGGTACAAAATGACTACAAATGTTCAATTTTTATAGCGTTAGAACGCTAAGACAAAACAAAAAGACTAATTATATTACTCTTTATGTTTTCTGCAATACTTTTATAAGACAATTTTTGATTTTTCTGTACTTAACCTTTCGATGTACATATATATATATATATATATATATATATATATATATATATATATATATATATATATATATATATATATATATATACAGGGTGGTTGAGTAATGTTGGACAGCCCTGAATAGATCGGAAACCAGAATAGATATTAGCAAGAGTTTGGTGGATCCAGATACTTGTGGAAGGGGGACGTCTTTTGAGGTACCACACATTGTTACCAGGTCAACAGTGTTGCCAACTCAGTACAAAGTTGTATTTTTTTATATGGAACATATAGAAGTTTATGCCATCGAAAGAATTATTACAGAATGTGAATACCAACAAGCGAAACCGCACCTGTCAGTGTTGCCAAATAAGGAAGTTATAAAGCTTCAAAGATCAAGAAATTAAAGTGTCCGTAGAGCAAAACTAGCAAAAAGGCAAGAAAGATAGTACTACGGAATGAAAAGAAGTAACCGAAAGAGTAAACAAAAGAACGCACAGCATCCAGTGAGTAACAGGGTTGCCACAGTAAAGGGGGAAAATTGAAAATTTTGCAGTTACTATATGAGGAAAAGTGCCCATATGACATACTGCTAGAAACACCATAGGAAGTCTATCTAAGATTCAGGAATCCTAATAGCGTTTGTTCGAAAGCAATATCTCTAACCGTTTCCGAGATACACCAAAGTTGTGCGGAGTTTGCAACACTGCATAATAATTCCCTCGCCCTCCAAACTACAGGAACGAGTAATGAAAATACACGCCCAACAAAAAGTAAGAACTACACGGGTCTAATCGTCAAATCAATTATTCAGTGTTGCAAACCCCGCACACCTTTGGTGTATCTCGAAAACGGTTAGAGATATCGCTTTCGAACAAACGCTACTAGGATTCCTGAATCTTACAAAGACTTTCTATAGTGTTTCCAGCATTATGTCATATGGGCACTTTTCCTCCTATAGCAACTGCAAAATTTTCAATTTCTTCCCCCTTTGCTGTGGCAACCCTGTTACTCACTGGATGCTGTGCGTTCTTTAGTTTACTCTTTCGGTTACTACTTTTCATTCCGTAGTATTATTTTTCTTGCCTTGTTGCTGGTTTTGCTCTACGGACACTTTAATTTCTTGATCTTTGAAGCTTTATAACTTCCTTATTTGGCAACACTGACAGGTGCGGTTTCGCTTGTTGGTATTCACATTCTATACTAATTCTTTTGGTGGCATAAACTTCTATATGTTCTATTTAAAAAAAAATACAACTTTTTACTGAGCTGGCAACACTGTTGACCTGGTAAGAATGTGTGGTACCTCAAAAGACGCCCCCTTCCACAAGTATCTTGATCCACCAAACTCTTGCTAATATCTATTCTGGTTTCCGATTTATTCAGGGCTGTCCAACATTACTGAACCACCTTTTATATATATATATATATATATATATATATATATATATATATATATATATATATATATATATATATATATATATATATATATATATATATATACGCAAATTCTAGAGAATAATTCATCAGCAATGGTGAATTACAACAGTTTGCTTTAGAATTGGAACAGTTTCTTTGGTTTTAACGGAACACAATATTTATAACGTGAAAATATGTCACTACAACACAGGGGTGTAGCCAGCAGGTTTATGTAGGGGGGGGGCCGTCGTTTCTTCTTCTTCTTCTTCTTCTGCTTCTTCTTCTTCTTATTATTATTATTATTATTATTATTATTATTATTATTATTATTATTATTATTATTATTATTATTATTTGCTTTTTGTGCATAAATTATATTCCAGGTAGTTTTATTATGTATAACCAATAATCACTGTCCCGGACCAAATTCCTTACCGGACCCGGAATATACCTTTTGCATAACTAGTTTAAGCCCTTGTACGCAGAACCTATCTACATAAGACTAATTTTCTTTGAAATTTCACTTATTTTCTTTAAGATTTCCTGACAAAAATAATTATTTATTATTCGTGACTAAAAAAACATAATTATTTTATTAACATCTACAGTACTGGCACAATTATTATGGATTTTTGATAAAGACAAAACTTTTGTGCAAAAATGTCTTGCAAACAATTTTATTAATTAATATTTTATTTACTTTACCACACCAGTACCAAACAAATATTTATTAGTTATTTTAGGTTGGTTTTACAGTCTTATACGGGAGTGTCTGGCAATACAGAGAGAAAATTTCTGAGAACCCTGACACAATCACTGCATTGTCTGGACAGAGCTCAGTAATAGTCTGGCATTTGCGTGGAGAAATTTGTGTTTATTGCATTGTCCGCCTGCCATTTGCATGTTATCACTTTAGTTTTGTGTGCTTGTGCATTCAAGTTTAATACAAACTTTTTTTCCCAGATTTTCTAATGTGTTTATGCAATTGAGCAGACATGGGCAAAGTTCGTGATTTGAGTTCTCTCAAAGTTGGACAGATTAGTGTTTTATTGAAAGAAACCACCTTAAAACAGAAAGAAATAGGGAAGAAACTTAAAGTTTCAACTCAAACCGTTAGTAATATCAAGAAGAAATCGGAATATGGCCACAGTTTGGCATCAAATAGGTTTGGAAAATGTGGTAGACCTAAGAAAACAACACCAAGAGTGGACAGAAAAATAATTAAAATGGCAATTAACAACAGAAGAGCATCTTGCAGAATGATTTCCAACTAACTTGAAGCAGAGGGCACTACCATTGCTCGCAGAACAGTAAATAAGAGACTATTGGAAGGTGGACTAAAAGCATATCGTCCCAGAAAAAAAGCCTCGCCTTACTGATAAGATGAAACAGGCTCGCAAGGCCTGGGCAGAGGCTCACGTTGACTGGACATCTGAGCAAGGGGAGAAGGAAAGAGTTTAAAATATTCATGTAAAAACGTTAATAACACAAATAATTAAAATTATGCAAAATATTAAACTTAACTTCCAATTTTAAGCCTTGCAGACTTTCACGTCATTAAGCTTACTCGTTATTCAATTGCTCCCATCACTTTCATCAGCTGTTCAACGCCTTATTTTGTGGCCTGTATTGTTGCAGATTGTGTTCTGTGACGAGTCTATCGTTGCATTGCTTAACGACCGTGTGCAGACTGTAAGAAGGCAATCAGGTGAGCAATTTACACCGGAATGGTTAAAGAAGATTGTAAAATTCCCTCAGAAGGTCATGGTCTGGGGAGCCATTTCTGTGCATAGAACAATTCGTTTGGAGATTGTTGATGGCACCATGGACCAGTATAAGTACAAAGAAGTACTACAAAGACGTTTGCTACCTCAAACAAGGGACTGGTTTGACGATAGACCTTGGATTTTTCAACAGGACTCTGCTCCGTGTCATACGGCAAGGTCAGTGAAGACCTGGTTTGAAGAAAATGGTGTAGAAGTGCTCTCATGGTCTGGAAATTCCCCGGATATGAATCCGATTGAGAGTTTATGGTCTGTATTGAAAGATGAAATAAGTTCCCGTAACGACCAAAGCCGAGCTCATACAACGTCTTATCAAAGTATGTATTCATTCAGGTAGAATCAGGGAATTGTGCAGGAAGTTGATCACTGGAACACCCAGACGTGTTAAAGCACTTGTCAATGCAAAGGGTGAACAAACTAAATATCAAAATAGTTGTTTACTATTGACGTACTCACTATTTGTGAATAAAATTGATTTGCATTATTATTTGTTTGCTTAAATGTCGTTTTTGTAGAAAAATTATGTTTTTTCCAAAAAATCCATAATAATTGTGCCAGTACTGTATGTCTTATTTCCTGTTCTAGGGGCCGTCCACATATTACGTAACGCTATTTTTGACCAATTTTACCCCACCCTCCTGCTTGTCACACTTGGTAACGCAAGGCCCAACCCCACCCCTTTGTTACGTAACACTTTTTGATCTTTATTTTTTCATTATTTTGATCATTTTAGGGGTTATTACAATAAAAAACTATTTTTAATGGTAGAACTTTTTATTAGAAAATGCTTATATTATTGTGAATATATTTATAGCGTTTTTCGCCAACAAATCAAAGTATTAGAAAATGGTAGACTCGTAATAATCTTTTATCCCAATAAGGTTGTTTAATTAACCAAGGAGGCCGCACCCATCATTTTAGGTCACTGGTGATTGGCAAGAAGAAAGTACTGCGGAAGATGCAGTTAAAACAGGATTTAAAGAAATAACATCGACCTCTTCTTCCGAGATACAGGGTGCTTCGTGCATTTGAAGTTCGCCAGTGTTAACGATGCAGAGTTCTGTTCCTCGTCGACCACATATTCGAAGTGGCTGCACACGTGAAGGAGCAGGGACATCTCGTTTGTAAACAAGCTTTCGAGCATCTTCTTTGCACTTCGGACTTCAGTTTACCACTATACAAATTCTTTTTTAAAAAAAATTAGTGCGAGAATGCGAATAAACTCGATTTCTTCAGAAATATTCAAATCCAAAAATAATAATAATAAAGTAGTGCGACAATAATATCCGACGAATTAGGTTTTTAATATCTTTAGGTCTGCAAATCGTGCATTGTTCCGTCAAAAAATGTTTCAAGAAAAAAAAAGTTTCTTCTGTTTCACATGCGAAACTTCTTCGAAGGAAAGAGGGGTAATGATTCGAATCAGAAGTTTTAAATAATATTCTCAGAAATAGCGATACAAGTGGGAACGCGAAGGAATTTTAAAGCGGTGGTTACGATCACTAACAACTAACTCCAGAAAATCGTGTGACGTAAATGCAATGCTGCGATAGCCACAAAACCGAGTTTTATTGTATTGTGATACACACAGAGTTCTTCATCAGTCATGCTGGTGTCTAGTGCGTCTTCGAATAACTTCTGTATGATTCAATTTATATAGGCTATAGTTCGAAACTTTCCGAAATAATGTAATTATTTATTTATCTATCTATATATACAGGGTGAACGGTAACTACGTGGACGAACTTGGACGGGTGATATTATATCTTTAAAAAAGCAAAGATGTCCTAGTGAACATGGGGGAAATTCCGTTCCGTTTAGGAATGACAGAGTGTTGAAAGCATGGGAACATGTACTTCAGTGGCCAACACCTTAAAAACAATACATCGTGGAGAGTGCGGTTAAAAACGTCACTTAGAAAGTCATACCTACTCTATTGAAAAATCCATATTTAAAAACGCAGCTACGTGTGCGCAAGGGATTAACAACATGTGACACTTCTTTCCTTTACAGCATATCCGGGAATCCCTCCGTTCTTTTGGGGAATTCTGTGCGCACGCATAGCTGTGTTTCCAAACATGCATTTTTCAACAGAGTAGGTATGACTTTCTAAGTGACATTTTTAACCGCACTCTCTATGATGTATTGCTTTCGACACTCTGTCAGTCCTAAACGGGACGGAATTTCCCATGTTCACTACGACTTTTTTTTGTTTCTTGTTAGATGAACTATCACCCGCCCAAATTTGTCCACGTAGTTACCATTCACTCTGTAATATATATAAAATGAAATTACTACATTTGTAACAACTCTTGAGCCACCCGACTGATTTCGATTAACTTTTCAACGTAGATGAGTTTCGGGCCTGGAATGTTTTTTTATAGCTTTACTTTGAATGTGCACTTTGAAGAGAAGGGGGAGATATACAAAAATGATCGAAAATGACCAATATTAATGTTGAATCATAGTTTTCGGAGTGGCTGATACGAACAGTGCCACTTTTGATGCCGTTTAAATCTAAATTCAGTCCCCATTATTACTCCTAAGGGGGATGATGGTGACATGTAAAAATAATTGAAAATTACCGATTAATTGAAATCCATACTGAAAAACGTTTTTCACCAAATTTTTCATCTGATATAAATATGTTTTTTTTTTTAAATACTAGTTACAGCATATAAAAAATGTAATGCAGGCCTACTTACAAATCAGTTTAGTACCATTGTTATATGGTAGTATTTACAGTAAATTGTTGAAACATTTGTTTTCAAAGTGTCAAATATATATCGCAGTAAACTGTGTGATCTGCTGTAAAACTAATAATAATAATAATAATAATAATAATAATAATAATAATAATAATAATAATAATAATAATAATAATAATAATAATAAACCATACTGTTTTCCGACTGGTATAAGGAGGAAATACCATACAATTTTTCAATTCGTATAGTAAAATAGTATTTTCCCATACTGTTTTAACGTAAATTATCAATTATATCCAAACTTTGTTATTTTCAAGTGACTGAAGCGAGGTAATATTACAATGATGTTTTAAAAGCTGGTCATTTGGGGGGCAGGAAGTCATTTGGGGGGGCCGGGCCCCGATGGGCCCCCCATGGCTACACCCCTGCTACAACATAATATAAATATTTACAATTATTATACTTTATATTATTTTGCACATCTGCTAAATCAATTTGTTATGTTGAACTTTGAGAACTAAAATAATACAGTTTATGTTCAAAAGGTTTACGAGTTTGTTCATGTAATGTATATGCAAATTAGGAAGCTACTCATTTCTTAATTTTTTATTAGATAGCATTGTTTTACGTTGTAATGTTTGTATTACTTATAAAAAAATGAGGATTTCAATAATCATACTATATTTTGATAATTTAGCCATTTTCCATACTACACTTTTTCACTGATTAAATAAGTCTACTACTACTGCAGGACTAGGTGATTTACTTATTTTACGAGTTCGCTATCTACTACTACTATTCACGTTTGATGCTGCAGTGCTAATAGGTGTAGCCGTAAATTCTTTATTAACATTAAGATCTTCTGATAAATTTTTAAATTCATGAATACCCATAAGATTTCTTAATTATTTTCTTGCAGGTACAGCACCATTTACAAAATCTATAATTGAACTTCGTACTGTATTTCAAAACGTACTATACTAGACTTATCGCTCTGAATTTTATAGGCTTGTCAACTATTTTAATAATAGAACTGTTTCCCGACGAAGTGGTTTCGGTACTGATGTAAAATGTCTGACACAATGACACAATTAATTTCATGTAGAACATTTTCAGGAAATAGAATCATTTTACGTAATTTCGGCATACTGATCGACTAAAAATTAACTTCCTACTGGTACAAGAATTGGACCCAAGATTACCCGTAGAAGCGCGCCAGCTTTCTGTAGTAACAACTTAATATTTTTCTTAAATGCCGTACTCGTGCGTAAGAACTTTTATCTCTACTTAAACGTTGCTTCTAACGAGAATATAAAGGGATTAGTCTTTATATTGTGTTTTTACCTAATTGACAAAATCTTCTATTAAACCTCCCGAAGCATTTTGTAAAATTTGTTTAATTTTGTACTCTTTGATTTGCACAGAGCTTGGAGTGTGCGTAGTGTTATTTCACTTCAACACATTGATGCAGGCGAAACAAAAATTTCTTTATATATGTCTTTCATGTCAGCGTACACATACATGACTTCATTGGGAAAAATATTTGTACGTATTCCTAATGCGTCCTTTCTTTTTTGTGTCAGGTCAAACAGTAAATAAGTGTGAGGCTCGCGTGTTACTTCCTCGAACACATTCACTTATTATACTATACCGAGGCATATTTTGGTAGCCAAATATTGTATTTGTAATTTATCACAAGGATATTAAAATACTATAACATAATGTAAATAATATAACTAATATCTCCTGCTTGATTTTTGAAAAAAAAATTGGATAATAAATATTACAGTTAACTTTTTATGATGCGCAATTTTGTAAAAAAAATAGCAACATCACTTTGGTTGCGGACATTAAATCATCAAGTATTGATAATGAATTTTCTTTAATTACAAATTATTCTTGTCTGATATACCCTCTACAACACAAACGTTTGCATTTACTTGTAATTTTAGTATTAGAACACCATAACAGAAAACAATATAATAAAATTTTATACCAAATATTTGATCATGTACAGTAAGTAAACGAATTACATAAATATTTTTACAAGCCCTTGAAAAACCAACAATTAAAATAGTAGAGGAATGTCTAAACTTTAACATCTTATACTCAAATCAATGCATACAACAAACCATTTGCCCCATATAGACGCATTCACAAAGAGAAATATAAGGAGATATAAAAAGAAAACGAAACGTTTACAAATCACTGTGTTATGAGGATATTAAAGCTCATAGAGTGAACTGATAAGCTTCTACAAGAAACCGTGCAACAAAAGTTCCAGTAAATGCGAGCCAGTTAAAAATAACTTGTTAATAAATTAAGAATAAATTAAAATAAATTATGAACAAATAAAGTTTAGGATGTTCACTGCACGAAACAAAAAATAAACTTCATATAAGTCACACTTACTCGTTCTTTGCTCTATAACCATAAGGTACACTTGCACATTTTCCGATGTGTTCCTTATCAGTCATGTCATATTCATAAATTCGTGTACGTTTATTGTTAACCTCACGGTGTGTCTTGTTCTCTCTACAGTTAAAGATGCGGAACCTTGTCCTACGCACGATAAGTTTGGATTTTCTGTTATTGTGGAATCTAATTGTCCAGACACTTATTTATAGAAGTTCTGAAATTTAGTTTTCTGAGATGTCCCATCATTTACTGTTATAACCCAAATTTTCAAACTATGTCTAACATTCCCATGGGCATTATCCTCATAGCAATTTTTTTTTGGCGTTTAAGCGGATTACGGTTGTAAGCTCCCAACTTTCAGGTATTTCATTTGTCATATAACTCGAATATTTTCCGAGCCGTAACAAAGGTTCCTCATCATTATTTCTGTAAAGGCATGATGCTGTCAGTGTCGCAGTAGATTACTCTGTCTGGTCATAGTTCACAGTTGTCTTACCATCGAAATCTTATTCCTACCAATCAACTCTGTATCTCTAGTTTTGCGCACAATATAGACGATATTGAACTACAGACTAATTGAATGATATCACCATCTCTGCCTGTTGAAAGGTTGCAATGAACTGGATGTTTATCTCTGTCAAAAACGTAGTCTATACGTTGAACGGGGGAAATTAGATTCGATGCGATCATGACCGTCAAAATTTAATGATTTATTGAATCAATAGAAAAGCATGTTAGTAGCAACAAGAATAATTTCAGGTTCATTTGGAATATATTATTAGGTTCATTTGTAATGTGTTGTCACTGCAAAGAAGTTTATGAACTTACTAACGATTTTTAGATTGAAATGTCATTAAAATTTATTATTTTGTCTCGCAGAAGGAAAACCCATATGCGATAATTTCAATCGTTCCATGTGCGTTTGGGATCACTTAGGTAAAAGAGTTAATACATTTTAAAACATAATTTAGATGCATGCAATGTATACAATTTAATGCAATTTAATTAGTAGTTTTCAAACAAATTTAATATTAAAATATCTTAAGACTATTTGTAGAATTCTAAAGTTTGAGTAGTTTTATTGTGATAAAGATACTGGAGATTTGATAAGAGTATGGCGACCCTTTCAAGACGTAGATCTACGGCTTATGATTTGATACCTACTACATGACTATCATCCGGGAATCGAAGTCAAGACTTCCGTGGTAAAGTACATAATAACGTATACCCATTCTTATGAACACGAGATAACTCAAAGATAACAACTTGTTAAACATACAGAAATAACTACCTAATAACCACTTTAGGCTACTGTATACTATTTCAAGATCCTATAGAAGTAGAAGATCTTATAGACGCCGAGTCTTTCCGATGTACGTTTTCTCACATGACCTCAATACACTTTCCATTAATGAACGTTTACCCCTTGTTATGCGGCAAGACTTAATTTTCAAAATTTGGCAATCATAAGTAGGATAGGCATCAAGGAGGATAAAAGACTATGTTTCTTACGTCGTGTTTACATAGCTATATTGATGATATACCGCAGAAGTTAGAGAATGTATCATTAAATTATGACATAGCTCACTGAATAACAGTATCTATCACTAGATGTGTATTACTATTATTTATAAAATATCCAAGTGAGGATAATATTTGCCGAGTGCAAGAGAGCACTAGGAATTATATTTGTACTACATATACACGTATATGTACAGGCGTAACCTCAAAATAATTTATTTGCTAAACAATATTCCTTTTCTCTAGATACAGCACTGTCAGCCTTCATAACCGGCGATGGTTCTGCACAATAACCAGGTGGTTCTCAACAATAAGCAACAGTAATACTCTAGAAGTATCCTTTGCTTATTGTCTAGTGAAGGACTTAGATCTCTTGCGGGAAAGGTGCTCCAGTGGACCACCTCCGGCAACACGCCATTACGTACAACTCTGGAAAAGCTGCCCGTTGACGATATCGGCCCAGCATAACTTGTTTCTTTCTTAGCCACAGCCAGTTTCAAAATATATGTACCTATTAGTATACAAACGTATTTTGTCAACCACAAGTTTGATAGTTGAGGCTAAGCAATAATTTATAACCATTTTAAGTGTCTTTATACATTTCTATACATAATTTGGGTTTATTATTTTACAGTAGCAACGAAAAGTACCAACCCATTAAAAACGGAAGCATGAATAATAGTGTTTTACCCTCGAGAACTCGCGCAATAAGTTTTACAGTAATAACTATTAGAGGAACCTACAATTAGATATGTACTATTTTTTATTTGTTATTTGCAATAAAGAATTTTTTCGTTACATTTTTCTTTAGATATATAACTACGCACTGGTTTTATTGAAAATTCTAAATCTGATGATGATCTTTTGTTTTTGTTAACTCCTTGGTTCGTCCAAAATTAGAAATGAAATAGTAAATTAGTAAAGCAAATACTATATAAACATAACAATAAATCAAATCTTCACAGCGCATTTTGCATTCAATTTGAGCTCACTCGTTTCTAAGCTGTTAGCATACGCGCGTTTGAGGTAGCACTTCTGGGTTCAATTCCCGGTGGGAGTTCATGAGATTCGGATCCCAAATTAAGCAGTATGTCCACGTCTTACATAGCCTTGATTCCAAAATGGGCGCTAAATTAAATTTAAATGAAATCAAATCAAATTTACGTTGAATTATTTTACAGTCCTGCTATTTTGAAACTTCACCTATACAGCACTACATTCAATTATGTTAGGTTATCTTCAAATTTACTCTGTTCTACTCTTCGCCGTCGCTTATTTCTTTCTCTCCTGCTCTAAATAAATTCGCGTAATTCTTGGTCATTTCTGGGTTTAAGATCTTCAGGCTCCTCATTCACCTTTCGATTTCACTCACTTTTATTTTTTATGATTTTCTTCAGACAAAGCTTCTACGAGATCCTCTTGGCTGATTTATCCGAATAGTCCAATCCTAACATTTCCCTCCGTTTTTTTTTTTTGAGTTATTCATTTCCAATTTCCTTCTTTCACACTTGGTATTAGTTTGTTCACTCTGTTGACCTCTCTTCCGTCCATTAATATAATATTTATGTTTATAAAGCTTAAAATATCCCCAAACCAAAGGTCACATGCAAAGCGAAACACTGAGAAGAAAAACATTGCACGGTTAGTCGCGCGCGGTTGAAAGAACCGCAGAGTGACTATACAATTACTAGTAGTTAAACTAAACAGCGGATAACGGAGTGATTGAGCAGCAATGTTCGGAAAGTTGAGGGATAAGATTACTTGTACGGTGCAGTCTGTCTGACAAACAGAGTGGGCAGACAAGAAAAAATAATTCCATTGCGGTACTTTTGACCACGGCGCGACTAATCGAGGTTTAACATGTTTAAATGTATGTTTTTCTTTTATGACTCGGTTCTGAAGTAGTAGTCAGCTTGCTTTGCAGGTCTTGTTGGAAATACTACATTGTGTTCTTCACCATACTGACAAAAGTAGAGTATAAGTATTGCAGTTATATCACATGGGTGATTATTCTATAATGGCACTCTTCACAGAGTCATAAGAGTGCTCAAATGGCGGTGTATTGAGGAAACGACTACCTCGCACATTGCACGAACCTACATGTAACCTAGAGAACATATCCTTTGTGTTTCGGCCGTTAATACTACGAAAAATACGATTTAAAGACATTTTTCTTTTATAGAAAACAATAATTTTCAAAAGTACATATAGTAGCGGATTTTTTTTTCAGTTATTTGTGACAGTTTTAAAACCAAATACAGTCCATAATAATTAAGTCTGGTATATCTGTAGTTTAGAGTGCAGAAGAAAAAAAATTGCACCAAGGTTTAAGAACAACACAAGGTATTAATATAAACTATGTAAAGATCAGTGACTGAACGCATCATAGAAGTAGTACGAAAGAAATTTTAAAACAAAGAAAATAACGTAGAAATTCTAAATGGGGGCAATGAAACCTAACTTAAACACACTACAAGCATATCATTTTGAATTTTGTCATCCTGGTTCAGTGGTCAAGGCACTCGACCAGTCATTTTTATGGCCTAGGATGGGAGCTACTTTGTACACATACATTTTTTTCATTTTTCTTTTCTTTTCTTTTTTCTTTCTTTTTTTCTTTTTTGGAGATTGATAGGTGATGTCACGCGTTGTATTCTCTTTTCAGATATTTCAATATATGTATGTTTAAATATTTGAATTACCAAATCTTGGGTGATAATAATAATATAAAGGTAACCAAGAAATTTCTATCGCTTTTTCACCCATCACTTTCGAACATCAATATGTCACCTAAGACATACCTAGAAGACGAAAAATAGTCCCCTTCAACATCAACGACATACTGCCAACGTTCTTGAAAAGTATCGCTTCCATGGAAGGTAAACTTGGAGCTAAACATACAAAATAAAAAAGTGAATTTTTCACCTCTACTAAGGACTTGAACTGGCAATTTGCAACTCCTCTAAGGTGTTGCAAATTGAGTGTTACATGTGATAATTGCACGGTGCAAAGTCTAAGGAGTATGGCGGGTGCAATATTTATTCCCATCCAAGGCATATAATAGTGACACGGGTTATCCCAGCCACGTGGGTCTTATCATTGTCATGTAACATAATGACACACAACCGATTCAAATTACTGGCTCTAAAGTTTGTCTTGAGCATTACTTTACTCAACTGCTGACAGCACAGAGTTGCGTTGGAGCTCTGATTAACTGGTAGAAGTTCCAGATGCATGAGGCACCAAGAAGTGAACCGAACACACAGACGGAATCCTCTGGTACAGTGCTCGTTTCGGCTATTATGGAAACGGTTCATGGGAGGCTAACCAATGATTACAGCCCCGTAAATGTGAACACTCTGTTCAGATACGACTCATTCCTCAGTCAGGGCATCAAAGAAACACATGTGTCTGCATGCGTTGCCTTATGGGCTGAAGTCAAATCATGTTGGGCTCATCGCCCCAACTTGTAGTGCTTCCCAGCTGATGGCGAGGCTGCCGAATGGTTTCTCTACTTACACTGAATTGTAGTCCCAGTTTCTCATATGTCTGGCCACGGTTCGCTTCAATTACTACCGAAAAATTTCATTTTGTACATGTGCTTGACTTCCGACAAATGGTGCGTCTTGGAAAGTTTCATCATAGTCCTTAAACCTGTTAAGCCACCAGTGCACTGTCTGCGTAGTTGCGACACACTCGCTGAAGTCCTGGTACATTTTATGCCTCCTGCGGCGGCGTTTAAACTGAGTTTGAACTCGTACAGCATATAGGCTCTTTTGACGAACTGTGGAGGTCACATCTTTACTTTGAAGTGACGCAAGTTCATGGTGAGTCTGAACTGCAACATCTAGGTAGTATTTTGTATATACCCACACAAACACACTGACCTTCGCCTTATCTCCATTTACATTGACTCATTGTGTTACAGACAATAGAACACAGACCTCCACAAAATGCGTCAGAACTTACGTGGTTACGTATATTCTGATAATACTACAATTATTTATACTAATAAAGATATATTATTATTATTATTATTATTATTATTATTATTATTATTATTATTATTATTATTATTATTATTATTATTATTATTATGACGAAAATATGAAAAGTTTAGAGCTAGTCATTGATAAGATCCTAACATTGCGAAGAGGAACGTGATATTTGGCAAGCATATTGCTTCTTTGTTTAAAATGTTATATATCAATTTGGAGTTTTGTATCAATTATTTATCGACATATTTCAGTTTAACGTAAAACAAAGATGCCGAAGTGGCTAAGGAAGATGATAAACAAGTGATTAAATGTGGAGGAATTTCAGGAATGAAAATGGGGGCGATATGTAAGTATTGCGTCAAAACCAACGGAAAGGGTATTCACCATATACTTACATCCCCTAGAATCCAACAAGAGACCTAAAGCACCAACAGTAAGTGCTCTTCCACAGCGCTACCGCCCCCCTTAGAATTGTAGTTACGACAAGTTGTATAATTTTATTAATGGAAATGTTTAGATTAAAATTTGTTATTTGAAAATAGGTAATTATTAAAACATATTAATATATAATGACAATTTCACATATCAACTTCAGTCAGAACTTTAAGGATCCGTACAAAACGAGTCGAGATAGGATTTTCCTTTAAAGTTCGGGTCAAGACATGGCTCTTCCAATAGAAAAATATACATTTTTCGAGTCAAGACATCACTTTTACAGCACATTTTCGAGACGAGAAAGCCACAAATCTCGTCTCCTCGCATCCCTACAAAACTTATATATGAAGTTTATTGTTGGAAATCTAGCATTGGTACTTTAAAAGTTCGGATTAATTTGTTATATTTTTAACTATTTATTTTTAAAACTTGTTCAATCATGATTCGAAAATGTGTTTAATACTTTTTACTCAATTTTTGTGGAATTTTTTTAATTCAATATTCTTTGACTTAAAATATTGGTTTAAATTAGTTATGCATACGTTCAACTTTAATTGTGATAGATATGCTTCTTCTTTGAATATTGAAGGCAGTAACGGACATTTAAAGTACATATTGTCACCACAATCTACTTGTATTTCTTACAGATATCTCTGTTTGCAATACTAAAATACACACTCTTCATGATCAAATGTATTGAACACAATAAAATATGAAATTATGAGAAATTGGCAATCAAGGAAAAATCACTTCCGTAATATTTCAGAAGCTTACTAGGGCATATTTTTTCTTCTAGCACCAAATAGTCATTGTAGAAATCTGAGTCACAGTAGTGATGTATACTAACTGAGTGAGGACAAAATATGTCTTGCCGTAAACTCTATTCACCACTGTTTGTTAATTTTTGATTTTCCTATTTTGTAATCTTATTCGTGTGACAACACAAAACATTTAACAAAACTATTTTTTTATATCACCGTAAAAGTCGCTAGAAATACATAAACAGTGTTGTATTTCTTATTTATATTTGCTTATGATTTTTAATTTTTCAGCAAAAATATGACACATTTTATAATATATACTCACGCTGTCACTGTTTCACTAATAAAAAGATAGGTTATTACGGTTAAACTTCATCACTGATGAAAATTCCAATATTTAAAATATTGTTTTTATCCATTCGGATCAATGTATCTATAATGTTACCAAATTCTGTTTAGCTGTGTATAATTCACGAAATTTTCACAGATGCTATTATGGACGATTCTGATATCAAATCTGAATGCAATTGCCTGCCCGATTGTAACTCTTTAAAGATAACTGGTTTGAGACAACAATTCAGGTACGTACACACTAAGCTGATCAAAAACAAATGTTGTATAACATTATCTTACATTAACTTAAAGCCTAATATAAACATTCCAATATCCTTATATTTATAGTTTTGGGTTACATGTTTGAAATTAAAATGATAATTATGTTTTAATTGATTAATTAGATTACAGTGATTTTATTTGCGTTCTATAAACGGAGCAAAACTCTGGAAATGAAATAAATTAATTAAGTGACACTTCAGTATTCGGTTTGAAAGGTTTTGGAAGCAGAGCAAACAACCTATTAGTGAAACAACAACATCAGTACAAAAGGACATGACCGTCGAGTACATTTCCTGACGTGAAGCGCCAATTAATAAACAAAAGCAAATACTACGACCAATAATACTTCGCTATCTACTCGCATCGCATTTCAAAAACTTTCGAAAAACCGTTGATATACGACCTCTTCATTACTTTACGTGGTAATTGGATCACGTACATAACATGGTTAGGAAGCACACTTAATCCACACGCAATTTCTCGTAAGACCAGTGTTCAGGACAAGAAGACCGAACGGCCAGTCATTCAAAATGATGTAAGAAATCCTTCCCGTTCTTTCTTCAATTTTGTCTCCATAGGATTTAAGAGGTAATGATTCCTTTGTTCCATCATCAAACTTACTAATCTAAACTGCCTTTAAATCCGAAGTTTTGCGTCAGTAAGGAGGTTTGTTATAAAAAGCTTGAATAGTTTTAGAAAATAGGTATGTGCTCATTTTTACCGCAGGCTCTGAATGTTGAATTATGGGACAATGAGTGTTAATTTCTACAAGATACCTCAGTGAAAGTATACTCCTAGGCATATATTTCGAAACTATCGTCACTAGATTTGATATATGGTCTTTTAAGTACAATTCTCTTACAAAACATGATTCACTACCATTTGATAATTTTGTGAAGCCTATATAAACCAAAGTTCGATTGTGAAAGTCATGAATCATGTCTGTAATTTTTCACTCTTCGAATTTACCACAAAAGTGTCATTATCAACAAATCATTGCAGGAGGCTGGAAAAATGCCTAAAGCCAGTATCGAAAGATAATGAACTCTATCCTCTATCGAATGACTCGTTTGAAGTTACTATGAGTACGTATAATGCCTGTCGGTTACTAAAATGGTATCCACAAACAAATATGACACTAAATTCATATCTTTCTTGAAACTAAAAGTGTTACTATCATCAATAAACCAGTAACATTATTAGGTTGGCTCCATTGGATAGCTTTCTGATACTAATTGAACATATCTGAGTATGCAAAGGCGAGTATACGAGCTTATGGCGAAGAGCAGAATATGAATCAAATAATATGACTTCTTATGTATTAATTTATTTGAGCTTAATATCCTCTTCAGCAACGATCTTATTGACATCTTCTCTATCATCCATGTACTTCAGTTCAGAATACGCAACATCTGAACGGTGTGAAGTAAAGAAGATGAACTCTATACGTTACTTACGACCTACTCACGACTTCATTACTACTCAATTACTTTTCCATGAATAATTACTTAGACCTTACATACTTCCCTGTGCTATATCTTTTTGTGGTTTCATATTTTGACTATAAGAATTGTTGATTACTATTAATATTTTCTTGTATATAATTCATATAATATTGGTTGAAAACTTATTGGTAAATATGCTAACTCTGAAAGACGTGGACTTACAGTATCAAAATGACAGCGAAACACTAGAGTATGATCAAGATCTAAAGGTTCCCCACCGGAAACCAAGTCGGGTAGGATACGTTGTAAAGGAATTTCATGTAACTAATAAGCGATAGATGACAACAATATAAATCTCGTATAATGAAAAAAATAAAGGTAGAATATTACAAATTGTACATACATGGTTAAAATGACGTTGATAATAGAACCAACTAAATTGAGAATCCTGAAAAGCTTATTATTATCTCTTATATATGAAGACAACTTAAACGATAGGCAGTTTATTGAATTTGAAGATAAGCGTTTCTTTTTCAGGGGAATGAACCTGGTCTTACTGGAAAATGAGAAAAATAAGGTTAGAATTTTGGAAATTACACATACGTTGTTATGAATGACGCTGATAATAGAACCAACTAAATTCAGAATCCTGAAAAGCTTATTATTATCTCTTATATATGAAGACAACTTAAACGATAGGCAATTTATTGAATTTGAAGATAAGCGTTTCTTTTTCAGGGGAATGAACCTGGTCTTACTGGAAAATGAGAAAAATAAGGTTAGAATTTTGGAAATTACACATACGTTGTTATGAATGACGCTGATAATAGAACCAACTAAATTCAGAATCCTGAAAAGCTTATTATTATCTCTTATATATGAAGACAACTTAAACGATAGGCAGTTTATTGAATTTGAAGATAAGCGTTTCTTTTTCAGGGGAATGAACCTGGTCTTACTGGAAAATGAGAAAAATAAGGTTAGAATTTTGGAAATTACACATACGTTGTTATGAATGACGCTGATAATAGAAGCAACTGAATTCAGAATCCTGAAAAGTTTATTATTATCTCTTCCATATGAAGACAATTTCAACGATAGGCAGTTTATTGAATTTGAAGATAAGCGTTTCTTTTTCAGGGAATAAAACTGTTCTTACTGGACAAACGTAATTCGCAATTCGCGCTATAAACTGAAATGTCAAGTTGATCAATGGAAAATATAACCTATACTTCATATATTTGTGGATGAACCGTAACTGAAGAAATATTGGAGTATTAGCAGGAGAACAGTACTAGATCTGCTCTGAGTAACAAAAGCATTATATACTTAAGCGTCCCTAAAGTAAGAATAAATTGTCTACAACTTGTGTATTAAGTGAGAGAGGTGCTCTCATTTAGTTGTGCTAATTTAATACAAAAACTCAAGCAAGAACATCAAACGACTGAGATAAACAAAGTGTATGATGTTTTTGAAGCATTCAAAAAGACATTCGGGCATTAGAATCCGATTACAAAAATTTAATAAATCAAATATTATTATTTAATTTTACTTAATCTGCAGTAGCATTTTGCAAGAGGATTCAGAAATTTGATTGCTTTATCACAATGTATCAAGCAGTACAATCAAAAGATAACCTAGTCTTGTGCAGCTTTTCCGGATTACGAATAACATTTTGCATCAATAATTGCAGTATTTTTTTTATTTGAAATATATGAAAAATGAAATACGTTCACATAAATATGATCCACATTTTAAGATACTAATTACGTGTACTTCGTGTACCGAGCATTCCAGAAATGAGGGAACGTAAAGATAATCGAGGATAAGCAATGTGGTGCATATTATCTGACACTTTCAGAATGCAGATTGAAATTGAAAAAAAATATGTTGATCATTTATATCCAGAATGCCTATTGAAATTGAAAAAAAATGTTGATCATTTATATCCGCTTGACCCTTCTCATTAATGAGTTTAGATAATGTATTTAAAGTTTTAATGATTTAACATCTCGCAAAAGAAAATAATTATTTTTTTTTAATATTCAAACATCCTTACATTTTGTTCAAATTGTATGAATTACTTTATTTAAAATGAATGTTATTCATTCTATATTGTTCTCTATTGTTAAGCATTAGTTATTGTTTTAAACCAACTTTGTTTCATAAAACATTAACGTTGATGCAGAATATTTATTCTCCTTTCTGCATAATTGTACTTTATTTATTGCTATAAAAGTTCCCAAGAATACGATCCGTCATGTGTTTCCATTCGTAACGCTCCCGAATTGTTTATGATGAACTATAGTTCAGCAACCAACTTAAACGCACGAAAAAAAACCGTATACGGTTAACAGATCTAAGGTTAACTGAAACCACAATCTTAATATAGTAGTATGCTTTTAATGACATCCATCCTTCCCAGTCCTGAAAAATCGATTTACAGAAGGAACTCCAATATTAATATTAAATACAATTTCAATCGACTGAGTCTTGATTACACAAAATAATCAAATAGCATTCAGGCAAAAGAAATACTTTTTGGATATCAACACCCAACTTTTTATTATTGATTTTATTTATGTAAAAATCAATAAATAACAATGCTATAAAGGCAAACAAAGTTCCTATCACAAGAAAAAAACAAACAGTTTCTGGAAGATAATTTGACCCTCAATCCAAATCAAAATACATATTTTTTTATCGGACTCAGTTTTAATGTGAACGTGGTTTCTATGCCTATTGCAGCTTACTTATTATATGTCCTTGACATACAGACATGGTCTCGCAATAATATTTGCTTACATAGAGTACACAAAGGAATAACAGGAATGAGCATCATGGATGTAAGTAAACATTAAGAAACTTATCTAAAAGTATTTGCCCAATAAGGTTCTGTCGTAAGCTCCAGCAGTAGTTGGATTACATTGCTTAACCGCACTCCCATGGTAATCCTTTTCCATTTTATAAATATCCTGGTAAAAGAGTTCACCATGTTCGCTACTCATGGCCCCGAAGTTATCAGACAAAAAGAAACAAATTTTCGCTCAGGAAATGTTGATTAAGTGACATGTTACATCACATACGGTGATATGACCTTACTAGTTCATGTCCAATACCGCCTTAATTTTCAGCCTTATGGTTAAAGCAACAGTTCTTGCACATACTTACAAAGAATAACCATGCAATTTTCTCAACATCATTCACCAAATCAACAAAAGTTTCACCATTCATTATTTCCCTAATTTGCGCCCCTACAAATATTCTCTTCTATATTTTAGCATTACTGATCTTCGGAAACAGCGAATACAAGTGCATAAATGCATGTGATGTTTGGCACATATATTTCATAAAGTTTTTGATAAGTCAAAATTTAATGTGTAGTGGAGGTCTATTCACATTTTTGGGTAAACAAGAGGAATGTTCGGCAAGTTTTTTTATGTCCAGGCAGTTCATTCGAGCAGGCCATTCTTTTGCAATAGTAATTTTTGTCTATCCCAGCAGTCCAACTCTGAAAGAAAGCAGGAGTGCTCTGTGTACAAGGGCTGCATGCCAAGGAGAATAGCAGTTACTTTTAGATCTCCGCAGCTATTCCATTTGCTATATTGAATAAGAGTTAGAAGCAGTTTAAATGTGCCATTAGTCTAATTAAAGTTATCTGTGTGAGCAATCGGAACAGAAGGAAATGTGTTTCCGGCTTTGAAAAGAACAGCATTGACACTCAATTTATTAGATCACGTCTCATTTACACTTTATGAACGAGAAAAGATATCCATAACGGAGTCGATATTGCTGCAGAAAAAGGACGTCATCATCCTTCGTGAAATATTAGGCAGAAAACATAATGTTGGTAACCAAAAGAACACTCACTTTTGTGTTGGCGTAAAAGGGATCTTATCCTTTCAATTTCGAAGTTAAAAGTTCCGACTGCTGCTTAGACAAATTTAAATAGCGAACAAGATATTTGAGACCACCTTGTATTACAATGTGCGTTATTAGATTGTGAGTAAGCTTCAATGTGAGTTATTAGATTCACAGGGTAATTCGGATGTTTGGAGGAAATAAATGGATCCCCGTCTTCTGAAATTTCATCATGCTTGTTACTTGATTTATTATAACTCACTATCACATTATTTGGTGGCTTTGGTACACGTAATCACTCATTGTGGCATTCAGGTCTCAAAGTAAGTAGTAAATTCGAGTATTACAAACTCTTCTTTGTTTTCTACTAATTATATATGCTTTGTTAGACTAAAATGACAATCTGTTGTGTGATCCGCTGTTTCATGCAAATCATAGGAAAAACGAACGGAATATGCCACGAACCTGTTGCTCAGACTGCCAGGATTTTAACAGACTTCAAGCAGCATATGTGTGTGTGGGTCATTTCTTTACTTGGTCGCCAATATTTCACACGAAATAAAGTTAGTAGCACTTATTTACGAGCAGGGTCAATTGAAGGTTTTGTGAGTTGAGAGTTACCTCTACAAAGATATAACAAAAAAAAATTCACTGTTCACACAGATACGAGGGAGTTTTCTTTTAATGACCACAACACTCAAATTTCACTTACATAGAAGAGCAAGCAATGCTATCAGAACTCACTTCTATGTATTGAATTACAATGCACTTGAATGCATTGAATTACAAAGCAAGAATCAAAACACAATGCTATGTATTGAATATGACCCATTGGCAATGCATGCATCAAAATTCCTTGCTTTCTTCTCTATTTTATCGCATTTTCTCTCAACTATATTTCAATCAATAAATCTACAATTTATTAAAATTCAGGAATGACAGTATAAACCACATGAAGCTTACCTCTTCGATTTTCAAGAAATTCAGTGGGGAGGGGATAGCATGTCAAAAGAGAACTGACCCGTTCGACAAACACTGTTGTTATTTCGGAATTTTGTACCCACGACTTTGCATATTACATTATTCAGATTCCTTTCTATAAAAACCTTCTTGACCAATGTAATTAACGTTGATCAAGTACTGAACAGTATTGACTAAAATATTAACTTACTAAACTGAAACAAACCGTATATAATAAAGCACTGTTATTTTCCTTTTGAAGCAGTTAACTTTTCTTCAAATACAAGCTCCTTCGTTGCTAAGCGGTTAGGGTAAAGCTAAGCGGGTCTTTGGCGTCGGAGCCCCGGGTTCCATTCCCGGCGGGAGCTCGTGTATTCCCCATGTCATATAACCTCGTGTCTGAAAGGATCGTTAAACTCAAAATAGACTCAACACGACTCTTCAAATACAAATATCTTCAAACCTCTGGATTCAATAATTGCAAAATACAATAAAAGGTTTAGTATAGCATTAACTATAAAAATTCAGTAACTAACTATTAAAACTAATATTTTATAGAAAAATCTAAAAGTTAGCTAATGTTATTCACACGTCCAGATCAATAGGAACTAAATTACACTTTTCTAGCATGCAAATTAACATCATAAAATGATAAGAAAGTACAATACCTGCCCCAGAATCGATTATATGTGATTCTGCACAAAAGAAAATATTATATTCAAATTACGTCTAAACGTTGAAAAATCAAGTCGACTAATCCCAAATTTATCGAGAGCAAAATGGAAGTAAATTTCAAATCAGCCAGTAGAACAAAACTAAGCCGTTTACTTTACTAACAATAATGAATTCATACCGAAGTACTTCTACAGGCGAAATAGAAACAAACACTAAAATTTATGGAAGAAAGGAAAAAATATCTAAAACAACTACATTCTCTTTGCACTTACTGTATTAATTCAATTGCTGGGAATCGTCAAAATCCTCCCATCTCTTTCTGTAGTCCTAGCCGACCGAAACATTGTGGTTTTTACGCAACCAAATGAAACATTCGTTTAAGTAGCAACTCGTAGAAACAAGACAAATAACGTCAGGAACTTATTAGTTGCCACTCGAGAACCTAGGTTAGGGTTCGGTTTATTTTCAATCCTTATTTGCAACTGGCGTGACCGTTGCAACATTGTGATATAAGAAGGTTCCAAAAGTTCGACAGGTGTGCAATTAGTGTAACAAGTACATGGGATACTACTAATTAAAATATTACGTTGTGTAGAGGTGGATCGGAAAGTGGGAGTAAAAACTTAATTGGATAAAAGATTTTGCAGTCAGTTTAAATATAAATTTGTTATTCCTGGATTCATCTTCCATTACGTGTTTGGCGATGACGATGTACAACTGTAAGCAAAATAAATGACGTATCTCATTATTTCAAAGTTCTTTTTTTTTCAAAATATCTCCGTTTTCTTTATATGTTCGAAATTTCGGAAGGTTTGCCCAGCAGGAAAGGTTAATAGCAAACCTTTTTTTAATAACTGGGTTAGATATTAGCATAAAATAAATAAATTACAAGCAAAAAACATTAAATCGACAGATATTACGAGAATTATCAGCTCTGCTAAAGTGGGAAATTTTCAAGGACGTGAGAGAATTCTGCAGTTCAATACGAAGCAGTGCCATCTACGTCATTGAGAGAAATGTGGATTAAATCTACAAACTAAAATTTTAACGAAATATTTCTGATATGTCTTTTACGTGCAAACTTCAAATATATGAATCTATGCCAAGTATTAACATATACATAGAGCAAAATAGTGGAAATTACCTATGGAAAAGGACGAATTTGTAGTACGATCGTAATGAAAAATCGCCTTTACCATATAGCAGATTCAGTTCAACTAAGAAAAAAATTGGCTCAGTTACTTAAAGCAATGAGTTTGTATGCCGGAGGTAGTTGGTTCGAAACCCAGAAATACAATAGTCGATTTTATTACTATAGTTATTTCTTTATTATTTTTATGTGGGAAAGAATCAAATTGTAACATATGTGTAAAAATCATAACGATACAAAAAATGTTGTAGTCGCACTTGCATTAGTGTCCTAGTGTCCCTAACTTTTGTATGCAAACAGTCTCGTAATTATTTCCCTTCTACTCACTACTCATTACATGGTCGCCGGTGCATAAGAAATATTTTGGAGTAAATGTTAATTCTAATTTGGAGTGTTTTATAAAGTTTCACAACCCTTATCATTAAATAGTCTCCTATCTACATTTTTTGGACACTTAGATAACGTATTTCCCTATGAAAAGTCTAGTTTGCCCTATATATATATCATTACGGAAAGGTTTTACAATGTATTTGTCTTAAGACGGCAGACTACTAAATATTTTTGAAAACAAATATTTTTCTTTTGCCCGTTTTTGGTAAGTGGAAAGAGGTAATAAAGTGTAACTTACCACAAAAATAGATAATGTTATTCTACACCCGAAAATACGAATCGTAAAAATTTTAAGTGTTGCCATAAATAGAAAGTACAGTGTTACCAGAATCTAGTTACTCAAAAATCCAGGTTAATGAACTCAACGATAATTGATGACTTATCACGGTGTCTATGTTCCTTGTTTAATACTTTTAAAATAAGATTTCTAATTATTTTATAAAACTTACATAACTTATTAGAAAGTAAATAGAAACATTATTTAAAAATAGTAAACAAGAAACATAGATAGCATGATAAGTTATCAATTACCGATGAGTTTATTTTTCTAATCACTGCTTTTGACTAAGTGTTTTGAGTAATTCAAATTCTCATCACACTGTAATTTCTATGGATTGCAACACTGAAGATTCCTGCGGATCTTATTTTAGGGTGTAGAATAACATTATCTATTATTGTGATAAGTTACATTTGATTATTTCTTTCCACTTACCAAAAACGGGCAAAAGAAAAATTATTAGTTTTCAAAAAAATATTTTTTTGGTCTTCCCCCTTAAATTGAAATTGAAATTTACCACATCATGTAAGGAGCACGAAGAAGGAGAATTGAAGTAGCTGATATTCTACGTAAAAAAAACAATTGTAGATTGATGATGCTTCTTACCTTCAGCACATAATCGTTACGTTACGGAGTCAGACAGAAAAATCCTGTTCTTTTCTCCCCTATGACCACTCATCTTAAACCTCTACATTCGTGTCACATAATTTCGGCGCTCCAAAGACATTTATATATTATTATTATTATTATTATTATTATTATTATTATTATTATTATTATTATTATTATTATTTCTGAATATGCCACCTTTATGTAATGTAGTAACCTTAGATATCTTCGTTTAAAGTGTTATCATTAGTGATAATTTGAGCAACCACGTAACAAAGTTGAAAAGGTAAGATGGGGACGACCTTTTATTTTGTCCCTCCCTTTTCAGCACCCTCCCAACAGAAAATATATAATTTTGGACAAGCAGAGGAGACAAAATGAATAAGATATATATATTTAGAGAATCCTTTCCTACTTCGTGAATGGGATATCACGTAGCATATTTTATTCTACTGAAGATGACCCTAGGCAGTTATGGTTAGGTAACATAAGAAATACCCAATATATTTATAGCCCCCATTATCTGTAATATTACAGCTTCTTTGTTTGTCCGAGTGCGTCCTACACAACCAAGGATGGCGAAAATGATAATAAAAGTGTCTAAAGATTGCAAAGCACTTTATATTTTGTCAGAAGCAAGGCAGTGTATACAAAACCTTGTTTTCGTTAACAAGTGTTTCACCCTTGAGTCGCTTACAAAATTGGGTAGAATGAACTTTACGCTTCTTCAGAGTCCCCAATATCTTCTACCAGAAATTAATTAAGGACGCAAAGGCCCCTTAACGTCGTGTTCTAACGCCCCTAAAATTAAATATAGCTGATCGTAAATAATAGCAACATAAGCTAGCAGGGTCTACAGGACTTGACTTTGAATTTTCCAACATATTTTCAGTGTTTCAAGTATCAGAAGCACCCTGTTTATAAAAAGGAATGACTACTAAAACGATGCTCTATTTCCAACTCAAACATTATTATCATAGTGATAACACTTTAATTTAAACTACTTTACAGTCGCTTCAATTAAATTAATTTTAACATATTACATTATCACATCAATAAGAATAACATAATAATAATAATAATAATAATAATAATAATAATAATAATAATAATAATAATAATAATAATAATAATAATAATAATAATAATAATAATATAAAGAAAAAGTCTGGTATCTAAATGTAACAATGATACGTATGGGGACAATGTGTTGAGGTATTTAATCCTCAAATATTCTAGCCTGAGAGTGTAGTGATTTGATTCTGTACTAAATTAGCTCTGTACCACATTAAATGTAAATATTTTAAATAAAACAAACATCCATTGTAGGCCTATAGTTACGCCGAAACTGTCTCTAGTAATATAAAGGTAAATTCAAGTGATACAGTAAACAATACCTCCAATTAACAAACTGTAAAATATCACTGTCTTTGTTCCAAATTCCATGCTCACAAGGAAAAATTCAGGTCTCTCCCTCTTGCCTATTCACAAGTGTATCAAAAGATTTTAGGAACCCCTGGTTTCACAGACAGACATAGAAAAGCATAGCTTTACTTATTTGATCTCTGGTACCGTCACCTGTTAAAGTTCAACAGGAAATCTTGTACAGTATTTGGTTATCGTTATCTAAAGGAACAAGACAGTAGAGTGGTGTAGAATCTCTGGCACGAATAATTAAGATTATTTTTAACTGAAAGTCGATATTAATTTGGGAATAACATTTTTAATTGCTTTTATTTGGAAGGAATGCATTGCACCTAAAAGTGCGAAAAAAATATATTTTTTTATATATTTTAAGCTAACGAAATGCGAAATGCGTATTTTTTGTCTTTTTATTATGTAGAGATATGTAGAAAAGGTAATGTGCGCATGATTTTTGAGATATATGGTCTATGATCAAAATGCTTGCTTGAAAAGCTGTATTTAATTTCGTAAACCTTCCAGTAAAGTAAGAAATAGAATGTCGTAAAAGTTAGACGATTATTTTTGCATACTTAGATGTATTGAAAATAATTTTAAAATGCTGGAGAAAGAAAAAGTGGAGCAGCATGCTTGATATGACATTGCCAATGTACTTTACTTTCATCAGGGATGGCCAGGCCTTGACCGTGGTCTAGTACTAGGACGTAAATCCTAAGAGGTAAACCTGGGTGCACTATGTCATACTGTCTAATCCAATCAGTCACACCAATTTCGATGGACAAACTGTTAATATCTGATATATTAACATTTTTGATCATAAAACAAAATAATTATGTTTGTTTTAAATATTCTTCAATTTTATGGTATTGGCCTTTATTATTTACTTTTCATTAGGTCCTCCTTATCAATTTATATAAGTAACTCTCAACCTATAAGGATGATAGGAAAACGATAGAAAGAAATGCAGAAATCTTATTAAACGCTTGCAGGGACATGGGTTTAGAAGTAAATACAGAGAAAACTAAATACATGGAAATGCATCGGGACCGGAATACAACAAATTATGGATGCGTTAAAATAATACTTTTGATAAAGTGGATAGTTTCAAATATCTAGGATCAATATTAACAGAGACAAATCATATTCACGGAGAAATTAAATGTCGACTAAAAGCAGGGAACTCGTGTTACTATTCGGTTCAAAATCTCTTGTCGTCGCGAATTCTGTCGAGGAATTTGAAGCTTATAATATACAAAACGATAATCATGCCTGTTGTTCTGTATGGCTACGAAACATGGTCACTTACTCTGAGGGAAGAACATAGACTGAAAGTATTTGAGAACAAAATCCTGAGACGAATATTCGGACCCAAGAGGAACGGGAATGGAGAATGGCGGAAACTTCATAACGAGGAACTACATAATTTATATGGTTTACCCAACATTGTTAGGGTCGTCAAGTCTAGGAGGCTTAGGTGGGCGGGTCATGTAGCTAGAATGGAAGAAAGTAGAAACGCTTTCAAAGTCTTGACTGGAAGACCAATCGGAAAACGAACATTAGGAAGACCTAGGCGCAGATGGGAGGATAATATTAAGATGGATCTCGCAGAGATTCGAACACAAAGTACAAACTTGATGCAGTTAGCTAAGGATATAAGTCAGTGGAGAGGTTTGGTGAACGCGGCATTGAACCTCCGGGTTCCATAGGCAATAGAGTTAGTTAGTTAGTTAGTTAGTTAAATCTGAACATATTTCCTATAATGATTCATCTTTATCACACCCTGTTGCCAGCGACTGTTGTATCCAAGTTTCTGTTCTTAAGAAGCGTTTATGTGGTGTTTTTAATCTACCTATTGCAAAGGGATCACGATATTAGTTAGAAGGGGCAATTTAGATTGTTTTTAAAAAAAGTGCACACATTACGGAGAAATGCTTACGAGCATAAGGACGTTTTTGTTCCACAAGCCACGTTTACGTTCAGTGGCCAACAGTCTTAACTAACAGGTAAGAGTTTTCGAGTCTTTTCCACTAGGAAAATGCTGGACAAGCACTATTAATGTAGACCCTTAGCATTTTTTTGCTTCCTCTTACTCTTCCATTGTATTTGGTTTAATTTCAGTGTAGCATTCCGTTCGACAACGAGGCTATATGAAATGTGCACCTATAGCTTTATATGAAATCCGAATCACATGAGCTTCCGGCAGGATTTGAACCACGTACCCCTTTTCCACTGTTATTGGTAAGAATACCGTTCACTCATTGCTAAATATTACAATGCAATTCCGACATACAAGTTGTCTCAGCAACTTTTCAGGAAATAAAAATAAACAAAACATCCTCACTAAATTACAGTGGAGCAACAACGAGAGTGTAAGTCAGGAATTATATCGACTTTGCAATAAAGACTTCATTTCGCTCGTAACTGTAGTTCCTGTATGTTGTTTTCCGTAATATTCATTATCAGTTTATTGCCCTAGTCTTAGTTTTAGAATATACTTGGTATAACATGTCACTAAATTAGTAGAGGGTTCTCAGTTTGTAGAGACACTGTGAAGGTGTTACTTCACAATGTACTCTCTTGGTATAGTTGCTACCGCATGGGACTCTTGAACGAAAAGTCGGGGTTTGGATTCGCATTTGATGAGTATCGTGAGCTTTTCTTGTTAAATTTAAGATTTCTGATTGGCACTTCTTGTTAGAAGTTACAATTTCTATCTATGTCTATATCTATATATATCTATATCTGCATCTCTCTCTCTCTCTCTCTCTCTCTCTCTCTATCTATCTATCTATCTATATATATATATATATATATATATATATATATATATATATATATATATATATATTCGGAATTTATTAATGTAGCTCTCAAATGTGCTGTTTTGTGTAAACTCGTCTCCAAATTAATAACGACACGTGTCACACGTAACTTCACTCATTCTTCTCACGACATTACTTATGTACATAGACGAAACTATTTTGCAAACTTTTAACTATATTACCTTAAGTTTATAATGTTTGTCCGAGTATCGCGACTGTATATTTGTCTTTTTTACTGTTTGTTTTTTTCTCTCTTATGCATGTCCCATCTTCAGCTACTCTATCTCTGTATAATTGGTTGAAATAAAGAGCATTAAAAAGTTAGAACAGGCAGTCTGTAAGCACAGAGTAGTGGGAAGTGGGTTCGAGTCCTGTAAAAGTGAGATGTTCATTTTTACTTGTTCACTAGTAAATAGCAAATGCTTTCCACTAAATTGTAATTCTAATTTAGGAAATTTTATAATACATTCTCACACCGGTTATCATTGAATTGTCTTCATTCTATTAATTTGTAGAATTTGGTAACATGTTTCCCTATTAAATAGTTATTTATCTCTGTTTTGTCATTATCTTAGGGGATTGCAACAAAAGTGGGAATTGACAAAAAGTGCAGATTCCCCCAAAAGTAGGGACGGCTAGGAAATTGGAATTCTCTTTAATTGGGGATTATTTCTAAAAGTAGATATTCCTCGAAGGTGAGGATTTCCCAAAAGTAGGGACTCTCTAGGAAGTGAGAATTCCCCAGAAAGTGTGGATTTCTACCTAGAAAGTGGAAATTCTCCAAAAACAAGGAATTCCAAGAAAGTGAAGATTCATCTAAAAGTGGAATTCTCTAAAAAGAGGGCTTACTCCAATATTTGTGGTTCCCCAAACTGTAGGGACACCATAGGAAGTTGGGATTCCCCAAAGTACGAATTTCCCGGAAAGTGGGAATTCTTTAGAAAGTAGGAATTCCCAGAGAGACGGGATTCCCCAGAAAGTAGGGTTTCCCCAAAAAGTGGAATTTCCACAAGTAAGATTCTCCCAAAAAGTGGGTATAGCCTAGGAAAACATGATTTCCCGAATAAGAAAAATACGGCTCAATAGGAAGTGGGTTTTCCCTACAATGTAGGATTCCCTAGAAAATGGGAATTCCCCATAAAATTGGTGGTTCCCAGAAAGTGCCATTTACTCAGAAAGCGTGTATTCGCAAAAGTGGGAATATTCTAAGAAGTTGGTATTGCCCAGGAAAACGGATTTCCTCAAAAAGGGGAGTATACCCAAAAAAGGTGTATTCCCATTAAAATATGATTCCTTATAAGACGTAATTTCCCCTAACATGGAGGTTCTCCATAAAAACGGGATTTACCATAAAATGGGGATTCCCGAGAAAAATTGAATTTCCCACGAAAACGTGTTTTTGAAGAAAGCCGGATTCCCCAGAAAAAAAGTAAACTTGATTCTCCCTAAATACGATTTCCCAGGAATCCCTGATTTTCCCAAAACGAAATGCAAGGGAATAGAAGAGGAGGGAGGGGCGCAAGTGGGTACCTCGTGACAGCTAATGTTCTTTATAAACTTTTTCTACGAGGAAGTTTTGCAATATTTTTAGTTACGTAACTTTGTCTTAACTAAACTATAAATATCAATAAACGTGTAAAACTTTAGCTAGCTGATAAATTAGTGAACATATCAAGCACTGTCTCACGCAATTCACTAACGGTTTCAGTAAATATACCACTAATGTGGAAACGAGAATGTTCTTTCTAGTAATCGAATGTGCGTCAGGAGCGAAAATTATGATATTTAATATATAGTTCATATGGAGACATTAATAAACATGTTTCTAATCTACAAAAGATGCATGAAAAGCAAGAAGAGTAGAAATTATTTTTCAAAATAACAGTTGGCATTTAGGTCTTGTCTGAGCTAAATATATTATTTATGTTCACAACAATAGAAAGTGTTGTATTCATTGGTTTTTTTCGGGAAAATTCTGTCTTGACTCGTCTCGTACACATCCCTACTTTCTCTCCCAAACTCAAACTTTCCTTTTTCCAGCGCCAAAAGAAAGCAGAAAATATGGTGATTTTGAAAATAATATATCAAATTCAGATTTCAATGGATTTACACGTTTCATTGCGTCTACATACCAAAAATGTAATTTTTCTACACGTGTACTTCCGGTCCGTCCGTTCGCTACACTTTTCTGTGCACTCGCGTAAAGGCCATACTGTTCAACGTAGGTGCAGCAAAGTTTAAACTTAGGGTTTATATGGGATTCCTACAGGAGATTTTGCAATTTACTTCCTATCGCCTAAAATAAGTGTAGTTTACTAACAGCCGAAAATCGAAAAAAAAGCTATTTTCTCAAAATGGCTTTTTGTTTATTTTTCATTTATCAAGATTTAAATAACAACGATATATTGCGATATGAGATACTTCTCTTAGAATAATTTACGACGGGTATTTTTTTTTTCTTGGTCGTTTTCGAGATACAGAGTTGCAACTTGAAATCCTAAATGGAATTATGACTTTTGGAACTGAGTACAAATATGTGGAGAAGCTACCGGAGGTGATTCCTGAAATCAAAATAAGACAGCAAGTATTGTTGCGGTTCTTTTCACATTTAGCTTTCTATTCGAGATAAAACATTGCGAACTTGGAATCAAAAATCTACTCCTCACAATTAGCAGTTAATGCAAAAATGTGGACAAATTTCGGAAGGTAATTCCTGAGATAAAAACAAGAGGAAAACTCATGTTGCCGTTTTTTTGAATTCAGCTTCGTTTTCGAGATACGAGGTTGCCAACTTAAATTGACTTTCGACAATTATAATTGAACACAAACATGTGGGCAAACTTTTGGAGGTTATTCAGGGGGTCAAAAGAAGAAAACGTCGTTGTTGTTCTTTTTTAGAGACTAGTTTTTGGAGTTGATGTTCGATTCCATGTTGGCAATCCTGAACCTTGAAACGAAAGCTCAATTGGAAAACTGCAAGATGACCATGTGTATCCGTTTGATGTCACGAATCACCTCCGTAAGTTTGTGGACGTCTTTCAGGTTCACCCTTAACGAAGCTTCCTTTCGAAAAGTTAACTATTATAAAGGTGCATTGTTTAACATTTTTAAATAACTAATGCCGTTATTAATTTTAAGTCCGAGAGCTACTTCTTAGAGAATAGGTCCTGAAAAAAAATTTAAAATTTAGACTTATGTTTTCGGGACATTTTTCTCGTCCTATCTTGGATGCCAAAAAGCTCGTCTCGTCTCCTTCTCGATACATGTCACATCTCGTGCGCATTCGTTAACACTTGGGACTTTTCTTTCTACTGAAAGCATTGCTTTTATAATGGTTTCATAATTATGATACTTGTCGGCAACCTAAATTACAGTCCTTTCAGTTGAATTATATTATTATTATTATTATTATTATTATTATTATTATTATTATTATTATTATTATTATTATTATTATTATTATTATTATTATTATTGAAATTAAAATTACAACGGGGATGAGTGGGACATTCCATTTGATAGTACTGGATGCATGCTATAACCATGAGCGTCATTGCAGACTTCATTAGGGGATTGGGGCGGGACAAGAGAACCACGACATAAGATTTTCACATTTTTTGCTAATACAGTATTATAGAGATACCACATTGTCTTGATACTTAGTCTTCCTCTCCAAGCGCTGCTATCGGCTGAAGGAATTCCACTCTCTTTCGTCATCCGTAGAGCAATGTTGCCGCACTTCGGAACGCGAATCTTGCGGTCAGTACAGAACGTGCGAATTCTATACGATAGTTTCTTGTTTTTGAATCTGGCAATAGCGTAGACGACTGCAAGGTTCTCTCGCTCAGCAACAGCTCAACCCTTATTGGCTCAACGCGTGGGTGTGTCGAGGGTGTGAGCTTTAGTTCGCATTTTTGCCACGGCTCAAGACATATTGGCAGCATAATAGTAAATAATCGGGGTTGGGCAATTGCTCCCTAGTGCCCCCATAAATGATGCCCTGACTGTAACAGTCATGGTTTTCTATGCTATTGTTGTGTAAAGCACAATTCACCCCTTTCCCAAAGGCCCTGTTACACGCTGTCCATATTCGCACAATGTCCACAGATATATACACAAAGCGTCAAGAACATTCTTTACACAATGACAGTGGTAACAATAATATAATTCTTTGTATAAATATTTTATAGAATAGCTTACATAGTTAACACGGAACATTGAATGATTTTACAATTGAGTATTCTTCTATTACTACCTTATGCATTATAAACATATGGCGAAATAATATTTTACTTATATTTACAAATGGTTGTCAACTTTATTGGTTAAATAAAAAAACGAAACTAAAAGCTTGCCAGAGAGGGAATCAAACAGGGACCGGTTTCACGTGAGTCATAAATGCTCCTCGCTCTGGCATACCGTCATTTGGTAAGTTCACACGTCCTATCATATATGTAGCGATCCGAAAATTTTTGACACGCCTTTTCTATGCTATTTGTGGTTATTTCGCTCTATCCGTTTGTGATTTTAACAATTTAAAAGTGCGTTACTACCTCGCGAATGATGACCTCGAAGATCATTTGCCCAAAACTGTTTTCTCCTTTTTATCTTAACTCAGTGTAAGACTTTCGAATGTATAACGTTCTGTAAAGCATGTTGTAGTTTTGAATAATGAAGCGCAAAAGTTCCCTTCGAAAAACTTAGGGGGCTTACTCAGGAATACTACTAGTAAGAGACAAAAACAACCACGATTAATTATTATTATTTTTTATAAAAATAATAAAAATTGAAGCGAGCTTAACAAGTTTTAACCGTCCAACTCAACCAACGTTTGAGTGCCTGTTCGTTCATCTGTTCCATGATAAGTTCTCAGAAAAACACATTTCATTGCAATGAAACTAGTATGTGCCTTGTTTCAGCTTTGCGAGGTAAATATTGGTGGAATGTCAATCAGCAAAATATAACAGATAAAATTGACCAACTGGTGTAAGTTTCATGTATATAATACAATTTTTTAAAATCAACTACCGGAATCTTGTCCCACAAAGAAGCCGAATCTTGTCCCTACACTGAGGATCCCTCCAAGATTTTACCATTAAGACTTTAATTCGGAGCCAATGAATTCTTAAAATGCACGAAAAATGCGAAAGTTATAAGCATTTTCATATTTTTGCCTTTTCCCATAAGGGAGTCGTATTACCCTATACTGAAGACTCCTTTGAGATTTGGCCATTGTCCACTCGGACTGAAATCGTCATTTGCAACCAAGACTTTAATATGAAGCGAAACATTTCTATAAAAAAAGACAAAAAATTCGAACGTTATAAGCATTTAAATATTTTTGCTTTTTTCCCAGAAGCGGGCCGTAGTCCCCCGAGATTTGATCATTGTCTACTCGGACTGAAATCGTCATTAAAACCAATTCTTTAATATGCAGTCAAACATTTCTTTAAAATAGAGACTGAAAATTCGAAAGTTATAAGCATTTTAATATTTTCTTATTTTCGTTAAGTGGGCCGTAGCCTCTACACTACCGAGTCCCCCGAGATTGATCATTGTCTACTCGGACTGAAATTGTCATTAGGAAACAACACTTTGATATGAAACCAAAGATTAAACTTTTACATCAATTTGAAGAAAGTAGGATCTTTTCACCCACTATTATGTTTAGTTTACTAAAGGGGTAATTTGTGACAGCTTCACATCATCAAAGGAATATTTCACTTCACCGCTCACCAGCAGTACTTGCTGAATCCGCCATTGGAATCAATAGATACTTTCCCTATTCTTTTTTCCACCCTTCGTTATGTAGGGGCTCGCTCAAACAAATAAAGAAGAAGTAATATTACAATCAAGGGACTTTATTATTAGGTATTCTTTTAGTTATCTACCCCTAAACTCACAGGGCCTTCTTCGGTAGAATAAAAAATGCTACGTGATATTCCAATCATGAAGGAGGAGAGGATGCTGTATATATATATTTCTTATTCATTTTGTCTGTCCTGCTTATCAGAAATTATCTCTTGTTGGGAGGGTACTGAAATGAGAGGGGCAAAATAAAACTCATGGCCCCTCCTACATTGTTGCTCAAATTATTACTAAAGAAAGCATTTTAACCCTCGAGAAGTCGCGCTGAAAAAGTAACGCGAGTAGTCGCGCGCGGTCAAAAGGACCGCAGGAACATAATGTGTTGCAAATATCGTTTCAAACATTTTTCTTGTATTAGAAACGTAATTTTGTATATTTTCTGATTAAGAAGGAATAATATTTTTATTATTATTACAAGTTTTACAGTAATAACTATTAGAGAAACCTAGAATTAGACATGTACTGTTTTTTCATTTCTTATTTGGAATAACATGTTTTTTTTCGTTACATATTTCTTTAGATAGATAACTACGCACTGGTTTTATTGAAAATTCTAAATCTGATGACGATCTTTTCTTTTTGTCAACTCTTCGGTTCGTCTAAAATTAGCAATGCAATAGTAAATTAGTAAAATGAATACTCTATAAATATAACAACAAAACAAAACTTCACAGCGCATTTTACATCCAATTAGAGCTCACTCGTAGCTAAGCGATTAGCATACGCGCCTTTGGCGTGGGACTTCCGGGTTCGATTCCTGGTGGGAGCTCATGTGGTTCGGATCCCACGTTAAACAGTAGGTCCATATCTTACATAGCGTTGATGCTGAAAGGGGCGCTAAATTGAAATCAAATCAAATCAAATCAAATTTGCATTGAATTATTTTGCGGCCCTGTTATTTTGAAACTTCACCTATACAGCACTATATTTAATTATTTTAGGTTAGCTTTGAATTTACACTGCTCTACACTTCGTCGTTGCTTATTTCGTCCTCTCCTGTTCTGACTACATTCGGGGAATCACTGGTCATTTCTGGGTTTGAGATCTTCAGACTCGCTCGTAGACTCCTCACTTCACCTTTCGTGTTCACTCACTCCTACATTTTTTATATGATCTTTCTTAGAGAAAGCTTCCACGAGATCATCTCGGATGATTTATCCGAATAGTTCATTCCTAATATTTACCTCTGTTCTTTTAAGCTGTTCATTTCTAATTTCCTCTTTTTTCACACTTGGTATCAGTTTGTTAACTCTGTCGACCTCTCTTCCGTCCATTAAAATAATATTTATGTTTATAAAGCTTAAAACATCTCCGAAGTAAAGGTCACGTGCAAAGCGAAACACTGAAAAAAAACACTACACGGTTAGTCGCGCGCGGTGGAAAGCACCGCAGATTCACTAAACAATCAATAGTAGTTAAACTAAACAACGGATAACGAAGTGATTGAGCAGGAATGTTCGGGAAGGTGAGGGGGAAGATTAGCAGGACGGTAGAGTCTGTCTGACAAATAGGGTGGACACACGATAAAAAATAATTTCCCTGCGGTGCTTTTGACCGCGGCGCGACTACTGGAGGGTTAAACTAAGATGTATAATGGTACTATAATACGCAAGGACGACATATTCAGGATTATTATTATTATTATTATTATTATTATTAGTAGTAGTAGTAGTAGTGGTAGTAGTAGTAGTAGTAGTAGTAGTATATCAATGTCTTTGGAGCACCAAAATTGTGTGAAACGAATTACCTGTAGAGGTTTAAGATAGGTGCTCACAGGGGAGGAAAAACCAGGATTTTCTTCTGTCCGACTCTCTAACGTAAAGATTATATGCTGAAGGTAAGAAGCATGATCATTCTACAATTGGTTGTTTTTACGTAGAATATCAGCTACTTCAGTTCTCCTCCTCGAGCTACTTACGTGATGTGGTAAATTCAAAACAATTTCAATTAAAGACAAATACATTGCAAAACTTTTCCGTAGTTAAACGTCTAGGAAACAATAACAATTTAATACGGAAATCTGTTATCAAAACATCCAAACAACTAGATAGAAAACTATTTAATGATAAACATTGTGAAACTTTATAACGTTCTCCAAATTAGAATTAACAATTACTCGAAAACTTTCGTTATGCACCAGCGAGCATATAGTGAGTAGTGAGCACAGGGGAAATAATTACGAAGCTGTTTGCAAACAAAATTAGCGACACTAATGAAAGTGCGGCAACGACATTTTTTGTATCGTCATGAGTTTTACCGTTTCCAATAAAAATATATAAAATAACCATAGTAAAAAAATACAATTGCATTTCGATTCCTGCATAAAACCCCATTGCCTTAACTAACTGAGCTATTTTTTCGTTACACAAACTGAATCTATTCTACGGTAAAGATGATTTTTCATTACGATAGTGCTACCAATTCGTCCTTTTCCGTAGGTAACTTCCACTATTTGCTCTATGTAAACGTTAATACTTGACAGAGATTCATATATTTACAGTTTGGCGATAATGCATATAATTAGACATTAGTAATGTTTCGTTAAAATTTTGATTTGTAGACTTAATTCACATTTCTCTCAATGACATAGATGTCGCTACTTCGTGTTGAACTGCATAATTCTTTCACGTCCTTGAAAATTTCCTACTTTAGCGGAGTTGGTAATTCTCATAATTTCGGTCGATTAAATGTTTTTTTGCTTCTAAGTTACTTATTTTAACCTAATATCTACTAGAAATATTAAAATCGATTTTGTTATTAACTTTTTCTGCTGGGTAATCCTTCCAAAATTTCGAACATATAATAAAACAGAGATATTTTGAAAGAATGCAAACTGAAAAGATCGTCATTTACTTTGCTCAAGTTTCTTACCTTTGAAGTTAAATTCCCCATCAGCTTCATAGTACTTCCATTTGCATTAATACAGTGGTCCCAGATTTTTTGCCGTCCTTGGGAACATTTCTGGAAGACATTTTATCGAATATTTGCAAGGCCCCGCTGCGAATCTTCTTTAATTTCTGGAATTTTGTAGAATCTTCTGTCCTTAATCCGAAGCTTTAGCTAGGGGAAAGAAGAACGTGACAGGGAAAGTCTGGTGAGTATGGGGAATGAAGAACAAGTGTCATGTTGTTAGCCAAAAAAATGCGGAATTTTAAAGTACCGGTATGCAGGTGCATTTTCGTGGTGGAGAATGTCGTTCCCGTTATGCCGTTTCTGTGGCTTTTTGCGACGCACATTTCCACGCAACCTTCTTAGGGCACCAGATTAGAAGTCTGCATTGGTCTACTATGCATCTTCAATGCAGACTTCTACTGTGCTTCCATGCGGGACAAATTTCCAGTGTACGATCCCCTCTTGGTAAAAGAAACAAATGAACATCGTGTTCAATTACTTTTTTCCATGCGTGTTTTTTGGGTCTTGTAAACCCAGGACTCTTCCATTGGGAAGCCTGCAGTTTAGCTTCTGGGTCGTAAGCATAAACGATAATATCATCGCCTATAATGACGTTGACAAGGAGCGTGAGATCGTTTTTCACAGCTTCCTTCACTTCCGCACAGACCTCCAAAAGACACCACCGCAACACATACTAGCGGGAAACTCGTGACATCAAGCGGTTTGCATGTTATGAGCACTGTCCTGGAATTTATGGATACGGCTACGTAAGATTCCCGAGACCGTTACAAAAAACTCGTTATTATATTTATTTGTTAGTCAGTTTCGTTTCATGAATATATACTAGGTATTTCTTACCTATTCATCTTGAGCGTTGTTTTTGATGTTTTTAAGAAGCAAATACGTAGGGGTTAAGTGCAAAGTGATACTTCTCGAGTTAATGTAGTAAGTTGTTGTGTCACTTCTTATCAATTATATAGTCCTTGAATATTTCTGTTTGCTAAATAATGTGTTGCTCTAGTCACCAAATGCGAATCCGTTAGGTATCATTGCACAATACTTACCGAAACCAAGTAACTATTTCAATAAGAAACGTTATTCACCCCCTCATCGTTTAGTTGACTGAGTGATGGCGAAGATTAAGACTTGATTAAGGAAAACCACAATCACTAGTGTTTGCTATGTGTGTTTTGTTTTTGTGCATGTTTATTCATTGGTCGTATTTTCCTGTCACCATTTGATTTGACATTGGCCGAATTAACTCGGTACAAAACTGTACTATGCAAGAATCAACACTGGCGTGATACGTAATTTTAGAAGAGTATT
Source organism: Thermobia domestica (assembly GCF_964235325.1). Classification (NCBI taxonomy): domain Eukaryota; kingdom Metazoa; phylum Arthropoda; class Insecta; order Zygentoma; family Lepismatidae; genus Thermobia; species Thermobia domestica. Next base: position 52,465,767 of record NC_137454.1, on the reverse strand, counting down.
GATTTTAAACTAGTATTTGTGTGAAATGTAGCACTTCGATGTTTTTCGATATGTCGGAAAACACTTACTAAATTGTTAAATCTTGGTATAAATCTCCTTTCAAAAATGAAATGTAATCTTTGAGTTTTACGTCCCACGCTTATGCCGGTTTGGCTAAAGGAGACGGTGATGATGAGAAATGAGTGAAATGGTGGAATGAAGAAAGTGGGAGGAAACGGGAGAACCCCGAGAAAACCCAGGAGCACGAGTCAATCACAAAGTTCACTTGGCGGGAGCTGAGATCGAGCCCGGGGCCCCAAGCACCAGAGGTGAACGCTCTACCACTGAACCACCGCGCCCCCACAAATTTCCTTTCAAATGAGCCGAATTAAATCCGGGGACAAAATTTTTACCTAGTCTAGCTATCTTCCGTGATTTTAAATTCTAGGAATGGACATTCTTCCTAATTAACAATTCTGTCTCCCTACTAAGTATATTGACCAGGGATATAATAATTAAAATTTAAAGTTTAAACACATATTCTAATTCGTTCACAAAACATTACGAAAATATTTGGTTGTAAGCTGTGTATTTTCGTATTTAACAATATTCAACATGTGATTTCGTTATAGGATTATCGACCCGTTCAGAAAAGAGTTCAATATACGGATAATACCCTCACGTGAAGTATCTCGCTTAAAAGTTTTGCATGGACCATTAGAAATTTTTGGTAAGTAAAACAACTTTTTATGGGCTACATATAAAAGTGAAATAGTATCATTCATTTTACTACAGTGTAGGTACCATGGCTTGTAAATTTGTTTCTGTATTATGCCCTCTAATGAGGACAGATTGTGATTATATCACTTATAATAAATTTATAATAAAAATGAGGTACAAAATTGACATATATTTATCTTTCTACTGAACAAGAAATTAGGAAAAAGGTCAATCCTTTACGTTTGAGACAAACTAAACGAATTACGTTTTCTTTCCATTTGTTAAGTCAAAGAATTTCTTCTATCACAACAAGTTTAAAATTATATTTCTGACACTTATTTAGCCTACTTTGTAATGGAAGTATGTTTATTCTTTTCTTCGCACTAGCAAGAGCAAGATTTAAATCCTGTTTTACAATATATGCTATAGCTGGAATATCATCAGGGACTGGATAAAGTATTAATAACTGGCTCGACGCTTTATCATATTCATTAGCGACTGTAACTTTATATGTGACTCTCAATATATATATAAGACATATCCTCTTTATGGTTTTAGGAGAGTTTATTAGAATCTAGGATAAAAGCTTGGTTAATAAAACGAAACAAAACTTAATTACACAGTGCCTTATGAAATATATATTTGTTTAAAATTCAACAAAATTATGTGAGTTCATTTCTCAAAAGATTCATCTTTAGAGATTATTTTCTCTAGTCGCCTTTGTTCGATATATAAAGAAATTACATCTTTTTGACCACTCTTCAAACTGAAGTTATATTTTGGTTCGTGTGGATGCACAAATTTTATTTATTATACATTTTGAATGTATGTTTTACGTGAGAAAAATGAATTGCTTTATACATCCTGTCACCCTCCAATCTATTGCTCTCAATCGATTTGTGATTGGTTCTATTTCAAAATAATTATTTTGTTTCGCTCAGCACGTAATACGGTAACATTTATTGATGTGCGAGATTTGGCCTACGTATTTAAAATTCTAGTGAAAATTGTTGGATTAAGCTTACATATATGACGTTACAATCACTTAACTTGTTCAAAAACAAATATAGGCGTACTGTAAATCATGCGGTAATATGTTGACTATCAGTTCAAAACTGCATCATTAATACCACGAAATTGGTTTTCCTTTAGAAGTTCAAGCTCTGAAAGATGCACTTCCAGCCTGAAAAGTCGGTTAGTAATTCATTTTGGAAGGAACTAATGAGTAAATGCACAATATTTAATTGGTTCTTAAAATTTTGTGCGGCTAACACGAATTTGAAAACACATCCGCGCGACCTTCGGTCAACATCATGTTGTGAAAAACTCTTCAAGATCAGCTTTTCTACAGAATTACAGTAGTGTATTGGTATACTTGTAGATGACTTACGACACACCGTGCGTCACCAATCCCGGGGTTGCGCACTCTGGAAACTAATAATATTGGACGCAGGGCTTAAAATTAGTTTGCATGTTAAGAGAAGAGTCGCGATCTGGAGGCATGAAGTTCTATGAAATGAAATCTTTGAATTTTACGTCCCACGGTATGCCTGTTAGGCTAAAGGAGTCGGCGATGATGGGTAATGAATGAAATGGTGAAATGAAGAAAGTGGGAGGAAACGGGAGAACCCCGAGAAAACCCACGCAGACGGTATTTGTCCACCACAAAGTTAGCTTGGCAGGGGCTGGGATCGAACCCGGGACCCCAAGCACCAGAGGTGAACCCTCTATCACTAAGGCACCGCGGCCCCTCATGAAGTTCTATGAGTGTAAGTAATAAGTGGGAAGGTTTAATGGTTCGGAGTGTAACTCCATGTAAATAATGAATCAGTTGTGACAATGTTAAATAAGACAAGAACGTTGCTAGATAAACGTTTAAAGAGGTTTCCAAATATTTCACTATTCAAAAAGATTGTATTTTTATGGTAGTCGAAGTCTCAAATAGTTCATGGACTATCACAGTCTAAGAAGAATCGATAACCGAAAGAAAATACTGGAAAGAAAAATAACCAATAAGAGATGCAAGGGCTGTGCAAGATCTAGAATAGTTAATTGGATAATGGCGTTCATAGTGAAGAGCTTTCAACCGGAAATATTAACCTTCCATTGAAGGAAATGCTGACGAAAGCAGCTATATAGAATAATTAATTACGATGCAAAGTATGGATTTTCCCAGGAAAAGAGAAACAAAGAATATAAATAATCGAAATGTGGTGCGACAGATGATGACAGAAGCTGGCAGGATAAAGGTTATATAATAAAATTGGTTTGTAATGACAAAAGAGAAGGAAGTATGCACAAGACATTATCGCAATAGAGGAGGATTAATACATTGAGAATTTATGCGATGCACTGGATACAGTTATCGGCTACAGAGGGAATTTTAGACGAGAAGTATCTAGAAACTGAGAAGGGTTAAAATACACAAAAGGAATAACAAAATATAAAGGAGGAAATCTTACATTAAAACGAAACCTTTGGTTAAGAATAAGGGAGAATTTAGAACTACATCGTACAAATCATTAAATTGTTATATCTTGTAAACAAATATGAAGAAGTACAGGGAGAAGATGTGGTGGTCTGCAGTAAAGTGGTAGGTAATTACTTCTTTGTGTAAACTTGAAAATATTACACTGATAAACTACATCGAATACGCCACCAGTTTCAGCGATGGTCAAGTGTTATGGGTCTCATAAATTCACTAAAATTAAAATAAAATTCACTTACACTAAAATGCATTTTATATAGTCATAAAAGCACATTTAGACGTGTAAAGTATCTAGAAATATGTTTCGAAAAAAATTCAAAACACTGGCTAGGAATTATGAATGCAATACCTACATTTTTATTTCAATAAAATTCAGATTTATGGGAACAAACATAGAATAAAGCGGAAAATCACGTAAATATCACTGTATTGAGTTGAAATTTTAGTTAACGGTCCCCAGACCAAGATTGGTCAAAAGATTTAAAAAAAACTTAGTAATAACTAACATGGAAGAGAAGTCAGATATTATTCGCCAGAAACACTAAATGAATTGTACCTACCTTTCTGCCCTTGACAGAGAAATAACAGGAGACCGCTCACAAGTTAGACTTGTAATTTATGTGTGCAGTTAGTACTAATTGATCTAATGATTTTCATTTACACTCTTGTTTGCGAGCAAAATAGCAACAGATCCTTTGTATATAAGTAACGTTGTCAATTGGATAGATATGTAGGGTTTTAATTCGCAAAAATTGCGCGTATGATGCAACCTTTACCTCTCATCCAATGTAGTAACATCCAATGAGATTTACAATAGATTCTTGAATACAATAGGCAATGAATCACCTACCGTGCTGATCATATTTGACAACACACATTGTAAATGCTAGTTTTTGATCACTCATGCCTCATTCGTTCAGAGGTAAGGTGACAGTACTCTGCAGTCACGTAAAATGTATATATATATTTGGATTTGAATATATTTCCGTAATCTTTTCCAAAGAAGTAACTTCACAATCAGAAACTTGTACAGAGGTTGTTCAGCCTACGTTTGGCCGATTTCGTTCCTTCCCCATCCTGGGCAGAATGGATTTCCCGATCTATCTCGTGACATCCTGCAGTGTTGTGCAGTGGCTTCCTAAGAACGGAGTTTTTTTTTCCGCGCGGACGACAATAACGCGCAAAACAGGACCATGTTGTGAGTGCTGTGTTAAATGTGTTTCCAAGTGTGTGAGTTTACGCTCTGTGACCAAAATGCCCTCCAAACTATGTCGGTTTTGGGAAGGTTAGGTTGCGGGTCCTTATGACCCTAAATTTAGTGCTTCTGTCATTAGAAAACAGTGCAAGAACAATCGTTGCAGCATCAGTTTAAGTGAAATAAAAATGTTATTAAAAAGTACAAGAGCAACGAAGCTCCACCATTTGGATGACCATCAAAGTTGCCTAGGAAGAGGTAATGCACTAAGGCCACCTCCACCATGCAGAGAAAACTTCGAAAAATGGTAATCCAAGAAAATTCGCCAACACAAAGGTGTATGGCTTATCTTCTTGACATGTCTTTGGGGACTGTGAGCCGGAACTTACACCATCATCTCAAGCTGAAAAAAGTCAAGAAAGCTGGCGGCCATTTTCTCACGGATGCCCACCAAAAGGAACGAAAGTGGAATGCAGAGGAGCTGTACGAACGGCATCTGGCAAAACAAAGGTTGATTGATGTACGTTGTAACTCTCGATGGAGCATGGATTTACCTTTCCGACTGCAGCAAACCGAGAGCCATTAAGTACCGAGAGAAAGGCGCCAAAAACTTCATAAGGTGGGTCCGTGTTCGTAAAGAATCTTTTTTCAAAGGGTTCATGATCGTTACTGACTACTGTTACCAAGATTCGTAGCGTGGCGAAAACTGCCAAATAAGTTCCTAGTATTTTCAGGAGCAGATCATGTGGTCGATCTACGAGAATAAAATTCCAACAATGTACGGAATGACACCAATCTGGTGCGCATTCACATGCACAACACCTCTTCACATACTTCACGATCGTCTTTCGCATTTTACAGGGAGAAGGAAGAGGGAAGTCTTATTCATGTGATACCTTTCAATGAGGTACCTGTTAAATCTCCTGATGCAAGTCCTATGGACTATGGTAGATTTGGATTGCTGAAGCGGGCTTTCGGAAAACGGTATGCGAAAACTGTGGAAGGAATTTGAAAAGCTGTGCAAAGGGAACGGGACAAGATTCCCTCCGAGTTCTTCAGAGAATCCTATTACAGTGGAAATTACGCTCTCGAGCTATTGTTAGGAACCAAGGGAAACACATCGAGCACTTGCAGATATGGTGCCATGTATTCTTCCAAATTTTTAGGTAAGCCTAAATTGGCCAAATGTAGACTGAACAACCTCTGTAATTTTTAAACTCAACAGTACATTAAAATGTGGAATATTAGAGACAGAGAGTAAAACTTTAAAAATAATAGGAATATAGTTATATAAAATCTAAACTGCAACTGAATAAAATTATCTTGAGAATTTCGCTCTTGAGATATTTGCTTTATATTCCTATATTAAATAATTATATATGTATTATATTTTCTTTGATAATGTTGATTACTAGGTGAATATTGTATATATATATATATATATATATATATATATATATATATATACATCAGGTAATGATTGTGACACAAAATACAATTCGAAGCTTTCTTGCACCCACAGGAAAACGTGATGTATATTAATATTTATCTGCATATATTGTTATTGTAGACTGTTCCCATAATGCCCACAGACTTCGATTTTACAAAATTTGAGAAATAAATTTCACTTCTTTTTTTGTGGTCAATTTGAAGGCATTTTGTCATACTACCGATAAGAAACCCATATACATCATATTACGAATCGGTCATTATGGAACAATTTCATGTGTTACACGCAGCAGTGGTACCAATCTTTGAAAGTTTTATTTACAACATTTTTCTTTTTTCTTTTTTAATTGATTTTGTGAGTAATGGTGCATTGAGTATAAAGGTACAATAAGATTCTCTCTCTCTCTCTCTCTCTCTCTCTCTCTCTCTCTCTGTGTGTGTGTGTGTGTGTGTGTGTGTGTGTTTGTGTGTGTGTGTGTGTGTTTCAAGTTTCCTGCGAAAACGTGTGGATACTACCAGGTATACTTCTTGTGTACATCTGCTACTGTGTGTGTGTGGCGGGGATATATGAAGAATTAATTGGGATCGCGTAGTGAAATTTCTCAATATTAGTACGTATATAAATGCGGCCGTTACTTCACACGATAACTTTGGAAGAATGCGATTTTTTAATTCTGCTATTTGCAATAAATAAGTAGAGTGATTCCTCTCGAGGGAGTTTGTTAATAGAGGTGATTCGCCAACTGAAAGTGGTAGAAATGAGTCATTTCCGATTTTAACGTTTATCACTATAGAGCGGAAAAGGTAATAAATAGTAAGAAGCAGTTTTCGGCAATCGATAAAGGGTATCAAGGATATCTTTCAGCTTCATCCTTAACATCCTGGTAAAATCGGAAGAGATATAAGTTAACTATGATTTCTGGCTTCAAATTAATCTACATAGTGAGATAAGAAGAAAATGCTTTAAGAATGAATTTAGCATTGTGGGAATAAATATCGTCTTTTCTTTTAAACTTCTAATCAAATCGGAAGTAGCAAAATTCAACTACTTCCCATTTTAGTGTTGATCACAACAGATTTAAACGATACTAAATAACGAAAAGAGGTTTTCGGAAAGCAATTAAGTGTCCCAACAATATGTTCTATCTCCACTCTAATCTTTCTACTAAACTTGAAGTGGCAGAAATCAATCGCATCCGGTTATAACATTAAGCGTTATAGAATGGTAAGCAGGGATTTTTTTAGGCAATTTATTAAGTGCTTTAAGAGTACCTATATATTCCATCTCGGCAGTAATCCCTCTACTCAAATCAAAAGTGAAATAAATATAGTAGAACTTCTGGTTAACAAACCACTTCAGAAAATATAACATGATCCATTTTAAGATTTTTTTTTTATTATTAGGATCACGTAGTGGAACTTGTAATATCGTAATGATAGTAGGTACGTACACTCATGTCCAAAATTATTGTCGCAAGTCTATAAGTATATTGTTGTAAGAATATAATTTGATAATGAATTTGCCCGGTATTTGTTATAGTGTTAGTATGTGTATAATTGGCAAGGACATATATGTGGCAAATTTCATGTCAATAGAGCAGTAAATAAGAAAATTGAAAAATAAAATTAAACTTTCTTGTATATTTTGCAACATTTTATTTTATTCATTCTAATTTTCGTATTTATAATTATCTCCCTTGAAATTTACCACAAATACGTATTTTTCAATAATACACATAGTATCAGTATTAAAAGTACCCTGCACAATTATCAAATCATATTCTTACAAGAGGACAGTTATACATATGTGATAATCATTCTGAACATGGTGCGATTTTTCCAATTGTTTTTGGCAATAGGTATATAGTTTGATTTTCTCGAGAGAGTTCATTAATTGAGGTGATTCGACAAACAAAATTGTAGAAATGAGTAATTTCAGGTTTTAACGTTGATCAATATAAAACAGAATCGGTAATGGATAGCAAAAAGCTGTTCTCGGCAAGGAAATCTCTCATCTAATTCTTAACATTCTAGTAGAACTGGAAATGGTAGAAATCAGCCATTTCCGGTTTTAGCATTCATTACTATAGAGCAAAAACGATAATAGATAACGAGATGTTTTCGGCAATCAATTAAACGTTTCAAGAATAATCATTATCTTCACTTTTAACAAGCTAGTAAAACTGAAAGTAACAGATTTGAGCCATTTCCGTTTTCAACGTTGATCACTATACAGCAAAAACTGTAATAGATAGTAAGAAGCAGTTTCCATGGATCTATATAGCGTTTCAAGGACAACCTTCATCTTCAACCTAACACTCTAGTAAAACCAGAAGTGGTAAAAAATGAACCACTCCCGTTTTTAACGTTAATCACTATAGAGCGAAACGAAGATAGATAGTAAGAAGCAGTTTTCGGCAATCGATAAAGCGTTCCAGGAGTAACTTTCATCTTTGCGCTCAACACTCTAGTGAAAAGGAAGTGTAGAAATCACCCATAACTTCCGATTTGAATTTAATTTACATAAACTATAAGATATAAAAAGAAGCAGTTTTATGGAATCAATTTAACGTTGTGGGAATAGGAAAGTTATTATCTCCCTTAAATACGAAACCGGAAGTAGCAAAACCCAACTACTTCCGGTTTTATTGTTGATCGCAATAGATTAGAAAAGATAATAGATAAGGAGAAACGGTTTGCTATAATCATTTAGTGCCCAAGAATATGTTCTATCTCAACTCTAACCTTTATACTAAAAGCAGAAGTGGCAAATATCAATCACATCCGGTTATAAATTTTGTGTTATAGATTGGAGAGCTAGAAGGGATTTTATGTAATTCATTAAACACCCCAACAGTATATTCCATCTCGACAGTAATCTTACTATTAGTACCAGAAGTGAAAGAAATATGATACAAATTCCGGTATCCGTATTAATTCAGAACATATTACGTCATACTCTTTACGTTTTTTACTAGAGTTAATTTTTTAAATTAAATACTAGCCGAATCTTTTCTAAATTTTCTGATTTACTAGCCCATTTCCTAAGAAATAAGTACTAGTATATTCTATGGTCAAACTCGGCCAAGAACAGGGTAGGAACGGGTTGTATTTCATACCTTATTTCTCGGTAACTACTTAATTAGAGAGAAGCATTTTTTTATAAGCATCGGCCGAATCCGTTAAAACCGGAAGTGGTTAATTTCTAATAATTACGTTTGATTACTGGGTAAAAGAAGAGATGGTACCTACTATAAGAACGCTAACCCCTTTAAAAAATAAACTCTTCTCGCTCTCTCTTATAGGTCATGTTGCATAGGTCAAACGACTATGATTTTACACGCTACCAAATCACAAGTAAAGCACGCTTCTATCTCTTGCATGAAAATTGGCCCAAGTCGCACTCAAATTCGCTTTTTTGAATGTTACTAATTTTATTGGTTTATTAAAGAAAAGGTCATGAAATTTCATTTTGGAATTTTAGTAGACACCCTGTCATTTCTAATTTTATTAACGTGTTATGGATAGAAAAAATGTATTCTTGGGATGCTCCGTCGATTGTCGAAAACAGCTTTTCGTTATCTATTACAGTCTTTGCTCCACAGTAATGGAAAGTAAACCGAAAATTGTTGATTTCTACCGCTTCTAGTTTTTCCAAAGTGTTAAGGATAGAAATGAAAGGCGTTCTTAGAATCTTTTATTGGATTTCTCAAAACTGCTTCTCGCTATATATTACCGTTTTCTCCGTTCAAATTTAAAGTAGGAACTAGTTTATTTCTGTCACTTTCTATTTCAATACAGTATTAAGGATGGGGTTGAAAGGTATTCTTGGGTTGCTAAATCGACTGCCGGAAACAGTTTCTTGCTATCTATTTCCCTTTTTGGTTTACAGGATCAACGTTCAAAGCAAAAATGGTTGATTTCTACCACTCCTGGTATCTGTTCCACAACCTCCTGGTTTATGATCCTCTACTAACGAACTCTTTCGAGATAATTACTTTAGCTATCAATTGCGAAAAACAGAAGTCAAATTCAGGTTCGTTCAAGAGTTTCGTGGGCAGTAACGGACGGGATGGACCAAAGTACTAACTGTACAATATTATTATAAATCTTACTCTGTAATCTCAATAACTAGATACTTATTTCAGCATTTTTGATTGTGATCTAGAAGGGAAGAAAGGAGTTTAGAAGAGAATAGAGGTGGATATTACAGTTTTTATTGTACTAAGACGTTTATATCTCGGGATCCCCTAAAGCTGAAACATGAAACGTGGTATTTGAACTGAAATTGGTATGCTTCCAGATATATAAAGTGCAAGGCCGTAGGCCGAACAAACACGGTGGCCTGGGAGCAAAGCCCCCAGGTATTTCAACTGAAATTAGTATACTTGCAGGTATTTGAGGTGCGAGGCCGTAACCGAGCAAACACTGATGATTGCAGGTTAGAGATGCAAAGCGTTAGCTCGAACAAATTTGCGGGTTGAGGGCAAAACCTTCAGCGAAACGACGATTGTATTGAATAAATTGATGAAGATAGTAAGGAGGGTCACACATTATTTTCTTAATTAATAATGAAATATGAAGTGATAGTAGATTTATACCACTTCCGGTGTTAATAGTGGGATTGTATTGGCGACACAATTATAATCTTGCGATGTTTAATTGATTACAGAAAGCTGCGTCTTGCTATCTACCTCCATATAGAGGTTAATATCTACCAGTTCTAGTTTTAGTAGAGGGTAAAGGATGAAGATGAAGTGTATTCTTAGTCGATTGTAGAAAACTGGGTTACGGTTTCTGCTCTGCAGTGATCAAGGTTAAAACCGGAAAGGATTGATGTCTTCTACTTCCGGTTTAGTATAGTGTTAGGGATGGATATGAGAACGGACGCTTAATAGATTATGGAAAACAGCGTTTTGTTATCTATTACAGTTTTTCTTCCATAGCAATCAACGTTAAAAGAAGAAAATAGTTAATCGCTACCACTTCCTGCTTTAGTTGTAGGTTAAGAACAGAGATAATATGGATTCCTAGGACGTTTAATCGATTTTCAGAAACAGCTTCTAGCGTTCTACTGTCTTTTCTTCTACAGTGATCAATCTTAAACCGGAATTCGTTGAGTTCTGCCACTTCCAGTTCAAGAGTCACCTTCATTAATTTTAAATCTTTCTGGTTTAATTGCAACTAAACTTGATATATATATATATATATATATATATATATATATATATATATATATATATATATATATATATGTGTGTGTGTGTGTGTGTGTGTGTGTGTTTGTGTCTTACAATCTGGAAAGAAATACTTGGGAGGGTATGGAACCCCTAGTATCCCAAGGAGTGGGGATGGGAGAGCTGACATTTTAAAAATAATTGTAATGATCGATATTCGTGTTGAATCTATAGTTCGCTGATATGGATAATGACTGTTTCCATGCCGTTCAAGTTCATCCCTGAAGAAGCGGGAAGAGTGGCATTTTAAAATTAGTCGAAAACGACGGATATTAAAAGCAAATCCATAGTTCTCATTAGTGCTAAGACGAATAGTGGTACTTTTGATACAATTTAGAAAGAAGTTAGAATGCAACTTTTGACTTTAATTAATGTAAACTTATGCATTAAGAAAAAGTAGACTATTTGCCGTCCAAAGTTGTAGGTGCAACTGTAGACTATCGTATTAATATTATTTTTAAAATATACTTTTCAAATAGCACCACGACATGGGAGGGAGAGAGTGAGAGATTTTTGGCCTTTACAACATATTCTTAAACGTTTATAAAGATTTCGTTAAGATTTTCTTATAATTTTAATTTAGGTTTGTTTCTTATATTGCAAGTACACACAACTTGTAACATGTAAATACAATTTAATTTTGAAGAGACTGGAAAATGGTGACGTAATTTCCGTTGTTCTAGTAGCTAGCACACACGCCTTTCGTGCACTTGGTCACACGTTCAATTCCCAGTGGTAGTCTCTTCCAAAATTTGGACGATTACTGTGTTTGAATTTCATCATAATATTTGAGTCTACGTCTCATATAAAATAAAAAAAAACATATAGGGAATCCTAAACTTAGATAATTAACTAACTCGAAATCGATTAGAGTACAAAATTGAAGGTTTCGGCAGAAATCTAACACAAAAATTTGGAATAGAAAAAGTATCAAATATTGAGTTCGATGGGGAGGGAAAGGATGGCAACACAGTCATAAGACCATAAAACACATTATTGAAATCGCAGTCAGTGATGATTATAGAGGTGGCTCTTGGGCCAAGAGCTTCGAAATTCCCTCTAGGGCATTTCCCGTGCCTGCTTAATCTGAGTTAACAGAATCTTCACAGTACTATATTCACCCATCGTTTATTCAATCATCTCCACTGGAAAATCTGAAATGAACATTGTCTCCTATCGTGCTCAATATGAATTACATGTATTGTGCAGTACTGCTTTTCACCTATAGTGTAATGAAATTCTTCCACGAGAAAATTTGTAATCAACACTAAGTCACGTAGCCAAGGTGGGGTCCGGAGGGTCCGGACCCCCTCCCTTCGAGACAAGAAATGAAAAATTAAGGAAGGATAAATCAAAATGAAATGACAAAAAGAAGGATCAGCGTTAAAAATAAAGAAGAAAACTACAGGAAGATTTTGCTTACTCTTTCTTATGATGAGATTTGTATTACTTGCTATATGGTGGCGAGGTAACCGAGGTATTCTGGAAGAGTCAGGGAATATAAAATTTCAAGAAAAGTTGAGATTCTCAGAATTCCTGCTACTAGTGAGGGAGATTTCAAGCTTTCAAAAGTATAAGTGCCGTTGTGTAACACCGTGGACATTTTTAATCATAACTTTTCTTCACCGCAACCTTGCAATATCAAACATGCTATTTCAAGGACAATTTTCTGTTGCTCCTTTAACCTGTCATTTGGAACCGACAGTAGTTGACGGAATCATAAAAACAAAACAAAAAAAATGTTGAAAGAATGTTCTGTTAGCTATTGATTCAACACAGAAAGGAACGCATATGTTGTAAAACTAATTGAATATACACACGCTTCGTGGCTTCCAATCCCGCTGCCTACCATTCTGACTGAGGTTTTCCAGGGTTTCCCTCAGTCCTACCAGGCAAATGCCGGGATGGCACCTGCTAAACAGGATACCTTCCCAAATCCTCTTCATTGTTAATGTTGTTGGTTATTCAATGTAAAATGGCCTCCGAGCTGTATCTGGTGATTGTTAAATAAATAAATAAATAAATAAATAAATATCGGTCATTTTCTACTATTGTTACATTTCCCGGTAAACGCCCCCTGAGACCCCCTGGCTCGAGTTTCAACAAAAACGTTTAACTCTGGTCTGGAGCCTGAACCAAGGTATTCGTGACTAAAATTTGGTAACTGCCGGTCAAATTGTCTGGTTCCAAAGCCGATTCCGGTAAACGCACCCTGAGACTCCACTGTTTCGAAATTTGAAAAAGAAACGCTTCGTCTTGATCTGGGGCCTGGACCAAGGTACTCCTGACCAAAATTTGGAAACTCTCGGTCCACTCGTCTGGTCCCCAGGCCGCACAGAGACAGAGAGTCAGACAAACATAGAAACAATTTTTTTAATTTTATTTGTATTAGAAGATAGTTTACAAGACAGTATGTACTTTTTATTATAATTGAGGTTATAACGAAAGGAAAATAGTTATATTTGAATAAACAGGAGAAGGACGTAAATATTGCAAAATCTTTTTCAATACTTTTTTTTTATTATTTTGCTCGACAACATTTCTTCATAGTTTGTCATTAAATTACTTGCCAACATATCATCATTTTATTGTCCCAACAAACCATTATATGTTGATAGTAAAGTAGTTTAGATTGATCGAGCTCCTGGGCATTCAGAATTTCATGTCCCCCCCCCCGTTACGACATCCTGGCTAAACGAACCAATATATGTTCCAGTAAAATAGTTTAAAGTGATCGAGCCCCTTTTATGATGACCACAATATTTCATGTGACGTACCCCCTTCACGAAATTCTGGCTACGTTCAGGTTCAGGTTCAGGTTCAGGTTCAAGGTATTTTCCTTCCTTCTCTTCGGAAGTTTTAATTATCACTCCAGTCAGGTGTCCATTGCAGGATTCCCGACTAACCCGTGCCTATAACACTGTCAGTAGCTACATCCTCGACTAATATACATTTACAAGTACAGCTTTATTTTCGTATTTTTTCAACAGTTAACCATTTTAAAACCGTATTATAATTCAAATTACTTATCATATTTCTATCGTAAACAAGAATATGTAGTTAATTTATAAATAATACTTCGCTCTGCAGGAAACCGTTCAGCGCGTGCAACAAGCAAAAACAACATGTTTGGCGTCTCACAAATGAAAAAGGACAAAAAAGAAAAAACAAAAGCAGCACTGCAGTGCCTTATCGCAGTCAGAGCTGACAACATAGTTTCGGTCGTCGCTTACGCCAATAGACCTACAAGCGGTGTACAAGAGTTACACAGTTACCATATACGTTGTGCCTCAGTAGCGCTACAGGCGGAATATTTACGAACTACAAATGAATATGTTTCTTACAAGTATCAATCACTGTTGCGCCCTCTTTACATTCTACACATCCATTTTTCTCCCACTTTTTGACCTTGACAAACAGAAGTACCAGGCTTTGCGAGTTCACAACTATAATATGTTTGTGTACAGAGTACGTTTTCAGTTCTGCGAATGACTGTGCGCGCGAAGAACAAGGGTGATGATCGGACAACCGTATACGGCAGTCAGAAACACCCGGTTGCAATTTTAAATGTAAAATACAAATATAGAGGACAATGCCGTGAGGATGTATATATATATTAGGGTGGTCCTTATTTATATGGAGAACAATAAATTTAGAAATTTATTTGGATTCACCCCCTAAAATGGTTCCATATAGGACCATATTAATCCAGGAGAAAAATACATCCATTGAATAATTTTAAATTGTGCCCCAAACGACCTAAAGTTTTGAGTGCATTTACAATACATAGTATATGGGGAAAAGCTAGAATAAACTCTTGTAATTTAGAAACGGCTTAGGGGAATGGAAAGATATCTTGGATAATGGAACTAGAGGAAGAGACAAATCTAATATTGTATAGCATTGCCATGGCGGCCATATTGATGTTCGCCATCTTAAATTCAGTCCAAAATTTTTAAATACGAAGAGGGGCATGTGCCATATCTTTTTGAGGTAGCATTTCACTAGAAGCACAAATTTGGTATTACTGTGAAGTTACCTATATTCATATGAGAGTTCTTACGTGTGAAAAACAAAATGCTTCGATGTAATGTAATTTTATTGTAGTCGTGTAACACAGATTTTGTAAGAATTTTGGAAGTCTTTTACATAAAGTAAAACGAACGTCTTGTTTCGCTATGAACTGCAAATAAGTTTTTCCATCAAGATGATTCATAGACCATTATGAGCAAAAATAAAAATTATCACTTGGAAAAAATTGAAATATCCCTTATTTATGTAGTATCTTTTTGGTAAGTTATGAATCTTATTTGCTACATAGTTCACTTTTGTCGCATCTAGGAAACTGTGGGTTTTCACTGTCTGTGGGTTTTCACTATCTGCAAAAGAAACTGTTTCTGATTCCCATTTTTCGTAAGAACGTTGTTGTAATCTTCTATTAGTTACACTCCCCATTCTGATGCATAGTGTGTTGCGTGGATGAATTTAACAAGGATGAATTATTGTCTTCCCTTGAAGATAGTTATTGCTATTTCGCCATAAAATCGGATCACACTCGAGGAACCCTTTGGGTACTTAAAATCTCTGTGTGTGTTTGTTGTAACAAAATCACTGTTTCTCTTTTCACACACACACACACACACACACACACACACACACACACACACACACACACACACACACACCCCTGTTTGTCTACCCTACAAAAGGCGTATGCGAGCTGGGCCATAGGAAAACCGAGTATGCATTCATATCTGCTTTATTAATGGAGCTATTTTCCTGATACGCTCCCAAAAGTTGCGTCATCGATAAAACTACATTTCCAGAGGCACCAGAATGCAGTATCTCGTCCTTGACTGGGTACGTACAAGTGAGCACCCAAACCAACTGGGCATTTGCAAAACGAGTAAATGTAACAAACGAAGACACTAACAAACAAACAAAGATATTGTGTGTAAAATGTGTAAAATGCGAGTTCAGTGAGTAAATTTGAGTAATGCAATTAGAGCAATTGCTTTAAACACTAGTTAACTTTGTAACAAATGAAACACATGGATTAATGCTGTTGACTTTCTTGGGTCCTCCAATTTCCTTCCACATTTCCTTTGCACCAATTATTTCATAATCTTTCACCCTCATTAATCACACGTCTATTATAAGCTATAGAGTATAACCAAGAGATGTAAAACTAAAAATTTCATTTCATTTTATTTCGAATGGAATAGCGCATTGATTCAATCCCCCAGGGAAGTTAGTTTGTGGTGGACAACATCGTTTCCATGGGTTTTCTCGGAGTACTCCCATTTGCTTCCACATTCTCATTCCAGTAATTATTCCATCACCATTCACTTGCCTTAGCCATCGCCTCCCGTAACCTAACGGGCATAATCGTGGGACGTTAAACTGTAAGGTTTCATTTCATTTTGAAATGGAATGGCGAGACTAAAGTAGGGTTATATCTGTTATGAAGGTTATTGTTTCTTTCTGCACCGAGGCTGTATGAGAGGGAGACCTATAGTTCAAGTTTGAATCCGAACCACTATAATAGTTCAGATTTTATAATTGCTTCCATGAGACAATGTGACCGAAGAGACACGTGCCAGCTACAAAGCCAGCGGGAGAACAATATTATATGCCTACAAGAAACACTGAAACAAGATACATTATTCATACCAGGTGGGAGACCCAGGTTCCCGGCGGGAGCTCATGTAATTCGGATTCCATTTTAATCAGTAGGTCCCGTCTCATATAGCCTCACTGCTGAAAGGGACGTTAAACACAAAATCAACTTAACTCAACCATTCGTACCATCGAATTTAATATTCTTGTTATAACGTCGAAAATGAAGTACTAAACGTCAAGAATACTGCAAAATAAGATATAATATAAAACAATAAAACGAAACAGGCAGTAAGTTTAAAATTGACAAGGGAGGGATTTTAAAACGTTAAGACGTTATCATGTTACTTGCATTAACACTTAGCAACAACACACAAATATACTATTATACTATTAGTTCATATAATATGACTAATATACTATTGAAAGTCGTAATCTTGCATCACTTAAAACTTCTGTTGCTCTGGAATATTATAATTTATTTGTCTAATCGAATCAATTTATCTATTTTAGTATTTTATCCGTAGTAACTATGAAACAAACCATAGCTTATTCTAATACGCAATGTTTTCAATTTTAATGCGAATGGTTAGCAAAAATCTGTGCATTCACTTTTTGACAACTTTTTTTATCCGTCTGTCATCACATATTTACAGTACTCTTAAATATATTACTTCGGTCTCTCCATGAAATCCATATATTTGCTCCCAAGGGATTCAACTGTTAATTTAATGAGAGAATGTCGAGACCATTGGAATCCAAAATTAGTGACCAACAAAACTTGATCCCTGGCTTCTAAGTATGCACCATTGTTCTCTCGGTTTTCTGTCCTACCGGCTTGCTTCAAAGACTCACTGCCCTTACGAACTATTGCGAAGCTCAAATGCTACTAAATGATTCATATAAGCATTATATAACTACCTATGAGATTTCGTAGTTGACTTCCCAACTTCATGGAACAAAACCTAATTGCAACATCCTATTCATTAATAATAATTATTATTATAATATAGAGATGCAAGGCCTCGGAAAAAAACCGGCCTTTTTGAAAAAAAAAAAAAAACTCGGTTTTTTCTGCTTCGCTTTTTGCTTGGGAAATTTTGGGCTTTTTTCAAAATTCTGCTTTAAATTGATAAAGCAGATTTTGTTTCGCTTCTCTATAACACAAAAAGTCATTTAATTAGTGGCTGATGCCGATAATAATAAAAAACCTCGAAAATAAACCATGAATTTCGAAAAGATATTTCAAACAATTTTACTTCTCAACATATTTACATTATGAATTCCAAAGGATTAACCAATGTATATAATAAGAATTTTTTAACCTCCTATATATAAAAGTAAGCAGGGTTGGGAAGAACCATGGTTGTTTTTTTTTTTTGGCTCAAATCAGGTTTTTTGGGTTTAGATATTTTGCTTTATGTATTTATATTACATATTGACGGAAATAAGTTTGTTTCGCCTTGGTGTTATTATGCAACAACAGGGTTATGCTGGAAGAGGTCGCATAAGCTTAAAGAAGTCCGGTCACTAAATTTCTTAAATAGAGAAACTCCCATCCTAGCCATCGGGAAAATCCCGTCATTACTCTAAATGTAAAACAAAAGCGGAAAAATCCTGTTATTGCTTTGCATGTAAAATTTAAAGGTCAACGTATCATAATCAATACGCTAAAACTGAGGTATTAAATAACAAATTTAGTACGTACATATCATTGAAAGTCCAATCCAAGCTAATGTTGGAAGCTACGTAGGCAATCGATAAATTATGCCAATTTCTACCTTGGCTTCTTTATAAAATAACAGGCATTCAGGCATGCAGAAATATACAATTTGGTTTCGTTTCGTATGTTCAGGCTTAACATCCTTACGTAATACCGAGGTTATCAAGGAGAAAACTCGCTTAAAGTTACATCCGAACCGCTACTTTGTTTACGCATGAAAGAAGGGTTGTGGTTCAACCGAGAATTGAACATGGGACACCTTGATTAATCGGTGAAAAGGAAATAAAACTAATGCAGATTGTTTGATGTGTGAAAACATCACCATGAAGTTCACACGATTCGCATTTTTCGTTCTTTTTATTTTTTTGGTTTAAACCAGTTGTTTATTTAAGAAAAAGAAAAAAAAACAGCTGGTGTAAACCAGCCAACCCTAAAAGTAAATACAGTGAAACCTGTCTTTAGCGGAATAGAGCGGGACTTGCAAAAATTTCCGTTAAAGTCAGGTTTCTGCTTAGTGGAGGTAGACCTTTGCTTTCTTTAAAAAAAAATGCATGCTTATAAAGGGGAATACTGGGAAAATATATTGATGTACGTACATTGTTCGATTACAATACTTCTTTCTTCTACGAATAAATACACACACACACAAAAATTAAAATGCACACGTCTTCTTTATTTTTCTAATAGTTAAGCAGGGTTTTCTGTGTACATTGCTGCTTGACTTTCCGCATACACTTTAGCCTGAAGAAATTATACTAAGTGAATCAGAATCATTTTTTCGTAAGGCAAATTTTTGCAGTTCCTTTAAACTTCTGAGAGAATCTTCATGTATTTATTCTACACTCTTCTTGGAACTCGGTATCGTATACCTCTTCTTCCTCTATCTCGTTTTCTTCTTTCCAACATTCCGTATGATTCTTGATTAAGTTGCGGGGATTAAGGACAATTTGTGGGGGTCAATATGAGTATACCTAGTGGTTGGGGAAGGTCAACACTGTCCAGAAATATTTAACAAAAGAACGAACATTTTATCGCAGACAGTGTAATGTATATGTCTCACAGAATGTCTAAACATCTTTTAAACGCTGTAGTCCGGAACTCAGAATTTTCCGTTAAATGTTTATTTTTCTTTCCGTTGTCCACGTAACACAGTTTCCGCTTAATGAAGGGAGTTTTACACGTTTTGTTCTCCAAAATTCATGGGACCGTGAAATATTTCCGTTTAAGACAGTTTTCCGTTTAATAAAGGGTCCGTTGAAGACAGGTTTTACTGTACTTCTTTTTTAAAATACACAAAGAACTAGCAAAATTCTATGTAGTATTTTTACTTCAAAATATTCCATACCCTCTTTTTGGAACAAAATAAAATTAAAATAAAACATAAGAGAAATACTTAGATTTATATGATACACTTAAAGGCTGCCCAGCTAGAGCTTTTGGTTCTGGATATTCTTGAAATGCTATAGTTTTCTATAACCACCATTACGGTTTACTCAGTCCTCAAGTTTTTTGAATTTTTAACAAGAGCGATTCAACATATGAAGGGTGTGAGGGAAGAACATGGTAACCCACAATTTTACTATTTTAAGAAATTAGAGATTTTCTGCTGCACAATGCATTTTGAAAGCCGTAAAGCTGATTTTTCACATAATACTATACATGAAGGACTGAACGAAGCGGTATGCGTTGCTGTCTATCTGCTGCATAACTCAGCAATTGAAAATTTGTTGGTTACCATGTTCTTGGCTCACACCCTTCATATCATGACGGAACTCTCCCCACCCCACCACCACCAAAAAGAAAAAGACTATGGAATATATTTAAGTTAAGATAAATACAACTGCACAACAAACATGACTGAGTGGAGCTTTTGCGCTTCGATCGGGAAGTTCGGGATTCAACCCAGCATTCGAGCATTCTGACAAAGCTTTTCTGCATTCTATCTGTGAAGTAGAAATAGTGCGTGTACTGTGAGTTGGCTGACTTCCTTGCGTTATTATTACTAATTACCAGCAGTGACTGTTTTGCGAAGGTTAGAGGGGTGTTCTTTCGGACTGAAGCCTGTTCCCCAAAATTACGGAATGTCTAAAACAAAGGAAATATCTATTAGTTATGCCTTTATTCATAAACTTTAAGCTCCCGTCAAATAAAAATTACGAATGTTTAGAAAAACTAAACATTAGTAAGAAAATCCCCTCTCAAAATACTCTTCCAAATCCGCCACTGATTCTCAGTATAAAATGATCTTCAAGGTAGTATTCGGAAGATTATCGCTAAATATATCAACGAAACGAAATATTATGCCTGTACTCATAAGCTTCAAGCTAATCCCAAATAAAATTAGGACATTTTAGAAAACGAAACAATCAGAGAAACCCCTCCCAAAGTACTTTTCTCAATCCGCTACTGATTATTTGTATAAATTAGTATTCAAGATTGTATCCGGAAAATTATTTCTAAATCGTTGCACAGCTACAGTATAACAGAAATGTGGAAGTACGGTTTGACGGATATATTGAAAAACGTACGCTTTGACGAATATAAAGAAAAACATAAGTGTAACTTCTGCGCTAGAAGCTAGAGTACTAACAAGGGAACCTTCCGAAAATGATAGTTGCAGTGAAAGATATGGCCTATGCCAATTGAAAGAGCTGTAACAGAGATGAGCATTCCCAAAAAAATTAGCTGCCCATAGCAATAGGTTCAAGAAATATAAGGGGTGGAAGTTCGGGAAACAGCAAGGTTGGACAAAGGGGAAAAGTGCAAATTCCACAAAAAAAAAAAGGGGGGGCACGGCAAAATACAATGCTGACAAGTGATGTATAGAAAGAGACTTGCCACAATAGGGAACAAATGAAGGCCACCAGTGGGGTTAACAGTGTTGCCAACTACAATAAAAAGTACATGTTTTGCAAAGAGCACTATATGTAGTGAGTGCCATGTAGAACAATATTCAGTGTCATGTAGAACATAAGATATGACGTGTATAATCAGTGGTACAATCTAACAAAAGAGAATAGAAAAAACAGAAGTACGAAAAATACGGAAAAGACGAAGTGGGCCATAATGCGCCACATTTGATCACGAGCTGTGCATATTAGAATGAACAAAACAAGAAGCACCAACTATGCAGGAAACGGACGTACCTAGAGTCGAAAAGAAAAACGAATTCCAAAGTTGGCAGCACTGGCCATGAAAATCCAGACAATTCTAATATAGTTAGGCCACTCGCTTCACAAAAAGAAAATTCAGGCAAAAAGGCATTAGCCTTCTCATCATTTGTACATGCTCGTCCACATTGTACGTGCAATTGTTCGATGAGACAATGGTCCAAACAGAAGATACATTTGCAGTGAGCACAGCGGAATACTGCCAATCCGTCATACATGGTACAATGATCGCCTGTGAATGTCTCGAAACAGTACTCTAGAGGTGTCGGAACCTTTGGTGGTCTTTCTATCACATATCCACACCAGTAGAAAGCAAACATAATCAAAGGCTTGATCTGCTGTGTGTTGCTGTCTGCAATACTATCACAGCCTATATGATATATCCAGAGTGTCCCCCCTAACTCTGCGACTGAAATAGTTTCAAAGCGAAAAAAATGTGACACATCCAGTTGTGCAGGAATGTACCCATGTCAGCGGGCGAGAAACTTCTGTGAGACGCAAGTGCCCCCAAGTCCCGCATCATAGGGTCCCAGGGGCCAACTTCAAACTTTCAAATAGCACCATCGGTCGAGTTATATTTCTTTCGATAAATCATGGAATATGCAACAACGCATATCAGAAACATTTACTATATGGGATTTCAAAATGGCCGCCAAAAATATCTGCTCGGTGGCAAGAACAACGTGCATTTTTGGCGGCCATTTTGAAACCCGTGCTTCATATGGCAAATGTTTCTTATAGGCGGTGTTGTATCTATCCAGAGAAATATCATCCGTCCCCTGTTCCCATTTAAAATATTGCGGTTGTCCCCTCGAGCCTTATGATGGGGACCCTGGGGACCTGCTTCTTACAAAGTTTTCTTGGCCTTCGACATGAGTATATTGCTGTGCAATTGAACTTACAAAATCTCTTTTCGCTTCGCAGCAATTTGAGATCACAATGTTCGATGCCATTTTAAAACACAACATATATTTGTGGCGGCCATTTTGAAAAACATGCTTCATATAGCAAATGTTTCCTATATGTGTTTTGCACATTCCATGATCTATCGAGAGAGGTACCACTTGGTCCCTGTTGCCATTTGAAAGTTTGAAGTTGGCTCCTGGGGCCCTATGATGGGGATCCTGGAGGCACTTGCTTCTCACAGACTTTTATCATCCCCTGACTCTGGTACATTCCTGCACAACTGGATCCGTTACATTTTTGTTCGTTTCTCAAATCTTTCAGGTCACAAAGTTTGGTGGGACACCCTGTATATTCCCACATACGATCCAACCATGACATAATGTTTACTTCTGTTATAGGTTGTTGGCTCAACCCAACAATTTCATGTTCCCCGACTTGGCATTGCCTTATCACTGTAACATTGATGCATTCCGAGTGATGCCTGTTGCCGGAATTTTCTTTTCGTGAAGCGAGTGGCCTAACTACATTAGACTTGTCTGGATGTTCATTTTGGAACTCGTTTTTCTTTTCGACTCTAGGTACTTCGGTTTCCTGCATAGTCGGTGCTTCTTGTTTTGTTCATTCTAATATGCACAGTGATCAAATGTGGCGCATTATGGCCAACTTCGTCTTTTCCGTATTTTTCGTACTTCTGTTTTTTCTATTCTCTTTTGTTAGATTGTACCACTGATTATACACGCCATATCTTACGTTCTACATGACACTGAATATTGCACTCAATTCATATAGTGCTCTTTGCAAAACTTGTACTTTTTATTGCAGTTGGCAACACTGTTAACCCTACTGGTGGCCTCCATTTGTTCCCTATTGTGGCAAGTCTCTTTCTATACATCACTTGTCAGCATTGTATTTTGCCGTGCCCTCCCCCTTTTTTTGTGGAATTTGCACTTTTCCCCCTTGTCCAACCTTGCTGTTTCCGAACTTCCACCCCTTATATTTCTTGAACCTATTGCTATGGGCAGCTAATTTTTTGGAAATGCTCATCTCTGTTACAGCTCTTTCAATTGGCATAGGCCATATCTTTCACTGCAACTATCATTTTCGGAAGGTTCCCTTGTAAGCTCTTAGAAATGAAACACGGATGACAAACTAAAATGATTTAGAGAAGAAAAAAATGTTGATAAATCAAAAGTTAAAATAAAGTCAAATAGCCTATAAAATTGCCCTCAAATACTACATTCTTCATGTTAGCCTTAATTCGTAAAACATGTGCTCCATCCATCTTGATGGTGAATTTCAGAGCGAAATATGGCATTTAGGTCATGGAATTCTTATCTAACTATAGAATATACTATAAGAAAGCTATTTGGATACAAAAATCATGAAAATAAAAAAAGCCAAAATTTCCAAAATTCTCGTTTTTTTCCCAAAAAAGCCGGCTGTTTATGTGAAAAAAACCATAAATTCAAAAAAGCCGGCTTTTTTTGCATCTCTAGTTGCTACTTTCGTTGCAACCATAACACCGATCTGAAAATAAGCTAGCAATTATTTATTTCAAACTAATTTACGGCTTTAAACTTGTTCCAGAGGCATATTGAAACGTGTGTCGCATGGATATTGCTCTCAATAGATTTGCGTGCACCGGAATATATTCACTGAACCCTCAGATATTTACAAACCCTACTATCTCTCCACAAACTTGATTCGTGTTGCAAGATGATACACTAGATCTACCTCTAAAGTCCCACAATGTTCAACTTCATTAGGGGTTAAGGAAAATGGGGATACTTCTTGTTTGTCGTCTGCAGCGAACCCTTGTTCTCCACATATGGCCGAGAAATCAGAATCTACTCGTCCATCAACTAGTAAAGAGCTCTCCATTAGTGAACAGTTATAATCACTGACGGAAAATCGCAAGAGACGTTTAGCGTCACGCACCAGAAGAACTGAGTAAAGCGCGATTCCAAATAAGAGGCAAATTGAAAGAAAAATTGATTTTAGCAAATGAAGTAGCAAAGTAAAGTCACAAGAAGCTAATGAACCACTACACAGACAACGAGAAAATATTAACAAGAAAGCCCCACTAAATGTATAATTTATGGTGAAACGTTCAACGAATGCTGGGTGCAGTGTGAATCCTGCGATGGCTGGGTTCATGAAACTGCACCTCAATTGAGTCAACAGATATCCATTACACGCTACCACTGTTAGCTTCGTGGATAGGTTTTCTCATTGTTCCTTCTAGGTGTAGAAAATGATGTTTTTCAAACATCTTACGTGTTCGTTAGTGCTCGCCAATATTCCAAATATGTGAAATTTAGCGATCTGTATTGCCATTTGTCTATTTCATTATTTTAGCATTTATGTCGATATGTTCAGTTTGTTAATAAAGTTCACATTCCATATTTCAGGCTTATTTCGGGGCAATTTTACATCTTTTTACCAAGAGGCAGTTCAATGTTTTAAAATGTCTGGGGCTACCTCCTTTCCCCTAAAAAGGTGAACTAATATTCACATGTTTATATTTCCAGGTTTACTTTCGGAAAATGCTTAGCACTCTTGAGTTAGGTACTAATTTGTGCAAAACAAAAAGTTGGACACCAGTCAAGTCCCCTCCTGAAATTGGGGAAGGCAGTGCTCCCTTACACCACCTTTCCGACTTGTTACGGCACTACGAGTTTTACGAATCCTGATGCAGAAACAACCATGTTTTCAATGATTTTGTATCCACTCAGCACAAGTTGCTAGTATAGAACAGATAATTAGGCCCAAATGAAGATCAATAATACAGTGAGAGCAGCTAGATTCACTTCTTCCACTCTTGAATAAAATTCACAAAACATGGTTACTTCCCCTTCCAGAAATGCTACATGATTTGCTATATCTATGCCTTCTGCATTGTTAAACCAGTGTACAAAAGCATTTTTTCTCGCTACAATTGAGTGTCGCAACAGATCAATGAAAGATACAAATATCTATCAAGACAGACTACATAAAATCAATAGATTTCGTTCTGAAACAATCACAGGAAAATGTGTATGTTATCAATATGGTTGTTTAGCATGTGGAAAACATTTTAGATATCAATGTTCAGCTAGGAGCGCACAATGTAGGAATTGCAACGAATATAATCATCTTGCACACTATTGTCCATAAGGTATACAAATAGGTACTTAAGAAGAATCATTGAGTTACCTGATGAAGATATTCAGGAGGAAGACAAGATCTTCATCCTTACTGAATTACAGAAGAATTAGATGACAGAAGGAAATACGAATGTAGAAGATGAACGAAATTTTAGTTCAGTGGAGATTTTATGTTAAGCTCCATTCCGGTAGCCAATACAGAGTAGAAAATATGTTCACTAGTAATTAATCGAATTTAATTGGTAAAACGAAATTCAGGGGTTAAACAGTAGAATCTGAACCAGAAAATCGATAACAAAGGAATCAGGTCTATAGACACACCGACAAACAGGTAGTAGAAACGGAATACCTTAGTATGAGTCAGGGAATACCTACAAGGCCAACAATAATACAAGGAAAGAATTCAAATAATAGAAGTCCAAAACAAATATGGTAAACAGGTGAGAATAGAAAATAAACTTAGGAAAGAAAGAAATAGAAGAAAACAATTCAGAAATGTAGATAGTGGAATAATAAGGATGAGTAAAAATAAAAGAGAAGGCGAAGATATAGATGAATTAGTCAAGAAAAAAGATGCAGAGGATAAGTTTAAAGAATTGATATAAAAAGATGATGGATGGAAGTCTGAAGAATTAAAGCAAACCGTTGAGACACGGGTGAAGAAGAGAGAAAGAAAAGGAATGCGTACAAGTTTACTTTTGGCGCACCACTAGAAACCATTGTTAGAACTTATAATTCTTTTTTACTAATTTCCTTCTTATTGTCCCCTAAAAGGTTTCCCTTGGCGACATGAAAATGTCTCACTTGGCATAGATAAAATACAGGGATGAATAAGTGCAAAAACTCAAACCAACCTGTGTTAGGTGGGCATTAAAACACGAATGCTATCCACTCGGGTCTGAGAAGAATAAAGCTGGTGGGCCCGTACGCTAGGTCTGTCAGCAGTCGGAGATATGTGCGCAATCCAAGATGGAAAGCAATGGGTTTTGTCAATGGTACGAATTTCAATAGCACTTGTAATGGTTTATTTTCTAGTAACGTTGCACTTGAACACATAACATACAGGTTTTTTACATTGCGCAAAAATATGCTGCCAGTGGAAAATAACATCTAATAGTGTCATCTTTCATATACACTCACAAATTATATCCGGCGTAAATCACTTGTAATCATTTTAGACTAGAAACACTACACTTGTAAACCTATAATACAGAGTATTACTTTGTATTTCATTCTGTCGCATGCAGATATTTGTTCCTTATAAACATGCCTATCCATACAAAAAATTTAATTTTACATGTAAATAGTTCAAAGGGTCTTGCGCCAAAGCTACACCTCCACATAAGAATGAGATACAGGTGAAGACGGGGGTCAAGAGGAAAAGAAGCTGCAAAAAGGAGTAAAAATGGAGAAATTTTTGTATGATGGTTATTAGTAGCGAGAAATACATTAATGAAGTGTCATCTGACAAAGTAGAAGAAGGAAAGAAAACGGGAAAAAATTCTGATATAGAACAGTTGAATATTTGTTGTTTGTAGTTGAAAGATAAAGTGTTGAATGTTTGTTGATTACGGCTCCTATTGCCTGTTACTTCGTGAGCTTGAGAGAACCCAAACGATGTTTTCGAATATCGTAGCTTTTGATATGTTAATAGTATTGAGGGAAGACGGCAGAATTATCGCGAGGCTGCGTGGCTATATTGTCAACAGTTTCCCAATCGTGCTGGGCAGTCGAGGAAAGCATTTCGTCTCTCACACGTGGTGTGCAGAGAACTGGGCATGTCTCTCCTCAAAACAAAAGACGTCAGCAGATCAGGCGCCGTGTTAAGGATAAACGGTCTCCCGGCATCCTTGCTGCAGTCCATGTGGCTCCGCAAATCTCGTATACACGATTCGCCAGGGATGCTGCGATAAGCAACATGACAGCTTGGAGGATTCTGCTCAACAACGTGCTCCATCTTGACCATGTTCATCTGAATCAGGAACTCCGAGAACAAGCTTTACATATCCGTCTAGAGTTTTGTCAGTGGATGAGTGCCGGGAAATCCATATTTCTACCGGGACATTCTGTGGACGGATGAGGCGACCTTCAAGAGTAATGGAGATGTCAGCATATACAATGCACACTATTGCTTTAGTTTGAATCCTTTTCTGAAGTGTCTACGTGGACTACGAACAGAGAAAAATGCTTGTGCTGGGTAGCCTGATAGTAGCAATTCAACAGCAAATAACAGACGTAGATCCCAAACCGCAGAATTTAAAGAAGAGTGTTCCCCGTTAAAGTACTTTCTATTTCAATAATACTTCCAAAGAAATCGAAATTGATACCAATTTCCATTTGAAATTTTGTAGTTGACCACCGTGGATGTATCCCCGCTTCGCCACTTGATATAGAAGCATCACCATTGATTCTTCACGTACGATTTGGTCATTCAGTTTTTTGTTGTTGTTTGAAATGTCTGCGTGCACTACAAACAGAGGAAAATGCCTGAGATGGGTGGTCTGAAGTGGCAATTCAACAACAAATAACATAAGTAGATACCAAACCATAGAATATGACGAAAAGTGTTTCCCGTAAAAGTTGTTTCTTTATCAGTAATACTTCCAAAGAAGCCGAAATTGATACCAGTTTCCATTAAAAATTTTGGAGTTGACCCCCGTTGGTTTATTTCCGTTACGCCACTGGATATGGAAGTATCACCATTTGATTTTCAATGTACCATTTGGTCATTCATTTTTTTTGTTTCCAGCGTCTACTTGCACTAGAAGCTGAGAAAAATGCCTAAGACTGGTGGTCTGATACACCCTCTCCCCCTCCCTACATTGCACCGTCAAACTAAAATGATAAAAGTCATCCCAGGTCCGAACTTCATCCATGTTGAAAATTTGAATGAGATCGGTTTGGTGGTTCCAAAGTTATGAAGTTTTACTAGTATATACCCGCAACGCTGGGTGAAATGAAAATTTAAATGCACAATTCCGTATCTCATGTGTTTTGTAACCGTGAAATATGCTGTTTTCGTTTTAAACGGCATCGGAAAGATCACTGATCACCCCGTTGATCCCGAACACCATGTATTCGACGCTAATATTAATATCATTTTCGATCATTTTATTATCTCCCTATCTCCCAAGCTATGGGGCTGAGTTTGGTTTCAAACGGGATCGGAAGTGTCATCCTTCATCTCAGCGACCCTAAAAACTACGGATCAGACACTAATGTCGGACAATTTTGAACATTTATATATATATATATATATATATATATATTCCCCTCCTCTTCTTTCATGTTGTGCGGCATGGCATTGGAAAGGTCATCGGTCATCTAAGTGATCCCGGAAACTAAGGATTCGACACTGATATGGGTTATCTTTTATTTCCCTCTTCCCCCATTCCCAAGACGCGCGGCTGAATTTGGAATTAACACCATAAAAAGTGTCATTGTTCATCTCGGCGATCCCAAAAACTATAGATTCGACACTAACTTCGAATCATTATATCCCCCTCCCCCATGTTGCGGCCCATGGCATCGGAAGTGTCACCGTCCATCTCAGCTACCCAAAAAATGTGGATTTAACACTAATTTCGGTCATTTTCGACGATTTTAAAACCTTTTACTCCCCCCTCAACCAAGTTGAAGGTTTGAATCTGAATCATTTTCAATCATTATTATATACAGCACCTCCTCCCCCTCAACCGTGCTGCGGCACACGGCATCAAAATTGTCACTGTTAATCTCAACAAATCCTAAAACTATGCATTCGACATTAATATTAGCCATTTCTGATCATTTTAATGTTTATTCCCATTCCCTACGTTGCAACTTCCCCCCTTAACTATCAGGGTGAACTTGGATTGTTACAGCATCAGAAGTGTCACTGTTTCTCTCATCTACCCCAAAAACTATGGATTCAACACTAATATTGGTTATTTTGATCATTTTTAAATTTCTCCTTCTTATCCCTCCCCTAGGTTGCATCCTCAAAGTGAGTAGCCTAAAGTAATCCCTGCCCGAAAACTCATATGTTGAAAATTTGATTGAGATCGGTCGGATGGTTCAAGAGTGATAAAGTCACAAAGTCAGTCATTTTCATTTTTTTACATATATATCTCCCCCTCCCCCATATGGTGGCTCGTCATAGTGAAAGGATAAAAAACACCCAAGGTCCAACCCTCATACATGTTGAAAATTTGATCGAGATTGGTTGGGTGGTTCAAAAGTTATTAGTTTTATTAGTTTTTATTCATGTCCCTTTCCCCACCCTCTTCCCTAGGATCTACCGTTAGAGTGAAATTACAAAAATATTTCCAGATCCGAATCTCATGTATGTTGAAAATTTGAATGAGATCAGTCGGACAGTTCAAGATTTATTAAGTTACAAAAATTGTCCCTTTCAGTCTTATATAAATTGATTTTTATATACCTCCCCCTCCTTCTCCTCCCATACGTTGCTCAGTCAATTTAAAATTATAGAAACAATCCCAGGCCTAAACCTCATCTATGTTGAAAATTTGATCAAGATCGGTTGAGTGGTTCGGGAGTTATAAAGTTTTATTTATTTTTATACCCATTCCCCCTCTCCCCTCACTTTTACCATCCAAGTGAATAGCCTAAAACCAGCCCGGCCTTAAACCTCATCCATGTTACAAATTTGATCGAGATCGATCAAGCGGTTCAGCAGATTTAAAGTCATAAACATAGTGATTTTCAATTTTATATATATAGATATATTTTTATATAAACACGTCTCCCTCCCCTCTCCCTCTCCTCAGCTCTAGTAAAAAAAGCATTTTAGGCATAGGGTTATTTTTACGTAATATTCATATCCGAGTTCTTACTGTGAAAAATTCCTTGCTATAGTTGCTATTTTTCTTTAACGTTCCAACAAATACTTAATTGGCAACAATGGTGAACGCAGCCGTTGGGAGTTTGAATTGCTCTAGTTCCTGCTTGGAATACACACGTAGATGGCACTGCGTCGGAATACACACCGATCGAGAAACGAAATTTTTCAGTCTGAGCACACACTTTACACACACAAACCGGCTGTATCCGTATAAACGAGCGGAGTCAAAAGAACTCGCGGGGGGACCCCTATAATGGTCCTGCACGCGTTAAAAGTAAAAAACTTTTCGAGCAACCACTAAAAAATGCTCGCTTTGCAAAAATTGCTCAGAGTGCTGCTCTGTAGCCGATCGACCTACAAAGATTGGCGGGTTCACCAACGCACACACACACACACACACACACACACACACACACACACAAATGGTTTCGTCTCTTGCGTCAAGTCTCTTTGCTGCTTCACAGTTTCCCCTTATAGTTTTAATTATTTCAATGATTTTTATTATGGTAACTCCATCATCAAAAAATCCCAATGCTACGTGTTCCTCCGTCAAGTACCAGAGTTGGCGTTAAAATTTAAAAAGAGCAATTTTAGATAATTCAGCATCTGTTTTTCTATAACTGAATAAACCTTTCAAAGATTGCAGATCTTGTAATGGTGAATGGGGTGCCTGATCACATTTAAGCCAAGCTTAAACATATAGTCGTATCAGAAAATGCATACTCTCCGAAGACCTGTTTCTATTTGCTTCTTTAAACGAAATTTTTGGTGAAAGAGAAATATTTTTAAATAGTATCTTGTTTTTCCGATCCACCTTATATGGTGAATTTCTCCAGGCAAACAAAAGGTAACTCCTCAAGAACGTATGCCACCCAAGAATTTGATGGTCAGTTCTGAAAATTCCCAGTAATCTCTGTGGTGTCCTACTTCTAGATGTGTGATAGCAAAATTCAGCACTTCATTTCGTACATCGGAAATATTGTTCATTACATCATCATCATCAATTCCTGGAATATAGTTAGTGTAGTCTATTTTAAACCACTCGTTCTGAAAACAGTTCAATAGGAGAACGTCCAGTCCAGATTGAAACTAAACACAACACTTGAGGCGTTGGATGGCAAAGTGGTGTAAGTTAGTTTTGAGATATTGTGATGTTGAGACTTTTCTTAGAATCAATATAGTAAAAGCGGACAAAATCGGTTCTGTGTACTGCCAACTATTGGTCTATGGCCTGGTCTTTTAACTCAGAGATACACAACGTTACCATACAATAGATTATGGTTTGAAGTTCACGGAAATGACTACATCTCAATTTTCTTAAAAAATTGACTAACGCCACTTTGCCATTCAACCCCCCAACTTATCAAATAAACATTTTAAAACTAATCCATAAATCTGGTGTCTACAAGGAAGATATAGAAGGTTATTTTTGAGCTACTGCTCTAGCAGAATGCAAACACCGTTGACATGATCCAAATTACAGGGAGTAGTGTCACAATAAACTGACTGCATGAACTTTACCAAATTTCATTCTTCAAGCGAATGTACTATAGTAAAAGTAGTATGTTCTTCTCTTTATGATGACAAAATGAGAACACCAATTAGCCTCTCATGACCATCTCCTATAATAATTATTGATAACCTGTCGGTAGTCTCGTGTGCGTGGGTTTTCTCGGGGTTCTCCCGTTTCCTCCCACTTTCTTCATTCCACCATTTGATTCATTTCTCATAATCACCGTCTCCTTTAGCCTAACCGGCATAACCGTGGGACGTAAAACTCACAGATTTCATTTCATTTCATTTTTGAATTCATTTGAATAAGAAATTAATGAATCACTTCATTTTTAAAAAAAATCACGTTTTACCCACAAAATTGTTGGTTTTGTCCCATATAATAAACATAAACCAAATGTTCGTTTCGATGAAAATTAGTATATAATTTAGTATTAGGTTTATAAATGTTATCCTTTTTAGTGCTTTAATATAATATGACGAGAACTATTACTTTTAAAAGAAGGGCATTAAATAAACAACATTATACACTGTATGATGAAGAGGCTTTCATTACATAGAAAGAATCAATAATGTTACACAACAAGAATCAATTGTTATTAACGAAAATATTTCTCTTTTCTTTTACCAGTTGCCTTAGCTAGCCTGAATGGATTGTTCTTCGGTATTAGCCTTATGAGTATCGTCGAGTTAATTTATTATGCCTTCATCAGAGTTACGTGCAAAGTAATAACAATGACTTACAATTAAATTAATCATATGTAGCCATAAACTCTTATGATTTTCACTGTCATGTTAATTATGGAAAAGATTATTCTGCATTTAGCAATTTTGTTTTTATTGTTGTAGTTACATGTTTGATATCAACATGAAATCCTTATGAATTACATTCGAAGAGTAAAATGTTTTAAAATGATAGAGTAAATATCATGGATTGAACAATAAGAGCGACCTGTGACACTTTCAAACTAAAGAAAGAATGTTGAAGTTTCAAAGTACTACCAACCAGAAATACAAAAGAGACTAGTTTTCCTTGGACTTGTTTATATGTGCATATATCGTTGTTTCCTATACTGCATAACACAACAGAAATCAGTGAATACCATGACAAAACTTTCAATTTAAGAATGACTGAATTCTATGGTACTAGGAATTGGTTGTAAAATGCAAACCTGTAACAATTTAGCACTAAATGTATATAGGTCACCTGTCATTTAAAAAATCACAGAACTCTAAACAAAGATTTCATATATGTTAATATAAATGTATTATATGTAAACTGAATTGATTGTTCGATATTGTATATTTGTTAAAGCATAGTATGTTTTCAGATTATTTTCCTTGGATATTTACTTCTTATGCACCTAATCAAAGATATATTACTAAATTTGTAGTTGTATTATACTTCTTGGCTATTCCATTTAGGAGTCAATCATTTGCATTATATATCCAACAAAAATCTACTGTTGTGTTTTACATGGGAATCTTGGAATGTACTGTACTCGCAATCTAAGCATTATTGTTACACAATGTTACAGTGTTTGAGCGTAATTTTAATTTATGTGTTTGCATTACAACGTTTCTCCAAGCACTCTAACATACGTTTATGATACATGCACAGTACATAATTTTACTGTAACTATTTATTAAAACAATAGATAATGGCTGTTAAGGTTTGGCTTTGCATTATATGTGTACTACCTTTCGGAGATAATATAAAGAAGATTCCTACCTTACATATTCATTTTGCTTGTAAGTAATAACCTCGTTATCTTGAGCATTAAGGCAAGATTAGGTGAAAAACAAAGCCATTTAGTCCCAGCAAGTATCAAATCTATTAAACACTTGCATCGTTCACTTGTCTGTAAATCTTTAGCATAGTTATTTTTATAAAACTATATTCTTATTGTCAAATTGGTTTACATTGTACCCATAGGAGTTAAACATTATCTCATCTTCAGAGGATACCTGTTGCAAAGCAAGCTTAGATGATGTAAATTACTAAGATACATGTGAAATAACTTGGGATTTTGATTATATGTGCATGCATGGTGGAATTGTGTTGGCGGTAATTCCTACAATAGTATACTACAGAGGACAGTGCTCTCTCTGTGGCTAGTTATATGGATATAACTATAAAGACACTGTTTGTAACTATAAGGACTCTGATTGTTCAGAATGGAAAGACAAACAAGAGTGTTCTTATGCATTTTTACTATTATATCTTCACATTTTGAAGATTTATATATTTCAAAATATTTCCAATTCATCCTGCTGCTTGTAGTTTCGTGCATAACTTTATCACAATGCAAAAAAAAAAAAAAAAAAATCATTTGCATGCTTTGCTCAAAGGGTAGACTTTTCCGGTTGTTTCGTGTAAATTTTATTAGGAACTGAATACACTTGGGA
Source organism: Thermobia domestica (assembly GCF_964235325.1). Taxonomy (NCBI): domain Eukaryota; kingdom Metazoa; phylum Arthropoda; class Insecta; order Zygentoma; family Lepismatidae; genus Thermobia; species Thermobia domestica. The sequence goes on along the minus strand of NC_137454.1, from coordinate 52,431,368 downwards.
ACTTGGGATTTATACAATGTTTCCCGTCAATAGGAGAAGTACTAATACCGAAAAATGTACCAAATTATCTGTATGTTCACCCACCCATAACATCATTTCAGAAACAAAGATTTGAAGGTTCTTTCTGTGTTAGTAAGGTTGTAATACACTGTTGATTCATTTTAATTGTCTTATGATCTCTGAAATTACTTTACAATTCTAAAATTACTTTATGGAACTCAGACAGTTTTATTAGTGTGTTTATTTACATAGGTGCATCAATTTTGTTTAATCTTTCTCTGTTAGAGACCGTATTACTTCCACAGTTATTTTGTATAAGTTTGAATATGACCTGATAATAGTATTTGAAGATATAGCATGGAAGCTTTGAGTGGCTGTCAGTGTAAAACTGAAGTAGTATGCGTGAATTATATAACTTTGAAATGCAAGGACCTATTTGAATAAAAGGTTACTAATGTTTCGAAGATACACCCATAATTACATTATAGTATTCACCCATCCATAACTTAAATTTAGAAACAGTGATTTGAAGATTCTTTCTGTGTTAGTAAGATTGTAATACAGTGAGGGATCATATAAATTTTCTTAGTAACTTTTACAGTGTCTGAAACTACGTAATGAAACTCATCAACGTCAGAGAGTTTTATTTTTATGTTTATTCACATGGGTGGACAATTTTGTTTAATCTTTCTTTGTTGCAAAGCGTATTATGTCCACAGTTTTTTTTTTGTATAAATTTGAATACGACTTATATAAGTCTTTGAAATTAAACAATGGAAGTTGTCAGTGGCTTTAAGTGTAATACTGAAGTAGTATGCGCGAATTATGTACCGATTATTTCATTAATGGAAACTGAGCAATTAAAAAATAAAGATCTGTAGTAGTACTAAAAGTAGAATGTATTGGCATTTCCATAAAAAGTTAACCACCTTCTAAAAATGCTAAAGACTGAGAATAATTTATTATTATTCATAAAGTAAGGAAGTAAGCTTAGAAGTGTGAAATTACGACGACTTTCCAAATTACGCTAATTCAATTACGCTTACGCTACGTTACACCTACAAATACAGGATTCAATACACTAATAAGATCCCAGAGAGTACACGTTAATCAAATACTGAATGCATACTAACAGCTATTACTCGCTATTACTTAATTTGTTGCATTATTGCGATAAGTGCTGGAAGAAGGCAATTTGAGGAACTTCAGGTTTCACTACAAGTTAGGAGGAGGTAGTGGAATCTCTTTCTCTATCGTTATTTCATTTAAAATAAAAGATGCTTCTCCATATATCTTACAGTTATTTGTCCTTGGATGTCAGTATTAAAACAGAAAGTTTACTAAAATTTAACTACTTCTGATTTTAATGGATTTTGTGAACCTGTGATTACTTATATACAGTTCAGACACTATATCGGTCGTAGGATACCATTTGTCGCTATTTATTTTCTTTTTGTTCTTTACCAATAAATGTTGGAATACATTTTTTAAACGAACCATTTCTGACGTCAAATATGAAACTGCTTGGGACGAGGAATCAATTCAGGCAAGCCGCATTTCGGTAACTTTTACAATCTTTACTCTTTGGAAATCAGAATTACAACCGAAAGTAGTACAAAATTGGGAAACCTCGAGGAGTTGTTATACCGTTGCGTATTCTGATTTAAAAGAAAACTTATCTTGAGAGCGTAGATCGATTGTGGAAAACTGTATTTTGTTCCATATAAATGTTGAAACCGTAAATGATTAACATATATTGGATTGAACACAGTATTGTATGTGAAGATGGGACTTGCATTTTTGGAACTGAATCAATTATAGAAATACACCATTTTAATAACTCTTATAGTATCTGTACGGATTTGGTAGAATTTTACTGATATTCATGGCGTGCTGCTTCAAGACACTGAATCGTTTGCAAAAGATTTATTTCCTCTAAATTTACAGTCTATGTTATACCGCGATAAACATTGAAACTGAAAATGCTCAATTTTAACCAACATCTGATTGTAATAGATGGTTAACGAGATAGAACTTACTATTCGGATGAAGAAACGATTGAAGAAAGTGGTTTCTCGAAATATCTTACCGTTTTCATTGTGATATCTGTTGACAGACGGACGGACACACTTACCTTGTAAGGCTTCTGATACTTTGCAAAGCATAGCTTGTAAGTTCAAAAACGTGAAGTCTGTTCCAACTCAAACAAACGACTGAAACTAAAATATTACATTAGATGTTTTTATGTTTCCCTTGACACACTATTTATATACAGATTATTGTAACTAGTAATTTACTTCTTTCTGTCTCGTTTTTAAACTCAGTACATATTTCTAACATTGTTTTCTTCTTTTTTACAGCGGGTTGCCGGGGGCTTGGTGGTTAGAATCCTTAGTTCGATCCCAGCTTTCACCCTGTCGATTTTGTGATGGACAAACACCGTGCTCGTGAGTTTTCTCGGTGTTCTCCCATTTTCTCTCACAGTGAGAATAAAACTCACAAATTTAACTTCTTTTGTTTGCTGCATTTATGAAACATGTTTGCTCGGATGATTCGATATACGGCTTCTATAAAATAGATCTGCCAATTAACTATGCGTAAATAAGTATATTTTAAAAGTTGATCTACACATTTTGGGATGATATATGAACATGAACTTGTATTGACACTGACAGCTATGAAACTATATATAGAAGTAAATATGAAATAAAAAAAGACAATCTTTATGTTTCAAACCAATACTACAATATCATTGAGTTTTGCATTTGTTAGACGTTATCATACACACACAATTATTTCGTTTGCTTTATTAGTCATTAAAAACTGGCATGGACTATCTCCAACGACTATAGTTAGATCCCCACCCACCCGCTAAGTTGTTTTTTTTCTGTAGATAAGAAGCCTCATATAAGATTTTAATGGAATTTAAACCAGACTACGGCCAAAGCTTACAGCATCAAACAAAAGGATGATCAGAAAAAGTCTATTTTATAGCAATGAGTGATTATTCCTACAACTTATATATATATATGGAGAGAGAGAGAGAGAGTTAATGAACTATACCGACAAACTTTAAGAGGTGATTCCTCATATCAAAATAAGAGAAAAAGTTAATATGGACTTATGGTGAAAAGTGCATAGTTTCAGAGCTAGGACCGTCCAAAATAGCGAAAATACCATATTTTAAGAGTCTCTATTTCGAGTTCGAGAGACTGTGGATGGTGGTCCTTGCCAGGAAGCTACGCTAACACAATTAAAAAATGAACATTTCTTTAATGTTCACTGGGTCTAAAGATTATCCCATATAGGGTGAAATTCGTAGACGTGCCATAAGCCGAATTTTGAGATAAGCTTTCATTTTATGATTTGTCCTAAGTAGGAAACAATAAGCCTTGATAGTAGTGAACATCGAATCTTCTAACGTGATGTCAGAAGTATTAAAGAACATCAGCAGCACTGTCTCTCGTACCCGGGAAAACGGATGCTGAGATGTTTTCTTTCACGCTTATAAATGAAGAAAATGTGAAATATTCTTTGACGATAGACATATCTTCACAAGTTATCCCGAACACTAAGACACTTGGAGCTGGTGGTTCATAACACTTCCGCCTTCACTCCGAAACATTGGATGTCCATTGCTGTCAAGGTTTGCCACCTGCCTACTTTGAACCTTTATTGAAATCAGGGTACATGTGAAAACTCTACTGAAAACATATCTGAGAATTGCACGCTGTAAACCCATTGACAATTAATGAACTATCCATTTTTAAATTGTGTATGTATGGCTTCCTTTACGCTGATAAGACCCACCGTCGACAGTTTCTGGAATTCGAAATAGGACCTATTGAAATTTAGCTTTTTCGCGATTTAGATATGACGAACCATCTCTTAAGTTTGTCGGTATAGTTCATGAACACCCTGTATATTTATGAAGTTAGTCAAAAGGAAAATGCCTAAAATATTTTTGTTCCTTTCGTATGCAGAAACAAATGAATATATTTTTTTTAAAGGAATCACTACGTAAACTTTGTAGAGCGAACCCAATTATAATCTCACGTATTCTGACAAAATGTGGATTAGCATATCGTACGTGTATTACTATAACAGATCCGAGAACAAACCAATTGTTATACTTGGGTTTGATTTGAAGATTTCCGTTGCAATACATGCATATGAAGTACCTTCAATTATGGTCAACCGTAGTCCAGCAGTGGCTAGGTTGCTCTAGCGACCATTATGTTTCTGTGTCAAGGATATACCTAGGTAGAAGCTTAATATTTCAATGTAACTGTTTTATATGTCTTGTATTTAATAAAAATTGCTCAATGATATTTCTGGTCTTACCCTTGCATCTTGGCAGCTTATTACAAATATTATGCATTTACTATGGATGTATTACATTATTAAAACGACAAATTATTTTTAATTCACAAATTTTGTACAGAAGGGAATCTTTTATCAGGACACCAAAAGCCAGGGAGTATCAGAATAACTCGGAGTCATAATAAAAATAGAACATAATAAAAATAGAACACAGTCATCGTTTCTTAAATTCCATTTATGGTTTTTAGGGATCTAAGGCTCAGTCCGTGATAAGAGATGGGACGGAAAGTTGTTGACCAAGTCCTACGTGTGAATGGGGAAAACCCTTGAGAATCCTGAGTAAAGACTGTTTCTTGAAACTATCAACCAAGGGCATGCGTATCCCTGGAAGGATAATCATGGAGAGGTGACATCTCCCACGCATGACGGCCGATGACCAATACTGTCTGGTCAGCCCATTACTTCAGCTCAGCGCAGATACGTACGCAAAACTCGAATTTGGGGGTGCTCCCAGGTGTGTCTGAGTACGAAATGTACTTCATATGTACAGAAATTTGCCAAAACTTATACTAATTTAATGAAAATTCTTAATTTTGGGGAGGCCCTGACCTTCAAAACTTCCTCCTCTTCTTATGTCCCTGGCTCAGTTCAGAAGTAATTTTTTAGTTCTATAGTTTGTCCTTAGATAATAGGCATTTAATTCCCTTTGAGTATTTTTCTAACAAACAGGAAACCATGGCTTTCAGATCTCTGGTCGCCCTAGCGACCACAAAAACCTTCCAGACTGTAGTTTTACCGAGAAAGCGTCTCAATCGCTAATTATTATGTGCATTGTACACTCCGCATCAAACAATTGCGACACCTAACGCCCTGCAGTTAGGTCATCCAATATACACCTTCTTATCCTATAATCGTGTCAGGTAAATAGACCCCATCTCTCTCCTCTTTCTTCTCTCCTATACTAAAATTAGATAACAACATGAACGCAATTCTTATTTCAAACTACACATGTAATAGTTTCGATAAAATGAAATAACAAAACCGAGACGAAACAAGATTCATAGATTGATGTAGGGAGAAACTGAAAACACACAATGAAAAATTGAAACCAATGGATGTATATTACACAGAGATTCATAAATGAGGCAGCGAGGGGGAAGAGGAGAGAAGAAGAAAAAGAAAAGAGAGAACAGATAAAACTGTGGAATTCAAACGTAGTGAGAAAAGAATCCAAAAATAATATAGAAATAGCGTTTGTTTTTACACACTTTTTTCAGAACTATTTGAATATACAGGATATGCTCTAAACATTCATTGTGCCACTTTCATAATGTATAACATACTCAATTGCAAGTAGAGCTGTAGATCTCCGAGACACATCTGGGATAATGTCAAAATATTAACACACATGCTTTGCAAATTCGATAATGTTCGTACTGTTACAAAATACATTCTAATATATAGAGGAGTTAGCAATGGTCATATCATCCATTTCAGAGTACTAATGCGAACTGAACAACACAGCAAAAAGAAAAAAGAAAGAAAGGAAAACGAAAAGAAAAGAAAATAGAAAGAAAGAAAGATAAAATAGAAGACAGTTCAATTTTACTATTAAATTTCTATCAGAAATATTCTATATTAAAAGTTCAAACTGTATCGTAACGAAAAGTTACAAATGTTGGATTGGATATTCCTCATAGATGTAGCATGTTTCAAATTCCAAAGTAAAAAAAAAACACATTGAATTATAGGATGGGAACAAGTTTTGTGTCGAATTAGTATAAATAAAATTTTGTTTTCAAATAACCAAAGACCATTCCATTCTCAAATACCATTTTCTAGTCTTTTCCGAAGATTTATCTTTTCCGAACATACAGCATTGATTTAATCTCATCCGGATATAACATAATTTGCACAGATAGAATGAACACGCTAAGAGCTCAAACGGATCATCGTGTCAGTCGGATGATGTTGTTAAGTTATAGACCAGCACTGGGTCGAGGATCAAATCCGTAGTGACCCGGTAATTCGAATGAAACTCGGTTACCCAGAGGATAAAAGAGAGATTTAACTTATTTCCTTGCGTTTAAACAGCATTTCTGTCAAAAATGACCAGGACTGGAGATGTTATCTCCAGAGCACGAAAAACACGATGCCGAAGTTAACAGTTAATTTGATTTTTAAGATCGTGTATATCGTGCTCTTGCTCCGTTTTAGCTTTGGAACATCAAGAGCGTGTGTGTGAGAGAGGATGAGAAGTGGAAATGCAAAGACAGGGTAGGGAAACTTAAAAACAGAGAGAGAGGGGGCGAATATTAATATGAAACATACTTATGATTGCAATGTATGATATAGAACGCAAACACTGTTTATTTGAATTACCACCAGTGATGCCTTGTAAGTTCTCCATCACAAGATAAATCTCTGCAGCCATTATTTTATGCGAAAAAATTGTACTACCTGATGGGAAATCGAACCTAGATTCTATATTTGTAAGTCTGGCACGTTACCACTACACCACCGATTGCTTTAGACTAGCTTCGTTTAACAATTGGTGTAGTGTTTCTTTCTGAGAACGATAACACGAAAAGTGTATATTGCAGATCAATGATGTCTTTGGAATGTCGTGCTAATTCTCTTGCTCTTTCCCATTCACATTCGTAAATCGTCTCAATCATGATAAAGGTGTTTGCTTCCACATTCTTATGTATTGGTTTTCCAGTATAGGAAGTCAATTCTTCGCAATCACTTTATAAAAAGTTTTACTTTGGCGTGAACGGGATTTGAACTTACGTTCGGTAGCACTATTATTCATAAGGCCATTACGCTACCCCTACACTATGAGTTTTATTATTTCCGTACAGAAATTACAAGCTGAGCACACAAACACAGGAGCCAAACATGATTAAGTACAAAAGGAGGCTGTAGCCTGTTTACTATATTACATCATAACACATATACTATTCATCACAAAAAAAATAATAATAATAATAATAATAAAAGAAAAAAGGGGGAAATTGTACTAAAGGAGACGGAAGCCTGTTTACTGTATTAGATAATAATACTTGTACTAAACATTACAATAAAATATCTTATGATATTTAAAAAAAACTATTCCGAAAGAGAGGGATGTGCGTTATTGCAAAACCACTTCCAAAAACCGGCTAAAAAGTTGCCTGTCCCTCTCTGGGGTGTACAACTTTCGACGTGTACGTTTCAAAAATTCAAAATACGTGCGTGCATCTAACAAGGTTGTGAAGCGCTGAAAATATAGGAGAGTGCTGGCAACAAGAAACAGCAACGCTCGATGTTTAGTGGGGGGATAAAAATGAAAATCTGGGAATAACATAAATTGCACCGTGAAATATGAAGGCTGGCGACGGGTAATGCGGCCCAACACCTCCTGCATGGTGTGCCAAATCAATGGCGAGCCAAAACATTGTGTATATCGATGGGCTAATGTGTCCTCTTGCTGGCAGTGCTCACACAAAGCATCTGGGGCTCGTTGAATCTCATAAAGCCGCGCCCGTGTCGGGAAAAGTTGATGTACTACCTGAAACCACAAAACCTGCATGTACTCAGGTATGACAGGGTTTGAGATATTAGACCACACCTGCGGCCAATCTACGTGTGGATACTTTTCAGGTACGCGTAAAGTAGTGTGAGAGAAAGAGTGCGCGTTGAGTGTCCTATATAACGAGCGCGCATTGTGTTGTTGAGGGTGGAGAACCATCCCGGAATAATTCCAATATCGGATAAACGTTTTGATATATCCCGGGCACTGATCAACGAATTGAATATAAGGAGGGTTTTGCGGTTGACTATAATCCTTCCAGAAACAACTTACTCAATGGTTAGTGATAGAACTGTGTGATGGGAGCGCTGCATAAGTGTCAGCCATAAACAACGTTTGACATTTGATACGAATATTGACTAAGCCCAGCCCACCAGCGGAACGAGGCAGATAAAGGGCTTGACGGGGAATGCGAAAATAAAAACCTCGCCAAATATGCAATAGGAATAAGGATTCAAATCGTTTGGCATAAATTTCTGGGAACGGAAACACACGCGCTCTGTAACACAGTTTAGACACAACAAAAATATTGATAAAATGAATACGGTGAAGTAAATTAAGCCTACGGAAGCGCTGTGAATAGAACAACTGACGAATTTGCGTTAAAAGTGGAGCCCATACTTCATCATAGTTGGGAGTTGGGTTAGACGTGAAGGGGATGCCTAAAATAGTGAGTGATGTGACATGCGGTAAGGCAGGAGAAACTGAAGGGTCCTCTGGGAGCTGAAAACCGTTAAGGAACAACACCTGGGTTTTGTTATCGTTATACTGCAAACCCGAGCATCGGGAAAAACGGGTCAGGACAGGAAACACGCCCTGTAGTGAGACAGGATCAACTCCTGTTATGGTCAAATCGTCAGCATACCCAAAAATGTTTTGACTGCGGAACAGGGAGGGTCCATTCGAAGACAACATGGCCAAACGATGGAGAAGTGGGTCTAAAACCATAGCAAAAAGAACGGAGCTAAGACAGCACCCTTGGCGTAGTCCGTGTCGTAAAGGGATGGTTGGGGATAGATGTCCATTTATTTGTAAGCGGAACTGAGCTTTAGCATATAGATTATTGAATCACCCGGCGAAAAACAGTGGGAAAACCCCAAGATTCAAGCGTCTGATGGAGAAACTGATGGTCTACTGAATCATAAGCTTTGGTTAAATCCACTGCGAGTGCGCCAGCAGGAACATGACGAAGGTGATAATACGCAAATAGGTCCCGCAGGGAGCGGAGCGTGTATTGGATGTTATGCGAGTCATGCAGCGCAGCTTGAAACGGGCTAATGTATTTCCGAATAATGGGACGAAGTCTGGCAGCGAGAACTTTTGTAAATAATTTAAGATCCACTGGTAATAAGGACAGCGGCCTATAATCGGTCACGACTCGCGCGTTGGAGGACTTTGGTAGGAGAACCACAATAGCTACGTTGTGAAAAAAGGGCTCCCCAGATAACCATGCGTTAAACAGGGAAACCAGTGTACGGCTAAGAAAGGACCAGTAACGCTTATAAAAAGCAAAGCTCAGACCGTCAATCCCAGGGGAGATACGGCCTTTGGTTCCCCGTAGAACAGAAAAAATTTCATCCGCAGTGATAGGACGTGTTAAGGCATGAGAATCAGTCTCTGTGAACTTGTGAGGCAGAGCAGACAAGAATTCTGGGGCGGTAGAGAGGTCCGGAGTCTGCACACTTGTAAAAGCTGTATAATGCCTTGTGAATTCTTGAAGTATTTGTAGCGAGTCAGAAACAACTATTCCACCTGCCGTTGTGAGGGAGTCAATGTACGTAGCTTTCCGCTTCCGAAACAGAAGATCAATTTGGTAGATGGAAGCTGTTTCTTGTGGGAAGCAATGATAAAAATCCTCGGAGAAATATTCTTGTATTGATGCATGTGAATCTAGTTGACGCAACCTACTCTTAAGTTCCTGAATTTGGATCCTGTTGGCCAAGGTTGGGGGGGATGTCCACAACTCGCTGAGAGCACGATGGAAAAATTCTGAAAGCGTACGGTCCTGTTGTTGTGCAAATTTACCGCGCCATTGGAAAAAACTGCGAATTTTAGGTTTACCGTATACTTGCCACCATGTATCAACATTGGGGAAATGTCGTTGCATCTTACACCAATACTCAAAGCGCGTCGTAAATTCATCTATCACGTCCTCACGAGACAAAAGGGCATTGTTAATCTTCCAATACGATGGACCGCGTCCAGCGGGAAGAGAAAAAGGAAGCTTAAAAGCTACTTCAACCGCAGCATGATTTGACAAAGGGGGCAAGAGGGTTAAAACGTGAAGCACTGCCTTGCATAAAGGATCTGTGACATATACCCTATCTAGGCGGCTCTGAGTTGACAAACAGCGAAATGTCATCACATGCGGTGAGTTAGAAACAAAAAGAGCATCATGTAACTTCATGGCACACACAAGCTCAACTAGTGCTGGGCAGGGAGGTGAGTGGGTGAGGGAGTCCCTGGGATCTATCACCGCATTAAAGTCGCCCAACATTATACATTGATCGACACCAGGAGGAACCATAGATGGTATAGTCGTTGCAAAAAACTCATCCCTCTCTTTAATTTTAAGAAATCCAGAATAAGCATACAATAGGATAATGCATATTCCTGAGATATAACATCTAATTGCTCTACCATCAGGTGATAGCATGACACGATTATAAACCAAACCTTTTCTTACAAGTATCGCGACTCCTGTGGTGTTATGACAGTTAATTGTAGCGTTATAATCAGGGAGAAAATCGAAAGAATGAAAAGTCAATTCAGTGAGACAACATACATCAGGACGGGGACGCTCGATAAACTGCTTTAACGACGTTAGATTCGGTGCAGAGCTAACCCTATTTATATTAAGAGTTAAAAGAGTGAAAGCATTTAACATGGGCATGCTCTGAGGCACTATGAAAACACACACATTACAGTACTTACTTGAAAAATCCGTAGAAATATTGGTAGATAAGACCACAGCAAAACTATTATTCTGGCACACTTGATAACAACAAACGAGGAAAAATAGAGAAAACAAAAAAACACGTATAACATGCGAATATGTGTCGACACAAAAACACAGCTGTTATCGTATCGTGACAAGAAGGCAAACAAACAACACTCACTATAACATAGAATCAGACGTGGAACGAAATTGTGGGGGAGGTTCTCGGGAACTTGGCTGTTTGGCTCGTGATGGAACACACTGGGAAACAGGTTGTTCATTCTTTTTATTTGCTGACCTTGAAACTCGGCGGCGTTTTTGTTGAGAGAGAGAATCAGACTCCTCGGAATTAGCACTCTGGGAAAAAGTAGGAAGAATAAAAGCTTCATTACCACTTGTCATAGACTCTGCTGAAATTGTTGTAATATTCTGATTTGTAAATTGCACTGACATCTTCGAAACTTCCAGTGGCGGATCGGTAGATTCCTGCGGGGGCGCAGGGAGTGTGGGCTCCTCCATCTCGGGCTGCAATGATTTGTATGACGTAGAATCATCTGATCGGCGAGGTAGCTCAGGGAAGTCATCAACATCAAGGATAGGTTTATCCTGCGCGGGGCCGGGCGGGAGGTCTGAGGGGGCCCATGACACGCGGTCCACAAAATCTGAGGAAGAAGCAGGACGCAGCACTTTCCCTATTTCCGTCATCTGAACTGATACAGCGTTAGGTTTCACACCCTGTGCAACTGTTTTTTTCTTGACTGGGCAGCAGGATACGGTGTGGGAAAAACTCTGGCAAAAAAAACAGGTAATGGGTTGTCCCTCATACGAGACACTCACTTTGTAGCCCTGTACGATGACACGGGAAGGGATGTGTTTCGTCAGTTCCATGGGTATGATTCTAACACCACTGTCAATTCCAGTGGGAAATGGGGCAGTCCAATATTGCCTTTCCACACGACGCACGGTACCATAGGCCCGAAAATGGTCCTCTAACACTGTGAGGGGCACTTCTAGTGGAAAATCATAAACACGAACCATTTTCACTGGGTCTTCTGCTGGGACGATGCGCACTAGGCTTGTGTTGCCGTCAGAATGCTTAAATGGCACTGTGTCCGGTACTGTCAATGATAATTGATCATAAGCCGCAATAGATTTAAATTTGATATACACCCTCTATTCCAAAAGAAACCGAACGTTTAAAAAAAAAGCAATGTACATTTTGGAACAAATCATTTTTATTAATCAATGTATTCCCCTTCTGCATCGAGACACATATTTGCACGCTCCAACAAGTTGTCAAACGACTTCTCCATGTCCTTTATTGGAATGGTCTTTAGGACGGCGGTCGTCGCCTTCTCAATGGCATCAATCGATGCGTGCCACTTTCCTTTCATCGCCAAATGCAGTTTCGGGAACAGATAGAAATCGCACAGAGCGAGATCTGGTGAATAGGGCGGATGATGCAACCGAATAATGTGTTTTTTGACCAAAAAATCAGTTACAAGTTGCGAACGATGTGATGGTGCATTATCGTCCAAAAGAGTCTAACAGCCGATTTCGCGATATTCGGGCCGAATACGACGAATTCTTGCCAGCAAACGCTTCATGACGCCCAAGTAAAACTCTCCAGTGACTGTCTGGCCGGGCTGAACAAATTCTTTTTGAATCGTAAAAACAAATCAGCATCACCTTAACTTTTGACTTCACCAAGCGACTTTTTTTGGGTGTTCCTTCATCCGGCGAAACTCCATTCAGCACTTTGCCGCTTTGTTTCGGGCTCATATTCAAAACACCACGTCTTGTCACCAGTTACAATCGATTTCAAGAAGTTTCGATCCTGCCGAGCACTTTTAACGATGTGTTTGCAATGCGCAATTCGATCAACTTTTTGGTCTTCGGTGAGTTTGTGTGGTACAAACCGCGAATTAACCTTCTTAAGGCCCAAAACTTCGGTCAAAATGCGGTATGCGGTTGTTTGAGGAATGTCTAATTCCATTTCAATAACTTTCACCGACGATTTTTTGTTATGTTTGATGAATTCACGCACTTTTTCGATGTTTTCTTCCGATAATCCGGTTCTGGGACGGCCTGATCTTTCGTCATCATCCAGCGTCTCTTTACCCGATTTGAATCGCCTGAACCACTCGTAAACTTACGTACGGGATAGACACTCATCACCATATGCATTTTGTAGCATTTGGTGCGTTTCACTAAAAGTTTTACCCAGTTTAACACAAAACTCAATTGCAGCTCGTTGTTTGAAACGCATTTTCCGACCGATGTACACAACACACTGACAGTTGAAACGCAATAACTTTGTTGCCGTGCATCCAAATATCATGACATTTATACCAGTTGTCAATGAGGGGCTACGCCATCTACCGGTAAAATATTACAACAGATGGCACTAGTGGTACTATTTGTTTTCAAAAGTTCGGTTTCTTTTGGAATGGAGGGTGTAAATACTATAAAACTCTTCGTGGAGCTGTAATGCACAAATTTTCTCAAAAATACCTGGAAAATTATCAGTCAACCATTGGTAGACAAGGCTCGAATGGGGTCGAGAACTCCGGTATCGGTTATCAAAAATAAGCTTGTATTGCAATTCCTTCTTATAAGGCATCGCACTAGAATATGAACACAACTTAAACGAACTTCACTGTAGGAAAATAACACCAATCAGCCGAAATTAGCCTCAATTATCGTCGATGAACAGTTCACAACAGGTGTGGATAAAGCAAATAGTCACTTCCGGTTCTGCTGCGATCTGCACTGCTCGAAGGCTCGAGCGAAACTGTACTATCACGCCATCTGAAATTGCATACCAAATATTACTCACTTTAACCTTGATCTTGGGAACGAGCCGTAACGTTATTTGCACTAAAGTGCACAACGAAATGATTTATTCTACGTCCTAGAGAGAAATTAATGTCCACTTACAAAGGAAAAACATACAATCGAGGAAAAAATAAATAAATAAAACATATTTTCTAGTAATTTCGTTGTGCAAGTTCAAAAGTATGTGAAACGTAATAATAATTTTTATTTTAGTGCCGCGAACAGCTTTTGGCAAAATATAGCACTTGGTATCAGAGTATGTGATGGAATAATAATACTACTAAAAGTAAATAATAAGAAAGAAAACAAGAAAAAGAAGGGTACTAATATAAAACACAATGTAGATAATAATAATAATAATAATAGTAATAATAATAATAATAATAATAAATGTTTACAATTACAGCATAGTAGTCTATTATTATTATTATTATTATTATTATTATTATTATTATTATTATTATTATTATTATTATTAATAGTAATATTAAAATCAATTATCCGCTTCATTCGGTTAAATTGAGAAAAAACAGTAATATGTTCCGTTTCTCAGTCACTGTTTAAGATTACTAAAGCGCTCTTTGATATCGGTCATTTTCGATGTTTTTTATATATCCCCTCCCCAGTGGGGCACGGCATCTGCAGTGTCACCGTTGATCTCAGCGACTCGGAAAACTATCAATTCGACACTGATATTGTTTTTTCGAACATTTTTATAGGTATCCTCCTCCTTTAAGTTGAGGAGCTGAATTTGGATTCAAGCAGCATCAGATGTGTCACTGTTAAACTCAGCGACTCCGGAAATTACAGGTTTGCCACTTATCTCGGTAATTGTTGTTCCTTTTTAAAGGTCACTCCCCATTCCCATCTCTTAAGTTACACCCTCGAAGTGATATGACAGAAACCATCTCAGGTCCAGACTTCATGTAGGTTTAAAATTTGATCCAGATTGGTTTGGTGGTTCAAGAGTCCATTAAGTTTTATTTAGTTTATATATATATATATATATATATATATATATATATATATATATATATATATATATATATATATATATATATATATATCCCTCTCCCATTCCTCTCCTCAAGTTCTCCCGTTAAAGTGAAATGATAAAAGTCATCTCAGGCCCGAACCTCACCTATGTGAAAAATATGATCGTGATTGATCCTTTGTTTCACGCGTTATCAAGTTTTATTTATTCTTTTCAACTCCTCCCACCCCTCAAACCCTAAGTTATATCGTCAAAGTAAAGAAATACCATCTTAGTTCCGAACTTCATGTATGTTAAAAATTTAATCGAGATCGATAAGGTGATTCAAGAGTGATGAAGTCACAAAGATAGTCATTTTTATTTTCATTTTTTTTACATGTATATCTCCCTCTCTCCGATCCCTACGTTGCACCAGTAAATTGAAATGACAAAAGTCGTCCTAAATCGGAACCTTATCTATGTTGAAAGTTTGGTAGAGATCGGTCTGGTGATTCAATTGTTATTACGTTTTGTTCATTTTTATATACCAACCCTCCTCCCCCTCCTAGCCCTAACTTTTACCGTTAAAAAGAAATGATAAGAAAGCTTCCCAGGCCCGAACCTTACCAATGTTGAAAATTTAATAGAGATCGATAGTGTGGTTCAATAGATTAGGAGTCAGAAACATAGTTACTTTCCATATTATATGTTGTTGTTATTATTATTATTATTATTATTATTATTATTATTATTATTATTATTATTATTATTATTATTATTATTATTCACGTACTTTTGAACTTCCATTGCGAAATTACCACAAAATATGTTCTATTTCTTTATTTTGTTCTCGATTGTATGTTTTTCCTTTATCAGTGGACAATAATCTCTCTCTAGGCCGTCGAAAAAATGAATTTTGTTGTGCACTTTGTTGCAAATAACGTTACAAGAAGCCGGTTCGTTACAAAGATCAAGGCTAAAGTAAGTATTATTTGGCTTGTAATTTCAGATTGGGTGATAGTGTAGGGATAACGTAACGGGCTTATGAGTAATAGTGCTATCAAACGTAAGTTCAAATCCCGTTCGCGCCAAGTTTAAACTTTTTACAAAGTGACTGTGAAGAATCGACTTCCTATACTGGAAAACCAATACATAAGAATGTGGAAGCAAACACCTGTATCATGGTTCAGTCGATTTACGAATGTGGTTGGATAAGAGCTAGGGAATCAGCACGACATTCCAAAGACATCATTGATATGCAGTATACACTTTTAATGTTATCGTTCTCAGAAAGAAACACTACACGATTTGTTAAACAAAGTTAGTCTGAAGCAATCGGTGGTGTAGTGGTAACGTGCCAGACTTACAAATGAAAAATATAGGTTCGATTCCCCATCAGTTAGTATAATTTTTTCGCATAAAATAATGGCTGCAGAGATTTATCTTCTGATGGAGAACTTACAAGGCATCCCTGGTCATAATTCAAATAAACAGTGTGTGCGTTCTATATCATACACTGTAATGATAAGTAATGTTTCATATTTATATTCGTACCCCCTCTCTCTGTCTTGACGTTTTCCTATCCTGTCTTGCATCTTTCACTTCTCACCCTCTCTCACACACACGCACTTCATGTTCCAATGTTAAAACTGAGCAAGAGCCCGATATACATTGTCTGGAGAATCTACTTAACTCTTAACTTCGGCATCGTGTTTTTTGTGCTATGGAGATAACATCTTCAGTCCTGATCATCTCTCTCAGAAATACTGTTTAAACGCAAGGGAATAAGTAAAATCTCTTTTATCCTCTGGGTTACCGAGTCTCAGTCGAATTACCGGGTCACTATGGATTTGAATTCTCGACCCAGTGGTGGTCTATAACCCAACCAAGATCATCCGACTGACACGATGATCCGTTTGAGCTCTTAGTGTGTTCATTCTATCTTTGCAAATTACGCTATATCTGAATGAGATTAAATCAATGCTGGATGTTCGGAAGAGATAAATCTTCGGAAAAGACAAGAAAATTTTATTATACTGGTTATTTGTTATTATACTCTTTGGTTATTTGAAACCAAAATCTTATTTATACTAATGAGACACAAAATTTGTTCCCATCCTATAATCCAATGTATACTTTTCACGTTGAAATTTGAAACATGCTACATCTATGAGGGATATTACTTTTCCATTCCAACATTTGTAACTTTTCGTTAGGATACAGTTTGAAATTTCAATCAGGGTAGAAAAAAAATGTTCTTTTTAAAAAACGTTTTTTTTATGTTTAAAATATGGTTTTGTTTGAAACGTTTTTAACGTTTAAAACAAAGTACTTTGTTTTAAACAAAAAACATGTTTAAAATGTGTATTTTCTTTAAAACATTAATCTAAATAAGCATATTTATTACATTTTTACACTCGTAAGTATTGCTTGCCATTAATATTGAACCACTAGATCAAATCTCGGGAACTTCCTTAATCTCGATCCGCCCAAATGTTCAATTCCGGAGAAAGAAATCGGGATTTTCCCGATCTCCGTATACATAATATGTAGTTTAGTTTCTTTGTGTTACGTTCTACTGGTCGTCTGCATTCTTAATCTTTAAACGCCCATTGACACAACTGCTGTGTCAGGGCTTTAAACCTCAATGGCTCAGCCTTGAACCTCAAATTAAGGCTGGAAGATTGTTTTGGTAACAATTTATTCCTGAAAGATGCAGCTTTGTTGTTGTGTATTTTCTGTATGTGGGAGGAGGGTAAATATCGTGTTTTTCTGTTTTTGTTATTTCAACAGTTTTTTCGGGGTCATTCCCCCTCTTGGGGGATAGATTCATAAAAATTGTTAAGTAAAGCAATGAAGTAGGCCGCTACACGATAGTAACCTGTGTATACTAGATATATTTCACTGAAGTGGTCTAGAAGCATAATTCTTGCTTGTATACATAATGTGTGCAGGAAAAATGATTTGCATATGGACGTGGTACTGTAGTGGGGGAGGGGAGAGAATGTCTAATTCAATGAATGTTTTTCTGCGCATATTTTTTTAAAATATTTCCTACATAAAACGAATTCATAACGCAATGGCTATCATTTCTTATATTATTGTCACAAGTATGTGGCCTACACATTAGCATCATTTTATCAGCGTAGGGTGACTGCAAGGGTTCCCAGATCCCCGCAAAGTCAATATTTTCATATTTTTAATGATTTTAATGTCTGTTCTTCTTCTACGGCGGTAATTTCACGAATGTTACCTCTTTGGAATGTGCGGTCTATAAGGTTTCCAATGGTGTATAACGCATGATTTTGTTATAATTAGGGGGTCACCAGAGCCCCGAAATGGCGAGTCTACGATTTTGTTAAAATCCCTGGCGGGTATCTAGAGTTAAGTGTATTGTCATGCCGTAGACGCTAATCATTATTAGCTATCCATGTTGCAGATAGAGATGTATCTTGAAAACTGTTTAGCTAAAATGTAATTTGCTCCTTGTAGGCTAGTCACTGCTCTTTTCTGTGAGTTGTATTCCATGTTCAGAGCCTTTCTTCTAGCTTATAATGTGAGAACTGTTCATTATTATGGAAATGATAGTGATAAAAAAAAACAAGTTTTGAATTTGTGAATTATGATATTAGAATAGTGCATAGTGTTTTTAACCTCCGTTATTCTTGGAAATTAAGAAATGTTCAAATACGCCACTTGAATTTCTGTTGGTTTAGTTATACGCACACTGATGTGCAGAATTTCGTTCAGTAATTGCTGTTATAATAAGAATTTAACTCTGCTTATAATTTACTCCATGCACAAATCCTGCGGAGGATGGGTTGTTTGTTAGAAAATAAATTAGCTTCTTCAATCTGAGATTTTAGTTGTTTTAAACATGTCTAACCAGCATCGAAAAAAAACACGTTTAAAACATAAAACTTAATAAAGGAAGAGCCCTCGTTTAAAACATGTTTTAAAAGCTTGTTTTAAACATTTTGTTTTAAAAATATCAACCCTCCTTTCAATATGTGGTATTTCTTTTCTTTTTCTTCTTCTCTTCTCTTCTCTCTCTCTCTGCCTCATTTATTAATCTCTGTGTAATAGACATCCATTGGTTTCAATTTTTCATTGTGTGTGTTTCAGTTTCTCCCTACATCAACCTATGAATCTTGTTTCGTCTCGGTTTTGTTATTTCATTTTATCAAAACTATTACATATGTAGTTTGAAATAAGAATTGCGCTCATGTTATCTAATTTTAGTATAGAAGAGAAGGAAGGAGTAGAGAGAGGGGGCTCTTTACCTGACACGTTTATGGGATAAGAAGGTGTATATTGGGTGGCCTAACTACAGGACATTAGTTTTCGCATTTTTGTGATGCGGAGTGTACAATCATACATTAGCAATGAAAAGTAATACATTAAAACTTGTTCACATTATGAAGAACTTACCACGTGCTGCTCCAACACGCACCTTTCTACAAGACGCTGGTATTTTATGGCAACCCTGCTATCTAGGTTTCAGGTTTCAAACTACTTGTAATTTCGGTCTTCAGAGGAAGGTTTCTTTAGTTTCTTTAGCTTTCTTCCCAATTAGTACAAAAATTGTTTGTAAGGCTGCAACTGCCAGAAAATACATGGTAGCTTGACCTATGAAAAAATCACGGTCAGGTCTGAGGAAGATAAGCATTATTACCGACACATTCCCATTGGCTACATACTTCATTATTAAAAAAAAAAAAAACGGAGAATGACACTACTGCGTAAGCTCCTGCAGTACTTAATTATATGAGTTAATTTTTCAAATTCTTAGTTTCCTTATTGTTCCCCTATGTTGTCTCAGTCTATCATCACTATCGATTAACAAATAATATTAATTTAACCAGTGATCGTCAAACTTATGAACCTTCTGAGCTACAGAAATACCGACCAAAAGAACCACTACTTTCTGAAACAAATTTTAAATTTGTTTATAGCTACCGCAGTGAAGGAGACAAGGTTAGCCAAACAGGGCGATAACACAATCTACCAAAAATCTACCCACCCGAGCTACTAGGGGCCTAGGCGCCACGGTTTGACAATCACTAATATAAACTCACGATTTGTGAATTGGATCCTCAACCTCAGGAATTCGATTCTTTATGTCCCATTTATTTTTTGTGATTTTTTATATTCTCTATTCTTATAATCATATTTCGAAACATTATTGTTTGTGGAAATTACAAAAAAAAAAAAAAAAAAGGAATAATATCCTTAATGACACCATGCAAAGAGTATTTGTAGAATGTGTACAACCAATAAACGGTTAAAATTCTAACAAGATCGCGAAGTAGTAGACCTGGCAGTGGCCTCTCTTATGTTGGTGTTTTGTTCTCTCTTGTGAAAGTCTGAGTAGTTGTGAAATGAAGTGAAGACAAGAAAGCTAGTAAGTCTCACCTGCATCAAAGCATGCAAAATCAGCATGTGAGTGCGGTCAAACGCGGAACAATGATCAGCAACTAAATAATTGGCACGTCGTTTCCTGATATTTTGCTCATGTTTAAACAGTGGACAGAGGAGGGTAGACGAATCTGAGAGCAAGTACTGAAACACGCAATGAGACAACAGCACAGGATGAAGAGCATATTGTCCGCATTAGCGTAACAGGTGACACAGCATCGTTCGATGTCGGAATAATATTACTGGTGTAAAATTGTATATATCAACGGTTCGACTTCTTCTGCTGCGACATGGACTGATGTCAAGCATCCCATTGTGTCACCTCAAATAATCCAAACACTACAAGTGTTACATACTGCAATTGACTCGGCAATGCGGTCGGCGGTGTTTTGAGTGGAAAATGTAGTTTATTCTAATGTATCGCTGTGATGTATTTTGAACTGTGACACAGCACGCCCACTACGGTATATATGTGCCGTCAGACTGTTTAGACACCAGAAATAAATGTTGGACTTTATGTTCATGAAACGAGTCGGCCTACTAAATATGATTGAACAAATATATGTTTATCAATCTCTTTATGGAATTATTTGGTTAAGCATGAACATACACATGGTAATAATACTATCAGCTTTTGAGACGTTTCATGCACTACCTCCAAAGTTGGTCATCAAATCCTAATAAAGTTTGTAGAAAATCTGAATGAGAATATACTCTTTGATACTATCAAAGAACAATTAAAATTAGACAGTGTACATCTTAAATTTGAAGTGTACATCTTTTTGAAGTAGTGCATGAGCCTGCACACAATAAACCTGGTAAATTACGATATTAAGACTGACATTAACTGCGTACCATCATTATGAATCCCCGAACACTATTACCAGATCTTAATTGAATTTATATGAAACTTTCGCAAAAGAATATTCTTACGAACGGAAAGTATATTAACAAAATAAATACATCTATTTGAAAGTTATGGGTGATGTATGCACAATTATGGTATGAAAACTATCAGCTATTGTAGAACTGCATAGATTAGCTCCGAAGATCTGTCAGATTCTCACGAAATGTACATGGTGCCAAGGCAAAAGCGCATTTTAAAAAGAAAGTACAAGCACGTATCGTGAAAATCGGTGAATTTAGATCAAAATTATGTTAGAACATAAACACATTGTATTCGGTAAAGTGTGTTTTTCATACTGTAAACATTAAGGTAAACCTTGACGAAGCTACAGAGACTCTCCTTACATACTTAAGATTTAAAATGTGTTATTTGGAATGTATACACTTGTATTGAAGAAAAAACATCTGATTTGATATATCTATATAAACGTTATGCGTGAACAAATTACCGACATATAAACATATATACATATGCATTGAGTGAATTGAGTACCTCTCTGTTTTCACGAAGTGGGTTTGAAACATAGGGGAAGGTTCATTCAATTCATTGAAATGGAAACTTTTCTATGTGTATTAGAATTTTCAAATTCAAAAAATTGCCATTTAAATTTTAAAAAAACCTAAATCACTGCATTAAATGTATATTAAGTACCTCGATTAATTTCATCATTCAAAGTGGGCGTTATTTGATTTAGTGTCACTGAAGAGAATATGAAACATTTAATATGAAGCGTTTTATTAGTTCACATTTTGTACATAAATGTTTGCAAATTCCTTTGTTTTCTCTACTATAAGTATTCATGTGGATTAAAATATGTTTGTATTCTTCTACTACTATAATTTATTCACTATGTATTTTATTAAGTAATTATTTACATTTTACATATTAAATATAAATACAATTTTCGCTTCCGTATGATGAAACATTGTTTAATGTGATTCCAACCCATAGCTGTGCGAATATATATATATATATATATATATATATATATATATATATATATATATATATATATATATATATATATATATATATGTATATGTATATGTATATCAACAATATATCAACCGTTGTTTAGTGGTTCATTCTCCGTAATTTTGCGGAAGATGTAAATTTTTATACATTTTGTTATTTTATATACAGGGTATTTCAAAACAACACCGAGAACGATTGGTTGGTGATTCCTCACATCAAGATAAGACGAAAAGTATAGCACAACCTGGGGGCACAAATGCTTCTTTTTGGAGTTATAGACTGTGGAAGAGATGAAGAAATGAAAATTTAAGGTCCATAACTTCAAACACATGACGTTTGCCGTACTCGGGTCAACACTTTGTTCAGAAAATATTATGTGTGCTATCCAAAAATACTAATTTTTCTTTCATTCAAAATTATAGGATATGGAAATTGTGAAAAACTGAAATTAAAAGGATCATACCTACAAAAGTATGATATTTGCCATAGACTTGTCAATACTTCACCGAGAAAATATTATGTGTGCTATCGAAAAGTATATATTTCAGAATCCTAAGGCACTCACGCAGCAATAAATATAGAGGTAATTTGGTTACTTGCATATAATTAGTAGTGCTCACCAACTGCCTCTATATTTTTTTTTTTTTTTTTTTTTTTTTTTTTTTGCAAATTGCAGGATCCTGAAACCTGGATAATTGGCTAGGGCACATACTAGTTCTTAAATTAACACTAGACCCGATTACATTGGTCTCATAGTACAAAAGCTACGAACCCTGAGAGTTCTTTTTTTCATGGTTTCCTTCAGCCTGTAACTCCGAAAGGAAGCATTTCTACACCCAAGTTGGTCAGTTGCTATATGCTTTTTGATTTGTCTTAGTGTCAGGAATTGCCTTTCAAACGTTGTCAGAGTTGTTTGAAACACCCAATATATACACCGCCGTATCCAGGATTTTCTGAGGGGGTGCAGAAATAACTACGAATCACACTAAAACTCTCCAAAGTGTTATGCGACAATATTCTTATAAATGACAACTGTGGTACATAGTCGGGGAGAGTGTTTTAAAGAGGGTCGCAAGTGATATGCTGGAAAAATTGTTCTCTCCTACTGGTTTCTGTTTTCTTCCTGCTTGACAAATGTTACATTGCTTTGCTTGGTAAATCATTTCCCTTCAACCTTCAGAAAATCGAATTAAACTTTAGCTTTTGCAAAGATCTGTTTTCATTTATACCCCAAACAAAACACGATGGCAGAAAATTTCTGAAAGTCTTTCTATTTTCATTGCTACCTTCTTATTTTACATAGTGTATATTTACAACGAAGGTGTTGCACCCCCTAAATCCGTCCCAGAATATATTCTTTCTCTGTTTCAATTGATATTTGTTTATTTTTTTATATTATCGGTTGGCTAAGCTCAGAAGTGACCCATTTTCGGATAACAACTTGTAATCTTAATTAATTTATTTTGTCATTCTCCATCATCCCATGAAGTTTGACGCACATTAAAGAATACCTTATATATATCGGTTCATTCGACTAGGTCACAATATTATTATTATTATTATTATTATTAATAATAATAATAATAATAATAATAATAATAATAATAATAATAATAATAATAATAATAATAATAATATACGCTTTAGCGTGGGAGATCCGGACCGATTCCCGGCGGGAGCTCATATGGTTCGGAGATTACGTTAATCTGTAGGTGAATTTTTCATATAGCCTCACAGACGAAATGGACGCTAAACTAAAAATCAAATATATCATTATTATTATCGTATTTCCTGTGGGAGGCCTGGGTTCGAGTCCCGGCGGGGGCTAATGTGGTTTGGGGCCTACGTTGAGCTGTAGGTTTACTTCTCATCTAGTCTCGCTGCTGAAATGGGCCTTAAACTCAAAATCAACTTTATTATTTGGGGGTTTGGGTAAGGGAAACAACCTCATCCTGTAAAAAAGAGCATTTGTTCAGAAATATTCTCAAAAGCCTCGGTCAAGGACTGGTAACTACTAAGAACCTCAGCAAAAGAAAATGAACATGAGATTTGGAACATGGAATATTAGAAATCTTTAAAGGTCAGGCACGTTAAAATCCGTAACGAGTGAGTTCGAGAAATACAGGATAGACCTAGTAGGAGTTTAGAAATTTAGATTGGGAGGAAATGGATCTGTGAATTCCGGAAATTTTACGTTCCTTTATGGGGAAGGGACAGGGTGTTTAGTTCACAAACGAATATTACCAGCAATTAAACGGTTTGAATTTGTTACTGACAGCCTTTCTTTTATTACTCTTAAGGGAAGGTGGTGCGATATTATAGTTTTAAATGTACATACTCCTACTGAAGATAAAGATGACGATATAAAAGACAGATTTACGAAGAAGTGGAACGGACATTTGACCAACCCTCGCGAAACCATATGAAGATTCATTTAGGGGATTTCAATGCGAAGGTAGGACGAGAGGATATTTTCAAACCGATTACAGGGAACGAAAGTCTGCGTAAGGAAAGTAATGACAACGGTGTTAGACTCGTGAACTTTGCAACATCCAAAAACCTAATCGTGAAGAGTACATAATTCTCACATCGCGAATTTCATAAATACACTTAGTCATCAAAAGACGGAAAAGCATATAACCAAATGGATCACATTTTAGTAGATAGAAGAAGGCAGTCCAGCATAATTGATGTCCGGTCATTTAGAGGGGCTGATTGTGACACTAATATCTACCTGGTAGTAGCGACAATACGAGAGAGATTATCGGTCAATAAAGGTAATGTTCAATGTCCGAAAACGGAGAGATTTAATTTAAAGAAATTAGAAGAGAGCCAGGTAAGAGAGGAATACCAGATTGAAGTTTCGAATAGATTCTCGGCTTTAGAAGATTCCAAGTGCATTAGTGTTCAGGATACCTGGATTGAAATTAGAGATTGCATTAAAATTTTGAGCAAAAGAAAAATTGGGACACGCAGAAATACGTAGGAACAAACCATAGTTCTGCCAGGAATGCATTAAAATAACAGAGAAAAGAAAACAGGGAAACTTACGTTCGCTACAACATCCGAATGAAATAACTACACACAATTTCGAAGATATCAGTCGGGAAACTTCCAAAATTTTTAGAACAAAGAAGCGCGAATTTTGAAAGCTAAACTTAAGGAACTTGAAGATAATGGTAAAATTGAAAACATTCGGTACATCAGCGAATTTAAGAATGGCTGTCAACCTCGTGCTTATATATTAAAGACATCTGATGGTAAAGTTCTCACTGATACGGATAACATCTTAAATGGATGGAAAGATTTCTTTGACAATTTGCTTAACACGCAACCAAAAACTAGTGTGCGTGGAGAAAATGAGATACACACTGCAGAACCGTATATTCCAAAACCCAACCGAATAGAAGTAGAAACCACTATAATGAAATTAAAGAAACACAAATCTCCGGGTGTAGATGAAATTTCACCTGAGTTAATTTTAGCTAGAGGCGAAAAGTTGTGCACTCAAGATACACAAACTCATTCTCCTTATCTGAAACTTGGAAGAATCGCCACAAGAGTGGAAAGAATAAATCATTGTTTCAATTCACAAGAAAGGCGCCAAAACTGACTGTAATAATTATCTAGGCATTTTTTAAAAATCTTATAAAATCATTTCAAATATTCTATTAGCATGATTTACCAAATATGCAGATGGAATTATTGTAGATTATTTGTGCGGATTTAGACGAAATCGATCAACTTTCTACCTAATATTTACCATTCGCCAAATAGTGGGGAAAAAAGTGGGAATACAATACCCCGGTACATCAATTATTTATTGATTTGGAAAGGCGTACGACTCGGTTAGGAGAGAAATAATATACAATGTCCTTACAGAAAACTAATTAGATTAATTAATATATGCGTAAATGAATCTCAAAGTAAAGTCTGGGTAGGACAATTTTTGTACCCGACCTTTTACTTCGAGAATGGCCTGAAACAATTAAATGCGTTGTCGCCACTATTATTTAACTTTGTTCTAGAGTACGCTATAAGGAAAATCAAAGATAGCAACCAGGGCCTACAGTTGAACGGTATTCACCAGGTTATGGCATGTGCTCCTGATGTACATTTAATAGGGAATTATAGGGGAACAATCGAAAGGAATGCAGAGATCTTATTAAGCGCTTTCAAGGACATGGGCTTAGATTTAAATGGAGAGAAAGCTAAATACATGGAAGTGCTTCGAAACCGTAATACGGCAAATTATGGATCCATTAAAATCTTAAATAATACTTTTGATAAAGTGGATAGTTTCAAATATCTAGCATCAGCATTAACAGAGGAAAATCATATTCACGAATAAATAAAATGTCGACTAAAAGCAGGGAATTTGTCTTACTATTTGGTTAAAAATCTCTTGTGGTCGCCAACTCTATCGAGGAATCTGAAGCTTAAAAAATACAAAATGATAATCATGCCTGTTGTTTTGTATGGTTGCGAAACATGGTCGCTTACTCTGAGGGAAGAACATAGACTGAAAGTATTTGAGAACAATATCCTGAGACGAAAATTCGACCGAAGGCGAACGGGAATGGGGAATGGCGGAAACTTCATAACAAGGAAATACATAATTTATACGGTTTCCCAACAATTTTAGGGTCGTCAAGTCTAGACGGCTTAGATGGGCGGATTATGTAGCTAGAATGGAAGAAAGTAGAAATGCTTTCAAAGTCTTGAGTGTAAGACCAATCGTAATCAGGATGACCTAGTGGCAGAGGGGAGGACAATATTAAGATGGATCTCGCAGAGATTGGAATACAAAATAGAAACTAGATGCAGTTAGCTAAGGATAGAAGTCAGTGGAGAGCTTTTCTGAACGCTGCATTGAACCTCCGGGATCCATAGGCCATAGAGATTAGAATTTTATTATTATTATTATTATTATTATTATTATTATTATTATTATTATTATTATTATTATTATTATTATTATTATTATTATTATTATTATTATTATTATTATTATTATTAAGTAGGGAATAGAAAAAGATTGAGGGTACTAAATTTGGTGAAACATTTTATTTGCTCTCAGTCTGTTGTTACACACAGGGCCGTAACTTGTGGGGACATCGGGAAACTCCTCCCCCCCAAGGAAGCTAGCACCGTTCGATGGGATACCATTTTAAGACATGTTTTACTCCATATACGATACGAATATGTCCATATATGATATAATAAATGAAGCATGGGACTGGTTCTCTACATTACATAAACAAAACAGTTCAGAATGCTCCATGAGCATTGCCACAACGAACTTTAAAAGAATGGAGAGATGGAGCGGGAAGGAAAACTGTCATTCTTCCTAGATGTAAAAGTAAATTTTATTATCCGTACCTTTTCCTCTCCCTTGCAAGAGTTAGTAAAATATTATCTCTCTATGACTTACAGTTCTCGAGATATGGCTTCTTAAACATCTAGAAATTTGAACTTGTTTGGCCAATATCTGGGGAACGGTGCCCAGTTGGCCAGTATACAGTTAATCAGTGGGCACAGGTTTCTATTTGGTATAAAAATTTTCACCATCCTTTAAGGTATTGATCAACACCAATGTGATCTCCCTACAACTTATGTTTTGCAAGCTATGGCTCGTTAAATATATAGAATGTGGCCATTTTTTTTTACCAATATCACGAAAACTATAAGTCATAGAGAGATTACATTCGTGTTAATCAATACCTAAGGAGATGGTAAAAATTTTGGTACCGATATCAGTTGGTGGCCACTGGCCACTTGGCCAATGGCCAAAGCAGTGTTTCAGTGGGACAGTGGCCACCGGGAACTGTTTGGTACCAAAGTATTTTTCGTCTTCTTAGGTATTTATCAACATCAATATCATATCCCTAGAACTTATGGTTCCCGAATTATGACTTATTAAATATCTAGAAATTGGTCATTTTGGCCAATATCACGAAAACTGTAAGTCATAAAGGTAGATGACTTTGGTATCAATTAATAGCTAATTGAATGGTAAAAATGTTAATACCGTTATTAGTTGGTGGCACTGGCGAACTGGCCATTGGCCAAACCAATAGTTCAGTTGGACAATGGCCACCGGTTACTATTTAGTACCAAATCTTTTCCATCCTCTTAGGTATTGGTCAACATCAATATCATCTCTTTACAACTTATGGTTTCAGAGCTATGGTTTCTTAAATATCTAGAAATTGGCAATTTTTTACAATATCATGGGAACGGTAAGCCATAGGGAGACGATATTAATGTTAATCAACGCTAACAGAATGTTACATATTTCCGTATCAATATTAATTGATGACCAATATACAACTTGCCGCTGGCCAAACCAGTGATCAGTTGGACAGTGGCTACCGGTTACTGTTTGGTAGCGGAAAGTTCACCATCTTTATACGTACTGATCAACATCAATATCATCTCTTTACATACCGATCCCGAGCTATGGCTTCTTAAATATCTAAAAAATTGGCATTTTTTTAACAATATCACGGGGAACGGTAAGTCATAGAGAGATGATGTTGGTGTTAGCCAATACCTAAGAGCATGGTACACATATTGGTACCGATATTTATTGGTGGCCACTATACAAATGACGATTGGCCAAACCAGTGGCCTTCGGTTAATATTTGCTAGCAGAATGTTCATCATCCTCTTAGGTATTGAAAAACACAAATTTGGGCTCCCTATGACTATGGTTACCGATATATGGCTCCTTAAATCTCTGGAGGTCGCCCATTTTTTAGCCTATATCTCGGGAACTGTAAGAGACACGCGAAAAATTTAATCACTTTCTCTGATAGTTTTTGAAGCTCTATCAAATGCACGGTTTAAAATTAAAGAAATCACAAATAACAGACAGACAGACAAACAGAATGGCAGACACACAGGCGTAGAGAATTCAGTAACGAACATTTTAAGTTCGCTAAAAATGTATACTACATATAGACGAAAACTATTCATACATTTTTCAGGGATTTCCAGAGAAATACAACCCAAGACAAAAGTTAAGAAAATTACAAATAAATAAATAAATAAAATAGAAAAAATTAATAAATGCAAAACCAACTGCAAAGGAACCCAGACGGAACAGCAGATATTGTTAAGCCCATGACTGGAAATCTAAATAATCTATTAATACATTTTGTCAGAAGAAGGCACCTCCACCCCCCATATATATTCTCGGTCTTATTCTCGGGGTGCGATGGATACTGCTAATTTACCTAAAGTTCCACTACAATTAAATCGCAAATACAGGATATAATCGATAAAAATACTTCAATAGTATTTGCCACGACTAATACCTTTTTTTTTCGACATCGGCAATGCTTTTAAATACAATGTAAAGAAACTTACAAGTAGTGGGAATGAAGGAAAAAAAAAAATATGGAATGGACAACATTTCTGGACAAGAGGAAAAAAAATATGGACAACAAAAAGGTAATACTGATAATTGGAAAAGAAAGAATTTTAAAAATTATCTATGTTGGAAAGATCGAATAAAAGTACTGAAATGGAATAAGGAGGTAACAGCGGATTGTGTAACCATTAAACTGTTCGAACAAAAGGCTCTCGTAGATGTTGTATGCAGGCAGGAACACAAAAAAGTTAAGAAACTGTGGGTTACAGAACAGATTTTGTAGAAAACGATGAAAATAAGGCATCCAAAGAGTGTGTTGCAGAAGAAGGCATTAAGGTGTACAAAATCTTAAATAACGACACAGGAAAGGGAAACAAACAGAGCAGAGGGGAAGTTCTTCAAAAGAAAATTTGATGAATTGGAACAATTTGAAAGATATAGGAAATAGTACAAGAAGGTGAAATATATTAAGTAGATAGCATATATATATATATATATATATATATATATATATATATATATATATATATATATATATATATATATATATATATATATATATAAGCTAGATCTATTCGTGTAAGCTATAACGAATTAATACGTTATTTTCAATATAACCTACATTAATATGTAAAATTCGTATTTTCTCCATCATTACCTCTTATACTCACTTCATTCATTTAATTTTCATACACTGTCACATTTCAAAAGTAACCTCTCGCTTTAATTTTTTTGGGGGGTGATAATATCCACTTTTCTTTCTCATAATTTGGATTTTAAATTTACAGTCAATTTTGCGAACGAGGTTATGTGATATGTGAAACTTTATGTAACATGGATGAAGGACTACTTGAGCTTCCCCGGGAATTGAACTCGGTCTGCTGCGCCAAATCTACGTATGCAAACCGCCTAGACAAATGAGGCATATACCGACTTATGCATGACAATACTCCACACGAAAAAAATTATAAGACTTTTCTTAACTTTTTACTCAACGAACTACAACATTGACTTTTCTTCTTAACTAAGGCTTCATTTGACATTTGTACTCACGTTGGCTTTTATTTCAGTTTGACATGTTATGTAATAACTAAACGTAATACCCAGGTATAAGAAAGTAGTCATATTTTATCTCATCTTATGTTTTCAACTCATAACTACTGCTTCGTTCCAACGATCTTTGCTTCTGTCTATGTAACATTTCTTTTATTTCATATTGCTTAAACCCCTTCATCAGGCGTTCTAACATCTTATTTGTTATTTCTCAGATGTAGCAAAATGTTCCATTTCCTCTTCATAGATATATATTGAATCATTCTACCTCGTACCGCAGTTGAGTCTTCAATAAATGTGCCCCTTCTCAGAATCATTTGCATGTCGTTATGTATGACAATTCTCTTCTTCATATATTGTCGTCGGGTTATAATAATAACGTTGTTGAAATACAGAATTCTTGTCGAACTTTACTTCATATTGCACTCTTCTCTCTCATTATCTCCTCTATTCTAGCTCTTCCTTGCTTATGCATATATACATTTTTCATAAGTGTCCACTCTTTCCGTTCCGTCTCAACCTTCCTTAATCTACCAACAATGATTATCAACTCCTGCTGTCAAATGCATTTCTTCACCAATAATGCAGTATATGTCTCTTTCTCTTTTTTTTCTGAAAAAAGTTTTATTATTTCCCCTTAGGTATCCAATTGCATATATTGTGTTTTTACTTATCCTGAACCGGAAATGATATTATTCAACTTTTTCAGTTGTTCTCCTATAACAACAATGTTTGAACATAATGTTTGATACATAACATATGAAACAAATAGTTATATTCTCTTCGCACCTCTTTGAATTCAAGTTGTTAGCTAACGGAGTTTTGATCGACTTCAGGAAATCTTTGCGCTAGTCGTGTGTATCTTTATGTCATTGCAGAGACGGATAATTCTTTCACAATTAGTCTCTCGTATTTCTAATAAAGTATATATATATATATATATATATATATATATATATATATATATATATATATATATATATATATATATATATATCATTATATATCATCATTATATATATATATATATATCATTATCATACATGACTCTAGTGTCGATTCTGTGCAATCGTAACGAAGGGCAAGTTTGTCAAATATGAATCTATTTGGCTGCCGTATAAAGGACTCATTTGAAAGTTACCTGCCGCTTGATCAGAAAGTTAGAGACTAAATTATAGGCAGATTCTTGGGAAGAAAGGAGAAGGAGCGAATTACACTTAAATTTAACATATTGTTCTTGGGAATATTTTACTTGGACAAAATGGCTGATTTACGTATAAGCTAAGCAAGTTGTAGCTTAGGGACCCACTCGCTTGGAGGCCAAACAATTTAAAAGAAAAGTCCGATTGTAATGTAATTTCCAAATATCATAAAACGCACATGCAAAAATTGCTTTTTTATATTCTTATGTAGTAAGTTTTTATGAAGCAAGCAATAGGTATCTTTATTTCTCAGTCCCACTTGTAATGAGGGGCCTGTTTTCCTGCCCCACCCATAATGTATCCCCGTTCCCGACGTTTGCTTGACCTTTTTTCCATTTAGATATCCATCATCTCCAGATTAGCAAAGAGCATATTTTCAAAGCTAAAAAAGGCGAAATATATTTTAATTGAAAAAGAAAGCTTGACGTTTAAAGGGCTCCTAATCCTGAAGTATAAGTGGCTCTTTTCAATAGCTTACGGCCCCATCAAACGTAAATTTGGCGCTGATTGCACCTCATACATAAAAAGCTAAAGAATTTTCTTGTGTAATACTTTGCATCGAAGAATATAATCTTAAACAATCTTTCATTTTCGTTACCAAATAAAGTTCTGTAGTACCAATTCTTACAATTAACCGAAAACAATATTTTTTAAGTTCAAAAACATTGGCAAGAATAGAAATCACACATGTTTTGTGACATTTTCGTATATTATTTTGTTGTTCATTAAACGTACAATGATGCCGACTGTATCTTTAAAAGCATCTTGTCAGTAATGATGTATATTAAGCGTTTTGTTTTTCTGTAACACCATGATTCATACTAAGTGTTTTGTTTTTCTGAATGTTTTATTAATTAAAGACTGAGTACTTCAGCATAGTAAACCAATCTATCTGAGTAACCCACATTTCACAATTAAGTATTCATTCCTATGCGTTGAATACAAAAACACAAAGTATCGCACACTTCTTTGTAAGGTAAGTAATACATATCTGTTGTATAATATTAGCAAACTTCAGAATGTATGGATACGAAGTAATATTAGTACCAGAATTATTTTGTAATAAATGTGTAATAATTTGAACTTACCTTCAATCTATGTTTTAAAATAGTAATATGTGAAGAGAAAAAGCACACAATCGCAAATATTGAGAATTTTATGTTAGCGTAGTATTTATGAAATATAGGGAAATATACAACGATAATGTGTATACAGTATTGATATATCTAACTAATATAATAAGATAAACACAACAAAATTGTGTGAACTTCTTTTTCTGCTTAATAATCAGTATAGACCTGTGCGCAATAATATTATTTGGGCACTCTTTGAGCATTTCTGTTCTTAAGTCGCCCCTCCTCCTTACAAGGGGCATCACCCAAATGTCCGGGTCCCATTTCAATGAAATATTTCTACCTGATAGAGGACATATATGTATTATTTGTGGTGACAGAAATTTTTGCCATGGTGCATGTTTTCTAGTTTTTTTTAAATAATTTTTAAGAGTTGTGATGTGGTTATTAGTGATTACTACAGAAGTTCCTTACTAATCGTTGTGAACGGAGCGTTAATGTAAGGACAACCATGTAGATACATATAAGGCCTAGGGAGAAGTTGTATGATAGGAATGACCATGAGCTGAAAATTAGGAGTGTTGCCAATTTGAAAGATCGAATAATGGACGCTTGATGCACATTAGAAGCAGTCATACATTCATACTGGTTAACTATAGAACAAAAATAAGCATATCATAAGCTTTTTGGGAACATTCGCTATTAAAATGAGGTGTCACATTGTATGGTTTTCATTTTTCAAACTTCTGTTTCATTCAAAATGGCGGATTTCAAGGTGGCTGCCGTCAAGGATACCCTTACCGTCTCACTTCCCTCTAGGCATAGTATGTATTACCGAAGCTTTTATCCAATTGTTATCATTAATACGTGGGTTAGAAGCGGAGTGATGGGAATTTCAAACCTAGTAAGTGAACAATTAAATGCCTGTCACTGTGCAAATGGGTGTATCTCAAAACTAGTTTAACCGTTGTCTTCCTGATTAAATTTTAGCCCAAAATTATGTATCATATTACCCCATTCCCATTTAACCCTTAAACGTCCAACGTGAGTCCAATGGACTCATCGCGTATAATTTTTATCCAGCGACAATTTATTTCTTGCTCAATAGATGTCTCTTTATAGATATGCTATCGGTAGGTAATGTAAAGTGTGAATGCAATTTGGCATTGCAAAAATATATATTAGGATAGGTTTTAAAAAATATATTTCTAATTTCGTAATACAAAAGGCTAACATGAGTGCGATGGACTCATTACTATATTGCTTCATATATTTGGGTTCCCAGTGGTAATATAGTTAACTGTCTTAAAATAATTAATTATATGTTACATTTGAATTAGTTGATTCTTGTTGTGGTGCAGGTTGTGAAACTGTTAGTGTATGTTAGTGCTAATTTAAGTGCAGAAATGACTGCTTCTTCAAATATTGTATAAGTTAATCGCAACTTGTTGGGGACGAAGACGAAGATATTATGAGCAGTGAAATTGAAGATAGCGTAAGTGATTTGGAAAGTGAAGCATTAGAAGTTTCTGATACGATTAGTAATTCTGAGGTGGAAGATGTTGGAAATCGGTGCCAAAGTAATGAAAATATTTTGTAGGCAAAGGACGGAACCGCATGATATTCTGAAACTCCTTGACCCCAGAAAATGAAATCTTAGACCATAGACGACGGAATCTCAGAACATCATCAGGTAGAAATATAGAAGTTTCCTTTTTCCAAATAAAATAATCGAAGATCCCTTAAACGCTTTGTTTTTATTTATTCAAGACGATGTGTGAAGACTATCATTCGGTATACCCATCAAGAAACAACATGCAGAATCAGTGTAATTCGGTCGATGAGAGAGAATAGAAGTATTTACATGGACCTTTGTATACTATTGGTCGATTGAAAGCCAAAGATGCGAACATAGTACTGCTATGGGATAAAAACTATGGACTACCAATATTTCGCGTTGCGATGAGTAAAAAAAGGCTCAAGTATTTGCCCATATTTATCCATTTTGATGACAAAACAAGAAGTGACAGAAGAAATAAGGATAAACTGGCGTCAATACGTGACGTTTGTGAAAGAATGAACAAATGCTTGAAAAGCCACTATGACACTGGAGAAATTTTGAATGTTGACGAACAGCTTGTTCCATTCGCAGGTAGATGTCCATTTACGCAATATATGCTGTTGAAAAAGTGTATTTATGGGCTGAACGTATGATGAATAGCAGATTCCAAAACACACTATCCTTTTATATGGTACACCTTACGTTAGGAAAGAAAATAACAACCAAAAAACTTGGGGCAAAATGTGTCCTTGCATTTGGCGAAGTCTTACCCTGGGAGTAAAAAAATATCACATGTGATAATTATTTCACACATTTTGATCTCGTCAACATCTTGCTTCGCAATGGTCTTACATTAGTGGGAACAGAGAAAAACAAAAGACGTTCTTTCCACTCGAATTCTTACCAATCTGAAGGAAGGGAGAGACCAATTCGCCCATGAATATTCATGGCAAAGAAAGACAAATGTATGACCATTTATTTTTTATGTATATGCTTGATGTATGCACTGTTGCAGCCTATTCGTCGGGAGTACACTACATCCTGATCGGAAAGCTTACAGAAAAGATGTTATTACTGCAATAGCAGAAAGTCTCATGCAGCCACATATTTGCGATAGACGTGCTGTAGGTCTAGACAAATCAATCTAGTCTGTGGCTGGCGAATTCAAAACTAGTGATATAGGCTAATTCATGTTACCAAGATAAGGTTGGAGAAAAAAAGAAGAAAAGATTTTTTACTTGTGGAAAAAGGACAACTGCAAAGGTAATCAGGGAGGATCTGCCAAAAGCGTGTGTCTTCTGAAGATTCAGTTGATCTTAGATACTGCAAAAATGTAAATCAACAAACAACTAAAACGAAGTTCCTTCAGTAGTTCCAGGAAATTACGAGAACATTCCAATCCAACAAATGAAGAGGTCAATTCCAAAAGAGCCCAAGTTAAGAAAGTAAGCTTTTCAGGACACGAAGTTATGTGTGCGTTTCCATCATTCTATTCTCGTGAAAGAAAAGTAATGTACGTAAAAGAAACTTTTAATTATTTACGTTTCGTAAGATAACGGTGAAATTGTCATCTATAGAGAGAGATTTATAAGTGTTTTTAGGCTTGAGCCACAAAAGAATTTGAGGGAATGGTGTTGACTAAGGACATTTTGGACAAAAACTCAGTTTTCTTTTGCTACAACTAATTGGTTTATGTAGTTTTGGCATGAAATCCTGCTCAATATACGAGGATGCTGAAATGGAACTTAATAGAACCAATATCTCAAAATTGACGAAAATTGACTTAGGCTTTTTTTTTGGAATCCACCCCTTCAAGTGCGTTACTTATATTGCTTCTACTAACTTACAGTACTTTGAGAAAAAACGTTTCTTGAATTCTAATAGTTAGCAAAAGTTGTTTCTACTAAAATTTATAATTACACTACCTTTTAAAAACACAATAAAGTATATTTTACATCAGATGGCAACACTGACGAGGTTGTAAACACTATAAGAATACGCGGTTGTTATACTTGCATGTTCCATCGGAAAAAACTTCAAAATATTATACGAAATTACACTTAATAACACAATATAAGATCTGATACAATATCAACAGTGTGAGTCCATCGTACTCACCTTGGCTGTTTATGTTAGGAATATAGGTTGGCCGTTGTCGGGTTAAAAAATACTTGACCTTAATTCAAAATGGCGGATTTCAATTTGGCTGTTGTCAAAGTCATACGTACACTACAACTTCTCCCTAGGCCTTATATGTATCTACATAGTTGTTCTTTTATTAACGCTCCGTTTACAATGGTTAGTAAGGGACTTCTGCAGTAATCTCTAATAACCACATGACAACTTTTAAACATTATGAAAAACTAGAAAACATGCACCATGGCAAAAATTTCTGGCATCACAAATAATGCATATATGTCCTCTATCAGCTCAACAAATTCATTGAAATAGGAGCCGGTCAGTTGGGTGATGTCCCTTGTTAAATATAAATTATGGAACTCACTCACCTACTATGTTTTTGCCTTACTTCGTAAACTACTTAGTAATCGTGCGAAGGTAATTGGAGTCTCTTGAAGGATAGTTTTGTAAGATAAGACGATAAAATGTGTTGTGTTGACTTTGTTCAGAACAATATTTGTTTATGGGTTTATCTGTTACTACTTTGTGTAGGCACGAGGTAGGTACTACTATATGGAAACTAATGTAAACTCTTAAAAAATAATATAAGCAAAGATATTTCACTTTTACTACTCTATGTAGATGCGTATCTGTATTTATTGAGATTTCGCTAATAAAAATGTTTCGAAAAACTATCATTGGAGATCACGTTCTGTTTTAAAATATGCTTAGTAATAAAAGTACACTTTAAAGGTCTTTAGAAAGTTTACCTTGTGTCATGGAAGCTTCTGAGTTGCAGCAAGTGACCTGCCAATAATAGCGGAATGACTGTGATGATGATAGTTATCGTATTTCGCATCGAAACTTAAATTTGCATTGAAATGTTGAATAACACTGATTGTACCGTCTAGATTATTCTATTTGTTAATATTAAATAAATTCATAACATGTGGATATAAAATAATTGTTGTAATACATATTTTGGGATACATAGTGAATAACTTCTGGAGTTTTGAATGTTCTCCGCCTTATGGGTTAGAATAATGAAGCTCAAGAATTAATAATCTACTATATACCAACTACATATGCAATATAGGGGTCCGTACCTTGCCCCCTTTGAGACCAGAAATTAAAAAAAAATAAGGAAGGATGAAACAAAATTAAATGAGAAAACGAAGGATCAGCGTTAAAAATTAAAACTACAGGAAGCTTTTCGTTACTCTTTCTTAAGAGGAGATTCGTATTACTTGCAATACATGGTATCATGAACGTATTTAAATACTATTGATAATTTATACAGTTTACGAAGAAAACTCTGTCACTTTTCAACCACCACCATCAATATGAAACCAAAGACATGCCTGGAAGGTCATAAATAGTCTCCATCAGCATCGACGACTTTCTTGCAACATTCAGGAATGCATGGATTCCGTGATCATGGTGGGCTGTAAAGCGAAGAAGGTATCAACTACACTTTCCAACTCTATTATGGATTTGAAATGTCATTCTTAAACAGGCACGTAGCCAACGGGTGGGTCCGGGGGATCCGTACCTTGCCCCCTTTGAGACCAGAAATTAAAAAAAAAATAAGGAAGGATGAAACAAAAGTAAATGAGAAAACGAAGGATCAGCGTTAAAAATTAAAACTACAGGAAGCTTTTCGTTACTCTTTATTAACCCTTGTCCACATGGTTCAGTAAATATACGCTAATGCATATGCAGGGCCTCCGAGGCCCTGTATGGTATTTAAAGGGTTCTATTTGGAATTTGATGAAAATTATTACTTGCAGCCCTATGATAGCTTAATTTATCACACAATAGACCAACAATGGGCATTTTCATAAGTATACACGTTTTAAAACAACGTTTACAATTATTTTATATTTATTACAATTAGAAGAAAATACAAAAAAAAAAAAACACTGTAACAAAATATTTTCTTCAAATATACTTTTGTCAGTTTACTCATACACTTCATAATTTTCTAGTTTATTTTAAAATTCTAAACACACCTGTGTGAAATGGTACTATAATCGTCAAAAGAGCAATATTTATATAATTTCTGACATTCTTGTATGCAAATGACATCATTGTTTAGCAGTTTTGAGGAAAAATGTATCTACAAAATGCATGAATTGCAAATCATTTTATGTGCTCTTTGCAAATGCTTTTGCCACACTAGCAGCATACCAACGATCTCTTTCTAGGAATACTGTGTGGACAAAATTCATATTATCTTATTTTTTCTCCTGCTTATTCCTTTTCAGTTCCGTATATCTTCAAAACACTAATTGTTGCTAGTGGCAAGTTGGGTATTTGTGATCTTAGAATCACCTGGTTTCTCATTAAACTTTCTGCCAGTTCCTGTAAGAATAATGGACGATTGTCTTTCTTGTTTTCATAGAAATTTGGATTCTGCATCCTGAAAACAATGTGACTATTTATCTGCCACATCCATCATATTTGACCAGAGAGCAAAGGGTTACCTTCTAGCTTGTCTTTTGCATGTATAGTCTCTAACGTCTTAACCCATAACATCATCTCCACATTTAGTCTTGTTGTAATAGTTTATAATCACTGGCTTTCTTTTGGTGCTATTTTCATCAACTGCCTTATCATGATGCATGTTGGTTATCACAATCACTGTCTTCTTTTTCTTTGGCACTTAGCTGACCATAGTGACATTTTGCTTGAATGCAAACATTGATGAACCTACTCCTCAAAGAGACGAGGCTCTCATTTCAACTGGAATGTCGCGTTTGTTTCGCCTTAGTGTTCTCATAACCGTATGTCATTGTTTTAGCATATACTCTGCCAGATCAACACTATCAAATACATTATCCATAGTAATATTTCGTGAAGTTCCAGAAACGGTTTTGCAGAGGTGTTCTATCACATTGTTCCCAGATTTCTCTTCAACTGGTTTCTTTTGGTTTTCTTTCTGTGTATACAAAACCATCAACGGCATATGATGATTGAGCGTTGAAACAGTCAAACGCATCTTTTGGACGTATTCTTTTCACTCCCTTTGAAACACCTGGGAAAAACTTCAGTATATTATGTGCTGGAGTCCGTGATGGAGGTGTTTTCTTTTTCCAAATTGTGTCGTTTGGACTAAAATGTGTATCAGAATCACTAACAGCTTCATTCCCACTGGTGCTTTCAGAGCGTGATGACGTATCGAAATGTTCATCACTTACACTTACACTTACACTTCCTTGATGAACTGTATTATTGGATTCTTCATCCTCAGATTCCTCACTCTTACTGTTCGACAGTACACTATCATCAAGACACTCATTTAGAAAACGGACAAAATCATCCTCACACACTCTCTTCGTAGTTCATCTTCCAATAGCCGTAGATGTCATTTTGCGCTGAAACTAATACAAATTGCACACCAATGTAACTGGGCATTGCAAATTGCACCTAGTCACAATATAAAAGCAACAGTGGAATATATATATATATTAGAACTTTATTGTATCAAGTATGTTGCTGTAATTGTTCGAACAAAGGAAACAAGTTAGCAAAAACCTCTAATAAATGGCTGATAGATTATATAAAAATCTTATATACAAACGATTGATAACAGCTTGCATATGTATTGCAGCGCTATCTACTGGGCATAAAATAAGCAATTATAAATAGAACTAATTGCAAATAACTATAATAATAATAAAAAGAAGTAATAAAAATAAATAACATATTCGTTTAGGACCAATTTTATTTACAAAATTATGTAAAATAATTCGCATACCATTATTATTTCATTAGGGCCTCCCAGGCCCTGCATATGCATTTAAGGGGTTACTAAATTAAATCAATTATTACTGTTTTTCAGATAATGCAAAAATATTTTAAAGCTAGTCATGAATGCATAAAAGAATGTTAAAAGAATACACAATGAGCAAGGTATATTGATTGAATAGATTTGCAATAACTTTGAAAATAAAACCCCACAGGGCCTGAGAGGCCCTGCATATGCATACAAGGGTTAAGAGGACATTCGTATTACTTGCAATACATGGTAGTGGTGAGCGAGATATCCTGAGAGATTCAGAGAATTTGAAAGTTCTAGAAAAGTTACTGAATACTCAGAATTTCTGCTACTAATCAGGGAGAGTTCAAGCTTCCGAAAGCATTGGGCCTTTGTGTAACAGCGTGGACATTTTTCAACATAATTTTTCGTCATCGCATCCTTGCAGTGACAAACATGTTATTTCAGAAAAGATTTTCTGCTACTCATCCTGTCATTTGGCACAGACAAGAGTTGACGAAATAATAAAAACAAAAATTTATGTGGAAAGAAAGTTCTGTTAACATGTGATTCAACAGAGAAAGAAACACAGATATTGTAAAATCATTTACAAGACATTATTGAGTATATACTTTTTATAATAGTGAATATATATTGTTTGTAATAGTTGTCATATTTGTTATATTATAGGAAAATTGTTATATTCGAATGAACTGAGAAATGTTTTAAATATTGTAAATTTTTTTTCAATACATTTTATTTATTTCACTCGAGCTTTCTCTATAGTTTGTTATTAAAATACTTTATATATACATATCCAACCTTACTTTATAAATACAAATACTTTATATATACAAGATACCAACATCTCCTTGTTTTATTTTAATAACAAAAGAATACATGTTGATAGAAAGCTAGTTTAGATTGACCGAGCTCCTGGGCCTTCAGAATTTCATGTCACGCCCCCCGTTACGAAATCCTGGCAAAACGAACTAATATATGTTGCCTGTGAAATAGATTAGAATGATCGAGCCCCTGGTGCGATGACCATAGTATTTCATCTTCCTTAAAGATGATTATTCAAGGAATAGAACAGGTGGTAATGGGCCATGTAAAGTCTGGGGAGTATGCCAGATGCAATAGTATTTCTCATTCAAAGTTTAAATGTTTCTCTTGCAAAATTTAGGACAATATTGTCGATAAGTCACTAAAGAAGGAAACACCACTTACAACTTGGTCCAAATGAAGTTGTTAGACGAAAAGTGTTATTGGCAAAGGTAGCAGTTCATCAGTAGCCACACTGATTTCAAAGGCTTGTGGTGTGGTCGAAAGATATGGAAACCACTGTTCTATTTTGCATTAATTCCTGACAGTTGAAGAAAACGTTCCTTCTAGGTCAAAATAAAATTTCGGAGCTGAAACCTGGGTAAGGTTATTTGCCGAAAGAGTAACAGTCTGATCAATATTAAAAGAAAGAAAAGCAAAAGCGAAATATTTAGGATAAGTACATACGAAGGAAATTTCAGGGACGAATGTGTAAGCATTCGTAAGTTTGGAAGGAAAAGGGCATTTGAGGAACAAATATGTATGTTGTTTTCCTTAGTTAAAGAAAAGAACGATGATAATGATTTGGAAATAATTTGCTATCTACTTAAAAATAGTGAAATGATTAATTATTTTTGACAGAGCTATGATGTTTCTCTCATGTAGAAAGAAGAGTGTAGTATTGATACAGAGATATGCACCAACATCTCATAGAAATAAATAAGGATAAGGAAATTATAGACAGGAATAAAATGAATGCGTATATAATTCTATGGGAAAATGTCAATGTTGTTGTGACAGAAGGATAATAAAATGATTATAGAAGGAATAGAATAGGCGATAATAGGACGGTGTAATATACGGGGAGCATGGCGCTTGCAACAGTGTTTCTCATCCAAGGCATAGAATGGTGTCTCGAATCATCCTAGCAACGTTTGGCTTATCGTTCTCTTTTAACAGTTTTGGTATCCAGAGTCCTTGAACAAAATTTTGATTTTTCTTGAACACGGCTCAACTGCAGACAGTGCACAGTTGCATTGATGTCCTGGCCTGCTGGTAGCAGTTCCCGATGCACAATAACGCTAGCTGTCCACAAAACACACAGGAGGAACTTCTGCTGGTACAGTGCTGGTTTTGGCTTTTTCGGAAACAGTTCATGGCAAGGTAAACTAATTATGACGGCGGCATGGAGCTTCGTACAGAACTCACTTCTCTTCACGTGTCAAAACCCTGTTCACAAATGGCTCCATCCTTAGGCGAGACAGGAAAGAAACACATTTGTCTGCTCGCGTTGACTTTTGGACCCTTGTCAAATCATGTGAGACCTATCGACGAAACTTTTAGTGCTTCAAAAGTTAACGGATGTGGTGCCGATGGCTTTTCCCACTCACACTGAATAGTTGTCCCTTCTCCGGCACGTGGTGTCTCTTCGATTGATTTGTCACTGTCCTTAACCCGGGATCGGTCGGTTGTTAGCAGTGTGCTCAATTTTGTTTTTATATCGTTTCTGCCTGTACGTAAATTTGTTTATTGACCTACGCTGCCACCTAACTGCAGATTGGAGTGTTGTGCGTGGCCAGGAAGCATTTTCATTAATCTGTCACGTGCCCAGTTTGAAGCAGAGTCGGCATAGTGACAGACGTGTTCTGTATGTGAGCGGGCCGCTAAGAATCGACCGATTGCGTTGGTGTTTTTTCTTTCACTTTTTTTTTCATTTTTTAAAATCCTGTTAGTGCGTTGATGTGATTACGAGGTGAAATGGATAACATTTTACAATCTCACAAAAGGAGGAGTAGAAGTTGTAGATCAAATGAAGTCCACCTACAGTGTTGCGTTGTCTGTTGCCGTTGGCCTCTCAGATTTTTTTTCACACTACTGGGCATTGGAGCCATTAATACCCAAATTATACTTTTATGCAACTCCAACCAGAAAATTACGCGCAGAAATTTCCTGAAGAATTTGGCTATGGGTCTAACAAGAAATCACATGATCAGGAGACTTTCCATGTCAGGTGTTCGAAA
The DNA here is from genome assembly GCF_964235325.1 of Thermobia domestica. Classification (NCBI taxonomy): domain Eukaryota; kingdom Metazoa; phylum Arthropoda; class Insecta; order Zygentoma; family Lepismatidae; genus Thermobia; species Thermobia domestica. Next base: position 52,388,212 of record NC_137454.1, on the reverse strand, counting down.
TGATGTGAAGATTCGTATTAGAAAACATCTCCAGCTTCCACCTGAAGAAACTGTCCCCGAACCAACCCAGATAAGGGAACGAGTGAGGCGTGTGTTTTGTCCCAAAAAACCGGTAAACGAAGACAAGATGTGCCAGTTGTCAACTGCCCATCTGTGGAGAGCATGTCATCACAATCTGTCACAAGTGTAGAAGCCAGAAGACCAATGGCGATGATGACACAGATGTAACGTGCCTTAGGTATGGCTCCGTAGTGGGCCACCGGCCGTTAATGACCAGGACAAATATCTATAAATGGGAACTTGCCCTACAATAATAATTGTTAAATGACGGAAATTATGCGAGATCCTCCTCATGCAAATCTTAACTATTTTTTCTATATGAATTCTCATCTATAGGATTTCTACGAGTTTCAGCTTAACAAAAAAAAAAAAAAAAAAAAAAAAAAACATGATATAAATAAACAGAAAGATGCTATTAGGATATTGAAATAAAAGGTTATATATGTTAATTGAAAACTTTATAACAATAATTCAATCAAGCTATATCTACTTTCAATGGATTTGAACATGAATAGTAGTTTCTACATATGTAAATTTATATCTTGATATATATATTTTTATACTAGATAAAACTGTTTTTACTGTAAGTATATTTAAGGAGTTTAATAGAGTAGCAGCATCTACCCTACCACAATTCCATATCATTAATTTTCTTTAAAAAAAAATATATTCAAAATTGTTTTAATAACACACCGTTCTATAATTCAAATAGATATAAAATATATTTAATCATAATTAATGTAATACCTTAAATCAGATAATATTAACAAATTAGTATAACAACTGACCCATTTACAAAAGTGATATCTAATTCCATTCACTCCCGATTTAAGTAAGTTGGTGTCACAGTACAGAACTTTTCATCCGCACAATATCACCAAACCGAAATAACACTATTCAGAAATTAGATACCAATACTTTAGAAAATATCTGAATATAAATTTCTTTTTCGGGAATAAACTATAAAATTCACTAATTCTGAAAACCCGTGATATATATAATAACCTTATACACAGTTGAATATAGCAGAACAGATAGTGCCCACTTGCACAGTATCAATCGAATGGCTAAGCCATCCTCTTCAAGCACCATCGTATGTACGTAATTCACCACTTTCCGCCAGAGGCGCTAAAAAAAATTACATCTTTATTTCGGGTTGCATACTCCACAGGCCATAAACTCCAAGATTTTTTTTTTTAATGTGGATAAAATTTCCGCACGTAACACAGAGGAAGACTAAAAGACTTCTGAGTGAGATGGCAGTGGTACAGCAGTGAATAAGGAGGTTTTTTGGAATAAATCTTATAAATTTTCTTCAAGTCTACTGTTTCAGTGAAAGTTCACAAGATTTTTAATTTTGTTTCAAATATTCAGTGGTTTTAAGTGTCCAAATGTTACTCAGTGGTTTGCTGCAAGCAACTTGTGACTTTCGATTTCAGGTCTCTTTCCTTAGCTTTTATTTACGCATCGAAGTTTTCAAAAATTACACAATGTTGTGTTTTGTATTTACTTTAACTTTTCCCAATAATTTTCACAGATGTTATTCCTGTAAATCTTCTTGTAAAATGTTAAATAGCGAACACAAGTACAAGTTGATGACATGAATATAGATAATTCACTTTTTATATGCTAGCTTAGTTTAGGTTTTGAATTTTTCAATAACATTTAATAATTGAATATTACAACGTAAAAACCTTGCATTGTTTAAACCGTCAACAGAAATTACTATTTTACAATCATAATAATAAAGTCAATGCATATATTGTACCTGTGAGCACGATGCTCACAACCGACCGACCGCGTTACACAATATAACCGACCGGTGCAGGGTTAAAATTTTTAAACTAACACTGCACTCTCCGCGTAGTCACGTTACACTCACCAAAGGCCTTGGATTACTTCCACCTCACTAGAGTTGCTTTTGACACAAGTTTGAACTCGTAAAGTATACGCGCCCTTACGACGCTTTGTGGAGGCCCTATATTTATTTATTTATTTATTTTGCACCTATTACAGGGCATAAACCCCAATTACAATAGGCTTACAAAAAGTAAAATATTCACTCTGCCTTTACGCAAGTTCACGGTGTAAGGGTGTGGCCACAAAAGGGTACTATGTAGGATGTACCCCCACTTAAAACTAGATTCAACCCCTACCTTTCGTCGTATTCCATTCGCATTCTGCTAACGTTGTGAGGACATGTTGAACACAGACCTCTACAAAACTGACTTAACTTTCTTGGTTACCTTTATACGTTGCAATTGGCTTTGATATAAATGTAAATACAGGATTTCCATTGATTTTGAAACGGATAGAACATACAAATCTGATGCAAAATTACAAGTGGGAAAATTATGTTCACCCCTCCAACCATTCGAAAACAGGTATCTAGCGAATGTTTTTGTATGTTATTACTTTGGATTATGCACGTATTGAAAAAATAATCATAGATTAATGTGTTTCACCTCTGCGATAATCAACACGTTTATGAATAAACTTAAGAATGTTGTGGAAAAGATTGCGTGCTACAGCAAAATTAACTACTATGTTGCCCATAAGTCACCAAAGAAGGGAAACCACCTACAAATTGGTTTAAATGGAGTTGTTAGACGAAGAATGTGTGCGCAAAGGTAGCAGTTCACCTGAAGACACAGTGATTTGAACGGCTTCTGGTGTAGTCGGGATACTGAAACTTCCCTTCCATTTCCTATTATTTGCTGACACTTGAAGGAGAACATGCTTTTTTCTGTGTAAAAAAGAGTAAAAGAAAGAAAAGAAAAAGCGAAATATTTATGATAGGTTCTTGGAACATGCGTAGGAAATTTCAGGGAGGAATGTGTAAACATTCGTAATATGGAAAGTAATGGGCAGTTGAGGAGCGAAATATATATGGTGTTTTACCCAGTTAATGAATAGAACGGTCATAATGATTTAGTAATAATTTGGTAACTAATTAAAAATAGTGAAATTAATAATTTCTTTTGATAGAGCTATGATGTTTTCTAATGTAGAAGGAAGAGCCTAGTAGTGAAACACAGAAAACCACCAACATCTTCTCATAGAAATAAATAACGATAAGAAAATTATAATATATTATAAATTATACACAGGTATAAAATAGATGCGTACATAATTCTATCGGAATATTACGACGCTCTCGTATCAGAAGGATAATAAAATATAGTCATGAGGAAATAAAACTTATTCTAAAGAAGTAAAATGTAAGGTAGGGTTAATTTACATAGACATAGCTCAGAAGGAACATCAAACAACTTTCTTTAATCACCAAAAGAGAAGATGTGCATTGAAATAAGGATTGAACATTGTGCTGCCCGAAGAGGATAGTCCTCCGAAAAATACAAGCGGAAAAATATTAGACAACAAAAAGGAGAATACAGATAATTGGAAAAGAAAGAATTTTAAAAAAATCTTTCTGTTGGAAACTTCGAATAAAAGTACTGAAATGGTGAACTGATATAAGGAGGTAACAGTGGATTGTGGAACCATTACACTTTTCGAACACAAGGCTCTCGTAGATGTTGTATGCAGGCAAGAACACAAAAAGTTAACAAACTGTGGGTTACAAGACAGATTTTGTAGAAAAGGAGGAAAGTAAGACATGCAAAGGATGTGTTGCAGAAGAAGGCATTAAGATGTACAAAATCTTAAATAACGACATAGGAAAGGGAAATAAACGGGGCAGAAGAGACGTTCTACATAAGAAAATTTGATGAATTGAAACAATTGAAAGAATTAGGGAAATAGAACAAGAAGGTGAAATATATGAAGTAGATGTCATACATATATACTTTATTAGAAATACGAGAGACTAATTATGAAAGAATTGTTCCGTCTCTGCAATGACATAAAGAAACACAAGACTAGCGCAAAAGTTTCCTGAAGTCGATCAAAATTCCGTTTGCTAACAAATTGAATTCAAAGAGGTGTGAAGAGCATAAAACTATTTCTTTCATATGTTATGTATCAAACATTATGTTCAAACGATATATAGAAGAACAAATGAAAAAGTTGAATAGCAACATTTCCGGTTCAGGAGGAGTAAGCACACAATATATGCAATTGGATTTTTAAGGGGAAATAATGAAACTTTTTTCAGAAGAAAAAGAGAAAGAGACATATACTGCATTATTGGTGAAGAAATGCATTTGACAGCAGGAGTTGATAATCATTGTTAGTAGATGTAAGGAAGGTTGAGACGGAACGGAAAGAGTGAACACTTATGAAAAATGTATATATGCATAAGCAAGGAAGAGCTAGAATAGAGGAGATAATGAGAGAGAAGAGTGCAATATGAAGTAAAGTTCGACAAGAATGCTGTAATTCGACAACGTTATTGTTATATCTCGACGACAATAATTGAAGAAGAGAATTGTCATACATAACGACATGCAATTGATACTGAGAAGGGGCACATTTATTGAAGACTCAACTGCGGTACGAGGTAGAGAGATTGGATTTATACGTATGAAGAGGAAATGGAACATTATGCAACATCTGAGAAATAACAAATAAGATGTTAGAACGCCTGACGAAGGTTTGTAAGGAATATGAAATAAAATAAATGTTAGATAGACAGAAGCAATGATCGCTGGAACGAAGCAGTAGTTATGAGTTGAAAAAATAAGATGAGATAAAATATGACTACTTTCTTATACCTCGGTATTACGTTTAATTAATATGACATGTCAAACTGAAATAAAAGCCAACGTGAATACAAATGTCAAATGAGGCTTAGTTAAGAGGAAAAATCAAATTTATAGTTCGTTGACCAAAAAGTTAAGAAAAGTCTTATAAAGTTTCTCGTGTGGAGTATTGTCATGTATAAGTCGGTATATGCCCCACTTGTCTAGGCGGTTAGCATACGTGGATTTGGCGTGGCAGACCGAGTTCAATTCCCGAGGAAGCTCAACGAATGAATGAAATGAGTATAAGAAGAAATGCTGGAGAAAATACGAATTTTAGATATTATTAAAGGATATATTGAAAATAACGTATTAATTCGTTTTAGCTGACACGAATAGATCTAGCTTTTATATATATGACTCTAATGTCTATTCTGTGCAATAGTTCGTGTAATTAGGATCGAAGTTTAGATGAAAGTTCCTCACAAATGTTGATCTCTTACTGGGAAAAATATTACTACTTGTATATGTTTTATGGCCACTATTATCACAAATTCTAAACGAAGGACAAGTTTGTCAAATATGAATCTATTTGTCTGCCATATAAAGAATTCATTTCAAATTTACCTGTCAGAAAGTTAGAGACTAAAATGAAAGCAGATTCTTGGGACTAAAGCAGAAGGAGCGAATTACACTTAAATTTAACATTTTGTTCTTGGGAATATTTTACTTGGACCTAATGGCTGATTTACATATAAGCTAAGCAAGTTGTAGCTTATGGACCCACTCGCTTGAAGGCCAAGCAATTTAAAAGAAAAGTCTGATTGTAATGTAATTTTCAAATAACATAAAACGCACATAGAACAATTGCTTTTTTATATTCTTATCTAGTAAGTTTTTATGAAGCAAGCAATAAGACTTTTAACTTCTCAGTCCCACTTGTAATGAGGGTCCTGTTTTCCTGCCCCGCTCATTATGTATCCCCGTTCCCGAGCTTTGCTTGACCTTTTTTCCGTTTAGATATCCATCATCTCCAGAAGTTAGCAAAGGGCATATTTTCAAAGCTAAAAAAGGCGATATTTTTAATTGAAAAAGAAAGCTTGACGTTTAAAGGGCTCCTAAAACCTGAAGTATAAGTGGTTCTTTTCAACAGCTTACGTCCCCATCAAACGTAAATATGGCGCTGATTGCACCTCATACATGAAAAGTTAAAGAATTTTCTTTTGTAATACTTTATATCGAAAAATATAATCTTAAACAATCTTTCATTTTCGTTACCAAATAAAGTTCTGTAGTACCAATTCTTACAATTAACCGAAAACAATAATTTTTAATTTCGGGAACATTGGCAAAAACAGAGATCACAAACGTTTTGTGACAATTTTCGTTTAATTATTTTCTTGTTCGTTAAACGTCCGATGTATACTGTATTTTTAAAAGCATCTTGTCAGTAATGATGTATATGAAGTGTTTTGTTTTCCTGTAACACCATGATTCATATTAAGTGTTTTGTTTTCCTCAATGTTTATTAATTAAAGACTGAGCACTTCAGCATAGTAAACAAATCTATCTGAGTAACCTACATTTCGCAATTAAGTATTCATTCCTAAGCGTTGAATACAAAAACACAAAGTATCGTACACTTCTCTATAAGGTAAGTAATACATAACTGTTGTATAATATTAGCGAACTTCAGAATGTATGTATGTTTCTGTTTAATTATCAATACTTATAGACCTGTTCGCAATACTATCACTTGGACACTCTTTGAGCATTTCTGTTTTTAAGTCGCCCCTCCTCCTTACAAGGGGCATCACCCAATTGTCCTGGTCCGATTTCAATGAAATTTTTCTACCTGATAAAGGACATATATGTATTATTTGTGATGACAAAAATTTTAGTCATGGTGCATGTTTTCTAGTTCTCTTATACTTTTTAAGAGTTGTGATGTGGTTATTAGTGATTACTACAGAAGTCCCTTACTAATCTTTTTAAACGGAGCCTTAATGAAAGAACAACCATGTAGATACATATAAGGCCTAGGGTGAAGTTGTATGATAGGTATGACCATGAGCTGAAAATTAGGAGTGTTGCCAATTTGAAATATCGAATAATGGACGCTTGGTGCACATTAGAAGCAGTCATAAATTCATACTGGTTAACTATAGAACAAAAATAAGCATACCATTCGCTTTTTGGGAACATTTGCTATTAAAATGAGGTGTCACAATGTATTGTGAAGTATATGTCTATTGGAAATGAAGTGACTGTGTATTTGATATAAAGAAGCATGAACTTTTGAAAACTTATAAAAGAAAACTTTGACTACAACTGTACTTTCTCAGACACATGTTGTAAATGCACATTTGTTAAATAAACTTCGACTAGCTTCCTTCTTTCCCTTCCGCATACCTTTGAGCACAGCCTGATACTTCCCGATTAGGTCATCATTCTTGAATTGATCAAAACCACGAAGAACAGAACAACAGGGGGTATTCAATACACGATTGGGACAGGTGTAGGATCATCGGAGAGAAGCGGATCCCACCATTGGAGGACCACCGACTCCACAAGACAAAGAGTACCATTCTGACGGTTCATCGCCGCAGACACCTTTAAGTTTGTCACCAGAGTAGTAGAATGAAGATGTAGAAGGACATTATCGTAAAGAAGCATTATCGACGCCCCTTGCAGTTCAACAGGATTAAGATCCAGATGTTGACTGTCTCCGGCTAATCCACACTTCTCCAGAGAAAGATATTCATCATTCCAGATGACCAGGACGACGCCAGCCCTGTTGGATTTCTCAGGCTAGTGCTCATTCCTATTCTTTAATTACAACCTTTTCTCTTTCTCTCACCCTTTTCCCCTTACTAGTCATTTTTTTAAAATTAAAAACTTTTGAATTTTATTTAAATTCAACCACAATTTTACAGTTAAGTAACGTGTTGTGCATCAGTTCCATCCCCATTTGGTTGCATTTATTTATTGCATATTCTGAGCTATAACTGATGACACAGCACCGGCACATGGTGGAGATGTTGTGAGGCTTACGCCTTTGTTACGATCCTAAAATTTCGATAAATTACGATTCTAAATATTCGGTAGATGCTTTAAGATCCCAAAATTTGAGTAATTTGTACTGTGTAATTTATAGTTTGTTGAGAGAAATTAAGTAGAGTTATTTTTTACCCACCCGCCCACCCTCGCTACTTTATTCATTTGATCTGTTAGAGTAATTTTTTGTTTTGTTGTATTTTAATCGAATGATAAGTGGGTGAGAAGAGAAAATTTTACTAAGTTATTATATTTTTTTTCTTTGTGTTAATTACATTTTGGTGTTGGATATATATACATAGTAGTGTAAGTTATTTATTATAAGTGTGATTTGAAAATAGATATAATGGAGAATACTAGTGTTATATCTTCTGCTATAGATCGTTTAGTAGAACCCCCCAAATTTTCCGGCAAATTGAACGAGTCAGTTCAATCATTTTTTAGTCATTTTGAGGATTTTTCTGTCCTTCATAACCTACGTGATGTACAGAAACGTCATTTGTTGCCGTATTGTTTAGAAAATGGGGCTCGTGCTTATCTGGTAGCTTTACAATCAACCGCAGAATATGATAATCTCATGTATGTACAGATTAAGAAGAAATTAATAGAGGCTTATGAAGATAATATAGTTTCGGAAGTTTTAGAGCAAGAAATGAGAAATAGAGAACAGTTAGATTCTGAATCTGTCTTAGATTACATTTTTCATAAATGGAAATTAATACTTGAGTACGATCCGAAGATGCCAGTGACCGAACAAATTAACTTGATAATCAATGGGTTATTGCCTTCATTTTATTCTGTAGTTGTAAGAAAATCGTATAAGACTGTTATTGAGTTAGCAAAGTCCTTAGGTTTAGAGGAAAGAGTTAATTTTCTTGTCAGCATGCGTAGTCAGCAATTGAAGTCCTTGGCAATAACAAACGAATACAATATACATCCTGTTAGTAAGAATGCTATACAGCAAAAAGAAAATACTTTAGATGTTAATATTCAGAACGAAAATGAAATTGTAAGTCAGCCTGAAGAAAAAAATACATTGATAGCTCAGTTGGACGGTATCAAAGTCCAGTTACAAGATCTTGTGCAAAGAACAGCGCTCGCAAAAGTTTCTCACGCACACAAAGGAAAATCTGTGTGTATACAATCTTATGAGCATTCGCGTTTCGAGCGAAGAAATCCATCCATTGCATCCTTCGCTTCCTCTCATTCGCAGCGTCTTGCTTCTTTTGTCAATGCAGTCAATGTAAATGAGAATGTTAAATCGAATAATAAGAATAAACTAGACAATAATATGTGTAATAATGTTAGAAATAGTAAGCGATATTATGTGCCTATTCAATATGAAGCTGATTTGCCTCATGTTAAAGCATATATTGATAATAAGCCGCATTTATTTCTATTGGATTCAGGCAGCACTGTTAGCATAATTTCTGGTAATAGTTTAAGCAATAAGCATAAAATACTCAAAGGAACGACTTTTATTCGTGGTATCACTGGAAATTCTCAAGGAAGTGATCAAATCGCTTTAGTAAAATTTAAATTAGGAGGACAGTATTTTACGCATCCTTTTCGAGTGTATAATAATTTTCCGTATAATAGCACAATTGGCCAAGATTTTTTGAAAAGTCATCTTGCAATGGTTGATCACAATAAGAATTCTTTTAGTTTTGTTAAATTTGGTATTCCTCCAAGAATTGAATTGCCGCCATACGTATCTTTTGAAGAAATTTCTAACCATATAGCAAAATTATATAAACCTCAATTTTTAGTGGCTCGCTCTGTTGTTTTGCCTCCAAATTCAAGTGTTCAAGTTACATTGAAAAAAGTAAATGATCTTGCAGAAACTCGCAATTTATTAGTTCCTAATGAGTTAATAGATACGCAGGCAGAAATTTTTGTGCGTAAATCAGTTGTAGACGAAATTCATCCAGTAATATCTGTGATTAATCCTACCAATAGTAAACTTTACTTGAAAAAAGATGTTGTTTTGGGTTCTGCCGAAAATGTAATCAGTGATACCAACTTCAAGAAACAAAATAGCACTAACAATAAGGTTCATCAGGTTAATGCAGTAGATACGAAATCTTTTCCTGAAGGTTGTGATAAATATAGAGTAAATGTTAACCCTGAATTGTTGCCACATCAACAACAGCAATTATATGATTTAGTAGAGGAATTTTATTCTAGTTTTTCTTGGAATGAATTTGATTATGGTTGTGCTAAGGGATATAAGCATAAAATTGAATTAGTAGACAATATTCCAGTAAATCGACCCCAATTTTCGATACCATTTCATCTACGGGATGAGATCAAAAAACAAGTAGATATTTTATTGAAAAGTAAGATCATTGAGCCTAGTATTAGTCCGTATAATTCTCCAGTAATGCTTGTTAAAAAGAAGAATGGACAGTATAGATTTGTACAAGACGGGAGATTTTTGAACAAAAAAATAGTTCCTGACAGTTTTCCGGTTCCTCCTATCCAGGATATTTTGACCAATTTGGCAGGACGCAAATATCTATGTTCTAGCGACGTTTTTGGAGCATTCTTTAATATTCCCCTCACTGAAGAATCTAAACCTATTACAGCTTTTTCGATTCCAGGCGTGGGATCGTACCATTTTAATTTTTTGCCTCAGGGTGTCAAGACATCTACTAGCGGTATGAACAGATTAGTGAAACTCACCTTAGAAGGTCTTCCACAAGATAAAATATTTGCCTATGTTGACGATTATTTTTGGCCCAGTGATAGTTTTGATGAAATATTGCAGTTAACTCGTATGTTGCTTCAAAGAATAAAAGAAATTGGTTTAAAGCTTTCACCAGAAAAAACTAAATTGGGATATTTTTCATTAGATGTTTTAGGTCACACTGTTAGTAAAGATGGTTTGTCTATTTCGAAACGAATAATTAACTCAATTTCCAACTATCAACGTCCCAAAACAAAGAAACAGGTCAAAAGTTTTTTAGGATTGGCTTCTTTTGTTCGTTCGTATTTACCTAATTTTAGTCAATTAGCAGAAGCGTTACTTTCCTTGTTGAAAAAAGACGCTCCTTTTCGTTGGAAGGACGCACAGGAGACAGCATTCAATAATATCAAACAAGCCATCATTTCAGCACCTTGTCTCATGAGATACAAGCCTGATTATCCTCTGTATCTCTATTTTGATGCCAGCAAACTCGCTTTTTGTGGACTAATCAAACAACCTCAAAATTCACCTGACGATACAAATCTAGTTCCCATTAGTTATTGTAGTCGTGCAACGTCTCCTAGCGAGAAAAAACTACACCCTTATCAGCTTGAATTACTAGCATTATTGTACTCATTACCTTCATTTAGGTATTTTCTTTTGGGACGTCATTTTTATTTGAAGACAGATTGTCATAGTTTAATTTATTTGAAGCAAACAAAGAATGTAAGTAAAATTTCTAGATGGTTGAGTGAAATCGAATCGTATAATTTCACTATTTCACATATCAGTGGCTCCAGTAACGTAGAGGCAGACGCCATTTCACGTTTTTTCTAACCCCCCTAGAGATTTGGAAGACGAGAAAAAGAATCAAGAAGATCCGAAAATTTTGTTTACTCAGACCACAAATTCATTTTCAATTTTAAATGAGTCAAATCTGGCAACAGAACAGCGTAAAGATCCGTTTTTTAAAGATATTTTTTCTTGGTTGGAACAGAAAGAAAATAGAAATCCTAAAATAGAACGCCAAGCATTATATTTTACTATTAAAGATGGAATTTTGTATAGAAAACAAAAAACTTCTCAAGGTATAAAATTTTTAGTTGCAGTTCCTACTTCTTTGCGTTATAAAGTTTTTAATGCTTGTCATACGTCTGCATTGGGATCATCTCATTCTGGCTATTCTAAAACCTATGATATGTTAGTAAAAACAGTGTATTTTCCCAATATGAAGAAATATATATATCAGAAGTGTAAAGAATGTACGATTTGTCAAGTATCGAAATCGAAAATTGGTTCTCCGTATGGTACATTGCTTACTTATCCCTCCGTTCCCCCCTTCTATCGCATCCACATAGATGTAGCTGGGAATTATTCCCCCAATAATATGTTAAATCACAAATATATGATAGTTGTAGTAGACAGTTGTACTAGATACATAATTGCAGATTCCCTTCCTGATGTTACAGCAAGTACTTTGGCTTCATTTCTTTATCACAAAGTAATTTTAAAGTTTGGAATTTTCTATGAAATTGTCTTAGACAAAGGCAGTGCATTCACTAGTGGACTATTTAAAGAATTATGTGCTATGATTGGTGCTAACATGCGTTTTGTAAATGTACATGGGCATTATAGTAATGGTGTTTGTGAAATTAGTATTAGGAACATAGAACAACGATTGAAATCAGGTTTATGTGACAAAGATTTAGGAGAATGGATTGACTTATTACAACCCATAGTTTTTTCGCTTAACGTCACCAAGAATTTATCGTCTCAAATTTCACCATTTGAATGTCTTTTTGGCTTCAAACCTAGGTTACTTCATCAGGCAATTTTAAATACCCCGTGTCAATATGAAGAAAATGCCGTTCGTTTACAGCAACTACAAAAGATTAGAGATAAAGCGCAAGAAAATCTTTACAAACGTCATAAAACAGCGACAAAATTTTTTGACAAGAGACATACGAAACCTACTTTTAAAGAAGGAGAAAAAGTTTGGATTTTAGACACCACAAGAAAAAAAGGTCACGCCAAAGCATTTAGTGGAAAGTTTATTGGTCCAGGCATAATAGAACGTGTGGAAAATCCAAATTCATATTTTGTTAAGTATAAGACCGCCTGAGGATCTTACAAGATAGACCGCATAGCAGTCCAGAGATTGAAGAAGTTTTATGAGAAGGAAAACCCGGAAGAGGAAGACCACCTTGAAGACTCTGACGAAGAGATGCCTATCAACGTCTGCACGGAAGACCATACGATGAAAAAGAAGAAGACGAGACGCGAAGACCATCAAGAACTACCAACTGAAGAGATCTTCAACCCCAGGAAACAATGTTTGGAAGAAGAAATTTTCATCCCTTCTCTTCATACTAAGGATATTGTGATTGCCGAAAATCTACCAACTTGGGCAACTATAGGGAAGAATTCTATAGAAGAAAAACCAAAATTTGCTTGTAATACTGCCATCAATCAGAAGATTAGCATTTATAAAGGTAACATAGTGGACATAAAAGCAGATGCCTTAGTAAATCCAACGAATGAAACCTTAACTCCTTTAGGTGGTGTAGATAAAGCCATTCAAGACGCAGCTGGATCTGAATTTTTAGAAGAATGTTTGACCATATCATCATTGAAGCCAGGAGAAGCGAAGATTGCCAATGGTTATCGTTTACCAGCTAATTATGTGATTATGACATGTGGACCACGGAATTCAGACAAGAAGATTTTACGAGAGACGTACAAAAATTATTTTAAAGTAATGTTGGAGAATGACCTATCTACAATTGTATTACCTAACATTTCAACTGGAGCATTTAAATTTCCGAAGTTAGACGCTGCCAAAATTGCCTTGGCTACAACAGGAATATTTTTAGAAAAACATCTTGATGACGTAAACCGTGTCGTATTTTGTGTTTATGATAGAGAAAATTGGGACATTTATCAGCGATTACTCCCCATATATTTTCCCATTGATGAAGAATCTGTTAGTCCGTCTGTCCGCACGTAACTTGTATGTGGACCACTTTTCTTGAAGATTAGATTGAGCATAAGAACACCTTGCAGATGGTCGATGAACTTTCTTTTAGCACTGGCCACGCTTAGAAGTTAGTTTATCTTGGTTTTGAATTGTGCATCCAAATCCACCGGTGGAACACTTCGAAAATTTGGAAAACTTCGAAAACTTAGAACACTTTGAAACTTGAAGTACTTCAAACAGTTAAACAAGAAATTTTCGAATTACCAGGTTATTTACGATCAGCTAACCTTATTAACAAATTTGGAACACGTTGGTATCTTCAAGAATTGTACCACTTCATTTGATTTGACAGCGTATCACTACAGAACTTTCTTTTATTTATTTTCTTTTTGAAATGTGAGTATGTGAAGAATGAAGAAAATCTACGACACGCGTATGGATAGTTACTTCGATGGATATATTAAGAAGATGTAAGAAGATTAAAGTCAAGATTGCAAGAACCATGCTCCATCCTTTAGATGTCTAGGATTCGATGCCATGATTGATGTCCAGCATTCGATGCCCGAAGAGGACAAGATTTGAGAAGAAAGAAGATGAAGATAAAAAGAATTTATATGTTAGTTAGGGTTGTAGGTTATATGTGGTGAATAGTTCTGTCGTGCTGATTTCATATATTTTGATTACATATAACCATATGGGGCTATAACCATATCTTGGAATTCTTTTCCAGTCTACAGACGCTTTAAGCCTAAATAACTTAAAGCTCATTTTTCTCAAACTGAAATCAGTACCCTTCTTGTGCAGTCTAACTTTACTATCTTTGGTTAGCTAGATAGTATTACACCTTTTTTTTTCTCTTCGCGTATTAGTCACGTGTGATATTGGTGTTATTTTCTGCATTAGAGGAACATACATATATACAGGTCTACATTGGATTATGAAATATTTATTTATTTGATTATGATTTTATTTTATTATACGTATCTAAGTTTTGATAATCTGTGTTAGTGATAATTAAAATTAGTATTATTCCTACCTTTCACTTCCCTTCCCTGAGCACTAACGGAACTCCTACTTAACGTTTTACAACACATGTCACTCACAATGATATTATGCAAGCACTAATGTTTATTTTTCTTTTTCTTATTTTCCATCTTCCCAGAGATGCTGTCGCCATATCTTCAGGTCACCTAGTAAGCTATATGAACTGTCTCAGGAACGCACACTCAGCATTTTGCAGTTTGTGGTCAAGGATTAATTCAAAACAAACATTATGTTACACAAAGAACTCTCTTACCTTTAACGAACATTTTTTTGGACTTTTTTCGATATTTTTTTCTTTCTTTTTCTACTACGGAAAATTAAAATTTTCGTGTATTTTAATTACGAGGAGGGGGTGTGAAGTATATGTCTATTGGAAATGAAGTGACTGTGTATTTGATATAAAGAAGCATGAACTTTTGAAAACTTATAAAAGAAAACTTTGACTACAACTGTACTTTCTCAGACACATGTTGTAAATGCACATTTGTTAAATAAACTTCGACTAGCTTCCTTCTTTCCCTTCCGCATACCTTCGAGCACAGCCTGATACTTCCCGATTAGGTCATCATTCTTGAATTGATCAAAACCACGAAGAACAGAACAACAGGGGGTATTCAATACACGATTGGGACAGGTGTAGGATCATCGGAGAGAAGCGGATCCCACCATTGGAGGACCACCGACTCCACAAGACAAAGAGTACCATTCTGACGGTTCATCGCCGCAGACACCTTTAAGTTTGTCACCAGAGTAGTAGAATGAAGATGTAGAAGGACATTATCGTAAAGAAGCATTATCGACGCCCCTTGCAGTTCAACAGGATTAAGATCCAGATGTTGACTGTCTCCGGCTAATCCAGACTTCTCCAGAGAAAGATATTCATCATTCCAGATGACCAGGACGACGCCAGCCCTGTTGGATTTCTCAGGCTAGTGCTCATTCCTATTTTTTAATTACAACCTTTTCTCTTTCTCTCACCCTTTTCCCCTTACTAGTCATTTTTTTAAAATTAAAAACATTTGAATTTTATTTAAATTCAACCACAATTTTACAGTTAAGTACCGTGTTGTGCATCAGTTCCATCCCCATTTGGTTGCATTTATTTATTGCATATTCTGAGCTATAACTGATGACACAGCACCGGCACAGTATTGTTTTTCATTTTTCAAACTTCTGTTTCATTCAAAATGGCGGATTTCAAGGTGGCTGCCGTCAAGGATACCATTACCGTATCACTTCCCTCTAGGCATAATATGTATTACCGAAGCTTTTATCTACTTATTATCATTAATACGCGGGTTAGAAGCGGAGAAATGGGGATTTCACACGTAGTAAGTGAACAATTAAATGCCTGTCACTGTGCAAATGAGTGTATCTCAAAACTACTTTAACCGTTGTCTTCCTGATTAAATTTTAGCCCGAAATTATGTATCATATTACCCAATTCCCTTTAAAAAAAACTTCAGCTTAATTCAAAATGGCAAATTTCAAGATAAGACGATAAAATGTGTTGTGTTGACTTTGTGCATAGCAATATGTGTTTATACATTTATATATTTCTACTGTGTGTAGGCACGTGGTAGCTATTATTATATGGAAACTAATGTAAACCCTTAAAAAAGAATTAACCAAAGATATTTCACTTTTACTGCTCTTTGCAGATACGTATCTATATTTATTGTGATTTCGCTAATAAAAGTATTTCGAAAAACTATTATTGGATATCACGTTCTGTTTTGAAATATATTTAGTAGGCAAGTACACTTTAAAGGTTTTCGTCTTTAGAAAGTTTACCTTGTGTCATGGAAGCTTCTGAGTTGCAGCAAGTGACCTGCCAATAATAGCGGAATGACTGTGATGATGATAGTTATCGTATTTCGCATCGAAACTTAAATTTACATTGACATGTTTAATAACGCTGATTGTAACGGCTAGATTCGGTACACTTATCTGCATATAATGTAACCGCTTTTACGAATAGACTTCCCGTTTGGATTTGTAACTCTCATACATGACTATAGGGTTAATTTTCCGTAGGAGTTCATGTAATTAGGAGCCAAGGTGATGCCTGATGTTGGTTTCATACTAATAAAAATAGTACATTCAAATAAAATATATATTTATGGGTCTAAAAAGAATAATTGTATTATTTGGTTTAGTACGTGAATACTAACTTACTTTTAACGTTTAGATTCATCAATGCTAAAAATATCGTTTAACAATAGATAGAATATGCTTACTAGTGGTTCATACGAGGAGCTGCTAGAAGGTTCGTAGCCTTTTCCAGGATAAGTGCAGTTAGAGGGATGAAATTTTACTATTTATAGTTGTATGCAAAAGCAGGTATGTTTACTTTCAGATTTTTTTTCCGTAGCTGCCTATTTCTTGCTCTAACGTCACGATTACCACTGTGTGTAGATACCTCCTTTCACAATATTACACTGAATATAATCAGCGGATAAACATGATTCTTGCACGTAGTATAGAGTTATTTTTGTATCACTGGAACATGTGATAATCTCAAAGCCACTAAAAAATGATACTACCTGGCTCTCATCCAACCCTTCATTTATCTTATTTACTGTCACTGACACACTTCTCGCACGGTGCTCCAATTTTTCTATGAACAATCTGGAGACTATTCCTCTTGCTACTTCTCTGTAGAGCTCTCATCCACTTATGAGATAAAAATGGCATAATTGTAAGTGTCGTTCGAGTTTGGATAATACATAATTGTATGCGTAGCTTGACTTGCTCAAAAATTTAGGTCATCTAGAAATGGAAACCATAGATCATACCATGTCAGTTTGTTTGCAGTCTTGGCACTACTGCGTGCAAAATAATTGATGTGATGTCAGTATTTCAAATTCTACGGTTCATCCCAAAATCGTGGAGACGGTTAGAACTATTACTATTTGAAACATCTATCTTACCTTACATCTGAAAAGGTGTAAAACAATTTGACTTTGGAGCAGATGAATATAAAGAAACATTAATAAAGAAACTGGGAGCAATCTTGAAGTCTAAACGCCACTAAAGTGTATGGAACAATATGTATAAGAGTTCCAGGTGGTAATCAGATAACACCAACAACCCAATTAAACTTGATGCGCCTCTTAAGCAATGGACAAAATGAAATGGGCCTTATTTCTACTCCTTTCTCAAGATAGGAAAACAACTAGATATCAATCACAAATACGAGAAAAGTAACTATATGTTACAGATGGAGAAAATTCATGCTATTTACTGACATGTATGTTGCCCTGGTTCCCGGTCCACTGTGCTATCAAGAGGAAGCTGATACTCGTCTAATTTATTCACACAGACCATGCCTTAAGTAACGGATGTTAAATTGTTGTAGTATGCTCTCCAGAAACTGATGCTGAGCTACTATTGCTTTCATTTTCACCAACGTTTGATGAAAAAGTATATTTGAGTTCAGTTGATTTTGAATTTAATGTCCCTTTCAGGACCAAGGCTATGTGAGACGGGACGTATTGATTAGCGTGGAATTGCTCTCGAAAAGTATAATTAAAAAGATAATGTAAGAACTGGCCACTATTCATTGATAGCCATCATCTTCACGAAACAATTAATTCAAACATATTTAATGCTCTTCTGGAATATAACGCTTTTAAACTTAGCGATTCACTAAAGGCATTTGTCAGAAAATGAAAGATAAAACATTTGTTTTTAATGTAGAAATACGAACAATATCCTTATCTTTTTTCAGAGGAACGGAAAATCTCTGGAGCTGAAAGCATTACAGAAACTAATTTATTATCTCATGAAGCATACCAATACAATGTATGGTATAACTAATAGTAACGGCATAGGTAAAAGATACAGTATCATTTCAATGAGTCAACTTGTCCCGCAATTGCTGAAAGCAACAAATGATCAACTATGGCAGCAACTGATGCGACCAAACTAGCAAGTATGCAAGTATTTCCTGACACACCCATAAAAATCATCCGCGTCCAGAGGGACACGACATGAATAGAAGGTATGACGATCTTTTCGTAAAATCGACAACTGAGAGTATCACTCCAGAGGAAATATTGGAAATGGTTAGTTGCTCCTGCAGAAAGACAAAAACCTGTAGAAGGACTACCAATGTGTGTGTGCCATACAAGGACTTTGGGGTGCTGATTTATGTACTTGCGTGTCATGTGAAAACCAAGAACGTTCTCTACATCCAGAACCAGAGTGACACTGATTCATCCAATGGGTGAACCGTTTGTATTACATATTTGTAAATAGCTTATACAGATCTTAAATGCTATTCTATACCTTTTAATAGCTACTCATAATGTATTAGCTGCCATCTTCTTTTATCAAGATTGCTCTGAAACACAAATTTTCGAAGCATGATAACATAAGAACTTTACGTTCGGTATCATTATCATTATAATCATGAAAGATAACGTGCTTTTTAAGAAATACAAAGTATATTTCTTCAAAGTGTCACGAAGTTCAACACTTTGTTCTGCATAAAATGAGGCACATCACTTAATTTCAAAGGCAGGGGGAGTGTATTATTATAGTTACAAAGGTGACATTACGTTTACCTCTAGGCGATTTTCCATATATCTTGTAGTTTCAACTCATCTGCCATTAAAAAGCATAAATAAACGAATGAACCCAAATTCATTAGATAGATATTTAAAGATGTCGGCAGTATATAAGAGTTATACTAACCGATATAAATTTGTAGATTCATTATGTTTAATTTGACACCATAATGATTATTTTGTCTTAATTCTGTGCTGAGATATAAGCAGGTAAGCATAAGAGGGTGTGTTCGCATGACCACCATATTTGTGATGTCATTTTAGTGAGAATGAATATTTTAACAGGATGGTAACATGCTAATTCTATTTCACCGTATTTTTCACTATAAGAGTCAGTCATAGAACGCAATTGACAACGAAGAGCAATTGAAGCCCCAACTAGCCGTCAGTCTAATGGTGAATATTTTTTAAAAAAAATATTGTAACTTATATTGAAGTTAATTACTTGTTGTATATAGATCAAAGTGTTTGCCCCCAAATGTGGCAGTTTGTTCATCGTTGTTGAATGCTTGAAGAGAACAAGATTCTGCTCTTAACACATTAACACTGCACAAAAAATAAGATTTACTCTATGCATAGAGACATTTACTCTCACAATTTTCAATTTAGAATTTTATTTTATAAATTTAATTTCGTTTACTGTAGTACGTTTTCGAGTTCTGGACATTCTATCTCCGGAATTCCATACTGAATTTTACCTGTTGACATATTGATTTTCTCTAGGCTTAATATATTTTCTTTTTACAGTATTTTGGTTTTCTTTTACTCTTAAATTTTAAATTATAGTATTATAGAATACCCTACAATTATGTTTTTATTTATACGAGCAGGAGATATGATAGAAATAACTAACATTAATCAGAGCACATTTTGTACATTGTTTATATGTAAACGGAACAACTCAGTTGTCGTATAGTTAATGGGTTCAAATTTACTTTCTTTTTATTGAATACAATATATAAAGGTGATTAAAATAGTTATCATAATGATGTAATGATAAATGACGGTATTAGGACTTCAGAAAATAGTTTCTTCTTCATTGAATTAAGCAATGATTTAATTTGATTGAAGCATTGTGAGACTAACGTAGGAATGTGTATTTTGAAACGAGTATGTTTCGATAAAATAGCATTTCTTTTGAGACTGCAAAGTGCGTTGGTCCTATTGGAAAGTTTCATGTCACCTTTACGATTTATTAATGTTTTACATTTATCACTGTACACACACACACACACACACACACACACACACATACTTACACATACACACACATTCATTAAAACATACAGTATTTGATAATTTACTATATGTTAGATCGTGAATATTTGTTGGTTTTCGTAGTGTCAAAATGGCAGGTTAATGAAGATAGTTTATTAGTTAAAAACCATTAGCACTGAACTTTGAAGAGGAAAATTTATATTTTTTTATTTGGGATACATAACTATTCAGATCTTCTCTAAATTGGCACCATTCCTATTTAAAAGGGTCTTCCGTAGAGATTGATGTTACTTTAGGTTCGAAAAATGCAAACGTATGTCTCTATTTTCTCCCAAAAGTCGAGCCGTAATGTTGATGAACCACGATTTTACTAAGAGCCTACAAAAGGGTTTCCAGT
The DNA here is from genome assembly GCF_964235325.1 of Thermobia domestica. NCBI lineage: Eukaryota > Metazoa > Arthropoda > Insecta > Zygentoma > Lepismatidae > Thermobia > Thermobia domestica. Next base: position 52,367,553 of record NC_137454.1, on the reverse strand, counting down.
TGATAATTTTCCACCTTCCAGGTTTCAAATTGACCACAATGACATTCCTTGTTACGTTATATTTCATTTACACCTGACGATTTGGTCGTCTACTAGTGATATTTTATTACAACATAGAACATTGTTATAAACGTAATAAAAACCTTGTATATCCATTTTGTTTATTTAAATGCACCTTATGATATAACCACTAATTATTTTCCAGCGGTTCTACTGTGTACTGCTTGATGCTAAGCTGAATGTGATTGAAATATTTTCTGCATATAATGTTAAGTGTGGCCAAATGTGGTAACTATTAAGGCACAATGTTGAATTTACCAAGGCTGATTAGAATCTGCACCCTTTTAATTACGTTTTTAATTCCTTTAGTTCTCAAATCCAAGATCAGAGAACTTTTAATAAATTGTTTTGTTGATATTCGATTGATTGATTAGTATGCTAAGTAATTTTATTCACACAACCATATTATCAGTCAGCGAGCCGAAACTTATAATTAATTTAAAATGAACCTGCAAGTAAGGTGATACAAGCAAAATTAGGCACCTAGAGAAAAATTTAGGATTCGAATTCGAATAATGCACAAGACTGGGAACAGCATGTTTGTTTCATTAAAGTACTAAAGTTTGTTAGACAAAATCTATATACTTTGAATAATCGCGTATTCATCGTCACACTTTTTGAGTACTTTTCAACGGAACTTCAGTTTCTGACATTCATTCTTTGGATCGATTATCAATATTTATTTTTCGTACATATATTTTGTATTATTTAGTTCCTTCCCATCTTCACCCAATCTGGATGTTTTTCATTTAAATTAAATGTAAACATTTTTGAAGTTAAAAAAAAAGAACATCCATGTTTCATAATAATATTCAAATCATCTAGTCCAAATCGTAAGATATTAAGCAGAATGCTTAATCTTCGAATGAGAAGAATAAAGTTTATGGGAAATACTTGAAATATATATAAAATTTTGTGTTGTTAAAAACACTGAAAGTTACTGATTTAGTGAAGTTGATTTTTGTAAAAATTTGTAAAATTACATATTGTCAAAATTTAATACCTAATTAGTCAATATATATACTTATATATTGTACTTCATGTATTCTTTATCATGTATGTATCATGTATTCTGTAAATCTTTATGGCATTCTAGCGTAATCTCCCGTTCAATGTTAATCAAACAATAAATAATGAAATATGAAAAAAGCGAAAGAATAAAGTATGATGGTGCAAGTACTGCATAAGATAATGTTAATCAACTAAGAACAAAAATGCATTATTACGTATAAATATGATTAAACTGAAAGTCATAAAGTTTTTGGGACTATAAACGTTTTCAAGTAAGATTTTTTCATAAAAATCAGATAAAATATTTTCCAGAAATGAAAAAAGAGTGTAATTCTAGACAGCTAACTTCGTTTATTTTAAAGTTAATATATTTCATTACAACTGAAATTAAATATACTAACGTTGTAATAGTTTCAAAGAACGGTTCTAAATTCAAATGGTTTTCTTGCATATTTAATCTCGCTTATGTATACGATCAATTTGAAACCACCTGAACTGTAAATTTTTCCGTGAAAATAAAAGCTGAATGGAAAGAAAGTATTTGCTCGGATTCATTGCATCTTCCTTTCTCCTTTAAGATGAACATTTGAATTTACGCTAAATAATTTGAGCTTGGATTTATCTGATGCCAAACATGCTCAAGAGTCTCAGTTAAAATGATTGATTGAGAGCTCTGCTTGTTAGGAAATATAATGTTTATATAAATGTTAATTGTGCTAATGTTATCCCTTTCACTGCAAAATCTGTTTTCGGGTTCAACGAAAAATATTTTTTTCTGGATTGTTTGTTAGTCACATTAACACAATGCGGAAAAATGTCCTGAAAATTTTACATTTTACGTAATAAACCATACCCTCACATTTGCGAGTGTAGCTATTTTAGGTGGACAAGCGTCTATTATTCATAAATACACTTAGACATCACCAGACGGAAAACCACATAATCAAATTGATCACGTTTTAGTAGACAGAAGAAGACAATCTAGCATAATTGAAGTCCGGTCGTTTAGAGGGGCTGATTGTGACACTGATCACTACCTGGTAGCAGCAATAATACGGGAGAGATTATCGTTGAATAAAGGTAATACTTAATGTCCGAAAACGGAGAGATTTAATTTAAGGAAATTAGAAGAGAGCCAGGTAAGAGAGGAATACCAGATTGAAGTTCCGAATAGATTCTCGGTTTTAGAAGACTCGGAGTGCACTAGTGTTGAGGATACTTCGATTGAAATTAGAGATAGCATTAAAAGTTCAGCAATAGAAAAATTGGGACACGCGGAAATACGTAGGAACAAACCATGGTTCGACCAAGAATGCATGAAACTAGCAGAGAAGAGAAAACAGGCAAAATTACGGTGGCTACAAAATCCGAATGAAATAACTACACAAAATTTCGCAGATATCAGGCGGGAAACTTCCAAAACTTTTAGAACAAAGAAACGGGATTTTTTGAAAGCTAAAATTAAGGAACTTGAAGATAATAGTAAAAATAAAAATATTCGGGACATGCATAAGGGGATCAGTGAATTTAAGAAAGGCTATCAACCTCGTGCTTATATATTAAAGAAATCTGACGGAACAGTTCTCACTGATACGGATAGCCTCTTAAATAGATGGAAAGATTTCTTTGACGATTTGCTGAACACGCAGCCAAAAACTAATGTGCGTGGAGAAAAGGAGATACACACCGCAGAACCGTATATTCCAGAACCCAATCGAGTAGAAGTGGAAGCCGCTATAAAGAAATTAAAGAAACACAAATCTCCGGGTGTAGATGAAATTCCGGCTGAGTTAATTTTAGCTGGAGGCGAAAAATTGTGGAACAAGATACACAAACTCATTCTCCTTATCTGGAACAAGGAAGAATTGCGACAAGAGTGGAAAGAGTCAATCATTGTTCCAATTCACAAGAAAGGCGACAAAACTGACTGTAATAATTATCAAGGCATTTCTCTTCTGTCAACATCCTATAAAATCCTTTCAAATATTCTGTTAGCAAGATTGACCCCGTACGCAGATGAAATTGTTGGAGATTATCAGTGCGGATTTAGGCGAAATCGATCAACTATCGACCAAATATTTACTTTTCGCCAAATACTTGAAAAGAAGTGGGAATACAATACCCCGGTACATCAACTATTTATTGATTTTAGAAAGGCTTACGACTCGGTTAGGAGAGAAACATTATACAACGTTCTTACAGAGCTTGGAATACCGAGAAAGCTAATTAGATTAATTAAGTTATGTTTAACTGAATCCCAAAGTAAAGTCCGGGTAGGAAAATTTTTGTCCACGAGCTTCCACGTCGAAAATGGCCTGAAACAAGGAGATGCGTTGTCGCCATTATTATTCAAATTTGTGCTGGAATACGCCATAAGGAAAATCAAAGATAGCAACTAGGGCCTAGAGTTGAACGGCATTCACCAGGTTATGGCATATGCTGATGATGTAAATTTAATAGAGGATGATAGGAGAACAAGTGAAATAAATGCAGAGATCTTATTAAACGCTTGCAGGGACATGGGTTTAGAAGTAAATGCAGAGAAAATTAAATACATGGAAGTGAGTCGGGACCGTAATACGGCAAATTGTGGATGCGTTAAAATATTAAATAATACTTTAGATAAAGTGGATACTTTCAAATATTTAGGGTCAATATTAACAGACGAAAATCATATCCACGAAGAAATTAAATGTCGACAAAAAGCAGGGAATTCGTGTTACTATTCGGTTCAAAATCTCCTGTCGTCGCGAATTCTGTCGAGGAATTTGAAGCTTAAAATATATAAAACGATAATCATGCCTGTTGTTCTGTATGGTTGCGAAAAATGGTCTCTTACTCTGAGGGAAGAACATAGACTGAAAGTATTTGAGAACAGGATCCGGAGAGGAATATTCGGACCCAAGAGGAACGAGAATAGGGAATGGCGGAAGCTTCATAATGAGGAACTACATTGTTTATACGGTTTACCCAACATTGTTAGGGTCGTCAAGTCTAGGAGGCTTACGTGGGTAGGTCATGTAGCTAGAATGGAAGAAAGTAGAAACGCTTTCAAAGTCTTGACTGGTAGACCCATAGGAAAACGACCATTAGGAAGACCTAGGCGCAAATGGGAGGATAATATTAAGATGGATCTCGCAGAGATAGGAATACAAAGTAGAAACTGGATCCAACTAGCTAAGGATAAAAGTCCGTGGAGAGCTTTTGTGAACGCGGTACTGAACCTCCGGGTTCCATAGGCCATAGAGTTAGTTAGTTAGTTAGCGTCTATTATTTCTAAGAAAATATTTTTCATTGCTTTTTTGGTTGATACTTAGACTCTTTTGAGTTGTGTATTTGTAAATAAATAATTGTTTTCTGTAGTTTGGGCTTACATGACTACATTTGATTCAAATATTGTCTCAAAATAATCGATGTTTGAACTTTTTTCTACCTCAAAGCAGGGATAAAAGTGAGGAGGAACGTGCACTGATGTCGTTCCACCACTTCCAAAATAATGTACCCCCTCACTTTGTAAAGAAATACAATGGGCAAACATATACACGGGGGACGGCGTGATGTCAGCTCCCTCTCCCTTTCCATATCCACTTTTATCCCTGCCTCAAATATATATAACATATGTAATTGCAATGCAAAGGTGCACATATTTTGAATAGTTCTGACTTTCTATTTTACTATTGCTCTTGAGTGGAAAATTATTTATAAAAAAGTAGAATTTTCTCACAAATAGAAAAGTTTCATCTGAATTGTTTTATGTGCTAAATACTAGAGATCACTCCAGATAAAGAATCATGCTATTATAACTGTTATTATTCCGGTAGTTACAGTTTCAACTTGCAATTGTCGTGTGAATGACGAAATATTAGTTATATTCCAATCAAAAGCATCTAGGTGAGAAGACCTCGAATACTGCTACTACTACGGAGAAGAAATAACAACACATTTCAACACACAATGCTAAGATCAAGGAGAAAGATTATTTGTGTTTCCTTTGGTCTGACTGTCCAAAACAAGATTTTACACGAAATTATTAAATTTGTACTACTAGCATATTTAAAGAAAAATCCTCCAAAGAATGAAAACAATATTGATTCTCTTGTTATCAAAAGACAACAAAATCTGCTTTGTCATAAACAAAGAAAAAAGACATTTTTAGGTATCTGATTAAAAAGTTTGTCCTTATTAGCTACCCTCACAATTGTGATGGTCAAAATTTAGGACGTTTCCACCAATTTGTTAATGACGTTGAAGACATAACAAATTGCCCTAATTAAGAAATACATCTTAGTTCGCAACAGAAGGTATATGTACTTACCACATACACTTCAGACAATGACGAGGGCTTTCAAAACTATGGTTTTCGAGGGATTTCTTCAAACCCGGAGAACACATTACTCATAAACATTGTGCTAAATTAAATATACCCAACGGGTGGCAATTCTGTACCTGAAAACTTGTCATTCAGGCACTCACAAATGTACATGTAGCTAATTTTTGTAATAAAATCCTTTGTTGCCATACTGAATGTAGCACTCACAATTGTGAGGGTATCTACTGAAAGCGTTTAATGTTAATTAAATGTAATGTATAATATCAGTATGTTAAAATATGAATCGTCCATACATGAGAAAATGTTTCGCTATCGGAATGGTAAAATATAGCCATTACTTCATAGGGAATGTGTCTTTAAATCATACCAATCAAAGGTAGTGTTATATTCAAAATAATCTACGCCTAAACACATCACATGGCACAAACGTATATCTCATTCTGTGAATACAATTATCCTATTTCGAAACGTACGGACTTGGAAATGCTTCATAGCGAAAATGTTACTTTTTGTAATAAATCGAGTCTAATTGCATGAAATCTCCCAATCTCCCAATGCTATGATAAAGAGAGTCAATGAAATAATGAAATGGATAAAATGAAAGTAAACGTGAGAACACGAGAAAACCCATGTGTCGCGTGTTTATTCACCACCAACCATTTAACGCGAACTGGTATTTAACCAGAGATGACACACTGGCACGGTGAATGCTCTACAACAAAGCTACTTTAGGCTTGTAGTTACATAGAGAAAGCAGTTAGAGTAGCTAATGAGAATAGAGCAAGACCTAATGAAAACAAGGAACAAAGCTTGAGAAAAGGAGTGACAACGTAGAACATATACTTGATTTTAGACTTGCGGTTTCCACTTGTCATTTCATCTCAATCTGCAAAACTTAATCAGCTTATTCTTGGTGTAAAAAATTATAGGTAAATATACAATTATATGAGTCTATATTTCTATCATTGCATAAAAGCATTGATTACGTCTTAAATAAACATGTAATTATTCTTTAAATGTTGAAGAAGTATATCAAGTTAGAGCAAACAATCACACTAATGCAATATTAAACATTATGGCCTTATGTAGAGTCGTTTTGGAATATGACCTGTTGAATTCTTTGCTATAGAATTAGTCACAAGTCAGAAAGACTCTGCACAAGGCCCTATATGTCTTCCTGGATTAAGTCGTGCCCACGTACATTTCAGGTATGGAATTCTTGAAAGACTTTCTATCTACAACTTCCTTTCATGGTGTAAGTTACATTACTAACAGAAACTCCACTAGGATAGAAAAGTAAGTAGAAACTAATATGTTGTATTTTTTCTTGTGTTCTCCCACTGTAGATGAGATACACGGTACTTTAGATACACTATATATATATATATATATATATATATATATATATATATATATATATATATATATATATATATATATATTTATATTCATATTATATTTGCACATTGCCTTCTATATTGAAAGGGTTTTCTATTTGGAGTTAAATATCTCTCAACTCTAGTAGCTCTATTAACATCACCCTGACTTTCAGTTGACCTAATTTTGTTTCAAGTGTGCCCTTTTATAATTCTTTCGAACACACTATAAAATTTAGTTACGAAAGAGGTTGACAAGAAATATGGTCACGGTAGTTTCTTAGTGTAGTGAATTGGCACACTAGTTTTACCTTCATGTCAATGTCTATGTTACATACATTATTTATTTGAAATAATTGGATACGTATTTATTAATGTCATTGCTAATTCCTATAGGGTTAGCGTACAAGTGTTCGGAGTGTGGGAGTCCCTGGCAAGGTTTATGTGAATAGTCTCCCTAAATTTGGTGACTAAGCTCTAAATCTCAGACATGAGCGACGATGAAAAGAGTCCTATGCAACAGCAAAATCCCTAGTAATGTTTTTTCTTTTATTTTTAAAGTAGTTTCGTTAGTGTATGGAAAATAGTCTCCTTGGTCTTTTACAGTATAACACTGTAGGATGAAAAAGGCATTTGTTTAATTATTAGACAATGCTTATCGTAAAAAAATGTTACATGCAACAAATCCATATATTATTTAATATATGTTCACTTGAAACCTTTACTACTTTTTGTATTTATTTATGATTAATTAATAATAATTATTACTTAATTGTGCTAGAATGTAAAGTAATTTTAAAACAAGTGTTGAAGCTAAAATCATTTTTAAGTAATTTTATTTTACACATTTTTAAAGAAATAAAAAAAAAAAAGATAAAAATGAAGTGATCTATGAAACCCATATCTGTGAAAAATGTCCAAATATAGATGCAGAAATTTAATTTCTTGATGATAGAAATTCCATTCCTAGTACTTTAATTATAATCTTATATATTTCAGGTTATTTTGGGGAGTAACATTTATAGTATGCCTAATTACGAGTCTTAGTCTGATTCTGTCGTCTTGGAATTCATTTGTGAACGACCCAACTTATGTTTCTGTCAAAAGAACATATGGAGATGAAAAGCTGCCATTTCCAGCACTTGCAGTATGTCATATTATAAGTGAGCAGCAAATGTTAAAAGTCGTGAATCTGTAAGTACAAGTGTCTCTTTTTAACAGAAAAATATCACAAAGGTAACAGGGAATGTATTGTCGCTATTTGTAGAGGTCTGTGTTCAATTCACCCTCACAACGTGAGTTGAATGCGAATGGAAATAAGGTCAAGTCCAGTTGTTGATCTGGGTATAGTCAACATACTACCTGTTGCAGTAGCCAGTTACACCGTAAACTTTCGTAAGGACAGAATGAACATGAGACCTCCACAGAACACCATAAGGACGTGAATGCTCTGCGATTTCAAACTGAGGTTAAAACTCGCTTCAGTGGGGCGGAAGGTATAACTGGCCTTTTGTGAGGGTGCCGTGACTACGTGGTGTAACGCCAATGTCCACCTAGTCTCACCATGGGAGTCCAAACCGAAATTTTTCAAAATAAAAAAGTAAAATGATAGTAATAAAAAACTGTCAATTTTTATTCACTAAGATAAAACCTGGCAGAATGGACTTGCTGGCAGGGATCCTATCAACTAAGCAACACACCGAGATATTGCGATCAATTGATTCAATATTTCTTTATGTAAACCAAACAAGATTATCAAGTTAAACAAATTAAACACAATGTTTCAATTTTCAGACAACAATTTATTGAATAACAATAATGTGGCTGTGTATATCCGCTAAAACGTTAGAATAACGCATATACACAAATGCAACATTAACCGCATATATATATCTATAATAAAAAAGTAGATTTGAATCTGAAGAAATCTGAAAATTCGTGAGTATTAATTTACTTAAGCGTCGAAACAAAGTTATCTCGTAAATTCTCAGACCAAGTCCGTTAAACAACAAATCCAATGCTTGGTTCAAATCTTAATTTGAAAAGAATATTCATAATAAGCAATACAATTTAATCTGGATAAAATCTGAATCTCAAATTATAACTCCAGGTTACTAAATTTAATTCTCTGAATCTAAATTCACAAAATTTCTTCTAAATACAAATATTCATCAATTTCAAGAATGTCTAGATCCGGATAATTTCGACAATATTCTAGACAATTCAATTTCTGATTACTAAAGTAATCAAACTATACAGTCTTCCTAATGCTTGGTATAAATCCAAATTCCAATTTCTCTAATTAAACCTAGAGAAGTTCTCAATTTAACTTCAAAGGCGTTTTTGTAATTATACCCAATCCGTTTTGACATCAGGAGTTGGAGTGAAAGAATAAACTTATTAAAGCAATTTCTACACGGACGCAATACTCGCAATGTATAAACATTCAAACTGGAATAGAAAATATAGAAACTTTTAAAGAAATACTGGATCTTAACGTCAGGAGTAATTATTTACTTCGAATCCCGATTCAACCGGTCACCAAAAATTATTGGAGGGCAAATATAATGCATCCAAAAGTAAAGAAATAATGGGATGAACTGTATTATCTTCCAGAAAGGAGAACGAATCTAATATCACAAACATACAACCGAAATAGTTACGCAGCGAAAAGCATGACACAAATACTTGTTTAATTAATAAGGATATAAACTCACCTCGTTGCAGACAGATTATTTTAGCTTAGTCCTGTAGTCCTAATTAAAACATCTGACTTTCTTTGTTCTGGACTTCATTTGGCAAGCAATATGACAAGTTATCGGTTTTGTGTCATTTAAGATTCTCTTCAAACTCGGTTAAACTGGTTACTCCAGTAAACGAAAAGAACAGAAAGAGAGTCCAATAGACACTTGGACAAATTCCAGTGCTTGCTGGAGAATACCACGAAATCCACTAAGAATGCCAATTACAATAATCCTGGCATGTTTCACAAATGTAATATTTTTCAGCAAATTTCTCGAAAGAAAAAGAAACTTATAGATCGCGAAAATAATCACGACAAAAAGCTACTGAACAAACCTTAAACAAGATAATCACCAATATCTTGAAACTAAAGCTGCAAGATCAGAGGTTTTGTTATACCTCAACTAAGGCACTTTTTGACCTCCCCGGTCCGGACCTTTTCTCAATCTTACAGAACCCACTAATTTTCCAAACATTTCATTCCTAATCACTATACATTGATGCACACCGACAATATCTTTCATATCGCTCCATTTACTGACGATATTTAGTATAAATTCACACTGGCACGAAACTTGAAACTCTCCTGGTGCTGACCCGTTTAATATTAAGCACAACATCCCCTACACATTCTCGAAGCAAAACGAAGGAAGAGAGCCAATCCGCCAGGCTGTACAACAAGGAACTAGACAACGTAACCAGAGGTTACGCTGCCTCGTAACCAAACCATGAAGCAGGCCACGCCCCTTTTCAAGCAACTGCTATGTTCTTCTCTCTCACTCCTGTTGTCAACAGTCTACAGTTTTTAAGTCAATTCACTCGTTTATTTTAGATTTCTTTCCTACTGATTTATCTTTCCTTACGGAATGATCTCACATTGGAGTTACAAAACATTCATAACAAAATACTAAATCATTGTTTTATACGTTATTTTACATTCCTTTATATTTTACTTTTCTATTTTTATTATTTTTTTATTTTTGTCTTCTTCTTTGGAACAAACCCATTCTACAGAGATAAAAATCTCTCGACGAGAATGATTGTTACAGCGGACAGTGCAGCGGTTGTTTAACACGTTTGTGGACGGTGACGAAAAACTCGAAGACACATCAGTTGACCAAATGATGATCTTCAGGGAGAAATTGAGGCGAACAATGGCCAGAGATGTGAGGAACTGGGACTACATTTCAGTGTAAGCGCAGAAAGTATTCGGCAGCACCTCCATCAACTTGGGAAGAAATACAAGTTGGGCCCTTGACTCCCACATGATTTTACTTCGGGCTAGAAGACTACGCGAGTAGATACTTGTCTATCTTTGCTTTTTACTCTGAGGAAGTAACCATTTCTTGACAGGGTGTTGAATATGACAAGAATTGGGTCCTGTACGAAGCTGTGGTACTGCATCATCAATGATTAGCATACAAAACAGACGAATCATCACTAGACAAGAAAAAGGACTGCTCGCCGCATTCTGCATTGGAAACTTTTTCCAGCTGGTGAAAGCATCAATGTAATTGTGTACTGTCAGCAGCTGAACAGTGATAAAGGAAAACTCAACTCTGGAATCTGCACTTCTGAATCGCTAAGTGGTTGTCCTGTTAGAGGGCAACGGTAAAACACATGTGGTTAGGCTGACCAGGGACATCAGTGGATGTCGGATGGGAAACACTATTTCATCCGCCATACTCCCTGGATATTGCACCGTCCGATTATCTCCTTCTCCATTTCTTGCACAAGCATCTTGTTGGACGCCAGTTCAAATCCCTAGTATATATATCTCCTTTGCTACAGTCATGGAATCCGTGGCGTAACATATGGCAGAATGTTATTGACTTTGATGGGAACTATTTTTGATCTTCCGGGTAAGGCTTTGGTGACATAACGATGTTTTAAGACGGTGGGTGAAAAAGCGTCAGAACTTTCTTGGTTACTACAGAACTTATTTTATTTCATAATTCAAGATATTATATTTTATTCATTATCATTTCACACAGACTACACTAATGTAATTAAAAAACGCTAATTACAAAGGGAGTGTATATTTTAGAACAAGCATATACGAAGTGGTAAAATTGGCAAATTTTTTCTCTATAGTCCTGGCTAATTTATTGAGTTGATTTTCGATCTTCCCTAGTGTGATAAATGGGGCACAATTAAAGCGGTGTTACGATAGGTAGTTCAGGTTGACGTATTTCATACGGTGAAGACATGTTGGTAGGAAGTGAATTACGTAAGAGGAGGTAAGATAATATGTGTATTAAGTGTGCCATGAGGAGCAGTGTTAGTTATTACAACGGTCTCTACGACTCACCGAAAACATAAGCACAGATTAGTAGTACACAGAATAGAATGTAACAAGTATACCATGCCTTAAAGAAGCTTGTAACCCAACAAAGGTGGACGAACATTGTAAAATAATGGTGAAAATCAATCATAATCTGAAATAGCATATTTTCAGTTCTACAAGGGTTACATAACCAGAGCATTCGTGTTCCAATTGTAATTTTAGAAGTGATAATAAATAGTGGCGATTACATATAAAGTGGTGACTGGGAACGCGTGTTTTTTTTTTGAATGAATCATTCTCTCCAGTCCGATTAATCGCCTTATCAACTTTTAAAACAGAAATATTTTTTGTACAATGGGCAAGTCCATGAAAATATTTTCTCTTTTGTCCCTTCATACCATAGAAATTGGCAGTAGCTATGTGGTGCAGTGGATCAAAATTTAATTCATTGCCTTCTTAATAACTCATTGCTCTCTCTTTACAAAAATCGTTACTGTCAGTAGTTCTTTGTTCATTATAGATGACGAAGTACCTAGGTACATCCTATGATGCAGATATTGTTTCCGGCCAAAATGTTATATTTTTAAATGCCAAATCATGATCTTGGACTGTAGAAACATGGTTTCAAAAACACGGATTAAAGAATAAACTTATAAAAAAGTTATGATACTCAGTCGGTTAGATTGTTAAACACTAATGATAAGTTTTCAAGGTTACGCTCTAGAAACGATGTTCATCTTCATTCTGGTTGATACTCATTATTTGAGAGGATGCTGTATGTTCTTTTTCCAATCAGATGTGTTCTAGATATACATTATTTGAGTTTCCTTTAATTCATATACTTCATACAAGTATATGCGTTTATCTTCCAGCATATTTTTAAAACACCGCAGTTCAATGGCGCGTACTTTTTACATATAAGAAATGTTGATCGAAAAATCCTCTGTAACCAAGAGAAAGTATGAGGCAAAATGATTAAATGAACTAATCCATCTTCAACCCATATATTTCCGAATTATCTTTCGTCACGGATTTCCATGAATTTTATAAATATTAACTAGTTAGTAATAATTGATAAAATGGTGAAAATATTTTGATATTCCTAATGAGAGCGTCTGTTGAGGGGTGGGTTGAAATCGACTTCCTGTGATATCATGGCTAATACTCTGGGTCGTTTTTGACCCCGTGGGAAGATATGTATATGTTCTGTGTATGTATGTGAAATATGTATTTACTTACAATGTCTAATTTTATTTTTTAAATTGTTTATATATCATATTTCATTTCCTTATTCGCCTTCCCTTCTTTATATCCAAGTATTTCTAGCTATTTCTATTCCTTATTGATGTATACTAGTATCGGTATTTTCTTTGTGCATAATATATTGCCTAGTTTATGAAAAATCTCGAAATGGCACTTGGAAGCTAATCTTTGTTTCAAGGAATTACAAATCACATATTGAAATATATCTTTACTATTAGTAATAATGCACATTCACAACATTTTTGAATAAAAACTATACAGTAAAGAAAGACGTTTTGTCAATGTAATCTGTAACCACTACTAACTGCAAACATTCATTCTAGTTGGTAAGTCCATACACCTCCCAACAACTGCACTTGTGAAACTTTTCAAAGCATTTGTCATGCAATAAGATATTATAACGAAAACAATACATATTTATTTTGTTTTATACTAATCAAATCTTCCTTCTTCTCTCATTATTTTGACGACATGGTCGACATTGTTGTATTTTACACTAGCTTCATGTTCTTTCGATACAGTACAGAAAGTGTTTGCGGTCTTCCTGGGAAATCTATTTCTTTCTCATATCTAAACGTAGCAATTGCAATGCTTCTTCTAAACTGCAGCAAGTTCCCTCTGTAACGATATTTTCATGCTATTATCCATCAGGTTACTACTACCATATCAATCATTTAAAATAGTAAGGAAAGTACACTTTTAACCTCTTATTGCAACTCTATAATATTGTGAGCTTTTTTGTAGCCTATCCACGCCACCCATATTAACATTGTGTAAAGACACGATAACAAGTAACTGAATTCTGCCTCCAGTTGCTGACAAACTTTTAGACTGTACCTTCGATAGCGCAGCACCATCTCAGGAAGACAGTAATGTAACCAAGCTGTTATCATTTACTCGAACAGCTTCGATGCCAAAATTCTTTCTTTCCAATTTTGAAACAGTGTATGGTTCTTTCATTCTTTTGCACTTTTTATGTCTATCAATGCATGATTACCAAGCCTTGTCGGTCTAACTGTACCAGTTGCCACATAAATCTGTCGCTGAAGCTCTTCAACTAACTTTGAAGGATCTGAAAAACTTTTCAAAAAATAATGAAAATGAAAGGTTGGAAAAAATTGTGGTAAGATATCAGCTAATTTTAGTACAAAAGAAGCACCAATATCAAAGTTTTTGACGTATGAATTTTACTGTCATTTCATTGATACACATAAAAAAGTATCATATATAACCCAATCGAGCAGACAAAAACTATACTTTATATCCCCAACGTATTTTCCTTCCAAACATTGTTTATATCCGTGTCCTCCGTAATATGGAATAATTGATTCATCAACGGAAACAATATATTCTCAGACGAAATTGTCAATAGCGTGTATGTTCAGTTGTAACACTAATAAACGTATTTTGGAAAGTATGTTATTCATGTCTAGTGGTTATTTACCACTTGAAATTCTGCCATGATTTCGTCGAACTTGTTACGTCTCATTGAGTTTCAAACTACAATATTATGAGCGTCATGCAAATTTTCCTAGTACATACTCCTATTGAGGAAAAGTACATAACCTGTCAGTATAAGAATAGCAACAAAAATACGAAATTCATCACATGAAAGAGAAAATCTGTGTTTTCTTCCCTTTGTTATGTAGATATTGTTTTGAAATTATAGAGATTGGTGTGTAATAAAATAGTCCTCATAATACGTTAGTACTTCAGTTGCTACTGATAGTTTCTGTGTATGTGAGAAAATGTTGCTTCTAAATAGGACAATATATTAGTTGACGTATTCCTTTGTTAGCCATGGTGTTTCCACAGGGCCATTATCAACCCTCTCATATAAAACTTGCAAATATAACTACTGTACGAAATATAAAAGAATAATTTGAGCATACATAAAAGATTGAGTCATAAATAGCTATTTATATCCAAAAATAAGTTAATTAAACAGGAAACGATAAAGTCTTTAACTCTTTTCTAAAACACCTGTAGAGCAGCTACCATATTTTCAAGTACGTAAAGAAAAACAAAGTATAACCCTTTGATATGAAAAATTAGGTTACCGTACTAGTAGAGTATGGAAGATTGATGTGTTCACTGTAATTCTTGTATGAAAACAAACATGTATATTTACATTGCAATACATACCGAAGGTAAAACCTAAAGGATGCAAAAGGGCTGGAAAATGACCCCATGGGAATATATGTGTTAAAGACAGGTTGATGACGCAAAATGGTTCTTCAACAAGAACTTGAACTGCATTTGTTGCCTTTGGTTTTGATCATTTCTTGCCCCCCTTGTGATTCAGTCATTATCTTACAGTTCTACGATCTCAACAAACATCTTGAGCAATACGAGGAAATTTCTTACCACTAGCAGCATGCCCAATAATATCAGGCTTTCGAAGAGCTAAACTAGAGAAAACAAGAGAAAACTACTACTAAAGCTAAGGTATTAAAAAACTCGTATTTATTTCTTATTCTCATACTAGACTCCTACTCGACATGTTTTATATAAAATAAATCAACAAAGTGTCCCGCAGTAGTTCATTAAAATATCACTGAACAGGTCAAATTATATGATATTTTGTTACCACTATTATGAATAGAACTCATTTTCGTAGCACACTTATTTTGAATAACAAATAAAACACAGTTCTGACCAGAGCAGAATGAAATATATTAAAAACTATACTTACAATGTGTTACAGTTTCAAGGACCTAACGTCCTCTTCATCAGACAAAAACACTCTTTTAGTATTTTTGACACCGTAACTCATGCTGAAATATGTAACTTTTCTTCATCAGTGCAATTCGTGAAATCTTTTTATTTCTCTCGGTCTCTTCCTATTTCTTATATTGATGAAGAACCATGATAGTATAGTAGTTTGTTTGATAAAAGTAAAGAATATATAATGAGGCAGTGATGACTTTTTTTACATGGTAGCACTTGGTAATACACGATCGGTTGACAGTTTGAAGAATGGATACACATTTTTTTCCGCATACTAATGACACATAATGTATGCAAGTGCGGCCGGAGGTTGTATAAAGAACATGACATATAATAAATGTTTCCGGTGAAAAAGAAATGTTAATTGGACAAGCAGAATACAGAAAAGACCTTTCGGAAATAAATAAATGCAGATCACACACGTAGAACAAGGTAATTCATTAATATGCAACACATGTAACGCGGCAGCTGCTGGAGAAAATTCTAGAAATTTGGATCGTTGGAATGAGTGAAACAAAGCAGTGGAAACTTCGAGATCTTTTTTAAAAATTTATTATTGTTGGAATATGGGAAAGAACACACTCGAAACTTCTGGAAAGATTGAAGGGTATAAAAAATACTGATGCATTTGCATGATGTGTACATTTAGAAAGAATACAGCAGGAACATCAAGTGCTAAGTTTGCGAAGAAGATATTTTACTACTAGGAGAGACTGGAAGATTGGTAAGTAATAACGTTGTAGTTTTCTTGTATTATACTTGTTTACTTTTATATGGGAGAAGGGACATATTGTAATTGTTGAGATTATAAGGGGACGGAACTGTTTGGTTTTATCAGAAATTGATTGCGGATTTTCCGGCATTGAAAAATGATATGACTCGGTGTACTTTTATGGAATTATAACATGACTAAGATATAGTATAATGTAATATGTAGGGAATCATCATTAATGATTGCACCGGGACTCGAATTACTATTCTCCCAAGTGGAGAACCGTACGCTAAATATGTTTGCTTGCAGTGCCAAATTGTTACTTATACATAGCTATGAATTATGTATGACATAACAGGTATATATCAATTATATTGTACACAAAGTTAGCAGAATACGCCCCCTGGAATCGAAACAGGGCTATCCCAAGTGGAGAACCGTACGCTAATTTTTATGCTTGCAGTCTGAACTTGTTACTTATTTATAGCTATGAATTGTGTATGACATAACAGGTATATATAAATTATATTGTACAGAAAGTTAGCAGAATGCGCCCCCGGGAATCGAACCAGAGCTTTTCCACGTGAAAAGCCGCACGACAAATATTTTGCTTAGCAGATGTTGTTACTTATATGTAGCTATGAATTGTGTAAGATATAACAGATATATATTAATTATATTGTACAGAAAGTTAGCAGAATGCTGCCCCGGGAATCGAACCAGGGCTATCCCACGTGGAGAACCGCACGCCTGCTTGCAGGGTAGACTTTTTTCAGTTATAAATGGGATAATTTTACTGTGTATGAACAATCTTATATTGGATAGGTAGTTAACAGAATCTGCACCGCGAATCGAACCATGGCTCTCTTACATGCAAAGCCAATATGGTTGAGAACGTTAGTGCTACGTTGAATATCATATTTTGTAATTTGAAAACTCGTAACACGGTAATTAATTACAGTTTTTTTCTTTTTTGTTTTAGGTGCAGAAGCAAATAATAAAGTGATAGGAGCCAGAAAAAGCAGAGAGCGCGAAAGGCGTGGATTTGAATTGGATTATCACTTAAACAGAGATAAGTTAATATTCGGTAAGTATTATTATTATTATTATTATTGTAAACCTGTGTTTTATTTCATAAACGGTAGTGTAACAATGAGGGTATATGGCGACAGAACGTTTAACGTTACCGCAGATTGAACTTAAGGGTTTTTCATGTTGAAAGCTAATGCAATAAAAAGATACCCGAGATTGTTTGAACATATTACCCAGGACGAAATGTAGTAGTGAAGTTGAAAGGGAAACTTTATCTGTATATTTTGTAATTGGAAGTTGTAATACAGCAAGTAACTAATTCTTAATTTCTTTTATTGTTTTAGGTGGTGAAGGAAATAAAAAAATCTTAATAGAAATACTGGAGAACAAACCTTATTTTTCTGAATTGTTTGCTGTTGAAATATAGCGGTGTTTTTAGTGAAAAGGAGTTATAGATTGGTTTTAAAACATGGATTCAATGAAACCGTTGGATCTTAGTACAACAGGTGAAAGTGATTTTACAGAATTGTCATCTTTGCAGGGAACAGAGGTTTTATTCCAACCGGTGGTGATTTTGCTCTTTCCACTACTGGAAACAGAAGTTACTCCGGCCAACTTGGATGTATTATCGGGAACATAATTTTCATCCCAACCGGTGGTGAGCCCGCAACCTCCGCCACTGGAGACAGAAGTTACCCCGACCAACGTGGATGTATTGACGTTTTTATCGGGGACATCCCAACTGGTGGTGATCCCTGCAACCTCCGAAACTGGAAACAGAAGTTTTCCCGTTACTTGATGTTGAAAACGAAATAGAAGAATATCCCCGTACACCTTCACCAACAGTGAGTAATTTCCCGGTGGAGAATTGGGAGTTGGAAGAATTTTGAAGTTACCATGTGAGTGTATTGTAGAACGTACATCATTGGATTGTATAAAAGAGTATAATATATTGGAAACCAGACGATATTTGTATTTGTATTGCATGCGGTTTTTTGGAAGGTGGACAGTTAAAGCATGATTGTTTGATATTGGATACGGAATGTCTTGAACGGAAAGCTATAGAAACCATAACAAAAGTTGAGGTTCGTAAAGAATTATTATCAATTTACAGAAAAAAGCATGGACATTTGTTTTGATTACATGGAACTTTATTGAACGTTTTCGAGATCTTGTGTGTGACTTTGAATACAGGCCCACTCTATTAAAAATTTTACTACAAAAAGATTTTGGGAAATATAGTGATATGGTGTAAAAATGTACAAGAAGAATGTACGAAAGTATGTTAAAAGTAAGCTTAGTGTGAGTAAAAGATTTTTTATATTGAAGTAGAGTGTAGAATATATTGCCAATAACAATAAGACAAATATATATTTTTGCATTTATGTATTTTATTATAATGGAATATAAGTTTATGGAGTATATTTGGAAATTAATAGAACATACATCATGATGTTATATTAACGAATGGTTTCTTGGAAAAGATTTATTTTGTATTGCCTTGAAACATATTATTAAACAGAGAATTTGAATAAAATATTATTTGATTGTAATATAAGACACAGAATGCATAGAACACTTTATTAAATGAAAGTAAAAACATGTGTTTTACACATGCGCAGAAGCTTTTATTGTAGGTATATAAATAGATGTATCACACTTGAAAAAAGTATTTATTTGATTTGTTTTTGCTGAAGAGCAGAAAAAAATGAGTAACATGGAGACTGTTAATGTTTTACCAAGAGAAAAAGAAGTTCAGCGTGAAAACGAAAAACCTATACTGTTAATTCAGCCGTCTTACCCCGATTTGCCAGATGAATTATCCACGAAACTTGTGAAATTTGGCGAGTAGTAACTCGAGAAATTTCACTTCGTGGATACGAGTTTCTTCTTTTCTGGCTTGAGAGCAAAGCGAAAACATTTTTTCTGGCATTTGGATATGAGTTTCTTGTTCTTCTGGCTTGAGAGCAAAGAGAAAACACTTATTCTGGCATGAGTCTCATATACTCATCTACTTGAAACATTTTACAAGTAGGCAACGTTGAATGGCTAATGATTGTAAAAAATGTTAAATATGAAGAAATTAGTAGGGAATGGAGAACCCCGAGAAAATCCATAGGGTGTTGTTCATCACAAATTGTCATGGTCTGGGATTGAACTAATGGATCCTCGTGCCAAATGGATACATTCTACTAATGGACAAATAACTGTTTCCGTTCAAAGAAGTATTTCGTACAGTAATAATTATGAATGTTGTCTAATATTTTTCTTGTAGGTTTTCGTCTTCATGTTGTTAAGTAAAACATTTTTTTTCTACTAGCATTACAATGGACAAATGATGAAGGTGAATATGTATAAGAAATAATATATATTAAATGGTCATTCAAAATAGTATCTAATATTAAAAGTTAAATAAAATTGAATTACTCGCACACAACTCGTGTTCAAAATCAATTTATAAACTTTTCATCCACACCTGTATCGCCCTCCTATAATGCAACTAGATAGTTCGTTCGTTTATTATAGTTTAAGTTTAATGCTTGTTCCGATGAAATTTCAAATACGTATTAACAGTGCAGATAAAGAAACATTTCATCTTTTGAAAGTTCATGTATCGCTAATTTTGATACCAACAGATGTTTCGTGAAATTGTTGTTGTCCATTACCACCACTACCCAGTTTTAGCTACTGGCATAAACATACAAACTCATCATCTGAGAAAATAATCGTTATATTTGGTGGTCAATCTCAACCATGGATAGTCTCAGCTTGAAAACAGAGGCTGTTTTCCTTAATTCTTTTGCACGGTGGGAGTTTTCAAGTTTATTTCACCTCAGCATGTTCTTATTTTTTTCATTGTGTTTAAAGTTGTACATTAAATTTTAAAAAAAGGTTTCAGCAAAAACACTTATTCCAACAAGAGTCTTATAAAACCATCTAATGACCCTATAATTTTGAATGCAACTGTATAAAGCTGTAAAATTAAAACTGCAATCCCCGGGCCATAGGTAGTTCTTGAAATCTATCCTTCTGGTCCTCTTAAACATTAGCTCAAAGAACAAAATTAAATTCGTGTAATCTGTATCACATAGTACAGTAAGAATCTCAAACAATTATTGATACTACTGTGGTATCATAAAATATTCTTCATCGCCTTCAAATCGTTCACCTCTGGGGCGTGATGGGTCCATGGCTCGGTCTTAGCCCGCCAAGGGTTTATTATGTTTGGCACACAGCATGTAAGCAAATTTTCTCATGATTCTGAGATTTCCTCCCTGAAAAAACAATCCATCTCAAGTAAATTTTTCTTATTGTTTCCAAAGAAATCGTGAAGTAAATTAAACCTTCGTGAAGTAAATTAAGGATTATTTAATAATAATTATAAGGTATGATTATAGCCTTGTAATGATTCTATTGCAAGAGAGAAAAATCGAATAAGCTAACTAAGCCAATAAATGAATGTAGGAAATGAAAGTACCAGGGAAAAAATATGTTGTCCACCACAAAGTTCACTTGCCGGGGGCTGGGATCAAACCCGGGACCCCAAGCACCAAAGGTGAACGCTCTACCACTGAGCCACCGCGGCCCCTAAGAAAAGAAAGAGTACAAGGGTACTGGAACATCGACTTTTCTACTGTATATCACGCATTTCTCTCCTACTGCAACCATAATTCTCTTAAAATGTATTGAAATGTTTGTTGGGTTATAGAGTTTTAAATGTGGTCCGCATCCAATGAATCCCTCGCGTAGGTACGCCCTTAATTCAATCCATTCTGCATACCAGATTATATGTTGTTTTCATTAAAAAGTAACTGTGTAAACAAGAATATTAAAGTCTTCATATCATAAACTAAACACAAGGTATCAACCTCAGTGATTCCCGTTCAATCGACAATAGTTCATCATTTACTTACGTTGGTAATGTCTCTAAAAAAATCTAAAATAAAGTATTAAATAGTTTCAGTTGCCTACCATATTCTTCTTAAACACTAGTTTCTTCATATAGCATACAAACAACTAAGATTATTTTTTCTAATATCAGTTTATTTCTTTAAAAATACATTACTCTCACTGACAATTCAGTTGCCAGTAATTCAGTATTTTAGCTCTAACTGTTATTTACATGTGTTAGTCCAAGGTTTGTAATCTATTACATTCTTAATATTACAATACTACAAATTGATCCATTTATAAAATAATATAAATAACAGTTCAATTCTCTGTAACCCTTTGTAATTTCTCAACTTACATCAAAGTATTTAGCCCTAATATATATATGAGGATAAATATGTTCTTCTATTCATACACAATCAAATGCATATGCTACAGTGTCTCAGTGTTCATTTACAGAATTAAATAATTGTTTTTCTTTTTCTAAAAACATTTCTACTATTTCTTTGATATAACAATCACACTCTGTAATGCATTCATATACCAGATTAATTTTTTTCTCCAAAGTATAATAATTCTTAATATTACAACCTTTAAAATTCTTCTTTAAATAAAGTTTATAGATTTTCTCTCTCATTTCACGTTTAATTAAGATCGCCCACACCTTTTGTAATAATTCGTAATCATACTGCAGCAAACAGTTGTGATCTTTTTCATTTTCATTATGTTCAACACATGCTTCACATAATAATACTGAATTTGGTGTGTACTTATTAAATAATTGTATAACACATGTATGACTAATAGTTTCACTAGTACACTCGCACTGATTAGCTTCCAGTTCAAAACAGTTAATATTTAAAACACTGTCATCATCATCACTTTCCGGGAGTATTTCATCATTATATCAACTATAGCGTCTAAAATAATACACTTCTTCTATTTCTTGTGATGGATATATGATTCTCACTTTATCACGTAATTCATCTGGTAAAACGGGGTCAGACGGCTGAATTAACAGTATAGGTTTTTCGTTTTCACGCTGAATTTCTTTTTCTCTAGGTGAAACATTAACAGTCTCCATGTTACTCATTTTTTTCTGCTCTTCAGCAAAAACAAATCAAATAGATACTTTTTTCATGTGTGATACATCTATTTATATACCTACAATAAAAGCTTCTGCGCATTTGTAAATCACATTTTTTCCTTACATTTAAAAAAGTGTTCTATGCATTCTGTGTCTTATATTACAATCAAATAATATTTTATTCAAATTCTCTGTTTAATAATATGTTTCAAGGCAATACAAAATAAATCTTTTCCAAGAAACCATTCGTTAATATAACATCATGATGTATGTTCTATTAATTTCCAAATATACTCCATAAACTTATATTCCATTATAATAAAATACATAAATGCAAAAATATATATTTGTCTTATTGTTATTGGCAATATATTCTACACTCTACTTCAATATAAAAAATCTTTTACTCACACTAAGCTTACTTTTAACATACTTTCGTACATTCTTCTTGTACATTTTTACACCATATCACTATATTTCCCAAAATCTTTTTGTAGTAAAATTTTTAATAGAGTGGGCCTGTATTCAAAGTCACACACAAGATCTCGAAAACGTTCAATAAAGTTCCATGTAATCAAAACAAATGTCCATGCTTTTTTCTGTAAATTGATAATAATTCTTTACGAACCTCAACTTTTGTTATGGTTTCTATAGCTTTCCGTTCAAGACATTTCGTATCCAACATCAAACAATCATGCTTTAACTGTCCACCTTCCAAAAAACCGCATGCAATACAAATACAAATATCGTCTGGTTTCCAATATATTATACTCTTTTATACAATCCAATGATGTACGTTCTACAATACACTCACATGGTAACTTCAAAATTCTCCCAACTCCCAATTCTCCACCGGGAAATTACTCACTGTTGGTGAAGGTGTACGGGGATATTCTTCTATTTCGTTTTCAACATCAAGTAACGGGAAAACTTCTGTTTCCAGTTTCGGAGGTTGCAGGGATCACCACCAGTTGGGATGTCCCCGATAAAAACGTCAATACATCCACGTTGGTCAGGGTAACTTCTGTCTCCAGTGGCGGAGGTTGCGGGCTCACCGCCGGTTGGGATGAAAATTATGTTCCCGATAATACATCCAAGTTGGCCGGAGTAACTTCTGTTTCCAGTAGTGGAAAGAGCAAAATCACCACCGGTTGGAATAAAACCTCTGTTCCCTGCAAAGATGACAATTCTGTAAAATCACTTTCACCTGTTGTACTAAGATCCAACGGTTACATTGAATCCATGTTTTAAACCAATCTATAACTCCTTTTCACTAAAAACACCGCTATATTTCAACAGCAAACAATTCAGAAAAATAAGGTTTGTTCTCCAGTATTTCTATTAAGATTTTTTTATTTCCTTCACCACCTAAAACAATAAAAGAAATTAAGAATTAGTTACTTGCTGTATTACAACTTCCAATTACAAAATATACAGATAAAATTTCCCTTTCAACTTCACTACTACATTTCGTCCTGGGTAATATGTTCAAACAATCTCGGGTATCTTTTTATTGCATTAGCTTTCAACATGAAAAACCCTTAAGTTCAATCTGCGGTAACGTTAAACGTTCTGTCGCCATATACCCTCATTGTTACACTACCGTTTATGAAATAAAACACAAAAGTTTACAGTAATAATAATAATAATAATAATAATAATAATAATAATAATAATAATAATAATAATAATAATAATAATACTTACCGAATATTAACTTATCTCTCTTTAAGTGATAATCCAATTCAAAACCACGCCTTTCGTGCTCTCTCCTTTTTCTGGCTCCTATCACTTTATTATTTGCTTCAGCACCTAAAACAAAAAAGAAAAAAACTGTAATTAATTACCGTGTTACGAGTTTTCAAATTACAAAATATGATATTCAACGTAGCACTAAGATTCTCAACCATATTGGCTTTGCATGTAAGAGAGCCGTGGTTCGATTCACGGTGCAGATTCTGTTAACTACCTATCCAATATAAGTTTGTTCATACACAGTAAAAATATACCATTTATAACTGAAAAAAGTCTACAGTGCAAGCAAGCGTGCGGTTCTCCACGTGGGATAGCGCTGGTTCGATTCCCGGGGGCGCATTCTGCTAACATTCTGTACAATATAATTTATATATACCTGTTATATCTTACACAATTCATAGCTACATATAAGTAACAACATCTGCTAAGCAAAATATTTGTCGTGCGGCTTTTCACGTGGAAAAGCTCTGGTTCGATTCCCGGGGGCGCATTCTGCTAACTTTCTGTACAATATAATTTATATATACCTGTTATGTCATACACAATTCACAGCTATATATAAGTAACAAGTTCAGACTGCAAGCATAAAAATTAGCGTACGGTTCTCCACGTGGGATAGCCCTGGTTCGATTCCCGGGGGCGTATTCTGCTAACTTTCTGTACAATATAATTTATATATACCTGTTATGTCATACACAATTCATAGGTATATATAAGTAACAAGTTCACACTGCAAGCATAAAAATTAGCGTACGGTTCTCCACTTGGGATAACCCTGGTTCGATTCCCGGGGGCGCATTCTGCTAACTTTCTGTACAATATAATTGATATATACCTGTTATGTGTTACACAATTCATAGCTATGTATAAGTAACAAGTTCGCACTGCAAGCAAAAATATTTTGAGTACGGTTCTCCACGTGGGAGAATAGTAATTCGAGTTCCGGAACAATCATTAATGATGATTCCCTACATATTACATTATACTATATCTTAGTCATGTTATAATTCCATAAAAGTACACCAAGTCATATCATTTTTCAATGCCGGAAAATCCGCAATCAATTTCCGATAAAACCAAACAGTTCCGTCCCCTTATAATCTCAACAATTACAATATGTCCCTTCTCCCATATAAAAGTAAACAAGTATAATACAAGAAAACTACAACGTTATTACTTACCAATCTTCCAGTCTCTCCTAGTAGTAAAATATCTTCTTCGCAAACTTAACACTTGATGTTCCTGCTGTATTCTTTCTAAATGTACACATCATGCAAATGCATCAGTATTTTTTATACCCTTCAATCTTTCCAGAAGTTTCGAGTGTGTTCTTTCCCATATTCCAACAATAATAATTTTTTAAAAAAAGATCTCGAAGTTTCCACTGCTTTCTTTCACTCATTCCAACGATCCAAATTTCTAGAATTTTCTCCAGCAGCTGCCGCGTTACATGTGTTGCATATTAATGAATTAACTTGTTCTACGTGTGTGATCTGCATTTATTTATTTCCGAAAGGTCTTTTCTGTATTCTGCTTGTCCAATTAACATTTCTTTTTCACCGGAAACATTTATTATATGTCATGTTTTTATACAACCTCCGACCGCACTTGCATACATTATGTGTCATTAGTATGCGGAAAAAATGTGTATCCATTCTTCAAACTGTCAACCGGCCGTGTATTACCAAGTGCTACCATGTCAAAAAAGGCCTCACTGCCTCATTATATATTCTTTTCTTTTATCTAACAAACTACTTAGTATGATGGCTTACAAACGTACATGAGAGCGATAACTTTCCTCACTAGCGCAAATACTCGTGGGATGAAGAAGACATGTCCCCTTCAATCTTCGAGCTAGGGGACTGTGTCCCCCAATAATTTGTGTCCGTTTGCCACAGAGGAAAGTTAGATGAAATTGATGTCCCACCAGAATAAGCCTCAAATCTGCACGCTTCCCAATGCTTTTGAATACAACTGCACTTTTTTGATTCTCCATACCATTTTTTTTAATAGCACTTAAAAAAAGATTATTTTACCCGTCCCCCTTCCCAATGTGAGGACATTTGCACCGCTGCTTGTCCTGAAAGTCGAAGTTTTCAAGAGCTCTTATTGTGAGGTCTCTTAAGTTAAAATGACTTGGTATCGATGTGTCAGCAATTTCGCTTGTACAACGAACACAGAGAGTAAATTTCTCTTTCTTTATTAAATCTGAGTAGCTAATGGAAACACTAACCGGATTTCATTAAGTTATTAACGTTTTATTTTTGCATCGATCACAAATTGTGTG
This sequence comes from Thermobia domestica, assembly GCF_964235325.1. Taxonomy (NCBI): domain Eukaryota; kingdom Metazoa; phylum Arthropoda; class Insecta; order Zygentoma; family Lepismatidae; genus Thermobia; species Thermobia domestica. The sequence goes on along the minus strand of NC_137454.1, from coordinate 52,340,990 downwards.
CGCCACCCTCAAATGAAGTGGTGTTTACTTCATACTATGCCATATCTGATGATACATTATTTGGAATAGAGAGGATATTTTTAAAGATTTACATTGTAGTGCATTTCTACCTGAAATAGCATCATGTTCCAGTTCATCATGATTCTAAATGATTGAGACATGCACGGGTAGGTATATGTTTTTTTTAAATATTGAATGGTGATGAAAAGGAAGATAGCACAACATCAGGTATCGTAGTCTTCTTCCATGACTCTTGAATGTCTGTAGAATCAAAGAGTTTGTCTCTTAAGTGAAAATCTATTTCCTGAATTGTATTAGGTAAAACATCGCTGCAATGTTTACGTCATTGCTAGATGTAATCGTTTGAGCTAAAACGTTTGAACTCAGATCAGAAGAAAATACAAATTCAAAGGTTCGTTTCAGTTTTCTTATGGACAAACGTATTCCTCATATTTCTTAACAGAAAATATCCTTACTGCATTGTTATACTTTGCAATAGTCACCGCAGTTGTTCATGAGCTCCCTAATTTTAGAAAGCGTGTAGCAATAACCCTTACTGAGCTAATGGTCAATAATCTATTTTGCTTGCTTTAATAACTGGAGTTTTTGTAACTTTTTTGTGTTTTTGAGTCTAAAATTTGGCAGGAGGTATAATTTTCTAAGATAAGTATTTATGCAATTTCCATGGATGACTATATCGTCTGCAAACAGCTTGTAATCACCATCTAAATCTGCGATACGACCTAATACTTCACCTGAAGAAAAACAAACTTTGCTGCTGCCAGAAACGTGTGGGCTCTATTATCTTCATACATACAAGAAGCTTCTTTTTACTGCACGCACTCCGCCTATTGTAGACGTAATGTTTCCGCAGATAATGCATAGAAGTTTTTTTTTTCTGATTAGGACCTGGAGAGAAGTGGTTCAGTACCAACGACGTCGTGTATTCGTATTGTTTCCTTCCAAGCTTGTGGATATTTAACATATTTCTAAAATTTGTTGTTTCCTTGCTAGAACTCCATAAAAATTGTCCCTCAAGGTGTATTTTTGTATCACTCTTTGTGTACATGATCTTGAAGAAATTTGATTCATTTTTTCAGTCATCATTCATTACTTCTGCATATTCTCTCACATGTTCTGTTGAACACATAGACGCTTTCTTATCGCTTCAGGCATATTACACATTATCTTCTATCAAAGTCCATGGAAACTGTTGCGCTTATCAGCGAGCCCTTAGTAGTACTTTCAGCCATTCCGTTGTACCCACATTTAAACACAGTTTGTTTTTTAGTCTGAAAATAGTAAAAAAGAAGTTGCAATTTAAAAGTAAAAATCTTAAAACGAAACTTGACAATAATTGTTAAATGTACCCTTACACACACATTAGAACTCATATAGTATGAAAAGGAGTAGAATTTCTTTTTGGTTGTGGATGAAGGTAGGTGTTGATTCAAGGGATAGGCCTAATGAATACTACCAAACTATGTTTTTATATTCTATATCATGTATTAAATATTTAAAAAAAAATCTATTGAAGAAATAAGTCGTATAACTGTCTAAGGTTTGTGCTTTAGACAGAGGCTAAAAGCAGGGTTGGGTCTCCAGAGCAGGGGCTAATTACGAGTCGGGTCTCTTGTTTCACATACGGTTACGGGTCAACTGCTCTTAGGAGTCGAAATTTATAACCAGTTTCATAACTACTTCCGAATAGGAAGTTAATACAATATTTGTTTCAACCTCAACGAGTAAGGACTGATTGCGTACAGATATTTTTTTTCTAAAAACGGGATTCAACTACCTACGGAAGTTTATGTGGTTCGGAAGTCATTTTAAGCTGAAGCAACGCCTCATATCGTCGCATGAGAAACAGAGGAACGTAACTCCATATTTGTAGGTTTCCAGGCGAGAGAACAAAACTATTATTTTCTTAGAAAGGTGTGTTTTAATAAGATGATAATTTATTAATTATTTAATAAGATGACATTACAACAGATAACCGACAAGGGGAACGGAGGGAGTTACGTTCCATTTACACAAGGTGGGCTTTCAAAATTATGCTCATATATGAAGAAAAGGACAACCGCGTTTTAGGAGTTACGTTCCTCTGGTTCGAATGCGAGTTACGTTCCTCTGGTTCTAATGCGACGATATAGCCTCGTTGGTGAACGGGACTACATGCTGTAACTTGTAAACTCAAACGAATGCAACAACAATTAGAAATGGGTAGTCTAGAAGGAAATCTGAAGCCATTTTCCCAGCACGAAACAACAGAAAACTACTTTGTATAAGAAAATAAAACTTGCTGTAAAACCTTCAAAAATACATGTGTTTATTACTTTATTTATATACTTCTTTGACAATTCATTTCATTTCTATATGTAATTTCTCATCACCTTATTTCATATAAGAGATAGAAATAATAGAGTTTTAAAGTAAGAATATCAAACAGTTTATTCAATGCTATATAAAGTTTACACTCGAAAAAATTGGAAGTAATAATTACATATATTTTAATAGATTTGCTAAGAATACTTTCAAACCAAGATACATTTTATAATAACATAAGAACTGCATTGCGTTAAACATTTCGAGAATAATACATTCTTGAATGATCCAGCATATCTTCAGCTGTGCTTTAGCAAATGTCCATTGATAATGGAAAATTTGTGGTATCTAGATATCAATTTTTGTAGAATAATGCCAAGTTAATCTCAGATTCTTATGCATGTTAATCTCAGATTCCAATGTTACCATTCCAAATTTCTAAATGTGCCATTTTCCATTATTTACGTGTATGGTCCTAGATACCAATGTGAAAATTTAGGGGTTGGTAAACGTGCCGCCGGGAAATTCAAGAGAGCATTCACCGTTATGGCCTCATAAGACATTATCACTCAGGTGATGTTCCACAGGTAATCAAAGGGACTCAATGAACTATTACTAAAATGTAGAATTAGCATGAAAGTTTCCTCAAAATAATTTTCGGGCCTACTTTTAAATTGGAGAAATATTTTAGTTTAGTTTAACGTCCAACAATTATTTTTCAAGGCTAAGTAAGATAGGATAATAAGATGGTAGCTGTGAAACCGACTTTTTAAAATTATTGAGCGGCTCGGATCACTTAAATGAATGCGCCATTCATTCGTTTATTATTATTAATAATAAGAATATAAATTATTATTATTATTAATGATAATAATAATAATAATAATAATAATAATAATAATAATAATAATAATAATCACAATCACTCCACTCTAGCCTGATCGCGTTTTGCTAAAGAGTTAATAGAGCCGAATCTGGTCCGGTCGATTTCAACAGAATCTCCTGTTTGTTTTTTTTTATATCTAACTGTTATTGCCTTTCTGCAAAATTTTGAGCGGGAGCTTTATTTTGCGCTGTTTGTCAAATTGTGACCTAGACTTTTTAAAATTTTATTTTGTTTCATTATGTACTTAATTATTTTTCTTTTAATTATAACCCACAAAATAACATAAATACATAGTATGAGTCACACAACACAATTCAGATATTCAGAAACAAGATGTTATTCTTCCACTTATTGACGCCTTTAAATTTGAAATTACTACTTTAATATTCAATTTTGTTTTGATTTTTACTGGTTTTACACCGGTGGCTTATCACCTGTATACTTAGTTTCTTTCTCGTGCACTCGATTTTCACCTGAGTTCCTAAGTAGACTGACTTAGCAAAGCTCATGGAATACTCACGTAATGTCTGCTCAAGCCCCTGTGGCCTCTGGCCCTGTGGTGCAAGTGGAACTGAGTGTACAAATCCTTGAGGCAGTTAACACTCCATAGTTTGCAGGCGACAGACGTGGTAATGATAATGAAGCTAAAAAGATTTAATAAAACCCACTCTCAAGCGTTTGCACAACTGAACACAAACAAAAGCAGGCGTAATTGCTGAACCGTTCGTAGTTTTTGAGAGACACTTAAAATTTTCCGGGCTATGACCATCATCAGTACACACGTGCTTTTTTCGCATTTTTACTATGTCCTCACTTTTTTTCTCTATATCAGTCACGATTTTTTTGCAATAGTTTATTCACATACAGAATTACTTTGTGGCCTAAGCCGCAATTTCTAGCACTTTACCCTCCTGAGATATTACCTCCAAACATGGCATCAATATCACAAAATTCAACATTCAGACCCTCTTAAATCTACGATGCCAGTGTTATCATAGGTCTGGATATTTCTACAGACTCTTTACATGGAACAGGATTCAACACAAATTTATGAAAACCCTACTTTATGCCATTCCAAATACAGCCCATTTAAAATGCATTTTTTTTTGTAGTTTCTCTATGATTTCATGTATTGGTTTGCAACCCTGCATACTTATTTAGAAGCAAGATGGTATATTCACCACGTACCCTTCTCTCTCGTCTAAACATTCGTTTTTGTTTGGTGTTCGTCTGATACGTACGTTTTGAGCAACTGTAATTTATTTGTAAACATTGCAATTGGAAAAATGGCACTCCACCGATAACAAAGATGGCCGCCATTCAGGAACGCTGATACATACAACGAAGTGAATAGTGTTGTTTACCTTCTCATACACAAGGCTCCACACATTCAAAGTTTTATAATTTTCGAAGCTGGTCGAGGAACCACGTTTGGTCCAGTTCATATGGAATGACCCAGAGACCAGCTAAGTCATTAGACCTTCTATATACGAACTTCGAATCATTCACTGACGACACTACAGCGATGTGGGGATGTAATCCTTTTCGCAGCCACTATCCACAACTTCATACGCACAACTGGAGAGGCCACAAAGACATTCAGGGGGCACTAGCTCTACCCATGGATCAATTACCCCCTGCCCCATTTGTTTTGCTGTCACTATATATTAATTTTGTAGTTTCGTTTATACTAAAAGTAATATAATATAATACAATGAGACTTCTGTATTTTTTTCCGAAAACCGCAGTGGTCATTCATGGATTTCATTTCTTAAGATTATTTTTTTATTAACCAACAAAAATACTCTAGGTCTAATGTACAAAGAATACAATACAAGGAATGAAATTCTATACAATTATATGTAAAGCAGTAACATCCACAAAATACAACTAACAATTATTTTTTTCCAAAAATGGAACACTGGACTGGAGGAAGAGATTTTGAGAACTAAATATCATACATAACAATGTTCGAAATTGGTGTTGACGACTTCGAATGGTTCCCAATTGATTCAGTAACATTCTGGTATAATTGTCACATATAGTAATTTCATTACTGAGACTGTGGTTTTAGTACAAATGGTAATAATTGTTACTCAACTAAGAATATAGAAATTACTTATGTGGTTTGTTGTCTGTGATTTGTCCTCCTCTCTCAAACATTTACGGTGATGTAGCTGTCTTAAGTTCTACAAAGTTAGCGATCTAGACATAGCATTTCAAATGCGTATTTGAAGTTAAGTTTATGTTGTGTTCGATTTATAATAAACCTTATTCGGATTTATAAGGAACCCGAATACTAAATTAGATAATGTTAAGCAAATTTATTTTTGAAGCTTTGTTCCCACACCGTAATATTGGTGGGCTCAGTCCTTTCATCATTAACATTGATGGGGCCCGGGCACACAGAAGCACCATGGAGTCGGCGCCTATGGAAGTAGACAACGGTAGAATGAAGAAATTGAGAGAAAACAAGAGATCTCTGATTACACCTTGCTTATGGTGTTTGTCCTGGGACACCAAAAGTTCCGGAACCAAAACTTCAGAGATTGAAATATCAAATGCATCATTCATTTTTAAAACAAAATTATTTTTATCATAGAATATTTATTTTCAACATTAATTAGTCTTTTGCATCCTGAATGACAAAAAATAAGTAATTAATGTGTTTATGTGTTCCCTGAATGTTTTCCTCTTTTAGGAACAAAAGCATGTTCACTCTCAACCTCATATGCCAAACGCGGGTTGGATCAATCGCATGTTATTCGAAAATATTTGTAATAATCTTTCTGATCTGTTAACTTCGATAAGAATTTCGGGACATTTGAATCGCCAGTGGAAGAATTAGCAAATCATGTGAAGAAAATGAAATGAAAATTGAGTTTTACGTCTCACTGTTATACCAGCTAGGCTAAAGAAGACAGTGATGATGAGAATAAAGCTGATGGTTGATCCTTGTAAATTATTCGTAGTTACGATAATACTTCCTACTTTCATCGTTCATTTATTTTTTTCTAGATTTAAGACGTAAATAATAAACTACGTTTGAGACTTAAAATTTCCATAGTTACCCCTATTGTAGATATTTTGTGAATATACAATGAAATGGCCATATCCAAACTGCTATACCATCATTCAATTTCCATCGCTGGCTTTGGCAGTAATACAGGGAAAAGACCAGTAATACACGAATATATAACTAAATAACTGTTGTCATGATTAATGTAGGGATTTTTAATACTTCAGCTTTCCGCCTTGTGGTAATGCAGTAATAGACTTTGCATCTATAATTTATTACATAATAGAATATGTTCTAGGTTACATAGTATATGTAGCAGAATATTCTACTGAGTTTTATAATTGAACATAATTTCATAATATATTTTATGGAAACACCATAAAATACAATATTTATTTCATTTAAAATATAAATATAGTTCATTAACAAGTATATACATACCTTAGATAATCATTATGTAAAAATGTAAAATATTTTCTCTTTTATTTCCAAAGGATGTTGAAAATTGGGCGCAATACCACTTTAAAAAGTACTCTTCAATGGATGACATATTTCTTATTTTCTTACAACGATCTCTATATGTATGAAACTTTAGAAGATGTAGATGAAAACTTTATAACAGCTATCCAACAGGTAAGAATATAACACTCGCAAGTCAAAATATAATTATGTTAACTAGTTTATAACATTTATATTAAAAATTAAATAATTAGCAAAAGAAATCTCCATAAAATTTAAGGATTAACTACGTTTTAGTAAAATATTAAAGTTGCTGTGGTTTCCATTTTTAAATGGCTTGCAGAGAAGGCAACGTATATAATTAGTTGTTTTTTTTAATAGTTTACGTGCAAGGAAATTATAATATCTACTACTGTAGGTTATACTTCTTTTTGCCAGATAGAAGTTAAAGTAGGTGTTAGAAAGCAGCAATAAGGTTCATGTGCGTCAACCAAGGAATATGTTTTGATACTGAAATATGGGAAACACATGTTATCACAAGAGGAAACTACTTACGATAAAACAGAAACAAACTTATAGCTGAACGGATTGAAGGGATAATCCACTACCTGCTTAAAGCAATATTCTTTTAAGTAAATTTGAAGAGTAATATTATTAAATACATTTAAAAAAAGAATGAACTTTGGAACTAAGATTGGAATTCAAAATAAGATTAACAATCTAAATTGTCCGATATCGTTAGCTGGCAATTTGGTAAAATAAATAAATACAACTATTACTCCGATCCCAAACGATGTTCATATTGGTACCACAATGTCCTGCAACACTTTAAAGATAACTAGAAGTTGCACACACACACACACTTGGTATGCACTTGCTGAATGTTATAATCGAATCCTTCTCATTAACTAGTTCTCAATAAATTTTCTATTGACATAATTTTGAAATGAGAACAGAAGATAAAAAACATTAATCTGTTTTCAAAATGTCGCACCGTTGTAATTACTAGAAAATACTTAGTTGCGATTGATGGCCTATAGAAGCTCCAGTTACCTTGACCTATCTGATGCCAGGTACTGCACATTAGTTCCTTCATATCTGGCAGTAACTTGCGACATCTCAACTACACAGATGGGATTTTGAAATAAACACATTCATGTTAATTGTCCTCGAATACATTCCATATAAGATATTGATTTGCCATACTGGGGCTATATAATGCAGAGTCACTGGTTTGTAATTGATAGTGAACTCATATAGATATGACGATATTAAAATAGAGAAGGAATCAATGTTACAATTAAATTTGAAGAGAAGTTGAAGTCTCATAGCGAGATAGTTGAACAAATAAATTGAGTTGCATCTAAAAGATAAGAATATTACTTTTTTTTAAAAAAAAAAAGCTTGTGAATTCTTACATAAAGTAAATTTCCTTTTCATTTAATTAACGAAACATGATTATTGTGATTCGATTGGGAAAAATTAGACGTAATAGGTTTCGAAATATTAGACATCGGAAAATAAAGGATGACGAAAACTAAAGCCATTCTCGTGGCAATGCACTAGCGTAGATAGACGACCAACAACTTTTTAACTCTTGAAGTATGTAGCTGCCGCATACATTGAAGATGGCTAAGATGAAATTTCAATATTGACTGAAACGGATGACCAAAATTCCATTTAACCCTTTATTTACTGACGGTACTTTTAAGTACATGCAGAAAGAAAACGTTATAGAAAATCATTCGTACGTTGTGTTCGAACGGTACTTCTTGGTAACGCTTCACTCTGGTTTGCAAAACGACCAACAGCTGGCTGCACGATGTAGAGGAAATATTTTCCCCACCAAAGCCATTTTGTTTCAGCAATTCAGAAAGGATGCCACGAAGTTTTCGCTACTAAGGATTTGAAAGGTCCTGGAGAGTTAACTGAAACAGATAGGTGCTCAGATATTTTTTATTTATATCAACGTACTCGGTATTCATGTATTCATTGTTTAGTTTCGGAATCTTTTGATTGTTGTGTGCGAGAAAGCCAATTGTTGTTTCTTGCCTTTGAAGTACCGTCCGGGCTGGAAAGATAGATCATTGGCTCATTTTACTTGTTTTTGTTATTTTTATGGGAGAATTGAGTAAACTTCACCATGTAATGTGAAATGTGTTTGCAACTTCTTTGAATGAATGAAGCATAGATTTATCTGACTCAGATGCAAGCAGTGGCGTATGTGGACAGGGGTTTAGGGGGCATTCACCATGAAATTTTTTATATAACATAATGTATATTTGGAAATAATCTGAAAAATGGATACCGTAATCAAGTCAAAGTAAATAGGGAATGTTCGGGAAAGCATCTGATGATCAATCTTCCCATGCTGGTCGCGCCAATAATGCACACACTAATACATTCAGATGTTTCATTGGTGCGACCAGCAAGGGACCCATGGGGAGAGTTTCGGATTCAATCTGATGAGCAATCACACTTCCGGTTGTGCTAGTAAATTTGTAAGTTTCTACTAGATTCCTCAGTAACAGTAGTGTAAATAAAATGAACATACGGCGCAACAGCGTGTTAGGACCAGCAGGGGCGTACGCAGGGGGTGAGTCCTGGGGGTCCGGACCTTCCCGAAATCCCGACTTTTTTGTAAATGTAGTCTACTTTTAGGGGCAATTTTAAAAATTTTCATATAATTTAGACTCAAATTGTATTTGGATCCACCGAAACGCTTTAGACCCCTCCAGAAATAAATTCCTGCGTACGTCCCTGAGGACCAGGGCCAGCTAAGCGGCTTGTCTGCGGGGTGCACGTAGTCAGTGTGCTATTCCCAGCCGCTTTGAGTAACCTTCTCGACTGGTTTGATTCCGGTTTCGTCGGCACTCATTTTCAGAGGATGAGTGAACCTCTGGGATAGTGCTCGCAACGGGTCGGGTCAAGGTCCAACGCAACCCGACCTGGGACCCAACTAGCTCTAACTTGACCCGACAAGTGACTCGAGCTTCTCTGACCTGATCCGACCCGTTTGAGAGCACTACCCTAGGACTTAAGGCCTGAGGTGAACGGTTCCTCTACTACACCCACCGGAAATTGAACCGTAGTCGATGGATTGGCAGTCGGCCACCCTACCGACTGAGCTACAGGCTAGGCACATTTGAGTAAATAGGGCTCTAAAATTAACTTATTTGTACGATATTTATGTAATTCTCCTACGATACTATAATTTTTTTAGATGGCTGAACATAGACGCCTGCTCCCCTCGGACGAAATCCGTTTTGCTTGGAAGAGATGGACGACAATGTTGTAACGCCTGAGGTTTCAAGCGACGAAAACAATGAAAATCCGAGTTCTGGTCAACAGGCAAGTTCTTGTTCCAGAGAATCGCCATTACCTGAAGATATGGAACCAGAAGTTGCTGTTCAAGATGAAGAAAATTCGCTTCCATCGAATATTCCAATTGCAAGAAAATGGCGGAAGAAGGATGCAAGCACAACTATCCCGATTTTCACACTAAAGAAAGGTCCCATTACAGAAATATTCTATTCATTGGATACCGCTACTGATTATTTCCTGACATTTTTTGAAAATAATATCATTAATAATAATATCATTATTATACAATGGTCTGCCAATCCAATTTGTATTCCGTGCAAAAACAAAGGAAGATACAGCCAATAAGCGTGGAAGAGATTATGAGTTTCTCTTTGGGTACCACAGACTTCCGAAAATCAAAGACAATTGGTGCAGTGATATAGATTTATGCGTTCCAATCGTGCCAAAATAGTCTAGGCTCAATAGAAATAGATCGAAATTAGTATTAATATGTATACTAATTTCGACGTTATTCCTGTTGGTACTTAGGCTACCTTGTATTCAACTGTGGTTATAGTGTTGCCAAAATGTCTTGAGCCGTGGCAAAAATGCGAACTAAAGCTCACCCTCGACACACTCACGCGTTGAGCTAATAAGTGTTCCGCTGTTGCTAAACGGGGGAGAATTAGCGAAAGGGAGTGGAATTTCTTCAGTCGACAGCAGCGCTCGGAACAGAAGACTAGGTGTCAATTCAATGTGGTATATCTATAGTAAATGTCTACATTTATTTCTGAGAGATAATAAAGGTCAGTTGTTCACTTACAATGTCATATTTTATTTTAAAAAATCACAAAACAAAGAGTTAAAACATTTTCTTGTATACTGTGCATTTTGTGAAAAATGACATTTCTGACCTGACGGTACTTTTGAGTCAAAGGGACCGCCAAAAATTCAGGAAATATTTTTTTTCAATTGTTGCGCAAAAATATTTTATTTTACTCCAATTCAAGCAAAAAGCACTAAGGAGATCATGTCTAGCTTCATTGGTTCATAATGTCGTAAATTAAAATGGCACATAAGATGGTTTAATCTGCACCACTACTGAAAGTGTAAACATTTATATCACAACTAAATTACCCCTAAGTATTGTGAAGAATATGCTTTAAAACACTAATTAAAGATCAAGCTTAACTATAGAAATTATAAGCGTATTGCATGTACGTCGAGGTTTTCATAAGATCTATAAAATCTTAGAATAACTTCAAACATTAAATTACTAACACACATGCGAGTGAAATAAAATATATATAACACATTTACTGTAAAGAAATGTGCTATATTATCATTTAAAAACCTCCAACGAATCTAAATAATTTAAGTGTGAATTACACAAATGCTATTATCAATTATTTGTAGCTGTATATACAGGCGATTCAAAAGGTGAACTACCACCAGCAATTCTCCTTTCCCTTCAATAGCAGGAAACAACAAACAATCGGCGGTTGGGTTGGTTGCGAATTCGAAACGTGTTGGACCAAACGTCAATTGTGTAACAAATATATCAGTGAGCCAAACTGAAAATAAGAGAATAAAACTAATTGTTAAAAAATGACAATTTTATTATTGTGACGGAGTTCATGTTATCAACAGTTTCAAAATCATCTTTAGCAGTTCAAACAAGATAAATAACAAATAAAAGAAAACAGATGTAAGAGTAAAACATTACTCTCCTCCCGTCAGAAAAGAATCTTATAAAAAAGAAACAAGTTTTATAATTTATAAGTTTAATATAAAAGCCCAAAAGTTTGAAAGTTGACACCCGAAAGACAAGAGCAACTGGACTGAAGTGAATGAAATTGGGCACTAATATTGCAGACGTAAAATGAGGGAATACGGGTTTCGTGTTTTCCTAAAAAAAAGTATTGGGTAGGACACGGAGCCCTCCAAACCTCTGATAACAAATTATCAAAAGTACCAGTAAAACTATGTCAAATGTTAGTAAAGGACAAGAAGAATTGTAACATAACTTTGAGTATGGACAATACGCAAGAAGTGAACGAATACGTTTTTTTTTATGTTCTGCTTAAAAACGATTTAGGAGCAAAAGACCCCCACCCAAAATTTTGAAAGTTGACGCCCAAAAGGCAAGAAGACATGAACCGAAGTAAACGAAATGTTGTATGGCAATTGCAGACGTACAATGAGGATACGAGTTTCGTATATTAATTTGGTAGGGCACGGACCTCAAAAACGTTTGAACACGAAAAATCAAAAGTACTAGTACCAGTATTTCAGATGTGTGTAAAGGACATGAAGAATTACAACGAAATTTGTGTATGGACAATAGTCTAAAAACAAAGGATTACGGTTTTTTAAATTTCAGCGGAAAAACGTTTTTAGTGGCCAAAAGAGCCCTCCCCAAAATGTTGAATGTAGGCTCACGTAAGGCAAAAATAAGGGAAACTAAGTGAATGAAGCTTTTGCACAGATATTGTAAATATAAAACGAGAAAGTACGGGTTTCGTATTTTGGTGCAAAAAACGGTTACGTGGGGCATGGACCCCTCCAAACCTTTAATCACGAGATATCAAAAGTCCTAGTAACAGTATATCAGATGTGTGTAAAGGACATGAAGAGATGCAACCAAACTTTCTTTAAGGACAACACGCAAGCAATTAACGATTACCGTTTCTTTTTATTTTGTGCGAAAATCAGTTTTAGTTAGCAAAATATCCCACCCAAAAAATTTTGAAAGTTGACGCTCGAAAGGCAAGAAGAAGTGAACCGCAAAGAATGAAATTGTTAACAGTTAGTCCAGACGTTAAATGAGGATACATATTTTCCTGAAGAAAATGGTTGGGTGGTGCACGTTGCCCTCCAAACGTTTCATCAAGAAAAATCTAAAGTCCTAGTAACAGTGTATCAGATGTGTGTAGAGAACACGAAGAGTTGCAACCAAACTTTTTGTATGAACAATACGCAACAAATAAAGGAATGCAGTTGTTTTTATTTTCTGCAGAAAAACGGTTTTAGTAGCCAAAGAAAACACTCTAAAATTTTGAAAGTTCACGCGCGAAAGTAAGAAGAAGTGAGTCGAAGTGAATGAGATTTTGCACAGATATTGTAGATATAAAATGTGGGAATACTGGTTCCGCACTTTTCTGGAGAAGACTGTTGGGTGGGCTGGACCCCTTAAAATATTTGATCAATAAATATCAAGAGTGCTAGTGACTGTATGTCAGATTTGTGTAAAGGACATGAAGAATTGCTACGAATCTTTGTGTATAAATAATAGGCAAAAATAAACGAGTACCATGTTTTTACTTTCGGGGGAAAACGGGTTTTTTGGACAAAAGCACCCATCTAAAATTGGGGAATTTTAGCCCTAAAAGCAAGAAGAAGTGGATCGGAGAAAATAAATTGTGTCTTAATATTGTAGTGACAAGATGAGGGAATACGTGTTTTCAACTCTTGAGTAGACCGAGACGTTGATTGTTGTTAGGAGTAGTAAAGCGAATGAAATTGTATGTACATATTGGATATGTAAAATATGGCCTTTCGTGTCTTACAAGTGTTGCGTGTCCATCCGATTTCTTCAAGTTTGGTAGATCAACTACAAACAAACACAGTATAGCGTAATTTCTAGTATTTCAGGAGACACTTTTGACCCTTAAAACGTTTATGCACATAAACTAAAACACTTAATGATTTATTTCCTGTTTGCTGTTGATCTGCCAAATTTGAAGCAAAACGGATAGTGACATTTGAGAAACACTTAAGGCCCTATAATATGGTCTAATAATATCTACAACAAGTTTCAATTGCTTCGGTCCACTCTTTCATGCTCTAATACTGCAATATTTACTTTTATTCGGGTAGAGCCTAGGCCCCAACATTGTTTTTTCCGCAAAAATTAAAACAAAATTTCATGTATTGTTTTGCACATTGTCCCTATACGAAGTTTAGTTGCAATTAACTATATCCTTTAGGAACTTCTGACTTATGCTTATTTTCTCTTTTGGTATTTCGTAATCAACGGTCTTCCGTTCTTCCGTACAAAATAACAAAAACATATTCGTGTTTTTTGTGGATTTTTCCTACACAATGTGTCGTTCTAATTCATAATGTCATTTAATCACTTCCGACACACTGTTATTAGCACTTTTGATATTTCACTATCAAAGTTTTGGAGGGTTCTGTGTCCCACCTAAACAGTTTTCTTTCTTCAGGAAAATAAGACACCCAAATTCCGTCATTGTGTGTCTACAATATATGTGCACAATTTCATTCACTTCGGTTCACTTCCTGCGGAATTTCGGGCTTCAACTTTGTAAATTTTGAGTTGGGGATTTCGACCCCTAAAACCGTTTTACCGCACAAAATAAAAAAGCGTATTCGTTTATGGTTTGCGCATTATCCCTACACAATGTGTAGTTCCAATTTTTCACCTCCTTCAAGCTCTTTTGACGTACTGTTATTAGCACTTTCGATATTTCACGATAAGGTTTTTGACTGGTCTGTGTCCCACCTAAACGGTTTTCTTTTTATTAATAAAATAACAAACCCGTATTCCCCACTGTGGCGACCAAGAAAAAATCGCCTTTGGAGGGATAAATGGCTGAGGTCTTTTAATTGGGCCAATCACAGCTCCTTTAATCGTGTGTTTTCGACGATAACAGCTTCGGACCAGATAAAATGCACTCGCCATGTAAATTTATTACAGAATGAATGTGTCGTTTACTTTATTTCACAATTATCCCATATTAAGTTTCTAATGATCGGCTACAGTTTTCACTTCAATTCATACAATGATTAGCACTGCTCTCAAGATTTTTTAGTTAATGATGTAGAGACAGGGTTTACTTTTGTCCCCCGGTGCTCGCTTTAGGAGCAACACACCAGGAAAACTAATATATAATAATAACCGCCTGCACATGATTGGTGATGTTTCGTGTTGATACCTTTACGATTCTACGCGACGAATCAAAGAAGCGGACCAACATGAAGTCCTAGCTGTTACGCAGTGGTAACTTCAGCACCCGATTTTAGATATATGTTTAGACAGGAAGAACCCTGCCGCCAGTGGCACACTAGAGGCAATACTTCGGCACTTCTCTATACCAACGATCGACATTTACCGGGATATGGGCCACTAGGTGCTATCGACATTAACGGTATGGGCTAATTAAACAGATCTTTAAGAATTAGCCCCTATTTAATGTTTGTTGCGAAAATTTAATTCTTCGCAATTGTGATCAAGTAACAGGCCAATTATGAAGAATTGCACCTACCATTTAAATGTAACCCATGTGCGTTTGATATGAAGTCTAATTCTGAGTGAGGAATAAAAACGATAAAGAAGATTGTGTTGCTTTATGCAAATAAAAGTAAGGAAAAGCATTAGTATTAGTATAAGTATTAATCAGTGTGATTTCAACAAAATTAATAGAGAATTACTCACAAAATTCAAAGATGATACGGACAATCAGTTGTTAAACGCACCCCATACCAGTTGTTAAAAGCAACCCAATTCGAAACAACGATCTTTGGAATTAGAACACCATGCATTACTGATTGCACCGCGCAATATCAGACTGGCATTCTTACAATTTTTAACTTTGAATTACTTACCTTAATGTCCGGAACAGATCTAAACTTTGAAGATAAAGATAGAACAGAAAGACAAAAACAGTAAAACATTACCTGAATTTTAAAATATTTTATTGAATAATAACAGTAAAGTAAAACAGTGTGCATCCTTTCTTATATTTACTATTGATTTCAGAAAGAATTAAGCAAAAAAATGCTAAATTTTAACGGAGGCTTAGTTTTTGATAATGCCTGTTATTACATTACTGTAGCCTTTCCTTCAACAATGTTATTTAAAACCTATTGTAATGTGGTATTCCTAGACACAGGTAAGTAGAATATACTTCTGTGCAGTAAATCTTGACGCAGATTCCATGGGTTAGGGGAGAGTCGCTGAGCTTCAAATCAAAGTATTTGCAATTCTAATATCTCTTGTAGCTGAGATATAAAAAAAAATATAAGAATGCTCCAAGAGAAATGCCAGAACGAACTTAAAAAGAACGAAGAGATGGAGCAAGAAGGACAACTGTCATTGCTCCTATATGTAAAGGGAAAATTAGCAAAGTATCATATCCCAAATAACTTAGACTTCTCGACATATAGCTGCTTAAATATCTAGAAATTCGAACTTTCGGGCAGTGAACAGTTAATCAGTGCCCAACGGTTACTATTCGGCACTAAAGTGTTACCATCCTGTGTGTGACTTACGGTTCCCGAGATGCTCCTTATATCTCCCGAAATCAGAACCATCTTTTTCCAAATATAACAGGAACAGTAAGTCATAGAGAGAAGATGTTGGTATTAATCAATACCGAAAAAGATGGTAAACATTTTGATACGGTACCAATATTAATTGATGGCCACTGGCCAACTGAACATTGACCATACCATTGGCAAGTTGGACAGTGGAGACCGGTTACAATTTGGTACCAACATATTTACCGTGCTTTCAGATATTGACCAACACCAATATGAACTCGGTATGACTTACGGTTCCCAAGATTTGGCTCCTTAAATATCTGAAAATTGGGCATTTTGGTCAACATCCTGGGAACGGTAAGATTGACGCTATAAATTTAATCACTGTCTCTGATAGTGTTTGATGTTCTATCAAATACACGGTCCAAAGTTGAAAAATCGCAAATAATAGACAGACGCACAGGCAGACATACAGAAAGGCAGGCAGGTAAACGGACTCACAGACGTCCGGAATTCAGTAACGAAATTTTAAAGTTTACTGAACATGGTTTCCTCCATATACTGATTGAAACCTTTGCATTTAGATCAAGTTAGAAATATTCGGTAATGTATTTGTTAGCAACGAAACAAGCTGTTTTGATTATCCGAATAGAAGGATGTCCCATGTCACTTGGCATTAAAAATCCTTTGGACCCTTCTCGGCATCCAATCAATGAGAGTCCAAAGGTTACGCTTACTCTCAGAAAGTTCCTCTCCGGCATCAGAAATTAAATTCCACAATTGTTTTCGTGTTGGACCACGGATTAGGAGCGTTCCTTCATAATGGTTTTAAGTTACGCACACACGTTCTCGATCGGGTCGTATCGGCACCACGTGGGAACCAATGCAGAACATCCACATCGCCGTGCTGCGCCAACCAATTCTGAACTCCCGAAGACTGATCGACGGGTGAATTGCAGCATGACATTCCGAAGATTGTGCACATACTATCCACTCGTTAGACGTCCTTGTACCTGATGGAGTACTCCTAACCCCTTTTATATCAAGAAACCCGAGGATAACACAGAAACACGCCCAAAAGCCGTCTGTGGTAGACATAACGTCATGTCATGCCAGGTTCCATTTTGTCTACACAAGGGAACTGGCCATGCACTTTCGGGGACAAACACGGGATATATGAACATCACATCGTTTCAATTCCGATGCCTGTTCGTCTCTGCAAAATCATGATGCAGTCGAATATTATCATGTGATAGGACTTCCCTTCTTACAGCATCACAAGCATGGAGAGCCGCTATCCAAAGCCACCTTCTGGAAGTGGATCGTGAAGCATTGAAATTCGCTACCGCTAGCTGTATAGCCGGGAGGTTGTATGTAGTCTCTGCTGTGCAACAGCATTGAGTCGATTATCTTTCTCTTGTGGTGATACACGTTTTCTCCCAGAACCTGAACGTCTAAAATATTTCCCAGTTTCCAAATATCGCTTTAATCATCGTTTGTCAGTCCTTATATAAACCCACACTCATCAATGCTTGTGCGAGGTGGAAGCCGACATTTGCAATGGCTAAAATGCGATTCCCATCCATTGTCTACAACCACAGAGGGCGGAACTCCCTATGTTGCTTGAGTTATAGCCCGATCAATATTTAGGGAAATATTAATTGAAATAGTCACGACGTATTGAAAATGATACTAGAAATCAAGTAATGAATAACCACTCTCATTTTTTCAGTGGAATTAATTATTGACAAAAATGTAATTATAAAAATAACGTTCTACGACAATAACTGCGTGTGCTGCTTTTGTTTTTCGTTTTTCCTCTTTTTTTCGCTTTCAACTACCACGCAAACGCTGAAGAGACAATAGTCTGTCAAATAAATTAAAGTATAATAACAGGAGCATTGGCAGTATTGTTTCGTTTTCGCTTTGTCGCTTCTCTGCTTCTCACCCAAGCTTGTTGAACTCAGTGTTGATCGAGTAACAACGAACAGATAGATAAACGAACGAAAAAAAGAAACTTATTCTTTGGTACCTTGGAATCAAGTATATTCGAAAAGAGCTCTCGCTTGTAGAGCAGTAAAAGTTTCCGCAATTCTCCCCTGCACTTTACTCAGGTTGATTAGAAAATCTTTGGTTTGAAATAAAAGTATGGAGAACACTAAAAATTATAGATCTTCTATGCTGGTGAAATAACATCGTATTATTTCTAACGTCGCTTTGGTGCATATCCCACGAAGGAACGAGTAAGAAAAAAAGAAAATAAAAAAGGCAATACGTACATGTGTATTTTTTACATTTTCATTGCAAAACATTTCCAGGGCATTTGCATGACAAGCAGTTCCTGGAAATTAATATCAGGGCTGAAGCTGAAGTCATGAATTGACAAGCAGAAGTAACAAAGCATTCCTTCCATTCCAAATTTAATGACTTACTTCACGTTTAAGATGAAGTTTCGGAGCTCAAAGAATATTTAACTTTGATTCCTACATTACGGCAGAGAAGAATCCCTAAAACTCTTGATACGGCAAAACATGACACTGATCATGTACACCATCGAAAGAATATTGCCGTGAAAATTATTTTGAAACCTACGACTTGGTCTTAAACACCATGATCAGAAGATTTCTAATTTCTCTGTGCTGTATGATATTAACAGTTGCTGATTCATAATACTAATGGAAAATATGTTTATATATTCCCAATATTAATCTAAATGTATTCAAATAACATTCATTTTGATATTTTAAAAGCACAGTTAAAGATTCTTTCCTCCCTTCACCGAAACAAAAATGAATCTTTAAAAGTCATTCAAGGTGTTCAATATCTGCCTTATTAAAATCTGAAAAAGAGGTAACTCATTATTTGTTTCCGGGAGTTAATAAACTAACAATGCTTTACCTTACTGCTCGTATGACTTCAGTGACACCAAAAATAATATTTTTGACTCTATGATGAATGAAATCTTATCTTCGGATTACCATGAAGAAAATAGAGTAACTACTTGATGATTCTTCATTCCTACAAATATCTTCTGGAAGAGGTTATGAAATGAGCATGTCCATTGCCAAGGAGCTCATATTAGTTGACGTGATTTTGACTTTAACTTCCTTTCAGCAGCGAGGCTATATGATTAATAGTGGATACTGGACCTACTGATTAATAGTGAAGTTCGAACCACATGATCTCTCGCCGATAATCGAACCCGGGTCTCTCACACCAAAAGGGCGTACGCTAACCACTTTGCTAACCACAAAGAACCTCGGAGCTCATATTAGTAAAGACTAAGGGACATTATGGGAATTTCAGTGCAGACAAATATGTGCGACGACTGTTAAATGAATATTTTACCTCTTGAATATATTGTGATAAAGGCGAATTTGATAATGACAGTTTTTACAAAGAAGCATTCACTTTTTTGTAACCCACAACAGTATACAATTTCACACAGTGTGCAAAAGGGGGAATGGATTACAAAGTACGTTTGGACTTCGCTTTCTACCCGATGAAGAACTCTTTCTTGTAAAATTCAGCCTGGGCAAAGGCTGCCATCTTTCCTCCTCACTGTCTACAAGAACGTGCTTTGATTAACCTGTTGCAAAGAACCTGTGTGACTGACTGATAGCTACACAATATATTGACAGAATGAAAATCATAATTTAGTACTGAAGCTGCCCTCAGGCAAAAAATGAAGCTGCTCGCAAGCGTCCCTTCTGTGCCTTGTAACATTGTGTTAAATAACAGCACAAGTTCAGTAAGTTGTCAGTTGTTTAGTTATTTGTAAAACAACTGACAAGGCCTTATTCTTTTATAAAAATCATATTTGCCAAATTGTTGATTGAACCCTTTTTATTCCTCATACTGTAAAAACAATGTATCCAGATGCACGAATGCCTACAGGCATTGTACTAGAAAGTTGAAAAATATCTTTAACATTCGGATACTTTACTGTTATTATTATTATTATTATTATTATTATTATTATTATTATTATTATTATTATTATTAGTAGTAGTAGTAGTAGTAGTAGTAGTAGTAGTAGTAGTAGTAGTAGTAGTGATATTATTTTTATTTCATAGTATTTTACGTTAGTACTCACTGCAATGAATACTTAGCAGCAAGGTTAAAAATACGTGGGAACGCGGGGGAATCCGTCCTCCATTTCCAAAAGATGTGTACGACGTTCCACCAAGTCCTAAGAAATTAGAATTGACAAAGATACGCATGAGGGACGGCGCGACGTCATGCCGTTACCTACCGTACTCCTATCTTTCCAGCTTCACTTTTATCTCTGCTTAGCTGGAAATCGATACAAGAGTTAGTTGAAGAGCTTATCTTTATTGATAAAAATCGTAATTTGGCAGTAATAAAAAGCAATATTCCTGTGTCTAGACGTACAATAGAGGCACCGTGGAAGTTACTATTGCCACGTATAAAAATGAAACTTGTGTTCAACACTGACTAATTACAAATCAAGAGTAATGAAAAAAAGCAAACTGCTTAGACCATTTCAAAAGTAAAATTAATATAATTACTAAAACATACATTCATTGAAACCTCAGGGGTAGAAACAACAACCACTTAAATCCGCTTGAGGGCGTTCGACTCTAAATTCAAGTAAAGTTAAAGCATGGAAGACCGAGCTTCGATTCCTGGTGGTAGTTCGTGTGGTTCGGAATCGACGTTAATTACTAGGTTCACGTCTCATATAGCTTCGCTGCTGAAATCGCACAATATCTACGCAAAATTTCCGTTCCGTTAACATCTTTTTGTCTACCGTGCGTCAGATTTCAAAATTGTGAGTGAGAGCTCTTGACCTCTAAAACGTGTTTTCAGAACAAAATAAAAAAAAGTAATGGTTTGCTTTTTTTTGCGTAGTATCCATACACAAGGTTTCGTTGCAATTCTTAATGTCCGCTACATACATCTGACATACTGCTACTAGCTCTTTTGATATTTCGTGATCAAAGGTCTGGAGGGGGCCGTGCCCTACGTAACAGTTTTTTCGAGGAAAATACGAAACCCGTATTCTTTCATTTTATGTCTACATTATCTGTGTATAGTAGTACATTCACTTCGGTTCATTTTTCTTCACTCTCGTGCATCAACTTTCAACATTTTGGATGGGCTCCTGTGTCCTCTAAAGCCGTTTTCCAGAGAAAATGAAAATCCCTTATTCATATACTTTTGTCGTCCATACGTAAAATTTCGTTGCTATTTTTCATGTCTTTTACACACATCTGACACACTGTTAGTAACAGTTTTGATATTTGCGGTCAAATGTTTGGAGGGTTCGTGTCCCACCCAACTGATTTTTCCAGTAAAATACGAAGCCTACATTCCCTCTTTTTACGTCTGCAATATATTTGCAGATTTTCAATCACTTCGGTTAACTTCTTTTCCCTTTCGGTTGTCAATTATGTCGGTTTGTCATTTCGGTTGTCAAATTTCAAACTTTTGTGCAGGGCTTTTATATTAAACCTTTACATTATGTATTTCTCCTTCTTATGAGAATATCATTTGTTGGGGTGAAGGCGAGAAATGCTCTCCTCTAATGCATGTTCCCTGCCATTCATCTTGTTTGAACTTTTTAAGTAAGATTATTTTTTCTAAATTTTGGTATCATCCAACTCCGTCACTATAACAAAATTTTCATTCTTAACAATTTCTCTTATTTCCAGTTTACCACACTGATTTGATCGAACGCATTTTGAACTCCCAACCAACCCCACAGTTGAGCTTTTCGAGTTACCTGCTATTGTAGGAACAAGAGAATTGTAGATAGTAATGCACTGTTAGTGTCGTGTATAGAACGTTAGTACCTACCGAAAGAACTACAGGAATGATGTCGATCTGTATAGATGTTTTAATTCTTTCGTATTGTGTCAACTTCTCAGATGAGCACACCCAGACATTATGAGGTATAAATGGGATCACCCAAATGGAAGTCAGTGCATACATTAGGTAATTATATTAATTACTACATAACCAAACGACTCATATAAGAAACAATACAATATATTGTTATGTTTCAGCTAAAGCAAAATATAATGTTACCTTTGCTTAGGTATTCTGATGTTGCTTTGTTTTAAAACGAGAAGATGTTGTATTTGGATCGTGATAAATATGTGCTGCTTTTTTAGATATTTACGTACATTTATGATGTCTCATAAAGTAGCAATATCAATACTAAATAAATATATCGTTTGATAGTGTAAAGTGTTATATTTCAAAATTGTATCAAATATTAATCTGTATTTAAGTAAATATATATGTTGATTGAAACTTACACGCGACATTGTCAATCTTATACGAACGATGTTGTAGTCATATCAGTGAGTTCCTTGTTGGTATCGTTTGAATTGAAGAAACACAATTTACCTTAGGTTCATAGTGGAATTCTTGTTGTAAGAGAAAAAATCTTCCATACAGTGAAATATGCCATTGTTCCTATGTACTTAGCATATTAGTGACATTTTATAATTATATGGAACAATAGACTAAATATTACTGCTAACTTTGAACTCACATGGGAAGGTCCCACAAGTTGTCCTTAAAATCTGATTGCCACATAACACATCTGATAGAGCATCAGGAGAAGGAAAATGAGCTAAATATATGGTGGTATGAACCAGAAAAATCTTTAAAGCAATGAAAACAAAAGTTCCGCAATATAACTAGATAAAAATACGTATGGAAACCCAAACAGTGTATGCCATAAGTGAAGCGTTGTTGCCAACTCAGTATAAAAAATACTGTTTGAAATATCACATATTTAAAATTCTCTATTGTCATTAAACAGAACAGTGAGATGTAGTGGAAGAGGCTTGGACATGGATGCTGTCTTTCGCCAACATTATGTAATGTTTTTCTACATACATAGAGGCAAATAACCTACAAAATGAGGACTACATTCCAAGGGAAATATAATTATTATATGTATACGTTTTTATACGATATGTCTTTTTTTGCAGAATCTAATTTTTAAAAAAATCAATAAGATGTTAGAAAACTTTAGGAAGATTATGAGATGAAAATAAACGCTAGAAAGAAACGAACAGTGGTAGTCTTATTAGTGATGGCATGAAATGTAAGAGTAAAATATAAGCAGACAAGTATGAGGAAATAAACTTTTACGACTTCTATTCTTAGCCATCTGGTTCCAATTTCTACTTTGTATTTCTATTTCTACGAGAACAAAATTAACATAGTGTGCCGTATAAATTATCTACTAACCCGTTATCAATTTCCGCCATTCCTATTCCTCTTAAGTCCGAATATTCGTCTGAGGAACTACTACTCAAATACTTTCAGTCTGTGTTCTTCCCTCAAGTAAGCGACCTTGTTTCGCAACCATGTGCAACAACAGTGCAAATGAGTACCCGACGACAAGATCACGAATTCTCTTGTTTTAGTCGACATGTAATTTATTCGTGAATATGGTTTATTTCTGTTAATATTGATCCTAGATATTTTAAGGGATCATCTTTGTCGTATGTATTATTTGGTGTTTCAATGCACAATTAATTTGCCGTATTATGATCCCGTCGAGCTTTCCATGTATTTAGTTCTCGCTGCATTTACTTTTCAATCCATTTTCCTTTAAGCGTTTAATTGGACATCTGCATTTCATTCCATTGTTCTCTTATAATCACCTTTTAAATGTGTATTATAAGCATACGCCATAACCTGGTGATACTTTTTAGCTCTATGCCTTGTTTGCTATCTTTGAATTTCCTTATAGCATATAGCTAGACAAAGGTGAATAATAATGGCGACGAACAACTGTTTTGTTTCAAGCATTCCTGGCTTTAAAGCTCGTGAACAAAAATTTTCCTACCTGGACTTTACTTCGGGATCCTTCACACAGATCTTAATTAATCTAATTACCTTTCTCTTTATTCCAAATTTTGTAAGAATGTTATACAATGTTTATCTCCTAACCAAGTCGTAAGTCTTTCAAAAAATCAATAAATAGTTGATGTACCGGGAATCTATTAGATTTTTTTTCGACTATTTGGTGAATCCTTAATATTTGATCCATTTCGTCTAAATCCGCACTAATAATCTCCAATAATTGTTTCTAGGTATGGGATCAATCTTGCTAATAGAATGATTGAAATGATTTTTAAGGATGTTGATAAGGTCGAAATGCCTCTATATTGCAGTCAGTTTCATCGCTGTTTTTGTGAATTTGAAAAAATGATTATTCTCTTGTGGGATTTTCCCTTACCTCAATTCGTATATACTGTATGTGTACATGCATTTCAAGTATTACACATAATAACGATAACTTCAAGAAACGTTTTCGAGCCTCAATTTCTCAACAAAAAACACTATATTTGATACAGATAGCATATTTTGCATTACAGGTCAAAATAATATATTTAACTATCATGGCGAGTCATACATTTATATTTCGTAAACATTTCCTTGACAACTCCTAATATCACCACAGCAAAACAAAATTATATCTATCATGATACAGATATTTATTACATTATATTCTTCTTCTATTTTGTGGCAAGTGTTTGAGCTCTGCTGATCTGGCGACGATCAATACACACAAAGTTATCAATGCAATATAAAATTAACTCAGCGGGAATTTCGTTTACAGACAGAGATTTGTGTTTCTTTAATTTCTTTATAGCAGTTTTTGCTTCTATTTTGATAGGTTCTGGAATACACGTTTCTGTGGTGTGTATTTAACTTTCTTCACTTACATTAGTATTTGGTTGCGTGTTAAGCAAATCGTAAGATAATTTTTTTCCAATCTTTTAGGTGCTATCTATATGAGTTATAATATGCTCCATGGGCTTTGTTTCATATACAAGCATGAGAATGATAGCCTTAGCTAAGTTCTTTACTGTCACGAATGGTTTACTTTTTCCTATTGAAATTCCTTAATATTAGCTTTCCAAAATCTCATTTCTTTGTACTAAAAGTTTTGTAGGTATCCTGTCTGATGTCGACGCATTTTCGTGCAGTTATTTCATGCGGGTTATATTGCCAACGTTATTTTACGTTTTTCTCTTCTCAGTCAGTTTAATGCATCCCTGGATGAACATACGACGGTTCTTGCATATATCCTGGTGTGTTAAGTTTCCTTTTGCTGAAATTTTAATGCTATCTCTAATTTCAATCCAAGTGCAATCAACACTAGTGAACTCCGAATTTCTTAGAACCGAGAACATGTTTGAAACCTTGATCTCGTTTCCGTCTCTCACGTATTACTTATCTAATTTATTTACATTAAATCACTCCGTTTTCAAGCATAGAACATTTCCTTTATTCAACGATATATCTCTGTCTTGTTATCGCTACTTCGAAGGGTGATCACTGCCACAATCAGCCCCTACAAGCCACCGAAATCAAATTATGTTGCACGGTCTTGTTCTATGTACTAAAACGTGATCAATTTGATCATTTTTTGTCTGATGAGGTTCAAGTGTATTTTGAACATCGCGTTGAGGGAATTTTGCACTCTTGACGATAGGGTTTCAGGATGTTGCGAAGTTCACGTGCCTAACACCGTTTTCATTACTTGGTAAAAGCTGTATTTTATTTCCTCATCCTTATCTTTACTAGGAGAATGTACACTTAAAACAATAATATCACACCACGGACCCTTAGGAGTAACAGAAGAAAGTGTATAAGTAACAAATTCAACCTGTTTAATTGTTGATATTATTCTTTTCTGCAAGGAAATAACATGTTCTAATTGATGATTCTTATTTCCTTCCCCCAAAAGATCGTAAAATTTTCGGAATTCACAGTTCAATATTGTTCTGACCTAACTTCCTTAACAAGGTCCATACTTACTTTTTCTAACTCATTTTCTATTGTTGAAGTCGTGCCAAGGTCGTGAGGTCCTGGTCCGAGGGTTTAGTGAATGTATCTGAACAAGTTTCTTTTTAGAGGATGAGATTGATAGTTTAACCCAAATCTCCAAGCTGCATGACCACTCTATAATGTGTGTCTGACTGCTTATTCGCTATATTCGCAGGTATCCCCTATATATACAGGCCTTCTCCTCGATCCGCAACCTAAAGACGCGCGATGCCGTGGTGACAGACACCCACATTACACGAATGAAAAGCCAATTAAGTGCCAGAAATCAAATTTTAGCTTATGTTACAACACAAACAAAAATTTGTATCTAAAAATTAAAAGTTTCTTCAAACTTGGAATTGCACTGCATATTAAATGAAGCTTATTTAATTACCTTCAAATATTCCTAGTTTAAAATCAATGTCTTTAAACCTGCATTACTAAGTCTTCGTAATTTTTAAAAGTCGCACAGAAAGAAAACCCTACCCCCATTCCTCTTACCCTTCCATGACAGGTTCTCTCATCGGAGCAGTAAGCTAGTCGCGGGCGAGCAGTTTTGGTGTTCACTCCTTTCTGAGCGTTTCGTAATTTTACTAAAGCTTATACAGATAGTAAATTCTTAGTCGTAAAGATAGAGCGTTCACCTCTGGTGCTAGGGGTCCCGGGTTCGATCCCAGCCCCCGCCAAGTGAACTTTGTGGTGGACAAACACCGTGTGCGTGGGTTTTCTCGGGGTTCTCCCGTTTCCTCCCACTTTCTTCACTCCACCATTTCATTCATTACTCATTATCACCGTCTCCTTTAGTCTAACCGGCATAACCGTGGGACGTAAAACTCAAAGATTTCATTTCATTTCATTCTTAGTCGTAAAGAATATGAATGCTTAGTTTTCACTTATTTCTTTCTATTCTACCGTACATTTCATCTAACAGCATTCGGCACAGTATTATATCTGATTTGCACGACTTTTGAGTCATTTTTCATAATAACTCATAATAGACCATTAGACTCGGATGCTATCAGAAGTTGTTTGCTTGAAGAAGAAAGTGAATAAGAAGGATACAGTTTATTCTCGAGTTTTGGGACCAACTGGTTTCTCCTTACAATCATTGTCGGCTCAGTAATCGTATTTGCAGCGGAATTTTCGGCTGTCAATATCATATTCCTATAAATCCTGAAAGACATTTTGACTTATATCATATAACGCGATGTTTCTGAATCCTTTCTGTATAACATAAAACATACATATTACTAAAAATAAAAAAAGAGATGTCCTTAAAAATTACGAATGCTTAGTAAATATGTGGTTCTCAAGAGACTTATTAGTCTAAGATTAAAAATAATTGAGCTACAATATTTTACCATAAACCTTTGTAAATTCAATAGTTCTTGGCAATTAGCGAGGTAAAATCCAGGTCGTCAAATGTTTCCAAACAAACAATATTGTTCTCGTCTTCAAGGAGAAGCACGAGAGACGACTGAACACAGCGTGTTGTTTTCTGAAACAACTTTGGTAGCAAAGCATTAGGAATAATGGCAATGCAAGGCGAAGAAATTATTAGCAATATTAGAAGAAGGCAACAACCTTAACAGGGATACCGTGTTTAACTCAGTCAAACACGGCTTTTCTCATTGGAAAGAGACAAACCAACTAATCAGGGTTGCTATCCAATCCTGTCATGTAGTCAATCACAACTGAAGCTGGTTGGACGTCTGTATTGACCAATCGAACTTCAAGCATTCCTGCCAGCAACTATACGACAAGAATTTCTAATTTTGGTCCCTGGTATTTAGTCTAAATGCGAAAACAATGTCGTCATCGAACTCATTTGAGTCATTGCACGAGATGAAACACATTTATCATGGAACCACGAAAGTTCCAGTTCTTATTTCTAGTTTTGTGAATTAAATATAAAATGAAAATAAAACCCGAACATGCAAAATGGTAATGAATATTTGTTTTCGTTTCTCTAATAGAGAAAACATTTGTGCACAAAACTATAACAAAAAGAAATCGCCAGTAATCATTCTGAAAGCAAGATAGATTGATAGTGATTTATCTCCACGCCTCTCTATTTAAATGCGAAAAACACCTTCAAGCATCATACTGGCTGTACTGTTCAAATAAACATCATCCGCCTACAGCTAAAAATCCCGGAAATTAGCAGATATTCATATAATTTATTTTGAGTCATGAAAAATTAAATTGAGTTCTGTTCATTGGTCTTATCCATTTTCTTCTATCCGCAATAGTTTTCTTTTATGATTAGTGTTAGTTATTACAAGATACCGTAATTGGGGGTTTACTTGCTATATGTAGTTATATGTTCTTCTAGAATAGCGTTTTGGTGCATCACAAAAATTATTTTATAAACAATTACTCCTACTCGTACCTAGGTGGATGAAATTGTACTACAGCATTTCCTTCATATTGACATTTCTGAGAGTAAATTTATATACTATAATCCGCTTCTAAAACGGATTGATGGAACATCATGTTATAGTTTCATTGGAGGACAAATTCCGGAGAAAGCCAGGTAAATTTTGTGCTGTAAAACTAATTTGGTTTTTCGTTTAAGATTCCAGATAAAAATATTATATTTTAGAAAATGAGGATTTCAAATTGTATTTTATATGACTTTATACTACTTTTATTTCAAAACAAGATAGTTATCTGTTTGTCCATCAAGTTTTGGCATTAAATGTGATTTTTTCTGTGTAACCGAAGGCGTAGTATTGTAACTGCTTCATTTTTCTAACATAAATGGTATGCACCTGACGACAATTTTGCATAATTTATATTTATTGCTGCAGTAAATGTCCCCTAGACTTAATATGAATACTAATCGAGTTTGGCATAAGCAGATATATATTCTCTACACAATCATTTACGCTTAAATGTAAAAGATAATATTACATATTTTTAATGTACATAAAAAGAGAAAGTGTACGTACGAAAGGGTCAAATACTTTTATATTACACCCCAAAGTTAAAAACCTATCTATTATAGTTCGAATATGATGATGACGCAGACAGAGACAGAGATATTTTCGACAAAATTGATTACAATAAGATCATCATGAAAAGTATGATTTCTCATTTCAACAAATTTCTCGAGAACAATAAGTTATACGGCTAGTACACAGTTAATTTAATTTGTAAATAATTAAATTTACGTGTTATGATCAACGGGTTTGTATCTTAGTCTAAAGAAGACGGGTGACAAGTAAGTGATTATGAAATCGTTATCTGAGTAGTGATATGGTAGAAATTCACGAATACCGAGAAACTTAAAACATATCAGACAGATCAAAATAAACGTATATATAATAACATCAAACTAGTGCACTTCAACTCAAAGTTAAGCGCTACATAAGAGAATAATCTTATTCCATAGTCATGTCAAATAAAACAAGGTGAATATTAAGAATAGATTTTTTTTTTAGTGCGGCTTCTATTTAAAATATTACACAATCTTGAAAATATTTTAAAAAACTTTCAATAGCTGTCACAAAAAATTGGTTTCTCGCTTGTTTCGAATTCTAAACCTTCACAATCATATTACTGGCTCAAAAGCCCAGTCATTGTAAAGCCACGGCCAGTGTTATATTTACACAAGGACTTTCAGCACTTCATCCTGCACAATGCTTCTGCAATGTAAAATTTAATTCTTCTTCCCTTATTTGAGGTAAAACATATGGTTTATAAGTGTTATGTACTTGAGTGTAGAGGAAACTATCAAAGAGGACCGAAGCTGCATTTATTTTCATTCTTCGAGAAGACTAACTTTCCGAGAAATTGGAGAAAAGAATACCACGACAAAATGTAATAGTTACGAAGAATTCAAGGATAAGTATCAACACAGTTTTATTTATTTTTTTATTATTATTATTTCTCTTCAATCAATAAAATTCATAGCATATCAATTTTTTTTCAACTACACTAAGCGAAAAGTTAAGACTGAATAAAAGCCGTAAATTTAAAGTTGTCAACTTTAAAATTCAAACTTCGTTTTGTTTGCCTTCCAGCATTAAATTATTAGGTGCAATAAAAGTTGCTATATTTCTGAAGCATTCAACAATATAAAGTACAGATTATTTTACAGTTAAACTTAGTTAATAATTGAATATTTACACTGAATTATGAAGTGATGGTACAGAAAACAAACCAACCTTACATTTTACAATATTTAGATTAGGTAACATTAGGTTAGCTTTTTGTAGAAAAGAGGGAATGAATTTACGATGTGATGCGTACTATTTCGTAACTCTGTGTATACAAGGAAATAATGACTTCTATATACAAATACCAGTTATGTGGATATTTTCAGACTGCGCTATTATAATATGTGTGGATAGTGTATGAATTTTTATGTATCCATTTATATAGAAAGTGTCATGAAAATGGTACAAGGAAGAACAATATGGCAGTATTACACGTGTAGAATGATTATACGCATCCATACCTAAATACATGAAAATATACTTCTTCCTCCGTGCATTCATTTCTTGTAACTTCACCAATCATTTTTGAGATTTATATTCCCTGGAGCACATTTACTTTGGCATTCCTTCTGACAAGTACCACCCAACCTGTGCTAGGTGGGCACTCGAAAGGACGCATTTTATCTACAGGAGCGCAGCAGGGGTCCCGTGGTATTATCGTGGTGCGTCTGTAGGGAATTGGAGCGTCAGCGATGGTATGTATAAGTGTAGTACAAGATTCTGGAAAATCACTGCTTTTCCGATACACATATATGTGATTTGTCCCTTCATTCACTCACATTACAGTCATTATTCAGAATTGCAGCATGGACACAATAAATAATCCTGAAGTTTATGCGTACTACTTCACTGACATTTCAACACTTTCGCTTCCTTACTCTTCACCTTCGTATATCCTGAATTACCCTCCTACATTTTATAGACCGTGCTGAATGACTACGTGGAAGACAATATATGTAGAACATGTTAGACTATGACTTCTGTTTTTCTATGTAGAAATCAGTGTCGGATGTACTTCGGTTATTTAAACAATAGTATATTACGTTATTATTATTAATTTCATCCGTAACATTCAGAAATTATCCATTTGTCAATATTCAGATTATGAGCGTATACGTTCATTTCAGTTTCCACTTTCGATTCTGTTTATTCATGTTCGTACGCCTCTCACAGTTATGGACACATCTCGTTTTAATTATATTGCAATGATCCCACATCACAACAGACACACGTGTCAATCCAACACGTGCTATTATTTATAAACAACATAGCAGACAGCAAGCCAACGCAGAGGAACACCGAGGAACGCCGAAAGCAGACGGACCTCACGGAAGGACCCGAGGAGGACAAATAAAAGGAGGAACACCGAGGGACCCAATATCAGTCGACCAACTGATTGCCTAACCTTTACCTTCCTAGTCGCTGTGGACTAGGAGCACCTCTTCCTTACTCTATGTCGCACTGGGCTAGGGATCCATCTTGAACTTATAATCCAAGCCTAACCAACAACCTGATAAAGTGTTCTGGAAACTGCCATGAGTGGAAGGGACACACGGCAATATATTTAGTATTCCTTCACTTGGTCATTGAGGAAGAGACATTGAATTAAATACAGTTTTACTTATTATATTATATTTTGTAATAAAACTTGGTGAAATGGAAAAGACACAAGGTCTATCATTTGACTCTACCAAAAATTACATGTTGGAGGCGCCGGGTACACTACTCTATTGAAATAGTGTTACGAATTTCTGTAAATTCTACAAATGTGTGTATCCGTATAATCTAAGTTCACCCAGTTAAGATTTTTATTTATACCTTACTGTCTGTGTACTTGTATGGATTCTCCGCTGCCCGACTGTTGTCATGTTCGGTAAAATATTTCAATTTTGGGGGAAATAGGAAACTTTTGTTAATTAATTATTGACTGTGTCCTATTTAATTAGAGATGTAGAATATTTTCTTATTTCATAATTTTTGTATTTATCTTAGTTGATTAAAATGTGTAACTATTGACAAATGTCGGCGGAGGTAAATTCGGAATTAAGCTCAGAAATTCTATTATACGTTGTTTTTGCACGATGTACACGGAAGGGAATGGTTCTAAAACACTGGCCACATTTGGAATCTTTAGAACATAATTAACTCTTCCGTAGAGATCGCGTGTTTAGTTTAATTTG
This sequence comes from Thermobia domestica, assembly GCF_964235325.1. Classification (NCBI taxonomy): domain Eukaryota; kingdom Metazoa; phylum Arthropoda; class Insecta; order Zygentoma; family Lepismatidae; genus Thermobia; species Thermobia domestica. Next base: position 52,308,698 of record NC_137454.1, on the reverse strand, counting down.
GGTTGGTTTCGATTAGGTTAGTTTTCAGTATCTTTAACGATATTGTCAATAGTAAAGAGGAGGAGTTACTATTGTTAATATTTTCATTCATATTTATTTGTAGGTTTGACATGGTGAAGAATCGGATATTGATTGGGAAACCCGTAACCTAAATAACCAAACGGGAAAGACTCTTCATGCAGAACTCGAAAGGGGGAGATTCAGGGAAGGGACAATGCAATTCCTGATAGTTTTTCCAGGATACCCATCCTAGCACAAGACTTCTAACACACAAGCACATCTTCGACTGTCTTGTGAAGAAGAGATTAAGAACGAGAAGCTCAAAATTTGCAAGAAGCCATCTACAACAGCAAAGCAACTGAGAGCGAATAAGAAGCTAAAAGAACATTCTTGACGTTCAGTGATTTCCAGGATAAGATTCATAACTTAAAATTGCTTGCATACTGGAGCATGGTTAAAAAAAGGGACTTCGTTGTTTTAGTAATTTTCATCTGACCGTTATTAAGGAATATATGTAACTGAGAAATCAAAAGTTTGAGTTACATCTACAACAGCAAAGCAACTGAGAGCGAATAAGAAGCTAAAAGAACATTCTTGACGTTCAGTGATTTCCAGGATAAGATTCATAACCTAAAATTGCTTGCGTACTGGAGCATGGTTAAAAGAAGGGACTTCGTTGTTTTAGTAATTTTCATCTGACCATTATTAAGGAATATATGTAACTGAGAAATCAAAAATATCAGTTAAGTGTTCCTTTAGAGAAATTCAAATAGAACAAAATATGCGAAGGCATTAGGAAATTTCAGTGATTTGGAAAATACTTTTGTTTTGCAGGAAGTTCGAGAACATTTGAAATATCAGTTCGAGAAGCCTAAGAAGTGGGCTTGTGCATTTTAAATATGTTCGTGACAGAAATGATACAAAATATTCAAAAAAAAAAAAAAAAAAAAAACTTGTCTTTTATAATTAAACAGTTAGGACTTCTTATGTAGCCAAAAGAACGGTAAACACATGGTAGTGATTGCCTCCTGTTTTTCTCTCTCTTACATTGCATGTCACCATCTTCTTTTCGTTCCATCAGAAACTCGTTGAATTTGTCGTTGAGGAAGAAGATCTAATAAAATATAAAAATGACGACCTATCTTCTCTAACATACTTAGTAGGGTACTGTTCTACACATGTTACAAGAAGGTTCTATTGTGATAAATGCAATGATGTATTCTAACTAAATAAAGGTATGCTAGTACGAAAAACTACGAGTTTACTTATTGCAAAGTTAGATTGTTAGTTGTATCATTTCCAAGTGAAATTGCTGTTAATGTGGTGCTTGTTGTGTATTGCATTATTCAGAAACTCATCATTGAAGAGGATACCGAAGCTTTCCTTCTATGGGTATACAATTACTTAAACAAGGTCTTTCATCTCTTTCTTGATGATTTATTACATTTTGAATTAGTAGTGAATGAGTTAGTATTAGTATTAATATGAAAATTGAAAATTTTGTAGGGAATATTTAACTTTCTGTTAAAGTTTAGTTTTTATTGATTTGACTTATGGAACTCAAACCACGATATTCATATATCAAAAGTGTGTCCAGGAAAGGATATATTTATTTGAGACGCATACAAGAAGGGGAGGGGCGATCTCGAACCTGGCTAGTACTTCGTACATAACAACAATAATTTATATTTCATTCATTTGCGTACTAAATAAAACAGTTGCAAAGTTTAAAAACCTACTTGGTGTATTTTCTAATAATCACATGTTTAGACGAAAACGTCACCTATATCATGTTACATATGGTTACGTATTTGGCGTCAGTATCATTGCATAGGCTATAGAAATATGGTGTTTAATAGTGTGTAATAATTTACTCTGAAAGAATACATTCATTCTTTAAGAAGGTAGAAGAGAGAGGTATAGGATGATATCGGACCTAGATAGTAAGTTGTTTCTGTCCTTGGATTGATTTTTTTTAAGATAATATCGAGGTGTTACTCATTACGGCAGAGCAAGGAATATATGTATAACCTTTCACCCCGAAAGGATACATACATTCTTCAATAAGGTAAAAATGAAATCTTTGAGTTTTTCGTCCCACGGTTATGCCGGTTAGGCTAAAGGAGACGGTGATTATGAGAGATGAGTGAAATGGTGGAATGGAGAAAGTGGGAGGAAACGGGAGAACCCCGAGAAAACCCACGAGCACGGTGTTTGTCCACCACCAAGTTCACTTGGCGGAGGCTGGGATCGAACCCGGGACCCCAAGCACCAGAGGTGAACGCTCTACCACTGAGCCACCGCGCCCCCCGTCAATAAGGTAAAAGGAAGAGGTGATATTTCGAACCCAGTTAGTGTATCTCGTTTCCGTTTATGGATGAAAATAAAAAATAACGTCATACTTATTTTTGCTTTAATCGAACTGGTTCATTGTAATAACTCATCTAACGAGGCAACAATGAGTACGAAACATTGTTATTCGTTTGAGAGATTTTAACGTCTGTTATTCCAATATTTAATTAGTAAGTGCGTAATTGTTGGTAAACTTGCCAGTTTCAATTTAAACTCCTCAGACATGGTTGTTGTATGCCGTTTAGGTTTATGAATAAAATGTTCTCACAATTGCGTAATATTTTAGGGGTGTAAATGCAAAAGTGGCAATCTCCAATTAAAAAAAAAAAATGAGTTAGAGGTGGGATTGCATTGTTTTAAGTGTGCCCGACCGAGCGGTGAATGTTTGTTTGGATAAAAACCTAAATCCTCGCAGTAAAAACTGGATGTTAATATCACGATTTCTTTTTCCAAATCTTGCAATCTCCACTTCCCGGTGCGGTTCAAAATGAATATCTCTACTTCATCCAATCAAAGGCCCGTTGGCGTCAGACGTAACCATGGCGACCGTGTCGCTTGTCTGGAATCGTTCTAAACCTTTTCACTTCTTGGTAATGAGTCAACAAGTCTGTACTAGAGTGTTGTTAATTGTGGGGAAACGAGTTTTTTGTTCAAAGTAAGTTTTTTTGAAAGGTAATAAAAGTAGAAAAAATGCTGTTTACATTAAGGCAATAAGCAACGAGATTTTTGCTAGTACTGTTTTAACTCTTGACTAGTTCAGTGTGTTTTGTTCACAAGTTAAAAAAAGGTGTCTTTGCCAATCCTTCCCACAGATTTTTGTAAGTGGTGAAAAAAGGATATTTTTGTTCACATTTCGCATGTTTTTTGGTAAGATACTAAAAGTAGAAAAAAATAATCTTGTTGTTTGTCTGCTCACCTTTCAGCAAAACCCACGTTTTGATTGGTCTTCAAATTGGAAACAAGCAATCTTACAAATTATTTAAGTTCAAAACTGGCAATCTCCACCTTCATTTCCAAAACTTGCAATTTCCAATTTTGAAACAGTAATTACAAAAACTGAGATACTTTCTCTGGGGAAAATTTATGTTCAACGCTCTAATATTGCTATAATCTACTATGTCAAAAAATTAGTACGTTAAAATTTTATTGGGTGAACAAGACACAAATTAATAGCTCGTTCTGAAAAATTCGGCCAATTGGAGATTGCCACTTTTGCATCTACTGTACACCTCTCATTTGTAACGTAGATTGTTTTTTATTACATTATATGGATGAGTATATGCTCTTATAGGTACCAACGTTTTGTGCGTTTATTTGGCAGAACCAAGCTAATGGTCTCCAGAAATAATTTTAGTGTTTGATCACTTAAAATTGCTAAACACATAATTTCAGAACATTTCTAAGCTCACGTATTCTCTATATTACATTATAGGCATGCACTGTCTATTTTTAGGGTCCGAAGGCAATAAACTTGACTCTTGATGAGATCTTATGACTGAAATTAACCTAAATTCTTGTGGTATTTAGGATTTATCTCTACATGGTCATTGTGTTCTGCTCTTCAAAGTAGAGTTTGCTGTCATGTTATTTAAACATAATGACGATATACTTACTCTAATGCACTTCTCCTAAGTTTTTCATAGGAGAGAACCACACAAATATTGATACCTTACGCTAACCTTCTTGATCTTTGTGTTAGCTCGTCTGATTTAAATTTATATTTATATCTTAAATAACCTTCACAATTTAGGAAATTATCATCTCAAAATATTTTAGTGCGTGCCAAAAAAATTCCAGTAAGTGCAAAGAGGTAATTGTTTCCTGGTTAACCGTGAAAGATTAACCAGTTTTTCACTATTTGATTAACAAATAAACAGTTGTTAACAATTAGATTGAATTTTCAGTCTTGAATGATTTTAAGTTCTTATAACCGTTCAAATGAAAATTTGAAACTAAAAATTGTTGTTCTCAAGAGTTTCAAGGCAAAAAAATTCAAACTGGAATTTTTGAAATTAAAATCTTCAAATTTAAATTTTCGACCAAAAGCCTTTGAAGAAATATTTTTGAATTCAAATTTACAAGTCAAAAAATTCAAACTGAAATATTCGATTAAAAATTTTAAACTCAAATATTCGAATTAAAAATATTTCAAACTAAAATTTTCGAAACAGATTTGCAAAAACTTAAAGAATCGAACCAAAATTAACGAACAAGAAAATTGAAAACAAAATTTTCGAATTTAAAATTTTGAAAACAAACACTATCAATCTGAAATTTTTGAATTAAATTTTTAAAATATTTTTTTCGAAAACAATAATACGTAAAATTTAGAACCATAACATTTCAAGTCAAATTTTAGAAATACAGAGTTGATATAAAATTTTCGAACCGAAAAATTAAAGTTTTTTTTTAACCAAAAGATTCAAACTGTTTTGGAACTGAACATTTTATAACATTTAATTTTATAATATGGAATTTTTAAATCAAGTTGTTTCAACCTAAAATTTCAAACCAAAATTTTTGAACTGAAAATTTAATATTTGGAACAAAACAAAAATATGATTGGAAATGTTCTATCATTTTTTTAAATTTAAGCAGAGGTTTCAATGTGATCACTTAATCAGATTACACCCTAGAAACAAACAGTTTTCAAGAAATTTGCGTTCTGGACTACGTTTATAATCTCAAAATTAAAAGTGTAAAAATATTTCAAGCTCGAACTAAAAGTTACAGGTAGGGATTATCCAATTTCGGACAAAGGTAACGTTTAATAAATGACTATCTTATATTCAAGTATTATAGTCATAAAATTCAACATTTCAGTTGAGGAGAAAACCACATAAAATTTTGAAATTTGGCAATGATCTGCTTGGTTATAACCCATTTAATAAGACATAACCATAGTCGTTTACTGGTTTGAGAAGTATTCGCGACTAAGTTTTGGAGATCTGAAATCGTTTGGCAAGCCATAGGCGGACCAAGACAATGATATTGCTTGAAATAAAGTTTAATGAAGCTTTATCTCATCAGACAGTGCTAACTTAAGAACCGTTTCAGAGAACTGTAACATTTTATTTGTTTAAGATCATTGTCTATTTATGAGTTAATTGGCCAGCCATATCCTGACTTTCTTTGTTTTCGAATCATCATGAAAGGACACAAAGCTTCTTATAATCATCGAGTTTAACTATTTGGCTGATCGTAGCATCTACGGTACTTGATCAAGACGTGAAACCCAGGTCCCTACAAGAAAACAAACATAAACGCATGTTTTCAACACCTTGAATCGACTCCTGGACCTTTATAAGGGAAAACAACTTACCACAGCGATTCCCATCTGATGGGTTGAAGAAACCTTAAAATCGACCCAGGAGAGGTCTTGAACAGATTTTATACTATAAGCTGACCAATTTCAATTGAAAGAAATATTGATTCTGCACTTGAAATCACATGAAGATACGGGGCAGTTTCGTAATTAATTTTGTAATAGGTAAAGAATGCAGCATTTGCATTTTTGTTCTGTGACATCATCCAAGTCTCAGTGACACTGTAAATTTGGTTCGTGATCAGTATCGTGCACTGCAATAGTAATTCCTTGAAACCGTGTTTTCAATAGCGAGTGATGAAGCATTATGCTTAATTTAGTTGTTCTATGTTTGATTTTTTCCCATTTGTTTTCAAATACGATGTCAGGGTTGTGCTGTTCTGAATTACGGTGGGCGATAAGTGCGTGCTATTAAAGATTGATTAAAGTTTAAAAAATTTCATTCGTATCCAAAACGTCATGTGTCAGTCTTTCCATGAATGGCATTTAAATGTTGACGTTCTCAAGGAAGTACAGCTGACTGGTATATGATATGGGCACGCCATTTAAAAGCCAGCTTCATACTAAAGAGAATGAGGTATGAACTTTGATCCTAGGATAAATAGTGACGATGCAGTAGCTGCTTGACTGAAAGTCTAAAAAATAACCCAAAAACCCAGGATCCCGAAAGGGTTAATCGACCTTGCAAATGAAATGCTAAACAAATGGCATTTGTTTCCATTTAAAAACTTCATGAAATACAAACGTGGTCCTGTACATTGTGTTTTATAAAGTAAAAACAAGTCAGGAGCTCATATTTGAGAATTTTATCTATGAGGTATTATACATTGGTGACGTCGTAATTTAACCACTCGAATTTGTCACTAGGTTAAAGAAAGTTTTTTTTTTCTAACGTAATGCATTCAACCTATCTTGAGTTGTACTTTGTGCTTATGAGAGAAGAGAGAGAGAGATTCCCATTCTTTTAAATTTTATGGAGGTTTTCTCGTCATCTGAAATGGTGAAAGTTATAACTATAATACTTGAATATAGGGTAGTTATTGAGGAAAGTTATCTTTGTCGAACATGGGTTAATTCGTACCTCTAACTTCTAGTTCAAGCATGCAATCCATTAACAAATTTTACACTTTGAATTTTAACATTATATATGTAGTCAAAAACGATCATTTCTTGAAAACCGTCTACTTCTAAGGTGTAATTTTATTAAGTGACCACATTGAAACCTCTACTTAAAATTTTACATAAAAGTCTGTTCCAAAATCTTGAATTATTTTATTTTTTGTTTCGGTTCAAACTTTAAATTTTGTACTCCAAGACTTTGGTTTCAAATTTTTAATTCTAAAAGAATTGTTTTGAAAATGTCAAGTTATAAAATTTTAGTTTGAAAATTTTGGTTGGAGAAACCCTTTAATTTTTGTTCGAAAATTTTGTTTTCAACTTTTTAGTTCTAAAACATTTTTTATGAAATGTTTTGGTTGAAACAATTTGTTTTCATTTTTTCGAAAGTTTTAATTTAAAATCTTACTTCGAAAATTATTAATGTTCTAAAGTTTGAAAGTTTGAAAATTTTAATGTGAAAATTTTGGATTCAAGCTTTTAGGTGGAAAATTTAAAGTTTTTTGTTCCAATATTTAGTTTGATTTTTTTATTTTAAAATTTTGAGTTAAAAAGTTTTAGGTTCTAATTTTCACTTGAACTTTTGCAATACCTCGAAATTAGTCAATACTCAAAATTTAATCGAACAGTTAAAAATCCTTCTCTATTTAATCTAATAGTTAAAAACCGGATATTGTTTGTCGATTAACTGTGAAGCCATTACGTCTTTGCAATCATTGCAATCATCTTAAATTTTTGGCAGGTACTAAATTGTTTTTGAGATGATTTAAATTAAACCGTGAAGGTTATTAAGGATATAAACATAAATTTAAATCAAACGAGCTAACGCCAGGACCAATAGCGTTAGCTTAAAGTATCATATACTTTTGGCGGTTCTCTATTATCAAAAGCTTAGGATTAGTGAATATGCTCGTTATATTTAAACAAAATGACAGCAAACTCTACTTTGAAGAGCTGAACACAATTGAGAACATAAATTCTAAATACCATAAGAGATTAAGTTAATATCGAAGTCATATAAGCTCTCATCAAGAATCAAACACATGACATTTGAATCGTAAATAAAGACAGTTCGTCCCTATAACATAGTAAAGAGAATACATGAGGTTAGAAATGTTCCCAAATTATACCTCTAGCAATTTTAGGTGATTAAATACTAAAATTAGTTCTGCAGTCCATTAGTTTGGTTATGCCAAATTACCGCACAAAACCTTGGTATCAATCACGAAATTTTAAAATGTTCGTTCATGTACCCTTGCTCTATAAGAGCTTATGCTCATCAATAAAATGTAATAGAAAACAAGCTTACAAATATTACACAATATTGAGAACATTTTATTCATGAACCTAAACGACAAGTAACAAGTCCTGTCGGAACAGATGAATTGAAACTGGCAGGTTTTCCAAAACTACGCCCTAACTAATTAAACTAAACACTGGAATGCTGAACGTTTAAATCGCTCAAGCAAATTCGTACTCATTGTTATCTCGTTTGATTAGTTATTACAATGAACCAATCAGATTAAAGCAAAAGTAAATATGACGTTATTTTTTTATTTTAATGCACAAACGGAAACGAGATACACGGAAACGAGATATTGGTCTGTCGTAATGAGTAACTCCTGCATATTATCTTGTTAAATAACTATGATTAATCGTTATTACAGTGAACAAATCAGATTTAAACAAAGCATTAATTTGACGATATTTTTTCTTTTAATTTCAATCCAAGGGCAGAAACAATTTACTAACTAGGTCCGATACCATTCTATGTCTCTCTCTTTTACCTTCTCAAAGAATGAATGTATCCTTTCCGGGTGAAACGTTACAAATATATTTCTTGTTCTCTCGTAGTTAGTGACTCCTCGATATTATCTTGTTAGATAACTATGATTAATCGTTATAACAGTGAACAAATCAGATTTAAACAAACAATAAATTTGACGATATTTTTTAAAATCTCAATCCAAAGACAGAAACAACTTACTAACTAGGTCTGAAATCACCCTATACCTATCTCTTTTACCTTCTTAAATAATGAAAGTATCCTTCCAGAGTAAATAATTACACACAATTAAACACCGTATTTGTTCAATATGCAATAACAAACAATGCGAATGATACTCACAACTAGTACGTAAGCGTATGCAACACGATATAGGTGACGCTTGCTTTAAAACACGTGCGTATAAGTGAATACAAAAAGAAGCTTTTTAAACTCTGCAACAGTTTTATTTAATACACACAAGAATTAAATATAAATTATTGTTGTTATGTAAGAGGTACTAGTCAGGTCCGAGATTGCCCTTTCCCCTCTTGTATGCGTCTCAAATAAATGTATCCTTTCCTGGACACACTTTTGATATTTGAATATCGTGATTCGAGTTCCATAAGTCAAATCAATGAAATCTAAACTTTTACAAAAAGTTAAGTTCCTTCTAAAGTTTCAATTTTCTTATTAATACTAATACTAATTCATACTGGGGTCTACTAATTCATAATGTAATAAATCATCAAGAAAGAGATTAAAGACCTTGTTTAACCGCTTCCCGGATTAACCCGAGTTATTTCGTTTTACTAACAAGGAAGGGTCACACAGTGGCTTCGCTGAGATCGGAACGAGACCATTGTGTTTGCATTTTATATGTTATAACTAGATGGATCCCAAAGTTATACGTGCCACCGGGCGGAATATCGTGAGTTACAACATATTTTGTAATATAAGAACTACAAAAAATTACCATGCAGAATAGTTTCAACCGTCATTTGTTCGGAAATTGTTGAGTAAGTGACAAACTCTGCCAACACTTATCCCACCATTTTCAACGAGAAACTTTTTGTGGTATGAAAAAATGCCCCAGGGTCCCCCGCGGGGTCCCAGATGGGGTCCAACTCAAAATTTTCAAATGGCAAGGGGGTTAACTGGCAAATCATTTGAAATCTGTTGTAAAATGAAAGAAGATGCAGCAAATCTCGACTCTCTACAACAACCGTGCGCAAAAGGGCGACGGGTCAAAGTGTAAACAAAAACTTAATTGGAAAGTCCATGACTACCCCTATTAATCGGTAAACGGTACGACAAATGAGGAAACAGGAAAGAAAGCGTGGCATTATTTTCAAAGCACAACCTGAAAATGTCTTGTTCCAGAGTCCCCACATGGTCGCAGGTGGAGTCCAACTAAAAAGTTTCAAACGGCAAGAGAGGTAGGACATCGTTTGAAGCTCTTGTTAAGTGAAAGAAGATGGAGCACGTCTTGACTTTCTACGACAACCCTGTGCAAAATTGCGGCGGGTCAAAATATAAGCAAAAGCTTAATTGAAAATCTATGGCCACCTTGAATCCAAGAGACAGCTTAAAACCTATATCGAAAGGGTAGGCATACCAAACTGCTGAAGCTAGGAAAACCAAATTTGGCATGAATGTTGATCAGTGGATGACGAAAAGATGCGAAATGTTCAAAAACGAAACGTCTTGAGTTAAAAATGCCGTAGAATGTATCGAACGCATGCCCAGCTCAAACCACTGGTGTTGGAGGTAATCCAATATGGCTGCCAGCGTGAAAAATGAGTTTGTATATAAATATGTTATTTCTTGGAATACTGTAATTAAACCAACAAAATTTGGCGCAACTCGAAGTACTGAAATGACTTACACATGGTTTGGTACTACTCGCCAATCTTGCAAATGATTTTTTTTATTTGGTATTGCTTGGAGTATTGCGATCAAACCAACGAATGACATACAAATGTAACCGCCACGAATACGCAGTTACGAATTACAATAGAGCCACCCACCTACTGGTGCAGCAAGTCCTTTATGCATGAACTACGTTTGACAAAATTAGAGGAAGTCAGAGTTGTGTGTTCATCGCATATTCGTTATATTAAAGTAAATGATGGTGAGGGAACCAAACAAAACTTATATATGTGTTGTTACCGAATGAAATTATAGTTGAGGTGAATCGAAATTCAATTGTTCTTTAATCTTCCTATTGTTTCTAAGTATATAATAGAGAAAAATAGAGATTTAAATTTGTACTGTTATGAACGACATACGTTTTAACCGGCCATCTTGGATTCGAGGTGGCCATAGTTTATCAAATAAGCTTTTGATTACTTTTTGACCCGCCACAATTTTGGACAGAGTTGTCGTAGAGAGTAGAGACTTGATCCATCTACTTTCATTTAACAAGATCTTGCAAACGATGAGCTACTTAACCCCTCTTGCAATTTGAAACTTTTTAGTTGGACCCCACCTGGGACCATGTGGGGACCCTCGGACAAGACGTTTTACCTTAAATTGTTGTACTTTGAAAATAATGCCACACTTCCTTTCCTATTTTCACATTTCTCACCGTTTCCGATTTATAGGGGTAACCATTGACTTTTCAATTAAGTTTTTGTTTACATTTTGACCCTCCGCCATTTTGCACAGGGTTGTCGTAGAGAGTCGAGACTTGCTGCATCTTCTTTCATTTTGCAACAGCTTTCAAACGATGTGCTACTTAATCCCTCTTGCCATTTGAAAATTTTGAGTTGGACCCCATGTGGGACGCTGCGAGAATCCTGGGCAAACTTTTTTATCCGAAAAAGTGTGTTCTTGAAAATGACGGGATACATATTATCCTAGTTTTCCATTTACCCAACCGTTTCCGAACAAATGATTCGGTCAAAATATTCTGCCAGCTTTGTAGTTCTTACATTACAAAATATGTTGTAACTCACGATATGCCGCTCGGTGGCACGTATAAGTTTGGGATCCATCTAGTTATAACATATCAAATGAAAACACATTTGTCTCGTTCGGATCTCAGCGGAGCCACTGCGTGACCCTTCCTTGTAAGTAGGTCAGTTCTGGTCGAATTTTCTTCCCAAGCGTTGCTATGTTTTACACGAAATATCTCGCAATATATCACGAAAGAACGGTCGACGAAACAAAGTGCGTATTTGCTCGTCCTGGTCGAAATTGAAACAAATGAGGAAATCCTAATAACTCGGGTTTCTCCGCCAGGACCTGGTTACTTCGGATTAAGTGGACAGGGAAATGGTTAAGAAATTTTATACCCATAGAAGAAAACGAAAGAAACCATCATCACCTCCAAACTAAAATCCCAGTTCAGTGACGTCATAAGAATACATTAACTGGAACCAAATACATCTAATTCATTAGCATCAGGATTAGACCAAGTATATAGCGACATTGGCTAATGACATCTCATCGAAGTTGATAAAAAATATCGAAATTTTATGCCATAAAAGGGAACGAAATAAAAAAAATCATTCATAAACCTGTACTAATTAATAACGTAATAAATCTTCTAAGACCACGTTTTTAGTAATTTTAAAACCATAAATGAGAACAAATAAACTATCATAACGTCTGTTGCAAAAACCTCAATTCAATGTCGTCATTCAAACGCATTAGCCCGGTGAATGTACCTCTGACTCATTCACACTAACGCTCTGTTACATGGGCCGTTAAATTGGATAATCAAAATTAAGATAGGATGACCCTTACTACTAGGGGGCATACCCCCTCCAATTTTTGAACCGGAGGATCTGTCCCCCAATACTCAGATTTGAAATGTGTTCTATTGTGAGAAATGTGATGATTTCCAGAAAGGAAAGTGAGATAAAATTGACACCTCTGGAAAATAAGCCTCAAAATCGATTGCAACACAAAGAAATCAAAATATAAATACAAAAAATAAAATAAAAGAATTTTGAGTACTGTCTTGCTACCCAATATTGAAGCAGGACCGTATAGAATGGGTCTAGAGAGCGCACCTCCCTAATTTGTACTATCGAAATTAGAATTTTCACAGGAGGCTTGGTAATAAACTATTTTATGGTGATGAACTATAATATGGTGGTTGCACGAGGCCCTTCAACTTCTACCCCTCCCCTAGAGTTTCGTGTTGGCTTCTGGCCTGTGATGAAGAGAGATATGCGCTGCTGTGTCAGACGTTTCTCGAGTGTTTCTACTTAAATTGCGGGTGCTGAATCGGAATTCGCCGTGTGTACAAATATACACCTTGAGCATTTTCAGTAATTCTAGATGGTGCCCGTAATAGTGATAAAAATATTGTTTGAATATTTTATCAATGTCTGTTGAATGTTTTTTTTTTTCGGCGGGGGAATGAGATTCCAACAAGGCTGTAAACATGTTTTGAAAAACAAGATTTCCGAAATGGAAAATTCAGATACAGGACCTTTAAGGTAGGCACATACTTACATATAGTGGAATTTTGGGTTATGTCTTGATGCTTTTCCTGGCACCACAGCTCAGAAGAACGCAGACGAGTCCCTGCCGTTTGCGCTTATACGGTCCCTGATCCGAGGCTATAGATCCTGATTAGAGACGGGACCTATAGTTTAAACTGGGATCCGAACCACTACTTGGGAATTCATCCGAGGCGTTGGACTTCCAGCAGGATTTAAACCTGTGACCACACACGTCGAAGGCAGGTGAGAGATTTCGGATTCAATACGTGAATGTAGCGTCGAGGTAAGGATCAAACCTAGTGTTAAGACGCTTTTTTATTTTCTCGCATGGCTTGAGCTTGGAAGCCCTTGGTTCGACATTACAGGGTAGCTCGTTACGAGAATCATATAAATTGCTTTCAGTTACATTTCGTTAGTACAAGTGAAGAAAAATATATTAAAATTCTAAGTTTTTAGTTTACACTTAGCGTAGCAAAATAGTCGACTCGCACAGCATTTGTGTTGTTTGCATAATTGACGAATGCAAGAACCGATTCGAATTAAACTTTCACATATTGCTAATTATGGTTCAGAGTGTAAGTTAAGTTCGTTGGAGGAGAAAATCGTACAAGGGGTAGGAGGTGAAAACGTCTCTAAAAGTGCAGAGATGTAGAAAAATGAAGGTAACTAATATTAAAAACGAATGTAATGAATATTTTCTGTTCTGAGAGCTTCGTAAATGTGCGAACCGGGATTCCAGAACTGTATATGGTCTTTGAAAATAAACAATCATGTCTTCCAATTGCTATTCAATCTCAAACGAGAAGTAGCATTTGTTGAAAGAAAAGTTGTTGCACTATCAAGAACGTGAAAAAAAAATATTTTTCTTGCGACGAGAATGTTTTCAATCTTAAAAAGAGTGTAGAAACAATACGGATAGCCATTCTTTTGTACATGAATGAAGAAAAACAGAGAAGTGCACGTAGTTTATTGCTGGGTATGGATGTGACGTACAGAACATAAGGAATATGAAATACTCATGCGGAACTCTTTTGAAATATACGGTTTATAACTTTTGTTTTCCAGAGGGGGTCAGTGAGGCATGCGTTTAACACACGACATTTCTTTCCAAATGTAATGTAATGTGTTTCTACATGCCTGATGATGAGATTAATTGATTGCGAAACGAAACAAATACATACTCTGTGTTCAAGTCGAAGACCAAATAAAAAATGCATGTCTTTCCAAAGAGAGACCAAGTAATTCTTTTTTTATTTCTCATCCTCGCAGTGTAAGAAGCTTCCTTCTCAATCACTGAACAAAGTTAGCAGATATCCTATTATACCCCCTACTGCAAGGGCACCCCTGCTGTGTACAAGACTGACAGCAGTTTGGGCGACGAGAGGCACCCAAGCGATTTTTCACATACCTATAATTTCTGCCTTTCGCTACAAAGCGCTCTTTGACAGCTCCGAAAGAGCAAATAAGGCAAAAAGTAGGAACTGTGTCATGCTCCAGTCCACTCTTAAATAGAGCTGAAAACATATATTGAATAAAACAGTTATATTTAGTAATATGTATATAAAATGTAAAATATTCATAGTAAGTTGTTTAGATGTAACTGCAGCTATGTCACTGGAACAAATGTAGCTTTGAAAATGCTATTTAAACTTGAAACACCAGTTTTAGAACAATAATTAAATCCAAGTATATCCTACTTGAATTTGTCATGACATCATTATTTTGTTTTTCAGTCCGATTGTGGATTTAAACTTCCACAATAAAAGATTACATTTTTTCGCAAATAATATTTCTTTTATCATAGTGGCAATGCTAGCTTATTTCTATCCTACAAGTATTAAGTTCAACGTGTATTTACGAAAATACGAGTAAAATGAGTGTAAACTTAATTATAATGTGGCTAGGACTTGTGGCTTCCTTAACCATGTCGGTCCCTCACAGGGGACATAAAGTATAACGGAATTATTATTTTCTTACATCTTTAAAATTAGACTGGCAACATTGAAAACTGTTTACAGGAGATCATCATAGATGGATCATCCCTTGTAAGCAGTTTTCAATGTAGCCATTCTGACTTTAATGTTTTAAATAAATAATAATTTCGTTATAATTTATGTTCCTTGTGAGGGACGCCGGGACCAACATGTTTAAGATGTCTGTGGTATTCTGATGAGGACGTCATTTTGGAGGTGTGAGGTCTTGTGTCCAGGTGGTATTGACAGAAAAGACTTATGAGAAATATGTAAGTTATTTTTCTCCTTACGACACGAATTTAATGAACATGGAATTGTAAAAATATATAACGCTTAACATCTGAACTGAAAAAAAATATATCTAATCAAAGGAACGTGATAAACATAACAATGAGTTGGGTAATAACTATGTTTGAAAAGTCATTTAAAAAGGACTAGCCGATTTCCCTACTCTCGAACACATATGTAATATATATCTAGGACATACAAAAATCAGTGTTGAACAGATAAAGAGGAAAAATAAACAATAGTGGCCCAGTCGGGAGTACTTCAGTGAAATCTGGGGTGAAATCGGCATTTTTATGTTACAAAAAATATTTTAGCAATATTTCTTTTCATGAATAAAGTCAATGCGTTGACTTTAACACATTCTTTCAAATTGTATTTCACAATTAGTATCGACAGTAACGTACATATTAATTTATACATTGAGAAATTCCTTACTCACAAGGTAGAGTACCTCGGTATTACACGCCGATTGTGATGAGATTGCACAGGCATAAAAACATCAGAAAGGAAGGGACACATATTCTTTTATATCGTCCAACAAGCGCATTGGAATGGTAAAATAAGGTATACAAATGGGATCAAAATGCGAATTTGTGGAATATAGTGAAACCGACAAGTTATATCGGAAAAGTTTAAATGTACGAAATACTACGCATAGTTGAGACAAGGCAAAAAGCTAGAAAACATCCATGAGAAGCAGTAGAACATCCGGAAATGAACCAATCTTGTGTACATCATTGTCAAAATGTGTAACGGCAATGATGGAAAAGAGTGGTAAGGAGCAGGAGGAAAGAAGAAACGAAAACAACAAACACGTGTTTTTGCTTTGGCTGCAAATGTTGCCCGTATGCTAAAGAGACGCACATTTATCTCAATGCACGAAGATGGGAGAACACGTAGGAAGGGTGGAAACACAGTTCGTATAGACAACTAGCGAGACAGTGCTGTAAATTGGTATAAATAACAAAACCATTCGATTTAACTCAAACGTTCACTAGAATTAAATTGCAGAAGACGATTAACAAACGAAATGAAAAAAAAAAAGCTTGGATGCTCTATCTCCAATGGTTACGGAGATACAGTAATTAATAGAAACGGGTAAAATTTCGTTTTTCTCCCTTCCCTCACGTAAGGTAGTTGTCTCTGACATCCGTCATTTTTGTTATCAGGGATGGGTATACATTCACAAAATATCGGGTGACAAATAGTTACATGATATCGGGTGACAAACTCGAAAAGGAGAGCAATTTGTCAAATTAATGACCAAACTAATAATGTTATGCTGTGATTTCCTAAGCTTTTATGAATTGTAGCCAAGTTTTATTTCCTTATTAAACACATTCAAGTTTATATATACAGGGTGTTTGAAAACGAGCTCCCTAGTCTTAAGTATAATTTTAATTGGCAAATGAATGAAAACTTAGATAAAGAAGTATATATCATGAAAGAGAATTCCTTCAAGTTTTGTTTAATGTTGTTAGACTTAAAGTGGAATCCATTTGTACACTACCGGATTCCATTTGTATATTACCGGTCTCCTTAATAGCCTTTAGCCAATGACGGATAGTTTTTTCTGTAGGTGGTTCGCCACTATAATGACGCCTAAAATTACGTTACACTGTTATAACTGACTCGGTTTTCACAAGCCAAATAACACACTGTGCTATCTGGTGCGTAGCACACATTCATTGTTGCTGAGTTGGTTTGCACTGCACGCCTCCCTGGACTGAACTGAGGAAACAAAAAAACAAAACAGCACTGGTGTCGTCTCAAGGTCAAGCAGACCTGCTAACTGCAGGTGAGCAAAACTTTGCGATTTGATGAATCAAGAAAACCTTGTACTGATTCTAGAACACATTAAAACTAGGCAATTCTTTTTCAAACACTATATATATATATATATATATATATATATATATATATATATACTGTGTATGTCTGTGTGTTTGTATAGCTCATCCCTTACCCAGTATTCTGAAGACGAGCTACTGCAATTGTCAAACCTGGCCCCATTTTTCTCACTAACTCTCATTGTTCCTAACTCTTACATTATCTAACACAATTTATAGTTCATATCCTCCATCAATGCTCTATGCCGAAGGACATTTAGCTAATCTACACTGGCATCAGAGGTACAAACACCGCATACACGCTGCGTCAGGAAGATGACACACCTCAGTACATACATACATATATATATATATATATATACTAAAAAATTAAGCTCAAGTTCCTTCTATCAAAAGTATTGAAATATAACATTAGTTAAGTTATTAAAAATATATATGAAATGATATTTGACTTCAAGCAATTCATATTTAACGTTAATCTCAACCAATATTACAATCATCATAACAATACATTACAATCAATCTAGAATCTCAACAAAAAAGAACTTAGACATTTTGTCAATAGTATATTTTACAAAAAAATATATTTATAGGATCGGGAATTTGATATACTACTTTCAGATACAAAGTAATCAAATAACAAAACTTACACTCACCAAATGACTCCACATAAGAATATTTCGCAGCATAAATATCATATTATGCTTTTGATAAGTGTTTTCTTCCGGAACAAACTAATATAATAACCTAGCAATCACTTTAATTAGAGCATATATATATATATATATATATATATATATATATATATATATATATATATATATATATATATATATATTCGAATCTAATTCATATTCATATTTGCATGTGCTTTCTTCATTCGCTTCAACAATTTTTAACAATATACGATTTCAAGTTGAAATTCAATTTTTCTGTCACCTTTCAATTTCTTATTAAATAATAATCCACTCTTGAAATATTACTTGTTTATATATAGATCGATATTTATACAAACCGAAGATCTTTATAGAATATGGGTCTTCATTTAACAGTACACTGGTCGATGTTACGTACAATTTATTATAATATACTAACGTTATAAAATATGGGTCTCTGTTTAAAGTACACTCATCAATACGTTCAAAGTACTACAAAATTTATTTCGAATATAAGCTTGTAGGATAATCCTCATTCAGACGTATAATCCAGTTTTATTTTTCAGAAATAACATGGAGACAAAATTTTGAAGTAAATTCTGTAAACATTTACAATACTTAAAATACAGAAAAGTAATAGTGAAAAACTAAAATAAGTAAAGAAATAAAACGTTGACTTTTTGTGATTGTTCCTGCTCTTCGTTGACGCAGTCATGACTTTACAACAAGCGAAAAATATGAGTTCTCTTATTTTCCACTACACTGTAAATGAAGCTCACTACATTTCAACAGACTATCGACTTCTTTTCTTTTTTCTCTCACCTTTATGTATTATGATTATTATTATCACGATCATTTTTCTATATATCCTTGCAGATACTCAGACCACCTCTTACCAAATGCTATACCTGTAGATATGGCATATATATATATACAATTGTGAATATTGGTATTGGTATGGGCATTGTTGCATGGATCTTGATAGATATCAATTAAATTATCATGCATTAAACGTCGAGTTACGAATAATATATCTAAGTTCAATATTACTGCTATCAATATAGTTTTTCAGAATAACATATAAGCTTTTATAAGAGTTTAAATTTTCAGTATCATTCTTCCTAGTGGATTCAAAGTAATACATAATATAACATTTAAATAAAGAATTTTCTCTCAAAAATTGTCGATAAAAGAATTTCCATCTAGATTTGCGAGGATAGTTGAAACAATATAAAAAGAACTTGCTTTTTGATTTAACCTGATTAAATGTATTACATCGTTGAAATAACATAAATCTATTTTAGAAATGGTTCTGTTGAAACCTTGATTCATAATTCCTCAAGCAATCGATTGAGATCTTATAAAGGAAATCATATATCAATGAATGGACTTTTAACGAGGGAGTCTTCGTACACAATAAATGAAATTAATTCACGACAGAAGGTAAGCTATAAATATATTTTAAAGGTTAAGTTTAGCTCATTATCTCAATATTAAGAGATGGCATTCATCGACTTAACATGTTTACTATACAAAAGAAAATCAAATTCAAATTTTATTAGATTGCATTTTTGGTATATAAGGAAACCAACCCTGTCATTGTATCGTGCAATAATTTTCATTTTTTCCTGTAAAATTTCAAATAATTCTAACTACAGCTTATATCTATCCACGTATCTATATATATTTATCTATCTATCTATCCATCTATCTATCTATCTATCTATCTATATCTATATCTATATATATATATATATATATATATATAAAGAGAGAGATAGATATGGAGAAAGATTGATTGAGAGGGAGAGATGTACAGCACCATTTCATTATTATGGTATCCAGAGGGCACGAGTTCATGATTAAGAGCGATACTAATGTGCTGGTATAGATAATCAATATCATAATGCAGGTTTCCTCATTCCTTACAAATTTTCGTTACACTGTGCTGACGGAACCTTACCGAAGTAAGCATGGACAGTAGGGTGTATCGAAAAAAACTTTTTTTCGAAATCCGGTTACGGCTAGTGCGGATTTTTGGCCAAATGGCATCAATAAAGCGTATACAAAATTTCAACTCGATCAGACAACTCCTTCTGCTGCCGAGTAGAGCCCAAATATTAGAAAAATCAACGAAAGATTCACTTTTCAACTGATTTTTCAAAAAATATTTTTTAAATATTTCCTATATTTTTCGGTCTTTTAAATTATTGAAATAGCATTGGAAAGGAGAAATAAATACATAAAACAAATTTATTACGGTTATTTCTGTACATCACAAGCATAAAAACCTAGTTAATTATTTGTAAAAATGCACTGATTTTCTGTCCTATTGTACAATTAAATTTTAATATAAAATTATTGAAGTCTCTTGAATAACGAAGAAAACACTTTAGTGCTAAATTCTAAGAGCAGTAATAGTATAAATAATTTGCTCTCAATGTCGTGTGCATCTGCTTATCACACTAGATCACCTGCCGCCCACCTCTCCCCGAACGCCTCTTCTCTTGTACTTGCCCAGCTGAAAGGATCTGTCTTATCAGTCGCCAGTAACCAACCAGCTGTGTCGAACGTGATTGTCGCTGCTTGAGTTATTTATTAGTGCTGTAGGAAATTTTAACTGCATAATTTGTTTTCGTGTGACGTGCAGTATGTAGAAGTGAGAACAGTGTTTCAGTTATGTTAAGTACTTTTTATAAGGAAGAGAGTGACAGATACGCTGACGTTACGGCATCGACAAGTTTGTTACGGTCTGACGTTAGGAATAACATTATTGGGACACCCAAGGAATTGGGTAGAACACAGCTACCAACCGTTGAAATGTATTGAGACAATACCTATGGGGGCGAGAAGAAAAAATGAGAATTTCGGAATCCCGGAAAGAGCCTTCAGCAAAGGATTTATCTTCTATCGTCGCCAGGAAGATAGTAGAAAATTGAGATTACGCCTCAATCTTATGGTTCTTTGATCTAGAAGAGAAGGCACCTCTAGCACTGGCACTTTTCTTCCTTTTTCGCAGTTGCAGGCAAGAGGATCGGAACACTTACAAAAGGCTATATCAAATGAAATATTTTTGGCAGACTGTTGAAAATCAGCAATTCGTTTCGCAGAAGTTTGGAAACCGGACTTTGCTGAGTTTTGCAAGTCGCGGACAATATTATGGTACTTCAATATCATTGCGACAATCCTTCTGACACTGAATATTGCTTCGCCGCTGATTGAGGCGTAAATATCTGTCACTCTCTTCCTAATAAAAAATACTTAACACAACTGAAACACTGTTCTCACTTCTACATACTGCACGTCACACGAAAACAAATTATGTAGTTAAAATTTCCTACAGCACTAATAAATAACTCAAGCAGCGACAATCACGTTCGACACAGCTGGTTGATTACTGGCGACTGATAATACAGATCATTTCAGCTGGGCAAGTACAAGAGAAGAGGCGTTCGGGGAGAGGTGGGCGGCAGGTGATCTAGTGTGATAAGCAGATGCACACGGCATTGGGGGCACATTATTTATACTATTACTGCTCTTAGAATTTAGCACTAAAGTGTTTTCTTCGTTATTCAAGAGACTTCAATAATTTTATATTAAAATTTAATTGTACGATAGGACAGAAAATCAGTGCATTTTTACAAATAATTAACTAGATTTTTATGCTTGTGATGTACAGAAATAACCGTAATAAATTTGTTTTAAGTATTTTTTCTCCTTTCCAATGCTATTTCAAAAATTTAAAAGACCGAAAAGTATAGGAAATATTTAAAAAAATATTTTTTGAAAAATCAGTTGAAAAGTGAATCTTTCGTTGATTTTTCTAATATTTGGGCTCTACTCGGCAGCAGAAGGAGTTGTCTGATCGAGTTGAAATTTTGTATACGCTTTGTTGATGCCATTTGGCCAAAAATCCGCACTAGCCGTAACCGGATTTCGAAAAAAAAAAGGTATTTTTCGACACACCCTAATGGACAGTCGCATAGGGAAAGGTGAACCCTTTCGGAAAATCACTCCACGCTATTTTTTGTTAAATTACGAAGCTAAAGCAGAGAGGAACAGAGATAAACGTTCACTACATCTAACGGGATTCCTCAGACGGATAAACTTCTTCCACTAAATTCAAATATAACAAAACAGAATTTTAAAGCGAAATAAATCAAAGATCTCACTAAGTTGTCATTCCAGGTTAAATGAGAAAATCATTTGAATAAACATATCTGGATATGAACAATAAAAAAAAACAACTTCTCAAGGATCAGGAACATATAAATGAATAGTGGCCTTACGAACATCCATTTTAGGTTCAATTATAATCACTAATCCCTCCATTATACACCTACATAATCTTTTTATCACCCGTTTTATAGCTCGTAGCACAAATATACATGTTATATTAGATTTCCTAGCTGTCAGAGGTATACACACACACACACACACACACACACACACACACACACATATATATATATATATATATATATATATATATATATATATATATATATATATATATATATTCTCATTTACTTATGTTTGTACTAACGATCTGATATGACTTGTCGTGATATTTTGTGGTTCTATCCTTAGTGTAACCAGCTTCAGTATGAAGCGGTGACCATCGTATTTCAGAAAGCTGTTCCTTTAGTCCGTCACCCTAATACTTGGTGGCAGAGTTAACCAACTTAATATAAATGATTAGCTAAAAGTAGCAGAATCAAATAATAATAATAATAATAATAATTTCTTCTTTTCAAAAATAAAGTTACAACATGTAAGGGATTTTATTTTTCTAGTCATTCTGAATTATGCATTATTTTACTTACGAAGTTAATTTTAATGTTTTGTCTAGAGAAGGGTAGTTCTACAAATATACGTTATTAATTATTTAGTGTGATTTTCTAAGTAGGTCGTTTTTTATAAGTTTAAGGATTCTCATACATTATATGGGAATCCTTATACATTAATAATTTTAATTGTTTAAAATACATTTGACAACATCGGTTTGCTGCGATACTACAGAGGTTATATGAAAAAAGGATTATGCACTATAATATTGAGTTAAAATATTCTGAAATCGTGGATTGCTTTAATAAAAGCTTGAAGCACATTATCGGCGAGTGTCTGTATTATTTAGACTTTATGGGGTTATGGAGGCTCAGTGGTGGGAGGTCATCTGTGATGAATGGGTTCCTGGTTAGATCCCAGTTCAAGACAAGTGTATTTTGTGATGAACTATCACCGTATGCATACGTTTTCTGGGCTTTCTTCCGTTACATCTCATTGTATTCATTTCATTTCTCTATTCATTGCTCATCATCAGCATTTCCTTTACCCTAGTTGCAAAACGATTGGGTGTAAAACTAAAATATTTCATTTTATTTTTTTTATCACTTTGAATTTGGATAAGAATAATAATGATCAAGAAACTTTTAACAGTATCAAAATTAATAGAATTCAATTAGTTGATGAACTAATATAGTTTTTTATCTGTAATAATGCATTTTTGGAACATAAACCGAGGTATAAGCATTTTAGAAGCTAGAAGTTCACGTTCTGATTGATTGTTTTGTAGATATGTTGTCGATTTAGTATCGCGGGTAACGAAGATTGCAAATTATCTATTTGAATTTTTAAATTTAATTTTAGAATTACACAACTTCTTGCGTAATAACATTTGACGGATGGAAGCCGTGTTGAGTGTTTAAATTTTTGAGGGAGGGTGGCGCATGAGGCGGAAGGTTGTTTTTCCGGTTGGTTGTTGCGGAACACTTAAACTGGTAAGTAGTTCGTTGCTTCGTCAAGAAAACTAAATGGCATTGATTACCTTTCTTTCAATTTTTATATATTAAATGATGGTGCGTGTTGTGAACTATGAGATCCTTATTTGATTAAAAATGATTTTTAAAGTGTAATTGCATTAAGTACTGAGGGTGACATTCTCGTATGTATAGATAACCACTGATTGAGCTTATCTGTGTATTAATCCGAAGTGTGTAAGGTAGAAAACAACATTTCAAAACTGTTAAATGAGAAGCGTTGGCGTGGTAAATTGACATCAAAAATGGCAAGCGGTATTCCTATGCGTATCCCACTATGTGATGATTGCAAAATTAGTGAATATATGCGAGTGAATATATCATCAGACATATAAGGATCTTACCATGACATTACTACAAAATCATTGAGTGCTTCCACTGGGGAAATTGTGTAAATGTTGTTTAATGGAAGCTGCTTTGTTTAAAGAAAGAATTGTATTTCTTTGCCAGAAGATACTACCATTGAAAATTCCAGGAGGAAAAAACGGTAGTGAGTCTTCCTCTTCAATTTTTAATGATAGTTTCGTCGGTAGAGTAACCCTCAATTATGTTGTGGTAACACGACTAATGGCTTATTGGTGCCTGAACAGTCAACAAAGTATTAATAATGGTTGCTGGAATCTTGTTACCTCATCAAGAACTTGTATTGATTGGTCTACCTTCTGCCGCGAAGTTTCAATTTATTTGTGCTAAGATTCCTATTAGTAGTAGTAGGAGGAAAAGTACCATGATACTAGTAGTAGGAGGAGGAGATTATGAAGAAATAGATGTAGTAATATTAGTGGTAGTACTAGTAAGAGGAGGGGTAGTAGTAGTAGTGATAGTAGTAGTAGAAACAGTTTAGAAGGCCTACAGGGTCGGTTGGGTTTTGTTCTCGACGTGAGTATAAGTAGTAGTAGTAGCAGGAGGAGTAGGAGTAAGTGTAGAATTAGTTGGAGGAGGAATATTAATAGTAGTAGGAACTGGGCGCGAAAGTGCTTCGTTTGTGTTGTGTTCTCGAAGCAAGTATAAGTAGCAGTATTAGTGGTAGTAGTAGTATTAACAGGGAAGCCCCATATAGGTCGGTTGGGTTCTATCCTCGAAATAAAATGAACAAATTAAAGACTTGCCCTAATGTTTCTGTACATTTTAGAATCCCTGGATCCGTATAGTAAAACTGTACCCAAAGTAGGAATGCTATTTAACCTAGTCAGGGTAGAAGCGCAGCAGGGATTCAAAGTGGTAGCCTAGGGATGAGTCTCTACTCAGCAAGCGTGTCATCGACGATGGGTATGCGCGTGTTTCCGAAGATTCATATCAAAAGGTAATTTTTTCATGTATGAAGATCCCATATTCTTGTGCTATTGGTATTTTTTTTCGTAACTTTTGTAGGGGGAGGGGTAACTTTGTACATTGTTGATAGTCAATATGTTATGTTAATACGTTTTCATAATAAGATACCGATAATATATATACTACAACGAAATGGTGACCTCCACATATGCTACAATGTCACTTTGATGTATATAAAGACATGCACAGAAATTGAAACAAGAACACAAATTTGGTGATAATAATTGGTCAGTTTCTTAGGAGAATTGATTGCTTCTTAGGCATTATGGTGCGTATATGGAATCACTAGTGCAAAATAGTTGCCCCTGACATCCTTCCGGATAATTTTGGTTTTGTAAATTTCTTGTATTCAATTTAGCTAAACTACTATAGTTGGAAACACTTCTCAGGGGAACGTGGATCTTTGTAGTTTGAATTACGAGATTTTTTTTGTTGAGGTAAACTCATAATCCCCGCTACCCGCAAGAGATTCCTGCGACCGAGAATTGCCGAACAGCTATAGAAAGAGGCGGATTTTCAAGTTAAGTCATTCTGAAAGGAATCCTCCTGAATAATGGTGACGCGTTTTCGTTCTTTATGTTTCTCGGAGTAAGATGAACATTTTCCACTAGAGTATATATTGGGGAATTATTTTCTAACTTAGAAATGTTCGTTTTGATTTCGATATGGGATAGGATTCGTGAATTAAAGAAATAATTGGGTTGGATAACTCGTATTTAAGATGCTTTTCGGAGGGATAGCGAAAGTAACTATCGTGTGAATTCTGGCTAATCGTATATGGGTTTTTGTATAATTAAGGCGAGAGGAGAAGTGTGTAGGGAATTTAAAGAATATTTTATTCAGGACTAAGGATTTAAGTGGTGGACAGTTTGTTCTCTCGTCTATCAAGGAACGACGAGAATTGAGTTTAAATGAACTAAGAGGTGTTAACAGGGTAAATAAATGAGTACGCGGCTATGAAGTGATCTAAGATTCTTTTAAGGCTCTTAACTTATTTTGAAGCGGAGTGTAGAGTCTCCTACCACTTAATTTATCCTTAGATCCAGTTTACGTGTCCAAAATGCCCTACGAAACCCTATAAAAACCTTAATTATTAGCTAGTCTTTTCCCAGTGAAGCAGATCACGCTTATGACAACTAGGTGAAGCATACTATAAGCAATTAAGGAGTATATTTGTAAGCTTGTAAGAGAACGCGAGGAAAATTACTCCACAGCCCAATCCCTTATTATAGATCACTATATATATAGGCTATATTCTAGAGCAGTTCAGGATAGGAATGTTCTTGAGTGAGAGCATTTAGAGAAGAAGTAGACAACTTATTATTATTATTGAACCAATTAAACTTTCTTAATAATTTATCCAATAAAGTGTTAATTAGAAAAAGAAAGAGTGTGTTTTCTAATTTCAAAAAATTCGTTCCCGCGAAGGGAAAATTTCTGAAGTAGTCTTGGCCTAGACGAGACTAACTAAATTAAACGAGCTAATCTGTATGCAACTTTGCTTTCTCAATTAATTAAAGGAAAGGGAAAGGAGGAAAACCAGGTTAAGGGTTGATAAGAAACTTCTTCTTAGCATTAATATAGAATAATCTTGATTTTTTCCTGTAGTATGTAAATAGGAGTAAGGAAAAAATGTGAGGGCAAGAAAGAGCGATTACAGATTTGGGGGCTGATAGTCTAGGATTTTAGAAACATAGAAAAGGTTCATGTTGTTAAGATGGGGAAGCAGAACGAGGAAAATGGCGAACATGGCGAACTCAGTTGAAATCTCAGCGATTAGAGAAGTCCTTGGAATTAGTGGGGAGAACGATCTTTCACAAGAACACATCCTTGAGAAAATAAGAGAGCTGAAAATGAAAGGAAAAGATCAAGTTCAAATTCAAAAGAATTGTTCATGTAAGAATATAAAAGTGGAAATAAAAGTTCCTATTCCGACGTTCGAAGGAAGTCATTCGGAGGTCCCTTTCCAATTCATTTCCGGAATCACGGATTACGAAAAGAGGAAAGGAGGAAATCTAGAGCATGTTCTAGAAAAAATATTCCACACTTACTTAGTAAAAGTAGTAAAGATTGGTAAAATTTTAAGGCACCGTTCGCAGATTTCCAGGATTTTAAACACGTATTCCTACAAAAGTATTTCTCCTTTAATTATAATAGACAGATTCAGGAGCAAGTAAAGGCCAGATTCCAACAAACAAATGAAGCCTTGGCAAAATTTATAAGGGAGATGTCAATCTTGAAATCCCCAATTCGACGGAACAGGTTAGGGAAATAATGTCGAAGATACAACCGGAATATAAAATATATTTCCATGAAAATAACTTCATTTCTCTTAAAGAATTTGAGTCAAAAGCACTCGAAATTCAGTCAATTCTTCTAGAAGAATATCACTACGTACAGCAACATAGCAACGTAAAACAACGGACGGAGTTGGCAGCTACACGCCATGAGGGTACCGTGTTAGATTACAAACCTAACATAGAAGTAGAAAGTTTGGATCCTGCTTTTTTCTTGAGAACGAGGAAAGAGGAAGAACCAAAATTAAATAGGAAAAAAGAAATAATCTCTTTTTTGTCACAAGAGAGGTCACTCTCGAGCAGTTTGTTATAAGTACAAACAAAGTAAGGCGCAGGAGAAACTGAAAATAAGCGCATACACTAGGAAATGTCAAGAAAAACACCAATGGAGGGTTCGATGCAGCCAAATGCGTTTGGTTTTGTAAATAGAAAATGCTTTCATCTTTATTATGACACGGGATCGACACTAAACATTGTGTCTAAAGAAATAGCAGAAGAATGGAAAAAATAGGATGTTTGACGCAAGAAGTAAACGAGAAAATGTCCTTAGCATCAGGGCATACATATCGCTATAAGATAGTAACGGTGAATCTTTTCATTAAACATCGCAAATTTAGAACACTATTTTACGTACTAGAAAATGCCCCTGCAAAAGTACTTTTTGGGGCGTTTTTCGTAAAATGAGCAAACAGACAAATATTGCTTTCTGAAACAGGGTGGGAATTTAAGTCCGAGTAATAAATAAACCATTTTATCGACCCAGTTGGTTCTACTGAAAGAAAAAAAAACAAGTGGAAAAAGAAAGGGCCTCATCTTCCAAAAGGGAGGAAGAGGAGAATAAAGAAACAGTAGTTTTTGCAGAAGATAAGAAGACGCGGAGGAAAAAGACAACATGAATCAGATCAAGGGTGACTTAGGTGTTTCGAGTTGAATGAGGGAGGCTCTACTACCCGAGGAAAAGAAACTGACAAGGATTCGAAATCGAAAAGAAAGTTGTAAACAGAACTCTAACAAGGAGAACAAAGGGAAGGAGGCAAATTTCTAAAATGTGAACAAGGGTCGCGGCAGATTGAAAACACAGTTCGAGAAGAAAAGAGAGGAAGGGGGAGGAACTGGAGACCCCGGAAAGATGACAATAACCGGAAAAAAATTCGCGAAGGAGCAAATGTTAAGAAAAGGGTCTGCAATAAAGACACAAGGGGCGGAAAGGAACCGACCACGAAACAAGAAAACCAATTTTTATTGGTGCGAAAACGAAAACAAGTGGAAAGATAGAAGAGCCGTTAGTAATGGCACCCGTGTTAAATAAGCCAGTCCTCTTATTTTTGGACAAGGGGGCTTCTTGTTGTTATGTGTCTGAGGCCAAAGCAAAAGAATGTGAACAGGTAGGTTCTGTTTTTAGACAAGGAAATTTACAAATAGCTCTAGCTTCAGGGTCAAGTCACTCAAATGCTTGTGTTGTGTTAGAAGTAAACTTTTTGGAGCAAAGAATAAAGCAGAAATTCTATATTGTGAATTTTTTCAAAGATATAATCGTTGTGCCGGGACTTTATTAAACGGGGCGGAATAGTGCTTTCTTTGTGTAGGGGTGGTTACAGAATTGAAGATGATAGCTTCCGTATTTACTTGTTTAATAAAGCAAAGGATCTTGATAATTGTGAATAAGCTTTGTTAATAGAAAATAAAGATTCGATAATAGAAGGCATGGTGTCTAGAGTAGAACTGGATGGTGACAATAAAAATAAACTTGGACAACCCTAACAAAAAATAAAATGTTTTTTCTTCGAAGCCTGGCCGTAGGCACTTGATAGAACATAAAAGTTTGTTAAAAGAAAACATTTTTATATAAAATTAAGGCATCTTGCAAATGATAAAAAACACATAATGGAAAAATTGTTGTGTGAGATGGAAGATGAGGGGCAGATAGAAAAAACTTCCTCGTCACCCATAGTACACCCATACTTCATCAAAAATCAGATGGTTTCTCGACGATCGTGTCGGATCCCAGATCTGTAAATAGGATTTCGGAACGAGAACAGTTTACCGAGTATAACAGAGCCTATTGCCTATTTGGGGTGGAAAAAACTTTTTGGAAAGCTGCATCTTAAATATAGCTATGCACGCACCGTTGCTTATCCATAAGGATAGTCAGAAACTAACAACTTTCACAACCCATAAGGGGAAGTACATTTTCAAGACCAGTTGTTATGGTCTTTCCGGTTTACCGACTACTCTGGCCAAATTAATGCAACTAGTATTGAAGGAGTTGTATTTTACTAAGGTAATAGTATATTCTGATGATTTAGTATATACAGGTGACACACCAGATGGACTGTTAGAACTTGTCAATCTAACTTTAGAAAGGTTTAGAAAAGTCGGTTTAACTCTTAGTCCGGATAAATATGAATTCTTTAAGACGGAAATAGAGTTTCTAGGTTTTCGAATTACAAATGGTTACGTAAAGTGTACCGAAGAAAATCTTCGAGTGGCGAACTAATTCCAGCCACCCAAAAATGTAAAGGGGATAGAGAAACTAATAGGATTTTTATTTTTTTCAGATTTAGAATTAAGGATATATCATCCATTCCGGCACCTTTAACAAACCTACTGAAAAAGGGAGTTATTTTATGTGAGGGGAAGAACAGAATAAAGTAGTGAAAAAACTAAAGGCTGAGTTGGCAGAGGATCCGGATCTTTTAATACCAAACTTACATGAGGATTACCATACCTACATCGACGGTTCGGGAATAAGCTTTTGTTACGCGCCTTGTGAGAAAATGAACAAGGAGAAGTGAAGGTGATTGCCTATGTGAGCCGAAAGCTTAATAGTATACAACAGAAGTATTCATCGAGCTATTTCTAATTGCTGGCAATCTTGACATTAGAACTTAGAAAAACTCGAAGTTTATTTAGCATATATCAAGTGTGTGCATGTATACTCCATTCACAGAGCTATATTGTATTTTTTAAAAGCAAAATATCTACCATCAATGATTCATCGGTGGGTGGCAAGGATTTCTAGGTTTCCTGTAGTGATACATTTTATTCAGGGCAAGAAACAGGCAGTAGATTTACTTAGTAGGATTGAATAAAATCGCACGGAGGGGGAAGAATTTTTGGTTCAAGAGAGGTCGAGAAAGCTCTTCCAATAACAGCTTAGAACACAGGTTTCATTAAAATAGATATGGAAGAAAAGGGCGTGGTTGAATTGAGTGAAATTCCCACCCAAGAACGTCTACTGATTGATATAAACAGCTCTAAGAGTATTAAAGAAGAGAAGAGAAGACAAAGAAACGAAAAACGTCAACGAATGATAAACTAGGGCCTCCGGTTAAAATAAGCCGGAAGGAAAATGTGCCGTTAATGGGTAAACTGCCTTTTTGTGAGAAAAAAGAAGAAAACGAAAGTTTGGATTTGAAGGGAGAAATTAACTTATTAAGAGATCCAGAATTTAGGATAAGGAGACAATCCAGTAATATAAGGAGATCTTAACGTACTAATGATGGTTAATTAACATATAGCTGAAAAAATATAAATTTAAACGTTAAACACAGATTTTGTTTTGTGTAATACGCTACAGTTGAAATATATTAGTACAGTGGGTGATTTAGTGTGCATGCTTCTGCTGTCGTTGCGTTTGACAATTTTGAGATATTTTTGGAATAACACACATACTTGAACGTAGATAAACATCTGTGAATTTTTATTATAGTGATAATGAAATTACGTTCTTACTAATGAAGAAAATATTATTTATTTATTTCAACAAAATCTTCGATTTCTAATGCTTTGCAACAGTAGCTACAATTGAATGTGAAATAATAATTAAATTACTATCATTATTTTAAACAAAAAATATATTTAGCTATTTTAGTCTCGGTTTCTTTTCAAAGTTAGGTCTCCCACCAATTTCTTTGTCACGTTATGTATAGCAATAATTATGGACTAAAGAACAATTAAAAGTCACATGATATAGTCCGAATCGCGTTATAATGCAGCTGTTAGTGTTTTGAATCGATGACCTTTCACTAACTAAATTCTTGTTTCATATTTTCTGCCTTTTTGTGTAAATGATTTCTTAACTATTATCATAGCAGGATATTTACTATTCTAAATTGTGAAAATTTATAAATGGTATAGCATATAATACAGGAGAATATGAAAAAGAGTTATAAAATAAAACTAGTAGTAAGTGATTAATAGTTCCTAATACTAAGTTATAAATTTTCTGAAAAGTTTATTTCTTCCTTCCGTTTTCTAGGTGACAATTTACTCGCCATATGATGTTCCAGTGAAGTTCTACAGTTTTCACATTACTTCTGATATTTTTTCAAAGATGCACTTTGAAATGTTTTCTATATTCAGTACTAGCGCTGTTAAAAGCTTGTTCGGCTGGCAAAGGAGGTGTACATTTTCAAATGATCTAATGCTAGAAATATCTGATGGTTATACGTTTAATTTATGTGTGATGGAATGTAGAATGAGGACTGCTCAAAGAATTTGTAATTGTACGCCGCACGTTTATCGTAATGCAGGTAATGTGTTCAGTTAATTCTACGTAACAAGATTTGCATATAAATATGATATACACCGTTGGAAATAAACTTACGAAAATAAGATATAAGTTTCACTGTATATCTGCAAAATCTACAGATAATTGAATTATAATAAAACTAAAGTTAAAGATTCGGAATGACTATCTTCGCCAGGAATTGTAAACACAGTGATTTAAACGTTTCAACTGGACATATTTCTAAAGCTGACAAGTTTCTTTGTTCTATGGGATTTTACTGAGATGAAACAACATTCTTGTTGTAAAATAAGTTAACATTTGATTCTGAAAGCTTTGTACAAATTCAAGGTTGATATCCATCCGCGATAATGTTGGTCGTCTAGGACGGAAATAAATAATAATGATGTGGATTAAGAATCAGTTGATGTAGAGAGATAACGCAACACTACAAAGAGTAAGACCAATACGGTTCACTTATTAGCTTAGCTTTTTTCTAATCAAGAAACTTTATACGGGTAAAAACTTTCAAAGGAGATATCCGGTGTTGTAAAACGAGCAATGTTGACACGAAAACAACGCCAAATTTTAACTCTTTCCCGTAGAGATACTAAATGTTTGTTGAAACTTATTAGTTACATTTATATACGTTACTATAGCACAGTGCAGCATGCAAAATGCTCTCAGTTAGTGTTTGCAGTTTTGGTTGGTCAGTAGAAAGTGGTGAGCCCGCGATACCAGTGTGTCACTTTCTACCATTTCTGGACGATCTCTTGGAAACGGTTTTGCTGCGGTACCTAAATGGTAGAACGTACATTGCTGGTGAAAGGTGTACCAGTTTCCATTCTAACCCATGAAAAGTGAATTAGAAGTGTGTTTCGTCTCCTTCCGCCTTTGGGAAGCAATCATGTCATCTATTTTCATAATCGCCTTTTCCTTTTGCTTACACGCAGGATTTGGTCTCACGCGAGAGGAATTTTATTTGCTTTCACTTTGGTCCGAATACTTTTCTTTCGGTACAGAAGCAGAAATACACTTTGAAGATGCTGAACTCACATTCAGTACAAACATATTTCATGCTAAGCTGCAGTTTGTCACCTCCGTATGAAGAACACGTATAATGTTTTACTGGAAAATGATGTTATTTG
The DNA here is from genome assembly GCF_964235325.1 of Thermobia domestica. Lineage (NCBI taxonomy): Eukaryota > Metazoa > Arthropoda > Insecta > Zygentoma > Lepismatidae > Thermobia > Thermobia domestica. Next base: position 52,275,807 of record NC_137454.1, on the reverse strand, counting down.
AAAATTGAACTCTAGTTGAACATAGAGTTATTTCTTATTGTGTCGAAATGAAATGTTGTTCTTTATGTTTACCTTATGATGTGTGACAACTTCTATTCCGGTTTCAATATTAGATAATCCAAAACACCACAAGATATGATGTTTTATTTGTTGTTTTATGTGTACTAGGACATTAATATTCTCCGAATATTTTCCACTTTGTTTGGATAATTTATTTCAAATTCAGAATTACAATGACTAAACATAAGAAATAGGAATTCAGATTTTATTTAGGAATCTATATTTATCATTTATGTTTCCAGATAGGGATATTGAGAACTCTTTCAGAATCTAACGGAATGTGTTCTTTGTAAGTAAAGTGTCTCTCGTTCAGAAGCTTCTGAAAATCAAGGAATTCAAGACCATGATTTCGGCGTAATACATTTCTGACATGTATTGTATTATTATTATTAAGTATTCTGCATTTTGGTAGGTAGCTGGACTAACAAGGGATTATTTCATTTTTTCTTAAATTTAAGTTTGGGGCTTCAGATTTTTCTTCAAATTTATCAATTTTCGGCTTCCCCTTTTAATCACCACTATTTTCTTCTGTTTTAAAAAAAATCGTCGACCACTTGTGTTCTACTTCTTGCTGTTGCTCGCTTATCTTCCATCTTTCCTTATACGGCGAGATCAAGAAGACAAGCCCTTCAGAAGATACATCCAATACAAATGGTGCTTTCTACAATAATTTTGGCTAGAAGCATATCCTTCCCTCCTATCTACTTAAAAAATCTTCATTTGTTTTTACTATCCATTTTATCTTCTTCATATTCCTTAAACACCACACTACGAAACTTTCGAAATATTTCATATCCAACTTCCATAATATCTAAGTCTCTGAATCCTACTAAACTCTAGTACTATTCCAATACTACTAAACAACACTTGACCAGTGTCTTCCTTAGTCCAATATTAAGCCTACCTTTATACTTAAGAAATGTTAAGAAACCTTATAGTGCAGAGAAGTTAAAAATATCCTTTTTTTGTTAAATGCTTCTTTGGTTATGCCTATAATACCAGATATTTGTAATGATCGAAGTTTTCAATTTTTTTTTTGTTCTCTGACCCGTAATGCTACATTTTCACGCGATGTTCTCATGGCGTACAATTTCTCGATATTAATTCCTATAATGCAAATGTAATATTCAATACACAGTATAGTACATATGTAATATTATCTACAAAAATTTACCATGTATTTTTGACCCTACACTAAAATAAATGGTTATTATTGACAAACTCTTCTTTCTTTTTTTCTCTCTCTTATGATTATTTTGATCCCAGAATATGTTTATTAGAACGTATTCATTTTAGTAGAGTGAGTCCTTACAGTTTGGGTGGTGCTGAGGGCGATGTTCTCCAATGAGGCATAGAACTATTTTTTTCTCCGACAAATCCCACAATTTTATTTATGGACACTATGGAAGTGTTATGTGTTTGTATGTTTTATGTCTATGGTACTAGAGTGGTATCAGATTTGTTAAGACTTTTATTTTCCTTCAAAAAAGCCGATCCCATTAGTATGAAATTCATATATAAGACTCCTAGATGTACTTATTGGCGTCTGGTCATCCAAAGAGTATAAGTATGGAGGTGAGCAATATCTCCTAACGGCAATGCATTATTAAAGCAAAGGAAGTAGAGCAGAGAAGGCAGCATAAAATTACTCATTAGTTGAATGTAAATCTTCACGTTCCTTGGCTAAAATATAAGCTGCAAATATAGCTGCAAGTGGAAAACGAGAACAACAGGTGGAGGTGGTCTTCTCTTAAGACGTTGTACATGATCTTGAGTAGAGTGCATATCGACTGGATATATATTTTTATTGTAAGGAAATTTGAGAAGTAAGATATTTTTTCTTTCTTTCTCGCTGAATGTCTCTCTCTCTCCACACACACACACACACACACACACACACACACACACACACATATATATATATATATATATATATATATATATATATATATATATATATATATATATATATATATATATGGGTGTTTCGAAACTACACCGACAAAGTTTGGGAGGTGGTTAATGACACCACGATAAGAAAAAAGTATAGACCAACCTGGGTGCACAAATTCTTCCTTTTGGAGATATGGGCAGCCGAAAACAAAACAAATTTTATACGAATATAACTCCAAAACCATGGGACCTACCGTAGTCGGGTCAAGTCTTTATTCAGAAACTAATATGTGCCCTATTGAATAAACTATGTTTCAGAATCCTGTGGTACTTCCATAACCATTTTAGTAGAGGTATTTGGTGAGTACTTCAAATTATGTGCCTGTAGCCAAACTGCCTCTATAAGAATAGGTCCTGCTTGAGTAGTTTAGGACTCTGAAACATTAATATTTATATAGTCTATATACTAATTCCTAAATAAAGTCTTGACCTGACTAAGGCAGATCCCATAGTATTGGGGCTATGGACATTTAAAGTCATTTTTTTTCAATATTTCGGCCGACTATAACTTGAGATCGTGATTAGAATTAACTGAGTAGTGTACGTAACACTTCCTTTTATCTTAGTCTTTCTCTACCTAATTTGTTTTCCTCTCTCTCTCACTCACACTTTTTCGTTTCTTTCCAGCTATGCTTCGACGAATCACGAACTCACACATACCGATACCCTCGCCAAACCGGAGATAGGAAGCGGAAATCGGGGATACAAGTACCGTATAATAAAAAACAAGTGTGGTTATAATTAAGTATAAGCATACACAACAAATTAAAGATCAATTTTACATGCCGATGATAAAACATGATTTAAAGATATATTATGCATTTACAGATAATTACGAATATTTTCATTACATTCAAAAAACATTGAAACTTTCAGACAAACAAATTTTTACTTTGTAACCTTTACTGCCGTTTCCAATTATAACTTTAAATTGTTTGTGGTGTTTTTTTAAGCATGTTTAACGATTCATGCCTGGCTTCATTCGCAATGCTCTTTGACCGTTCAATTGATCCGCTGCTGATGCTTTCCTGGTGGTGTGCCACAGTTTGGACAGTTCCAAAAGTATGTCGTCAGAATCCATAAAAAACAATCCAGATTTCTCCACACTGAAATGTCGCTACTTTAACGTTCAGCAGCTTAGGTTTGGCTTGGAAAGACTTCTTGCTCGCACACTGTTATTCAAAAATATTCCAATACGAAATAAATCTGACGCGTATAAAAGTATCATACAGTCACTGACTCACTCTCACATATGCAAAATGTTAATTTAACTTGCGAAGCTCAACCCGTACAGGGGAGGACATAGAAAGTAAAATGAATATCCACTTTAGAAGAATGCAGTCCGCGGGCCCCATGGGTGCTTTTCAAAGCGACAACCGAAACAGGTCTCGCATCCAAGACTGAAGGTTCTTTTAGTTAATTATAGCTTGTATACGGTCAGCCAGGAAAATTCCGATTTTCACTCATAGCTTCGGGACAAGAATTATCGTCCAATTAACTCTTAGCTATAACACTGCGTGGGCGAAGGGTGAAAGTGCCGAAAATCAAATATAGAGAGTCAGTGACCTGAAATGCAGCACTCACGTGATCAGTTCCTCTGACGTTTAACCATATATGGCCGTAGAGTAGGTGCTAGGCTTACTAACACAGACGCCAAAACGATGAAAGAGGACTTCGAGATACGAGGCTTGGTCAATAAACTTGGAAAATTAACAATGTCCTTTTTGATTCCTCTTAAATCTGATAAAATGGGCTTGCGGTCGGTGACAAGCTCCGAAAGGAAGCATTTCTGCACCCAGGTTGATCTATAGTTTTCGTCTTATCTTTTATATATATATATAGCTACTTCTCAAACCCTTGGCAATAGGACTATATATATAAGGAGATCACTTGGAATGTCTATATGTCATAAGAGGTACATATTCATAAGTAAAAAATTTCGTATAGAAGGTTCCTATTGTCAAGAATTTCAGAAGAACGAATGTGAAGGAACTTTGATTGCATGTTACTTATTGCTCATTCTGTAATCATTTTAAACAGAAAGGTAGTAGAATTGCACATCCTACGCTATGGCAGTGGTTTCTTCGCTAGAGAAATTATTTAATATCTCACGGAATTAGCATTGATTTCCAATTCTCTGAAATAGGTGGGGAGAACTGTTAAGAGGAGGCAATAGTACGCAAGCGTCGGACTGTTAGTAAAATGTGAAACTGTTAGTAAAAGAGCATATAGAATGGTTATTTTCGATTTAGCTTTCGTAGAACTTACAGACAATATATGTTTCACATTTTGCGTTTCCTATTTCAATACAATATTTTTCATTCTTGTTAACTAATTTAATGTAAACACAACTTGATATAATAATAATAATAATAATAATAATAATAATAATAATAATAATAATAATAATAATAATAATAATAATAATAATAATAATAATAATACCATCAGTAGAGTACATATGTAGGTTCTAGGACACTTTTCCCCCTCAACCCCTAACTGCCAAAATTACAAATCCACCACTAGCCATAGCACTTTAACCAAGAAGAATAGCATAAAATAGATTGGGTAATTGCACTGCATATATGCTTTTATGACATTTAAATCATAAAAACTTACATCTAAAACGTATAACTAACTTACATCTAAAAACTTATAACTAACTTACATCTACTTCTTTTCTATCTTATAATGACCATAAGCTAATGTATTTACCCCATCTCGTAATATATATCTCTTATCATCTGAAGAATCTAATGCTAGCTTATGAACAGTTATACTATATATATCGTGCTTATAATTTCTAATGAGGTTTATGTCTTTATACGTTTTAACATTTTTAAATAAACTTTCTTTATAATCATCAAATTGCAACTCCTTGGCAACTACACATTTAGTTACTCCTTTAGCTTTTTTCTCTTCTTTATTTTCTACTCTATAAGCATACATCTTTGATCTCAATCCAATAAACTCCGTCATTATCTTACCTTTATTCTCATTTTTCATCTTACCTATTAATTTTTTGTTTATTATTGGTAGTCCATATACATTATTTTCCTTGTATTCACTCGTGTCAAACTGGTCAACTATTTCTGCTATATCTTTGTAAAAGTCTTCAGTCTCAATCTCATATATAAAGCTATCGGTATCCATGTAATATAAATCTATATTGTTTCCATATTTTTGGCTTCATAGTGTTATGATCAATATTAACAGACGAAAATCATATTCACGAAGAAATTAAATGTCCACTAAAAGCAGGGAATTCGTGTTACTATTCGGTTCAAAATCTCTTGTCGTCGCGAATTTTGTCGAGAAATTTGAAGCTTAAAATATATAAAGCGATAATCATGCCTGTTGTTCTGTATGGTTGCGAAACATGGTCGCTTACTCTGAGGGAAGAACATAGACTGAAAGTATTTGAGAACAGGATCCTGAGAAGAATATTCGGACCCAAGAGGAACGAGAATGGGGAATGGCGGAAGCTTCATAACGAGGAACTACATAGTTTATACGGTTTACCCAACATTGTTAGGGTCGTCAAGTCTTGGAGGCTTAGGTGGGCAGGTCATGTAGCTAGAATGGAAGAAAGGAGAAACGCTTTCAAAGTCTTGACTGGGAGGATAATATTAAGATGGATCTCGCAGAGATAGGAATACAAAGTAGAAACTGGATCCAATTAGCTAAGGATAGAAGTCAGTGGAGAGCTTTTGTGAACGTGGCACTGAACCTCCGGGTTCCATATGCCATAGAGTTAGTTAGTTAGTTAGTGTTATAATGAAAATCATACATTAACAGTTTTGATAGTTCTAATACACTCATACCAACATATATTGGTTTATTAAATGTCAATCGCTCTTTTTTCATATGTATAGCACACAAATTCTCTGTAAATATTGTTCTGTAATCAAAATTAGGTTTTGCCATTAATTTTTCTACTCTTTCAGGATCACATTCTAATTGTATGTGTTGCCTCTTTCTAATATTTTCCATTGTTTTTCCAAATACCGAGTTATTCATGAGCTTATAAAAATCTTCTTCAAACTTGTTTTTAGCTTGCGTTCTCATATTTGTATTTAAATCGATGCATTTCTTTAACCAGTCTGATTGTTTGAATTCTAATACTCTATGCACTTTCTTTAATTTCATTCCAAGCGACATACACAGTTTTAAGTTCCTATAGTGAATTACATATCTTTCCTTATTATAAAGTGTTGTTAGTAGTTTCGATTGTTTTGATTCTGGTGGACACATGTTTTCTGGAGCTAATGGTAAATCAGAATGTTTGTTGTGTAAATACTTTGGATATTCTAAATCTACTTCTAATATGTAGCCAGTTTCTGAGTCATCTAAAATGTTCATTATATCTATGTAAGGTTTAACAAACTTAAAATCTTTATAAGGCATGTATTGACTCATCGCCCATCCATATAAGTTGTTTGCGTCTAGATATGCTAGGTATGTTGAACACTCATCCTTATTATAATCTTGCATATATTTGTTGTTAGCTTTTACATATCTTTTACTACATTGTGAGATTCCTCCTCGTATACCCTTTTCTAGCATTAGTATTTTCAAATGAATCAATATAATCAAATGGATAATCACATTTAGTATTAACTAAATCAAGTTTATCAATCGGGAAAAAACTTTAATGTTTCTCGAAATTGTTCTGGCTTTAAATTCTTTGTTAGCTCTGCTAAACTCTTTGGCATAAATCTAAATGAATCAACAAATCTTAAATTTATTCCATCTTTTTCTGATCCTGCTTTTTTTTACATATTTTTCATATGTTATGTACCTTTCCTCATTATTAGCGATCAGTTAATTTTCTGTGTATCATAAGCTAGCTCCTTAATAAACAAATGCGTATCATAACCACTTAAGTTGTGAAGAAATACAGGAACAAAGTTGGGACTTTTATAGTTTAAATTGCAATAACTGTGAGCTGCACCTCTAAACATTCCAGTTAAATGATCATGATCTCTTACTTTTGCTTTATTTTTATTTATCTTATACAAACATTTTTTAAAGTCATGCTTCCATTCTTCTATTTTTCACTCATATCATCTTTATCCTTGTAGAACTGTATTTTCTTCTTGAGTATATTTATTTTTTTCCTCAACAGCTGGTGGTAAGTCATTCAAGTTTTTCTCACATATATGACAAGTATCCGAACTGTTATAAACTTCTATTTCCTCCTCACTAAACGGGATCATATCAACTACCCTTTTATATATTTCTAATATTTCTATTGCTTCCTTTTGTAACATTTCAATAAATACTTTTGCAGCATCTGGACCTATATAACTAACAGGAGCTTTATAGTCCCCATTTGAATATTTGACATAGTAACAAGAACTCATTGGTTCATGCTTTTGATATTTTACTGTTTTACTACAATTATGTTCTTTTTTTAACTTTTCATAAGATACATTCAAAGTCAGCATTAATCGTAAATGGAACTCTTAATGAACGATTATAGTTTTGAAACTCTATTTGATTGTCGTATGGTTTTGGAAGTTCTATTCTAACAGCCTCATGCTCTTTACAATATAGCTCATGGTTTTGCAACTGCTTTTCATTTCGAAAGTGTCTTGTTAAACATCTGTCGCAGAAGTATAGTTTTTCCTCATGTTTTGTCACTTGACTTCTTATTAATCGTGATAGGTTTTCTATCCAACAAAAATGATTGTTTTTTTCATCTTTTACATATAATAAATTGACATGAGTTTCCTCCTTATTTTTTGTGATTTGAAGTGGATATACATTATAGTTCTTGTCATAGCTGTAAACATTGATGGAGAAATTTCTTCTTCTTTCAAAGTTTGGAATATATTTTAATTGTACAGGAAATTCAATGTTATCACAATACTTCTTTTGCAATTCATTAACAAGCTGTTTATAATGTGAAGGTCTTCCAGGATGTATTTCAGCAGGTTTTAAGTAACTTGCAATAGAATACAAGAAACATTTATTGTCTTTATTTTTAACATTAATAACTGCTTTCTTATCAATAATTAATTTAGGAAGTTCAATATATGAAGAAGCTCTTAATGGCACATACTTGTTTAATTGATTTGTAACTATTTAATTTGGTGTAATGTCCAGCCTGATCCTCTACCTTCAAACTCTTCCATTTCTCTACGAGGTTTTTGTTTTGCATGATGTATATATTCACTTAAGTCAGTTGATTCTAATATTCTCTTGTCTGATGTTTTGAAATTGCGCTCCTGTATTTCTTTATCTTTAATATAGTCACAAATTAAAACAAGGTTAACTTTAACAGGGTGAAATTTTAATTCCTCTGATTTTGTTAATAGCAACTCTTCCAATTGTATCTAAAAAAAATTATTGGGTCTCTATATACTCCTGTGTTTTCAACTTTAATGGTTTGTAAGCGCTTCTTGAATGCTGTTTCTTCTAATTCTACTTTGATGGGTATACGTGCTGGTTTCGGTTCTTCAATTACTTCTTGTTTAAATGGGAATATATTTCTAATCTGTCTTCTGCTTTGTTCGTCGTCATGTTGTTTAAGAAGGTCTATCAGTTCTGCTGTTCTTAATCGGGAATATCTTCTGGTTCCCCTCTCTTTACATTGTCGTCTTAGCTCTATTACAGTAAATCTATTATAATTACTCATCTTATTTATTATATAGAAAATCTTACTATGCTCAATTTTTACCTTCGCCGGATTATTTCAGTTCATTTTCATACTATTTTTACTTCCATATATCCTAATACAACGCTTAACATTGTACACTCCTGCCATTGTCTACATACTACGCGTTGTATTAGAACACGGCTTTGTTGAGAATACCCCATCAAAGTCACATATACACATATTAAAATTAAATCATTTTTGTAAACTTACTCATCATCATCATCATCATAATCATCACTACCATATTTATATTCATCATCACTACTCCAATCAGATGTTTTTTGCTGTGTTATTAATAATTCTTTTTCCTTTAACAGTATTGGCTTCTGTAGTAATGCTGCTAAAAGTTTAAGATCTTCATGAATTAGTTTAAGTTCATCATGTAATAAATCAAATTCTTTCTCCATATTTATTGTATACAAAACCAACAAAACTGAAATAAATTTTAAAAATCTAAGAATAAAAACGAACATGACTAGTGCTAAGGAAATATTATCTTACAAGCCTATATTTGATTGTGTATGTAAACGTTTAGATATTGGTGGTTATAATGATGAAGACAAAATAAATTTTAGCGTATCCATAGGTATGTTAGATCATTTGTTCAAGAAAGCTACTAAAGAAAAGAACTCATTTCTTATACAAAACATTCTCTATGCAAACGTTATGGACTTGTCTGATGAGATATTAGATTCACTGACTGATGAACAATGGTTATCTATAGGTTATGATGATTATGAGGGGGAATATAACTATGATCACATTACAGAAGACTTCATACGCAAATATCTGCAGAAAGTTAATTTGAGTGAAATATGTTTATGGAAAAAGTTATCGGTAGAGTTTATAAGAGAATTAGCTGATAAAGTTGATTGGGAGATTATTTCAGGAAGCCAAGACTTATCAGAAGACTTTATAAGAGAATTTGCAGATAGAGTTGATTGGAAAGAAGTATCGTATAATCAAAACCTATCTGAAGAATTTATTAATGAGTTTATAGATAAAGTTGATTTTCATGCTATATCTTATAAAAACAAACTCTCTGAAGCCTTTATACGAGAACATACAGATAGAGTTAATTAGTGGTGCTTATCTGGAACTCATCAATTATCAGAAAACCTTATAAGAGATTACGCTGACAAAGTAGATTGGGAAATGATTTCAATGTCTCAGAATTTAACAGAAGGATTTATTGCAGAGTTTGAAAGCAGAGTTCATTGGGTTAACATTTCAATTTATCAAGATCTATGTATAGAGTTTATATATGGATATAGATATTTTGTGGATTGGAGAGCTATAATAAGAAAATATCATAATCATCCCGATTTAGGTGATATATTTAATTTAGCATTCGATGTTGCAGCAGATGGTTTGTTTAACGCTTGAAATTGTACTTTGATGGATTAAACCATAAAAGCAATAGCATATTTAGTTTTTCGTACTTAAATGTCTCTTAACTGAATAAACTTGTTAACAAGATCTATATCACTTAAATCTGTGTTCATATGCGAACCGTGCCAAGTTACCTTAACATCATAGCGTTCTTTAACTCTGTTGTATAAGTTGATAGAGTTTGGATCGTCGATGTTAAGCACAATAATCATACTTTGATACTTAAGTTTGAGTTGTTTAATCCTAGTTTCACAATTGCATGTTTGTACTCTTCCAACCCAATACTTATATCGTTCAATTCTTTCTTTTTGATCTCGTTCTTCTTCATCATAGTAAAAGAGAATATTTTCAAGTTGTTCTTTAGTAAGGTTTTTCTTGATAATGAATAGCCTATGTATCTTTCCTGGATCTTCTGTATATGGTGCTGCAACTGTTTTAAGATAATCAATTTTGCTTTCTAGTTCTTGATTGTACAATCGTAATTGCTCCATTTGTGGTTCTATCTCTTCTACTCTTGTTTGAAGCTGATCGTTGCTAGTAAGTTATAGCTGTTGAAAGTCTTTAACGAAGTAGTTAATAATGATTTGATTACATTTAAGATAAAACTCAGGAGAAACCCATCGAGATATATATGCAAAATCAACTCTTTACATACATATGTTCCGCTTATTTTGGTCCATGTTTCACCTTTACCTCCTGTTACTTTTCTAATAATTTCATCGGCCCGAATTCGGTCCCTGGAAATATAATCTATTAGCTCTTTTGATTCTTTGTTTTCTGACCATTTTTTGAATCTTTTCCCACCATCTTGACACAACTTAGTAGCATTGAAATATCCTGTACTCTTATCTATAATCAACTTGAAATCACCAAAAATACCATACCAGTAATCATCTTTAATCTGTTCATAGCAGATATTGTTTAAACTAGGAGAATTATCCATAAGTACTCATATTTATTATATAAAAATATTTATTTAATCATTTTCAGAGTTTTACCCACACAATTAAATTTTCATTCACCGTCTTGTCATATCAAGCATTAACGTATGTTCCAGAAATCAAATTATTTTCTTTATTACCAGCAAGTTTTACTTCATACGTCGCTTCTTTGATGTGGTCTATATCTAGACCGCTTATCTTTTCATTGTAAAATTTTAGCAACAGAGCAAAAGTGCTCCATTGCTCCTCCTGTTATTTGATAAGTAGAGCGTCTGCCGGAAAGTCGACCTACGCTTTTTTGTTGTATTGCTAATTTTTTGATAATTTCCACAGCCGGATTACCGACCCTGGAAATATATGCTATGAGAGGAACGTTTCATTACTGTGTAAGATGAGTTTCCCGACCACTTCGAAGTTTGTTGTAGTAATCATTTTCGGAGTTTTTACCCACACAAATGAGCGGTTGGCAGAAACATCCCCCATCGCCTGTTCTATGTAATCTTAAACCAGCCTTTTATGGAATAATAGCCATAAAAGACAAACATTTATATTTACACTACAACATTACTTTTATCTACCCAACTATTATGCGAATCATCAAACTCTAGCCATTTAACATATACTTTATCACCTTTCTTTCTCAACACCTTTTCTACCAAGTATTCATCTTTATGTTTCGTCTTTAATAGTTCTGGCTACTAAAATCTGCCTTGTACATCCTCTTCTTCTAAATCTTTAATTCTATATGTAGGCGGATTGGATGGAATAACTTCAGTAATAACAAATACTTCTGTTGACCAATTAGGTGTATATCCTTTCTCAAATAACCCTTTCGACTTACTTATACGAACATGATCACCTAACTTGTATTTGGGCTTAACACGCTTATATTCTTTTTGATACACTTTCTCCAATATTGTTTTCGCTGCCAGTATTATACTTTTCTATGATATTTTGCTCTACGTTTTGCGTGTTTCTATTTTTCCACCATTGTTTTCTGGAATGATATTGTGACATTTGCTTAGTGTACCTAAATATCTACCTTTGGTTATTAATATAATATATGGTCCATTATAGTGTACTTCATTGTCGGTCAGTATTTTTCTGTCATGCTAAGATTATATTCGTTGGTTACTATAATTGTTTCAGGGTAATATTGGTAATGTTTTTTTTATTCAGATATCACTTTCTGGACCATGAGTATTCATTTATGTAGTTTACAAAACATTTCATCTATTTTTCTTTATTCAGTTCCTGGCATCACCGTATATCCACTTGTGATAATTATCGTGCGTTGTTTTTGTATATTCGTAAACTTCTGCTCTTGTCATCTTGGACTGCATTCTTATTAAATATGTATTTTCTGTAGTGTAGTAACTGGGTGTAGTGAAGTTTAGTATAGTAAGTGTGTGCTAAACACTGGAGGATCTGAAAGTTTTACATTGTTAATGAAAATAGCGGTCATAACGGTGTATGGTTAATTCTTGTTAAGCGTTTAGAAGAGAAGGAAGTGAAGATATAATTTGTTGGTGATAGAGTTATAATGTTAATACTTAAAGGAAAGAAGCAATGCCAGTAGTAATATAAACGTATGCACCCACGACTTTGCATGAACCTGAAGAAGTAGGAAAAAACATTATAGCAAAATAGAAGAAATCATATATATTGGAAAAGATGAGTGCAAGTTTAATTCTAATGGGCGATTTTAATTCAGTTCCTAAAGAAGGACAGGAAGGTAGCATTGTAGGCAAGTACTTATTAGACGCGATAAATGAAATGAGAGAGATGTTGGCTTATTTGAAAAACAGAATATGTGTGGGTGTTGAATAGGTGTAGCACAAAATGAGGAGAAGGAAGATGTAAAAAGAGTTTGGTAAAGAGGAGGGCAAAAATGTGTTCAGGAAGTTAAACAACAGTTATATAAAGGAAACAGACAAAGCAGAGAAGCGTTTTACAAAACGAAGTGAGATAACATTGAAAAATTAAAAAAAAATGTTGCGAGATATGGGGAAAAGTACAAGGAGGGGAAACTTACGAAGCCTCCGAGGAAACAAATCGGTATTACCAAGGGAGTAGGAAATAAAAAAAATAAAGGTAGTAAGCAAGAGAAGTGAAGTTTAACAAAAATGGAGATAATATATAGACGACCTACATGAGAGTAGAATTACACCATGTAGTCTAGCTGTTGAGGTAAAGAATGAAGTGGATGACATTAGTAAAGGATATAATATTTTTGGGGATACGTTTGTAACATTTATATTTCATTGAAAATAGAAAGATAATCGGTATCACAGCGCTTTTCACCTCTGGAAACTTTTACTTCCTGAAACGTTTTACCCCCTGGAAATGTTTATCACACTTGTAGGTTTCTTATAACTTCAAAGGAAAAGGCAGAAGTCACACTGAAAATTCATATCTTTCAATGTGATCTCTCATTATATACAATAATTTTGGGCAAGATGGCTTTAAATCCGAAAATTTGGTAGGGGATAACAACTTACTTGGAAATTATTAGCTCGTTGTCGGTTATTGGTTACCAGAAAAACAAACTCTAATTTTACATTATAAATTAACACCACTCAGCATTACCCCTTAACAGACACAGTCACTTTGGGAAAAATGGCTTTAAATCCGAAGATTTGGTTGTCTGGTAATATTTTTTTGTGAAAATATTATCTCCCTGTCTGTTATTGGTTACTTCAAAGATAATTTCTAATGTTTTATTATAAATTAATAACATCCCGTGGTATCTCTTAACAAACACAGTCAGTTTTGACAAGATGGCTTTAAAACGTGAAGATGGTACTGGGTAATAATTTTCTAGGAAATTATTACCCTGTGTCGATTATGGGGTACTTCAAACACAATGGAAAATCTTACATTATAAATTGATACCACTCTTAGAATCTCTGAGCATACGCAGTCACTTTGGGCAAGATGGCTGTAAAACCAAAGATTTGGTAGGGTGTAATAATTTCCTGGGAAATTATTACCTCCCTCTTTGCTATTGGTTACCACGAAAAATTCAAATGTTACATTATAAATTGATACCGCTCCGTAGCATCTCTTAACCTGTACAGTCACTTTGGCAAAATTACTTTAAATCTTAATATTTGGTAGAGCGTTAATATTTTTTTCGGAATGTACTACCTCCCTGTCGGTTATTGGTTACTTCAAAAACAATGTCAAATGTTTCGTTAGAAAATAATGACACTCCGCAATATCTCTTAACAGACATAGTCACTTTGGGCAATATAGTTTTAAAATGGGAAGATTAGTTAGGAAGTATTAATATAATGGAAAATTATTACTCCCTGTCGGTTATTAGTTACTTTAAAAAAGATGTCAAATGTTACATTATAAATTGATACCACTCCTTAGTATCTCTCAACATACATGGTCACTTTTGGCAAGATTGCATTAAAATGCGAAGATTTGGTAGGGAGTTATAATTTTCTAGGAAATTATTCCTCTCTGTCGGTTATCGGTTACTTCAAAGACAAAGCCAAATTTTACATTATAAATTTTTATCAGTCTGCAGTGTCTCTTAACAAGCTAAGTCACTTTGTGCAAGATGGCTTTAAATCCGAAGATTTCGTAGGAGGATAATATTTCCCAAGTAAAACATTACCCCGGTTTCTGGTAACTCCCCAAAACAAAATCAAAGTTACATTATAAATTGATACCACTCCGAAGTATCTCTTTACAGACACAGTCACTTTGGCTTTAAGTGCAAGATAGCTTTAAATACGATAGGGTTTAATATTTCTCTAGGAAATTTTAAGCCGCTGGTCGGTTTTTGGTTACGCGAAAGCAAAGTTTAAGTTACCTTGTAAATTGATATTATACCTTCTTATCTCTTAACAGACGCACTGGCTGTTTGTATGGTATCTTTATATACGAAAGTTTGTATGGGGTGCTTTATATATCCCACTCTTGCATTAGTTCTTTGTAAATGTATACCCTTATATTGGTTCTGCTACTTCGAAGATAAGGTCAAATTTTTGCATTATAAATTGATGTTTAACCATGTTTTGTGTTAACAGACGCAGGTGAGGATAATTATATATTTGAAATGGTCATAGGGAGAAAATATATTTAAAAATGCTAAAGCTTACTTTTATTTTAAGTGGTATGTTGAAGTACTAAATCTCATTACTCGGGTTCAATAGATTCCGAATTTTATAATGGATTTCGAATTACATCTTATAACATAATTTTCTCAAGTATTCTTAGCTTTCTTGTCGAAATTTCACAAATTGTTTCTTTGTGGTATCTTTCGTGGCAGATCCTATGTACTGACCAAGTTTTAAATTTCCAACTAAGCGGCTGTACACACGTCTCGAGAATCTTCTTTTTACAAGCCTTGCATGTTGTTCTAGTGGATAGCTCACGCTAGCTAGTTACGCCATCTTAAACAGTGTTGACATATTTAACAATGTTTATGTTATCTCCGGAACGGTTTAAGATATCCTAGTGCTGTAAACGGAAAATGATTTGTACGTTCATTGCAAACCATATATGTAACTAGATAATACGTACCTAAGATTTTGAAAAAAAATCAAAATTTTCAATCCGTGTAACTTCATTCCTATTCATCTGAGAAACGTCATTTACTAAAGTTACCATAGTATTCAACACTAAAGTACTTTCGATGCGCATTATCTTGTGCATCTCTGTTGTGCTGTATTTGCGTTATAGGCTTCCAAATTCAGGATGTTTGTGGAAACAATACAGCCTTAGCTTGTAACACTTAATAATATAAATGGTATTTTAAGTGCACATTTGACATGTTGCTTTGAAATATGAAATAACTTGACGTACTGCAATTTGAAAAGCATAAACTTCTATTGTGTTGGCTATACTTATTTGGAATTTCGGCCTAAGCCAGGGGGATTCTATGGTACAATTTGTACCATATGCACTTTTCATGGTACATTGCGTTATTTCTCTTCTATTTGAGTTTTTTCGTCCGTTTTTTTCCATGTCCAGAGGCCATGCAAAAGACATTACGTATGGTTTCAGACCGTCCTGCGTCCAGTCATAGGAGGTGATGACATCATAAATAAAAAATTTATTTTCTCATTTTCTAAGCGTAAGTTCAATATTTTTGGCGGGCTTATTTTTCTACGTAGAAGATTGAAATTTTGCGCAAAGTTCACCGAGTACTATTTACCAGATTTTTTGTTCCGATGTCAGTGCTAAACCAGGGGAGAACCAGAGGGGCAAAGGGGTAAAAGAAGGGATATTTCTGCCCCAAAAATCCCGTTTTTCGTCATTTTCCCGCCTTACATACATGATGGGGACAAGTGAGTCATACCATCTAAAAGGAGGTTCAATTCTGATACAATGACGGTCGAAATATTATTCTAGGGTAATTAGGGACGTCTCAGTGATTTTTTTTCATAATATGCTTCTGTATATAGTAACATGGGGAAGTTTTTGAATTTTTTTCTGGCGGGCTTATTTTTGCACCTAGAAGATTAAAATTGTGCACAAACATTCAGTCCACCGAGTAGTATTTAACAGATTTTCTTTCAGATTTCTGCGTTAAAACAGGGGATGGTCCAGAGGGGCTAAAAATGAAAAAAGGGAAATTTAGACCAAAAAATCATTTTTTTCTGCATTTTCCCGCCTTAGGTACATGATGGAGACGTGAATGGTACCGCCTGAAAGGCACTTCTATTGAGAAGAGAATATGAGCGACACATGACCCTAGGGTAACTAGGGATGTCTCAGGAATTTTTCCCTGAGATCATTGGGTTTTGTTAGAGCTCCTCCGTGGCTAAGCGGTTAGCGTACGCGCCTTTGGCGTGGGAGACCCGCGTTCGATTCCCGGCGGGAGCTCACATGGTTCAGATTCCATGTTAATCAGTAGGTTCACGTCTCATATAGCCTCGCTGCTGAACGGGACGTAAAACTCAAAATCAATCAATCAATCATAGTGTTTTGTTTTAATTTGGGGCATGGTGGGAAATTTTGATAAAATTTCTCCCTCCCTTACTATTCAATATAGAAACTTGAAATTTGGCACACACATTCAGTATACTAAGTACTATTTCTCAGTTTTTTTAGATGTCCATGGGGGCCAAAGTTCGAGAAAAAAATTCCCTCCGAAACTTTCAATTTGACATTTTTTCCCGCTTCTGGTATATGGAATGAGCATGCAGGTGGTACCATTTGCAAGCCAGCTCTATTCTGAAGACAATGAGGTATGAACCATGATCCTAGGATAAATAGTGACGATACAGTAGCTGCTTGACTGAAAGTTTAAAAAATAGCCCAAATAGCCTGGATGCGGAAAGGGTTATAGCGAGTGACTAGTATAAATTGTCCACCATGTGTATATGGGGAGAGGAAGAGAAATAAATTGCAATAACGTTGTTTCTAATTGAAAGATGTGTTTTATGTTTTCAATCACTTATGTTATAAACTGTGTAATCACAGTTATCAAGATTATAATTCAACTAATATCTAATATGTTACACTACAAACTAGGTAATATTTTAAAAACAAATTCTACTTTCTTAGTTGGAAATAACATAATTTAAATATAGATTTACTTATCTTTGTTTCAAAACATTCTTCATTGTCAATACATTTTCCTTTCACGGGTTCCACATTGTCAAAAGAGTCGAGTTTCAACATCCATATTTTCCTTTCTACGCAACTGAATCCTTAAATATCGTGTACTGGTAGAACAAGCAAAATACTTTTATCATGAAAGAAATTATGACATATTTTTAACAGTGTTTCGAAGAAAACTTTCTTCCTCCTTTTTATGCCAATCTGCTAAGAGACAAGGTTTGTATTGTACTTCTTGATGAATAGATTTCACATTTTGTTTCGATATAATAACAAAATAATAAATATAAAATACACTATTTTACACTGCATCAATCTTAGGAATCATTCGTCAGACAGCAAATAACATGCAAAACTGGAAGAGTAACTATGGAAAATGTTAAGTCCCAATCAAATTTTTGAATGTGAATTCGTCTTGAAAAAAAGAGAGTGCGTCCCTTAACAGATAACACAGAATAATATCAATTTATAATATAACATTTAACGTTTTCTTTGAAGTAACAAAAGGTAAATAAGGTTTAAAAATTTCCAAGGTAAATATTACCGCCAAATCAAATTTTCGGGTACAAAGCCATCTTGACCAGCGTACGAGAGCCTGTTAAGAAATAACACGGGGTTAATCAATTTACACTGTAACATTTATGTTTCTTCTTTAAGTAACCAATAACCGATACGGGGTAAATTTTTTGGACATTTTATTTTCTACTTCAAAATCTTTGGATTTAAAGAAATGTTTCCCAAAGTGGCTCTGTTAGTTAAGAGATAATGCAGAGTTTTATCAATTTGTAATAAAACTTTTCAGTTTATTTTTGAAGTAACTGGAAAAGAAGAGGAAGGTAATAATTTCCTAAGACATTGTTACCGCTTAACCAAATTTTCGGATTTAGAGACATCATGTGGGAGTTGACTGTTTTTGTTATGAGATACAATTAGTGTTATTAATTTATAATGTTAACATTCTCTTTGAAGTAAAGAATAACCGACATGGAGATAATAATTTACATGATATTATTACACCCTACCAAATCTTCGGATATAAAGCCATCTTGACAAAAGTGACTGCCTCTCTTAAGAGTGATACCACAGAGTTTTATTGATTCATAATGTAAAAATTGAGTTTGTTTTTGAAGCAACCAGAACCGGACAGGTAGGTAATAAGTTTCTACGAAATTGTTACCGCCGAACCAAATTTTCGGATTTAGAGAGATGTTGTTCAAAGTGTCTATTTCTCTTACGCGATCATTGAGAGTGGTAGCAATTTATAATGTAATATTTGAGTTTGTTTTTGAAGTAACCAATAACCGACAGAAGTAATAATTTCCTAAGAATTTTTTATCCCTACCAAATCTTCGGATTTAAAGCCATCATGCCAAATGCAACTGTCTCTGTTAACAGATACTACGGACCTTTAACAATTTATAATGCAACATTTGAGTTTGTTTTTGAAGTAATCAAAAACGGACTGGGATGTAAACATTGTCTAGGAAATTATTACCGCTCTACCAAGTTTTGGGATTTAAAGAGTCGTTGAGCAAAGTTATTTCTTTTGTTAAGGGATACTACTGAGTTTTGTCAATTTATAATGTAACTTTTGACATTTTCTTTGAGGTAACCAGTAACTGACAGGGACCAATTAATTTGGTAGGAAATTATTACCTTATTACGAAACCTTCGGACTTAAAGCCATCTTCCTTAACCCTTATCCGGGCAAGCTATTTTGTAAGGTAGACGGCAACTGAGGCCTTACCAGCTCTATTAGCCTTACCAACTCGATATGTTCATTACGTTAACTTCAACTAAAGATAGTATAATTCAGAATTTTATGTCATCGAAATATTTATGGTTATTGAGAAATTAAAAATTAAATAAGCTACTGGGCCTGGGAGGCCCCGGTTGCCCGTATAAGGGTTAAAGTGGCTCTTTCTATTAACAGATACTGCAGAGATTTATCAATTTATAAGTTAACATTTGAGTTTGTTTTTGAAGTAACCACTAACGGAGAGGAAAGTAATAATTTCGTATTAAATTACTACCTCACTACCAAATTTTCGGAATTAAATAGATTTTGTAAAAATTGACTGATTTTGTTAAGATATACTAAGGCGTGGTAGTAATTTATAATGAAACATTTTATATTTTCTTTGAAGAAACCAATAAACAATAAAGAGGTAATAATTTCCTAGAAACTTATTACAATCCTACCAAAAACTTCGTACTTTAAGCAATCTTTCCCAACGTGACTGTCTCTGTTAACAGATACTACAGAGCTTTATCACTTTATAATGAAAATTTTAGTTTGTTTTTGGAGGAAACAAATAGGCACAGGTATGTAATAATTTTCTACGAAATTAATAATGCCCTACCAAAGTTTTGGCTTTGAAGAGATGTGCAAAGTGACTGTTTTTGATAAAAAATATTACGGAGTGGTATCCATTTATAAAGTAACATTTTTTAGTTTTTTTTAAGTTGCCTCTAACCGTCAGGTATAATAATTGCATAGGAAATGTTTCCCCCTACCAAATCTTTGGATTTAAACTCATCATGCCAAACATGGGAGTGTCTGAAGATTTATTAATTTATAACGTTACATATGCGTTTGGTTTTGAAGTAATCAGAAACGGACCTTGAGGTAATATTTTTTCTTGGATAATTTTACTGCCCTACCGAACTTTCGTATTTAAAGATATCTTGTGCAAAGTGATTGTTTTGGTTAAGAGATACTATGGACTGGTGTCAGTTTATAATGTAAGATTTGAGTTTGATTTTGAAGTAACTAATAATCAACAGGGGTAATAATTTCCAACTAAGTCTTTACCATTACCAAATCTTCGGACTTTAAGCCATCTTTCCCAAAGTGACTCAGGTTGTTAAGAAATAATAAAGAGTGTATCAATTTATAATGTATCATTTGACTTTGTTATAAAAGTATCTTGAAAAGAAGAGGGAGGTAATAATTCCCTATTAAATTAGTTCCGCCCTTCCAAATTCTCGAATTTAAAGAGATCTCGTCTAAAGTGCCTTTTTGTTAATAGATACTAACGGAGTGATATCAAATTTTAATATAACATTTGAAATTTTATTTGAAATAACCACTAACCAACACGGGTGGGTAATAATTTCCTAGAAACTTATTACACCTCTGGCAAAATCTTCGGATCTAAAGCCATCTTGCCCATGTTCGGATATAAAGCCATTTGACTGTCTCTGCTAACCCTAGAACTATAGATAAAATTTATACCTTTCAATAACAAATGGGTCCAATTGACCCACAGTGATTTTTTACTTTTTTCTAGCCCATAAGGTACACTTGTTAATGAGAGGAGTAATTAAACAGTGAATTGTAACCTCTTACGTTTTACTAACTAGAACATCAATGAATTACGCTTACGTTTAACGCTTTTTGTCTTTAAAAAAATAAAGTATATTTTATTTATGAAGTAACAAATACTAACATAAATAATATTGAAATAGTATACGCCAGAAATGTATTCCTATGTAACATAAAATAAGAATATTTAAATTTCGTAAAGAGCTTTCACAAACTCGCAGTGGCTATTGCATTGCTGGGAACAAATGAAGGTTACATGGACTCATGTCCGGTGTATAGGTAATGTGTTCTTGAACTTTCCGTCCCCATCATGCAAACAGGTTCCTCACAGGCCACGTGCTTTGTCATTCAACCAATGCGGGATTCCTTCCTGCAAAGTGGAGGACGAGGATGCTATTTCAGGAACCTGCTTTAGTACACAGAATTTGCGGTCTGGTTCAGAGGAACTGCATGCCATATTATAACACCATGTACATCATATGCCACTATCTCCATCACCTTCACATTCACCCCAGGTTATACTTCGTTTCACGCTGAAGCATCTTCGTGAAGGGAGATAATTGGTGCCGCCAATTACTGGATTGGCACTTAAGTTCTAGCTCACAAGAGCCCGCCCATATCTCGTAGAGTACGATAATCCTATCCAGAAATACCCGACCATCCCGTCTATAATGTGCAAAACAATCACAGGCGAAGGCGTATCTGTCCCATTTTTTAACGCCTATAAGTTGGTGCGGCACACACACCGGAACGCGATTCGCAAACAATTACATTGTGCATCACATTCAATACTGTAGTGAGATGTTCCTTCCTGGTTAACCAATTCCCTCACAATGAAGCTCCTGCCCGCATTCAACAAAGGTGGAATGAACTAATGACTCTGTTTTCAAACCCATGTCGACCTCCATCTGGTTTTTGCTGGATATTATCAAGGCCAGCACGAAACCCTGCATGTATTGCAATCCAATACTACAATGCGCAATTACTGCATGTTTCACGTAATCCAGTGTGACATTCAATGGCGTTTTTTCCACTGGCCACTTCGATGCTCATCCATGCACCTTGTTCTAACTTGCGAACATCCCCTTTAGAGCGGTATCATTTAACAAACTACATTCAACACTACAGCATCTACATTATCACCACTACCAAAGTTGTATATCTTCACACACCCTCTACATGTGTAATCGACAGCAGCAGAAAAGAAACTTCTTGCGCGGGGATAAGCAATGTTTTCGTGTATTTCTTTCCCCCCCTCGTATATATTTCTAGCTTCATTACGATAGCTAGGAGAACATTAAAATTCTAATGCTGCTATCTACAATCCACAATTTCAACCGAAGCTGAAGTTTGACAAATATTTTTGCACTCAACAAAAATCAGGGTCCAATGGACCCGCTTAGGACTTGATGGTCTAAATTAGAAAACCTACAACACGAGTTACAAAAATAAAATAATACCTAAGTAATTTTAATCAGGAGTGCAAAAAGAAAAGTCAGAGAATATCAATAAATGGAAACGCACAGTATCATTATAATTACTGACAAAAAAAATCCGTTTGGGCATAATGAACACACCTGCTAATCATAGGGTTAAAAGATACTGCAGAGCTTTATCAATTTATAGTGTAATGTTTGAGTTTGTTATTGAAGTAACCAGAAACGTGCATTGATGTAATAACTTTCTAGGAAATTAATAACCCCCTATCAAATTTTCGGTTTTAGAAGAAATGTTGTGCAAAGTGACTGTTTTTGTTAAGAGACAGCAAGGAGTAGTATCAATTTATAATGTAACATTTCATTTTCTTTGTAGTTACCAATAAACGACTTGGACAATAATTTTCTAGGAAATTTTTACTCGATACCAAGCCTTTGGATTTAAAGCCATCTCGCGCAAAGTGGTTGTCTCTGTTAAGAGATACTACGACGTTTTACCAATATAAACTCTAACAGTTGAATTTGGTTTCGAAGTAACCAACAACCGACAGAGGGTAAAAATTCTTCTCAAAATTTTAACCCCTTCCTCGAAATTTTCGGATTTAAAACCATCTTGTCCAAGGTGATTGTCTCTGTTAAAGGATGATGCTACAAAGTTTTATCAATTTATAAATTAACATTTGAGTTTGTGTTTGAAATATCTGAAACTGACAAGAAGATAATAATTTCCTAGAAATTTTTATGGCCCTACCAAATTTTCGGATTTAAGCAGATTTCGTGAAAAGTGACTGTTGATGTTAACAAATACTAAGGAGTGATATCAATTTATAAAGTAACATTTCACATTTTCTTTGAGATAACCAATAACCAACAAGATGGTAACAAATTTCTAGGAACTTATTAAACCCCTACAAAACTCTTCGGATATAAAGTAATCTTAACCACACAGAATTAGTACAAGCAGGAAAGTAAAACGGGAAATTAAAATATTTTAAATACTAAAACGCAACTACAAACACAAAATTATAATTAGAAAAGGAAACTATATTAGTCTCTTTCAACGAAAGTGTTGCAGAGCAGAAAATAAGAAAAAAAGAAAGTTCTAATAATAAACAATTTAAATGTAGAAAATAACCACTTTTTGCTATATACAGTTTTAAGCATGTGTCAAACCAAACAAATTAATGCCTCGTAAAATTAGAATTCGATCGGGCTTAATACTGTCCCAAAAGTCCGGTAACACTTTTCTATATTTATTGCATAAAAACTACAAGCTATACAGCAGTTGGGTATATGACACACGATATAGTATCTCAAATGTTGTATTTTTAATGTATGAGGTCAGAATACTTCAATGTGGAAAACATTTGTAACATGATACATTACTAGACGGTAGTAAAATTCTTGCGGTACTCTTTGGAGAATATCCTGAGAGACAGTGGTAACAACATCTTTAATCCTGCGCTTGAGTTATTCAACATTTTTTGGTAAAGGTGGCACATACAATATATCGTTTTTATATCCCCACAAGAAGAAGTCACAGGGAATTAAAGTCGAGGATCTTTCAGACCACATGCCGAAACAAGGATCTTCTTTTCCTGCTTGCCCTACCCAGCGTTCAGATAACACATTGCCCAAGACTTCACGAACGTCGTGATGAAAATAGTGTGTGTCCCCGACCTGCTAGAACCGGAAATTGTCCACATCCTCTTGCATGTGTGAGGAAAAACATTGCTATAACACGTCGAGGTAGGTATGGCCAGTAACTCTTTCTTGCGGAAAAGAATGGTATGTAAAGATTCCACAATGAAACTCTGCAGAAAACATTTACTTGGAGCGAGTCACGTTCATTTTCAAAGAATTCGCGAGGTTTCATTGTACCCATATTCGACAGTTACGTCTTTCACCCTACCATTTGTGTGGAAAGTTGACTCATCAATAAAGATTATGCGATCCACCAGTTTCTCATCCTTCTCCAAAGGTCATTGCCCTCGACTACATAACTCTTGCACTGTTGTTTATCGTTTTGTTTTAATCGATGCAAGAGCTGCATGTGATAGGGTCACATACACAGTCTTTTACATAGCTTTCTTCACTGTCGTCGGTGGTATTTGTAACTCGCGGATGCTGTACCAGCAGAAATTTTCAGACTTCTTACAAATGACTCTCTCATAGAGTGAGCGGTCTCCTGCCTCATTGCAAGATGGTTATTTCTTTTGTTAGAGCATGGGCAATCATTTGTCACAAATTTATCATGCCAAGCATCAATAGCCTTCCTGCTTGGGACTTCATTAATATATCTTGTAATAAACTTCCGTTGTTCTCTGTAATGTTCTTGTATTTATCGAATTCAAAAAAAGAGATAACACATTCTGTGCCAGATAACATATTCTGTGCCAGAATTCGCTATGTTTACAACATGCCTACGCCAACGTCAACTGCAGAGAAAATGGGAACTACGAGCATTGCTTGAGAAATAGCAAAAAGGTATTTGAGATACCGTTTAATATCACATAAACACAATAGTTATATAACTTTCGGTTTTTGTGCACTGAATTGAGAAAAGTGTTACTGGACTTTTGGGACACACCTACTTCTTTGCTTGGTTTAGTATAGAACTCAGAACTTGTTTAGATATTAGTAATAATCCTTTCTCAGTTACTTAACAATTCATGGTTATTATTATTACCGTTTATTATTACTTCACTGTAATTATTTTTAATTATTGTTCATTTTAGTGATATTTGTCATTGAACTTTTAATTAAACTCAGTAATGTTATGCTTTTCTATTGACAAATATCATGTAGAGACTGTTTGTACACTAAGGAACTACCGAGCTTTAAGGTGTACTTTACTACAGTAAGCCAATATAGCGCAACACTTTCTATTCATTCAAAATAAACATAGTTATTGAGAATCAGTTTCCAGATGAATAAACTGTATTTGTGCTCGAGTACAGAAATTAGATTCAATTTACTTCTTGAAACGTTTGCACAGCACACTTTGAAGGTGTTGTACTCCATGGTTTGTCAGTCCATAGTTGAAATAAATCATTGACTTTTTTGTATTTTAAAGATGAATTAAGTGAAAGGTAATAACGCAGATAGTCAATTCCTGAATTACGGAATCACATAAACTGGTGTATTACTAGACTTTTGATGCATGCGAATCCTTGTCTGTCCTTGCCGCGCACACACAACGAATGCATTTCAATGGGATGGAATGCCTTTTGGTTCTTTCAATTAAATATCAGTCACGACACGACCTTTTTAATCTTGTGAACTTCCAAGATCTTCTTCAAATCGTAATTGCCCGTGATTACCATTCTCTTAGATGTACCGCAACCGTTAAAATGTATACGACTCTTTTGACATGTGCATATTTCATAACGGTAACAGCTGACATAAATTCAAGTCTAATTCAACACGATAAACCTGTCTTCTTTCGAAACTGTGTGACTTCGAGAGTCTTAAATCAGTTTGCAATTCGTTCAGTAAAGTGAGTAAGTTAGAGGTTGTGACTGATAAAAATTGCACTCGACTTATTGTATAGACAATCCCACGTTGAAGTACTTGACTCTCGTATTCCAAAAAAAAAAAAAAAAAAAAAAAGAAAAAAGAAAGAAAGAAAGAAAGAAAAACATGAAGCATTTCAGGCAAAAATTTCCAAGGTAACATTTGACGAGATCTCTTTTGTAGTGATTTATTCTACATGAGTCCCATTTGCGCCTTTATCTGCACGATACATTTAGAACTGGCTATTCTAATATTAAGCGACATATTACATAATTGGCTATTCAAGAAATATACGTGGAAAATCTGTTTCCGTAGCAGTTTGCTTTCCACGGGATTTCACTAGCACCAACATGACATTCTTAAAAATACAAGCTTAGACTAGAAAAACAAGGACATTGTTTCAATATGTTTGGGTTAGCTATACTAGTTACATCATCATTGATAAATCTGTCGGACTTAAACCGATTAATCTTGTCTATGCATGCTGTTGAAACTTAAGAGGTTTCACGTTGTTCTGGTGATCACGTGACAGGAGTTTAGCATTTGAATATCTCTCCTGCAATATTTTTGTCTCATCCCTGAGAGAGAAATATATATATTCGCGATTTGCTAAACCTGAGTATACCAATGCTTGTTTAACTAAATTGAAACCATTATCAGGAGGGTGATGCCTTATAGATATAACAGGAGAAAAATATCCACCTGGTATTTATGATAACTTTATTGTATTCAGTATGTAGTATAATTTGATTACATATGATCTTTCATTATTGCAATGCATCCAGCGGTTTGAAACGTAATTTCTGTTTATGCATATTTGAGCTTCCGTTACAGAGCAATAGTAAATGTTTTACCAAATTTTCGGTAAGCATTTGTCTTAAGAAATGAATATAAAGGACATAGGTATGACAACTACTATCTATTATGATATAGCTAAGCATGTGTTGAACTTAGATCAAAACTCAAGGTACTACTATTTTTTTCTACGCCAGTGTAGTAAATTGAAGTGTGTCAAAATATTGTATATGTTGCAGGTTCCTATAAAATATGCGACCTCAGTGGATTACGATGTCTTTACAATAATAGAGGTGAGCTCATCTTGGACAATATAATAACAAATATTAATAATTTCCATAGGTATGAAAATATTAATGAAAGAATACGTGATAGAATGTTTGAAGAGTATTCTTTCTAGTGAATATAACTCTAGTACATAAATATTCACCTAAAGCTTATTGTGACTTAAACGAATATACCACCTAGCAAATATACCTTTTGTTAATCTGAGTTCTAGACCCGTTTTCATCATTTCATCTAATAAAAAGTAGATTCATTATGTTTATCATATTTTTATTGTGTATTGATGCCAAGAACTGGAAATCTGTTGCACGGAAACCAAAAGGAAAACAAGTTATTTGTTAACCTAAACTTCATACTGAAGTTGTGGAATGGAATAATAAAAATTTTTGTTTTCTAACATTTATACTATAAAAATAAATCAACTATTTATATGAGTATCGACACGCTTGGTTTAACAATCCAGGAGTTAAAGGCATATATGACTGTTATTTATCGAGAACGGAATACAAAAGCTTGCTGCTTTCTGCATTTTACAAGTTTGTATGTTTCAGAATCTCAATCCACAAAGGGTTTATATAAGAAGCTGCATTTAACCCTTTCACAGAGGAAGTCGACTTTTGTCGACAGAACCAAATTTCCTTAACATGCGAATGTCGACGATAGTCGACGTGTTAAACTTTGTTTGTCCGTATCTTGACTTTGTCGAGAGCAGTCGCCAAAGTTGTATCGTTCATTTTTGTTTGTGTTCTATTGTTTTCGATAAACAATAGAAATCACACAGAAAACCTTTAGCGACTACAATCGACAAACCCAAGATACAGACAAATTTTAACACGTCGACTATAATCGACATTCGCAGGTGAGGGAAATTTTTTTTCCGTCGCCTTCCACAGTGAAAGGGTTATATTATTACGTTATATACAATAATATTTACGTTTTGCATAATATTTTACATTTTGCGATCAACAATAACTACACAATGTCACTAAGAAAAAAGAACGATAATAACCTACAATAACCAGAAGGGACAGCGGTCGTATTTCCTAATGACTGTTTGTTGATCTTCAACAAATGTGGTGTTTCCGAATCAATATTTGTCATTGCCATAAAATATACTCAGTTTAAGAAGGTAAGCAAATACTCTCCGTAAATGGTCTAATAGAGCCACAGTAACTGTGAGTATCTCCTCTAAAATGCTGCGCAACATCTTCCACATTTCACAGCTTGCATCATTATAAATGTATAATCTCACCTTGTTAGAAGATTCTTTGTTGACATGAGGCTCTGGTTCTCTTGAAGCCAACTAAATTAGCAAACAGTCTTGTGAATTGCATATCTGCGTGCGTAAGCTGTTTGAACGTGTAATAAATACTCTGCTGGTGTGGTATTGGAATCTAGTTCGCTCCTGAAAAACTATCAGTTTCTGTCAATCGTTCCGAAGCACTACTAACAATCTTGTCAAGTTAAGTCAAGTTTCAGATTCATGGGTCCTTTTTCAACTAAGAACATCTTGTTTTAATTTTTACCAATTTAGAAAAGGCATATGACACCATATGATGCTATTGTATATTGAAACAACTATATGTCGTTAGTGATTTGGGCATATTAGACACTTCATTGTGAATTTCCTTCATAATTTACCCTTTCGAACACGTGCGTTATCTTGTCTTTCAAATCGCTTTGTCCAAGAAAGAGGTGTTCTAAAAATAATATACATAGTGTCGTATTGTTTGATACCTACCTTAAAAGTGTTTTTTTTTCCAGTTTAATTATAGTTCTGGTCGACATCTACTATATGTCAACTGTCTTGTTTTTACTGTTCCTCCCGACACGTTCCCGGCATTACTCGACAAATTCAACAGGCTATAAATCTGGTTTTCCTTGGTCGTAAGAGGCAGGATCTCACCTTTCCACTGAGAAATCTCAATATATCCAATTCCTTGCAAACGCACTTCCATAATGACTAGGATTTGTATACGGATGACACTCGTTTCATATTAATTGATAATGTTCGTTCTCTGGGTCTGTTCGTTCAGTGTCGATTGAATTTGGCACGGATATTCGTTCTCTTAAGTACTCTTGTCTCAGCGATCTGGATCTCCACCGTGTCCTGTAATGATCGGGATAATTATTGTGCTCTCCTTCTGCGCTCATACCCTAGTCTATTCCTATGATCGTGTCGAAGGTCGTTCCTCTTTTTTGGGACAACATGACACAATCTATCGCTTGGGTACTCAGCTAGCTATTGCGCCTTCCGTAGTAATCCTGTACACAGTCATTGTGCCAATGAAACATAGTCAACGTAACGTCGTTATAGACTACTCAATTATTCCGTCCATATGCATTGTATTCCTGAGCACACCTGTAGACCATGGTTTCATAGCGGCGGATTTAAGAGTTCCATGCAGTAAGTTCTCTTGCTATACGCAAATGGGAAATTCGACTAGCATGTTAGGGTTTTCTCTCTGACGATTAAATGTTTAGTTTTTTTCTGAACCCACATTGCTGCTATATACATTAATACTTCATTTACTGTACCTTGTCTTTGTATTCTAAACAGCATCTAGTTCCCAGATATACCAGCAGGAGTTTGCAGCGTTATTAGGACATAACACAGAATGTGTTTGATACCGATAGTTCTAATGATGTGATTTCAGTTGGCTGTGCATTTGCCACCAATTAGTGTCTCCCTCTGTCTGTTGGGAACAGGGCCATGTTACCATTCGTGTAAACGAACGTGCTGACATAGCTGGCAAACGATCCACCTCGGTTTTCGTTTCATTGGATCATAGGTTCGTTGATTCCATATTATTAGTTGTTTCCATACTTTGAAATGCTCTCATTGAAAAGCAGACAAGGACCAGGCAAACTAAAATAATCTTTGCATCTTTTAGCCATGCCTTGGAGAATGGCGAACACCCGCTCGCTCTTTTTGTCAAGATGAACTGAATCTAGCGTATTTTCATATGTAACACTGTCGTATGACATATGTATTTGGTTTGAATTGATCGTATTGTAAAGAATATATTGTCCCACTGGGTATTCGGCTCATTCTTGCTGAAAGTCCAGAATACTCAACTAAGAGAGCATCACGAATTCTCACTTAGAATTTACCGTGGTTCAGGCAATGAGAGTGATATTGTTGTGTGTGACCTCTCTTTTGTGAACGCTTGAATCATTAAGCATGCTCTCTAAGTATTTATCCTCATCGTCGTGTATATATTGTTGCTGAAATTTTATTTTTATTCTATTTTATTGTTTTATTCTATATTTATTATTATTCTAATTTTAGTAAGTATTGGCGTTGTTTTTTCTTACTATTTGCTGTTCTTTTCAAATAGATTTACTGTTATGTATTTACTACATATTATTATTATTATTATACATTTGTTATTCTGATATATTAATTATTTTATCTCTTCTTTTAGTTTCCTTCTCTTTTCCATCAGCATTTTGATATGTTGAATGAATTTACTTTACTCGGCATGTTTGTTTATATCGTGGTGGGAAGAAATAGCGTCATTGCCGTCGTCCTAATTAAACCGCAATTTAGTAATCAATCGAACATAGTTAGAATTTGGCTAAAAATAGATTTCATCTTGATTACAGTAAACACAATAATATGAAGATACCGCTCAAATGTAAATCACACATTTTTAAATATTTCGCGAGCCCACAAACCGGCTCAGATACAGATTTTAAAGTTGTAAGCACTTAGACAAAGGAGTGTTATTACTATTCTTAAATCCTTGCGTGATATGAATGTTTTTTTTTTGTCTTTTTCATATATAGAATAGTGTCTTCAATTTTTTTAAATGAATTTTAGAATATAGAAGGGTCAAGATGGATTTTCATCTTTTTAAGTTGACTCAACCTTACGGGAAAATAGTGTTCTAACGTATTCAACATACCTACTTTTCTTATGCAAAGAATGTGTATTTCAGCCATTGCGGTATGATATATATGCATATTGTACATACGTATCGTATTTCAAACAAGTAAAGCATCACGGGTTTGCAAAGCGATCGTAAATCACCACGTTAAGCGCTTCAATTCGAAACCCTTCAAAAACGTAACATGGTGTATATACGTTATTAAGACATACAATTAAATGTGATTTATACACTGTAAGGACTGCAACGTCAAAATATAGGTTGCAAACTCACAGTCGTACAAAAATACTCAGAAGAGAGTGTAGAGCAGATAGCTACTTTACACAAACGTTAAAAGAAGTTCTGTGAACGGATAGGAAATAGAAGAGCGGTTTGGAACAATAATCCATTAATAAAATGTTTGTGAACTCAAAGCGAGTAGGATGTTCTTTTTCCCTTAAAATGTATTCGTATCTTTATTCGGTGACTGAGAGCAGTTTTTTGGTAAATCACTGCTTTTTTTTCAATTTAGATTAGAACATAACGTTATATAAATTCCAAACCTAAAATCCACAGTACAAACAAAATTCAAAGTATGCTTAATTTTTCATTATTATGTCATGATTTGTAACGAAAAACTATTTACACGAGATTAAGATACTCTCCCCACAGGATTTTCAATATATGAGAGATGAAGTGCTGCTAATACACTGGTATTCCACACTCAGCATGAACGAAAATATGTCCCTGAAGGGGGAAATAACTCGCATGGGCCTGAAATTGTCCCTCAGATGATTTTCGAAATAATAACTTAAAGATTTTCTTACCAAATAAAGTATTAAATAAGTTTCTCTTTATACAGTTTGAAATGACAAAACCATAATATGTATAAAATTGTAATAAAAACATTAAAAAATTAATATACTTACTAAGTAAATATTATCGTCGGTTCTAGTTATTCCCAAACTCGAAAATGTTCAGATTTCACTTTAAAGTATATTTACCGGAATGACGTATAGTATTTAAGGCATTAGAATATATACGTCCAATTACTTTATCAATATTTTTACTAATATACAATCATTGCAATACTATTCAATGTGATATAAACCTCGTTTCCCAAGAGCTCCATCGTGTCTAAGAAGTAAGCGCACACGACTTATGCGTTTGAGACCCGGATTCTATTCCCGGTGGAGCTCATGTTGTTCGGATTGCACGTTAATCAGTAGGTCCAAGTCTCATAGAGCCTTCTTGCTGAAACGGACGTTAAACTCTAGTCAACTCAATGGGTTTCTCAAATTAAAATTTTGCGAATGTTCGCACTACTGAATATTCACAAATAAATTATCTTTATTGCTGCATTAGTATTAAGTGGTGCATTATACTGCAATTTAAGAAACTCCTAGAATACCATCCTGAACTTCGTAGTTTTAATAATAATAATAATAATAATAATAATAATAATAATAATAATAATAATAATAATAATAATAATAACAATGGTAGTATCTTTATCACAAAATGAAGGACGTAGTGAAGAAATGAGTTAAAGAGAATCAAACTCATTCCTGTATTTGTTTTCTGTAGTTATATTTATTTTGGTTACTATACCAAACCCTATTTAAACGAATCCGATTTTAACACAAACAGAAAGTTCGAGATCAGGTGAAAGACAGGTTCTTCGGTGGGATTCGAACTAACCTTTATTAGTGGTTTACGATCTACAGCCAATGCCTTAGACACTCGACCACAGTGACAGGCTGCGATCGTAGCAGACTTACTGTGAGTAACACTCCATGTTACGAAATTAAATTTATTTTATATTGTCTGAAGTTTAAGCTTATATTAACTCATGTAATATGTATATTAGATTCTTGTATGTTTACGGCATTCGCTGCTTTGACGAATGATAACTGTTAATGATATAAATTCTATTGCATATTCGTTCATCAATATTACATAAATTATCCGAATTAATTATGATCTTTCATAGATTTTCAATGGTGCACGCGCAGTACGAATACAGAGATACAGTTTACTGATATGAGTCACATGGAAATTTCTAACAGCCTACCAGTAAGCCTCGGTAGAAAGCCTTAGCTCCCAAACAGATGGCGCGCAAGTTCTTTTTCTCAGGAGGCTTGAAGAGCGAGTAAAGAGAGCTTATATTACTATTAAAATAAACTCCGAAATTAATGAGGCTTACTTCTAATACTCTTTAAAATTTAAGTATTCAACATTTCAAGTAACATTTACAATAACAATATTAGTTTTAATAATAATAAAATAATATTACTACTACTACTACTACTACTACTAATAATAATAATAATAATAATAATAATAATAATAATAATAATAATAATATCAATAATAATAATAGGGGGTATGCGAAATTCTTCATGGAAACAAAATTTGTGAGATTATTCTTATTCTTATTCTAATTATTATTATTACTATTTTATTTCTATTATTGTTATTATTATTATTATCATTAGTAGTAGTATTATTGCTATATGTGATTTGAGAATTCATTGCTATGTTTAAAATCGCCGAAAGAATAGCACAGTATAGCATGTATGAATATTGAACGGGAGGAAGGAGCATGAAGTTGTAGAGTTGAGCAGTTCCTTTCGTTTCGTAGACCTGCCTAGAGGATTCTATACTATGCATATTTATATCTTCTACATTTTAGAAATAATAAATCGTATCATAAATTAACCTTCATCCACATACAGAGACTCTTTTTGTTTCAGGAATAAAAAGGTTGAAATACTTTTTATTTGAAGAGAATATAAACGATTGAATGTAAAGAGTTACAACCCCCATCAATGTATTCGATGCGCAACTGAATAAACTGTAACTTTGAAGTTAGAATTGAGAAATGGGCCCATGTTACCTACTAATTATATTTTTGGTTCACTATTCTTTTCGGAAATAAAACATCCACAATTACAATGACAGTAAATATTAATTAGTTTACGTCTATTATAAAATTTTACTCTTTCATTTTCCCCTCATTCTTCCTAACTAAGCCTGTTAAATGTAATAATAAAAGATTAAGGTTATTTTAAGGTCCAGATAGTTTGTGTTTAACACGGTAGATGGTGCCGCCCTCACCAATAACAATATACAACTCTTAAAATTAAAACAATCAAAAATAAAATGCATAATTCAAAGATGAAGGAAAAACTGGTTAATGTACGTTACAAAATCTAGGGAAAAGTACGTGTCGATTTCACATATTGTTCTTAGTTTCGTGATAAGATGCCACCATTGTTAAGTAAACAATCAACTTTATCTGCCGTACTTTCTACCAGAAAGTGACCAAACGTTGCACAAGCATTTAAGATTGAGGTATGTAGGGAATGGTACGTGTCGATTTCTCACATTGTTGCTACAGTCATTGTTGGAGACTATAATTGTTGAAAGATATAATCCATTGCATCTCCCACTCTTCCAAGGAGAAACTGACCAGAAAGTGGTACATCTATTTACAATGGAAGTATTTTGAGGAATGGTATATGTCGATTTCATATATTGTTCTTAGTTTCATTGTTAGAGGCCACCGTTGTCTAATAAACAATCAACTTTCTCTGACATATTATCAACCAGAAACTGATCAATCTTGGCAAATCTATTTACGACTGAAATATCTTGGTAGTGCTTCATGTCGATTTCACACATTGTTGTCAGTTTCTTCGTTAGAGACTACCGTTGTTAAATAAACAATCAACTATATCTGCCATACTTTCTACCAGAAACTGTCCAAATTTTGCACACCCATTTAGGATTGAAATATCTAGGAAAGATAACACTAGTCAACAAGATTTTGGCACAGAAATGAAAATACCTGATTCTAATAGAACTTGTCATGTAGAAATTGAATCTGCAATCACTTTTTCTCAACCACAGTCAATTTCCCCGTGACAGAGGGATTTTCGGAAATTTCCCCACAAATTTTACCTTTTTAGTACAATGTTTGTACCTGTAACTCACGTACATTAGGTATATAAACACAAGCATTATATTCTGTGTTAGCTTGATTTATACTTAGTAAGCTCTCCAACGAGGAAACGGTCCCAAGTGTAAACAACCGATTTGACTGGGGTCCGAATATGTGTCACGGGAGACCAAAGTAGGAGACACGTATTTTGGCGTTTGGGCCCATACACAGAAATTTCCGAAATACGGGGCCCCAAAGTATCCCTACATGCTAAACTAGGAAGCGAATGACGTTACTTGTACACAACCGATTTGGCTGAGGTCCGGATATGTGTTACGGGAGACCAAAGTAGGAGACATGTATTTTTGCGTTTGGGCCCATACGAAGAAATTTCCGAAATATGGGGCTCCAAAGTGGCTCTACATGTTATAACTAGAAAGCGAATGACGTTATTTGTAGACAACCGATTTGGCTGGGGTCCGCATATGGCTATTATGAGCCCAAGTCGAAGAGATGTAGTTTTTTTTCGACCTAACCTGACAGGCCGGCAAACTTTACTTCCGCCACTCTGCTCGGTTTCCTGACAGCACACACCGTACCGATTAAATATTAATATTCACTCTCTTGCATAAAAATGTTCCGCCTAGTTTCCACACATCCTAGCCATAGAAATACAAGCAAAAGACGCAAACATTCTTTCGTTCCTTTGACACCCTCGTGGTTGGCAGATCCAGTTTCGACGGCTCGTGCCAGATGAACACCTGTTCAGAATTGCATGGGTACCACATACGCCAACTTCATGGCCTTATTAAAAATCTAGCAATACGGGACCCTGTATATTCGACATTCCTTTTTGTGGGACTAAACAAGAAACACAAGTCCATGCTTTCGGATATATTGCAACACATTCGAACCCAAGCCAACATTCTGTACCTGTAATGTCATTCGCTTCGCAGTTATAGCATGTAGGGTCACTTTGGGCCCCGTATTTAAGGAAATATCTGCGTATGGGCCCAAACGCCAAAATACATGTCTTCCTCCTTTGGTCTCCCGTAAAACATATCCGGAAACCAGCCAAATGGATTGTGTTCAAGTAACGCCATTCGATTCCTAGTAATAGGAGGTAGGGCTACTTTGGGGCCCCGTATTTCGAAAATTTTTGCGTATGGGCCCAAACAACAAAATACATGTCTTCTACCTTGGTCTCCCGTAACACATATCCGGACCACAGCCAAATCGGTTGTTTACACCTGGGACCGTTTTCTCGTAAGTTTCATAAGAATCGCATTATTCTTTCTAGAGAAATAAACATATTTATATAATAATATGCTGTGTACTGTTCATTTTGCCATATTCATTATTGCAGATACAAACACATATAACTTCCACGAAATTTACAATATAAACACGGTTTATACATACTTGGACTTAAAATAAAACATATTTTTAATGATGTGTACGCCATGTCGCCATTTTTATGAGGGAATTTCTAGAAGGGTTTTGTAGGAAACTCCCTCTAAAAAGTAGTCTATAAGATTATTTGTCATAACTTGCTAATTATATATATAGTGATACAGAAACATGAACTCCACTAAAACATAGTTTAATATCTACTTAATAAATAAAGTTAATTTCATGTGAATCGCATTATTTTGTCTAGAGATATAAACTATTGTGTCTTTTATAGGTTATAAAGAATATACTATGCAAGACTTTTACCAAACCAAAAACATAACCTTGACGTATTATTGTCGGCACATAGATGGATACTCAAATACAAGCACAAACACACGCATGCTTTCTGTGGAAAATAAGTAACTTTTTAATATTTTGATCTGGCAACAATGCATAAAAAAATTGATGGCTCATGTAGCATAATGACTATTAGTAGTGTTGAGTGACGTTCCAAGCTGCATGTGCTTTAGATGTGGCCGCGTGGTAGTTGAAGTGTTTGTGCATTGTAGAGTTCGAATAGATTGTGTTGTGTGGTGATGCATTGAGTTAGTTTACGTTTGTGCAGCTTCGTGATTGATGGAGTGTAGATTCGTGTGTGTATGTGTGCATTATACCTTACAGGATACAAGATGCCGAGAAAATGTGTAAATCACCGGGACATTTATGTAATGAATGTGGGGTGTTGACGTTGAAATCGCAAAGTAGATGTTTTACTCCACTTGTGAGGAAGTGTTATCAGTTATATTTTGGCTGCTGTGTAGGAGACCAAGATAGGTTCCTGACTACATTTGCTGTACTTGCGTGAAACGTCAGACTGGGTGAACGAAAATGAACTTCGAACTACCGATGGCCTGGAGGGAAACAAAAGATCATTCCTCAGACTGCTACTTTTGTATGACACAGATAAAAGAAACAAAACAGTAAAACTAAGCAGACAGTACAGTATCCTAACTTGCCATCAACAATTACACCAGTTCCACACAGTGCGAAATCACCCTTACCAGTAACTCCTACTCATCTTACGGTAAATGAACAATACGTACTTCAGGCAATTACTGAAGTTCCAAATGAAGAAAATGATCCTACTTATGTAGGTAGCACATCTACATTGGATCTTCATCTGCTACCTCAGGGTGAAATAAATGGCCTCGTACGGGATTTAAAACTCTCCAAGATACAGAAAGAACATCTTGGTTCGACACTTCAAGGCTTGAATCTACTCCATCGTGAACTAAAGTGTGTATTTTCCGAAACCGTCATACATAGTTTCAAAACTACTATTCTCAAGAAAATGATTTAGTGTATTGTAATAATGTCTGTGCTGTGATGGATACACTCGGAGATGCACATAAATGTACAAAGTTGATTATTTTTTGACTCTTCCAAAACTAGTTTGAATTCTGTCCTTTTGCACAATGGCAACAAATTTCTTCAGTGCTTTTGGCTTATGTAACTAATATGAAGAAAACCTATGAAAAAATCAAAATAATGTTTAAAAGAATTCAGTATGAGAAACACAAGTAGACCCTTTGCTGTGATTTAAAAGTTATTTCTTTGTTAATGGGTTTGCAGCATGGGTATACGAAATATTGTTGTTTCTTTTGCTAAGGGGGCAGCAGAAACAAAGCGAAACATTACATCAAGAAGGAATGGCAAAATGCCAATGTATTAACTCCTGGACAGAAGAATGTTGCTTATTCCTCATCGGTAGGCCGTGATATGATAATTCTACCTCCTTTTAACATAAAGTTGCGGCTCTTCAAAAACTTTGTTAAGGCAATGGACAAAAGTAATGCAGGATTTTGTTACCTGAGGAAAACATTTACAGGGTTAGTGACGCTGAAATGGAGGAAGCGATCTTTGTAGCCAACCCCCAGATAAAATTTTTGATTCGTGACCAAAAATCTGAGGATATCTTAACTCCGGTTGAGAAAGCAGCTTGGTGTTCATTTAACTTAAATGTTTAACAGATAAATCTTTAGGATACCGGAAAGCCCCGAATTACCGTGTTCCTGCAATCATTCAAAGAAATGGCTTGCAACATGCCCCTTAATGTTCACTTTCTAGACACCCACCTGGATTTCTTTCCTGAAAACCTTGGTTCTATTAGTGATTATAATGGGAAACTTTTCGCCAGCTCATTACCTCCATGGAGAAGGGTTTAGTCATATGTTATTAAAATTCCATTATTTGTAAGTTTCCTATTTAGGTTAGGAAAATTATTATAAATGAATGTTTTCTTTTTTTAAATATAATCTTGACAATTTTAATGTTTTTTAATAATAGATAATTATCATGGAAGCATTCAATTAAACTAGAATGAAGAGGATAAAACTAGAGATCATTATTAGAACAAAACATTGTTGCTTAAGGAATCAAGCTTTTCTAAAAAAAAAAGTCACTGAAGGGTGTGGGATTTGAACTGATGATCGTGGAAAAGTTAAGTATTTCAAGAACAAGTGCTAACCAACTACTCTACAAAGGCACGTTTAGACCTGACCCCTTGGCAGACATATATAGGGCAATTACTAACACAAAATGCCCGATCGGTTCGAACATTTCCTAGCTTATTTCTATTTAGTTCTTTGTTTAAATGTAAAATGCTTAATGGTAATGATTGTTACAGCTGTTAGAGATTGTATTTCTAATAAAGCATAAAATTCCCTCCCTCTTTCTAAATTTTGCTACGTGTTTTCCACATTTACGAAAATGGGTCTTAAAATTTGGCAATGAAAGTATCGGAGATTTCTTTTTTTAATTATATCTTGCTTATTTCTTATTTTTATTGAAATATCTTTTTGGAAATATGTTTTTTGTTTTTCTGGTTATTTCCAAAAACACATGTGATATTTTCTATCACAAGAAGGAGAGTTATTTTTGTTTATGTAACTTCCAAAGACATGCGAGAAAAAATCTCTAAAAGTGTACAGAAAAATATATTATTGCTGATTATATTTGCACTTTCAAACATTTGTAAAGTATTCTTGTTTACTCTATTTTTATACTTCCCTTTCACATATTGATTTTACATAAACGGGATACTTTGAACAGCATTGACATTGCTTCCTGCGTTCCGCACCAACTTGAAATAGGTACTGTTTCTGTTCCTCGATCAATGAGGTAATACTGTTTTATTCTTGTGTGAGGGTAACTTCGGAATCTGCTTGATCACTAACTATTACATGTATTTTCTGACTTCATAACCAGATCAGTAGTCACTGTTGGATTTCCATGTCTCCGCATTTGTGCAATATATATATATATATATATATATATATATATATATATATATATATATATATATATATATTGTTCGAATACTCAGATATTCAGAAAACTGCATCTTGTTCTTCTTCTAGAAATTCTTTATCTTGGCATCCTGTAGTGGAACAAGAGCATTTCGAGGTACTCGGAAGCCTGTAACTCAGAAAGGAAGCATTTGCGCACAAAGTTGGTGTCCCTTGTTCCGTGAGGAGAGGTAAAGACTTTGGGAGGAGCTAGGGATTTCAGTCTAAGCAAAAATACGTATATGAACATGGGGTATTTTCCCCCTTGCACCGAAGATAGGGGTAGGGGTAACGTTTCCCTCTTGCACTTGCCAATTTTTCTGTTGAAACAATCTTGCACACCCTGTAGTTGAGGTTATGTTACATATTATACCTTGCTCAAAATCTAATCCAACAGGGTTGCAGGTGGTGTACAAATTGTCCCAGTACTTCTTACAAGAGGGAAATAACGGGTGGAAATTTTCGAATTTTCCTATAAAATCCCCTTTTCTAAACAATTTTTCACTATTATTGAGTGGAAACACTGTCGGTAGAGGAACAGTATCTATTAAGCAGAAATCATACTGTATACTAAAGATTCAGGTGAGGTGTCAAATTTTAGCTTCGTTAGAATCCGTAAAAGAAAGCGTTCTTATTAACTCCTAACTCTTAATAACATAACAATGTTCCAACTTTCCGTAGATGAATACTAACAAACGAATGTTTTTATGCAAAACTGGAAATACATTACTGAACTGGCCAGCTGGAATCTCTAACAGGTAAAAAAAAAAAATAGGGTATGCGTAGCTGGCGGAGAAAAATAAGCAAGTCCCATATAGGTTTCCCATCCCCATTTGTTGATTTTATTCGCGTTCTTCGTATATACGGTTGGATTACTTGCCTCTTTGGGGTTTAGGAAACAACCGTCGAATTGATTATAAGCCTCCAAGGAGGTAAACAGGCGTAATTGATCATAAGTTGAGGACCTTGCTATTTCTTTGGCTTTTCGATTTATTTTATTCTCTCCTCTTCGGAGGTAGAGCTACCGAAAATCAGTTGACGACCTTGGCATCTTTACCGGCTAAAGAATATATTTTCTATTTACTCTTTCATTGCAAAGAAATAGACCCTTTCTATGATGGCCACGGGACTCCACCCAGGTTTACCTGCTCAGGTTCTCGATCCATCCGCTAGTGAGAAACGCAAAGCTCGCAGAAGAAATTCTACTGCATCAAATTCTTCCTGCAACACCGAATCGTGGTCGGTACGCTCGCATTCTCGATCACCACTTGTGTGCGATACTTTTGTGCAACCAGGTACACCTCCATCAAAACGCCATCACACAAATCGAGACACCGATGACGTCCATAGCGATAACGATCAGGACTTCCCAACCCTTGAGTCTACTCTGAAACCGAAGTGGTATCCATTCAAACTCACAAACTATGATACTAAATTCGAAAATCCAAAACTTCTGCTCCAGCAGATCACTAAATATCTTCGAAGGGAAGCTGTATCGCAAATTATCAAAACACGGAATGGCATTATTATTCGATCTACTGATCCTCGATTTGCAACCATCATTCGCAATAAGTTCTCTTACGAGATTTTCGGCAAGCAAGCCAAGCTTGAAAAGCTACAACCACCAACTGCTAAACAACCTCCGCCGCCCAGGAAAGCACCTTTCTTATCTGTAGTTATCCGTGGCGTCGACCCTATCATCCAAGACGGCGAAGTCGAGGAAGAACTAAAGCTAGAAAGCATTGACATCCATAAGTGCATGCGTATTCGCAATAACCAAGGCCCGACTTACATGGTGAGAGTCCTAACGAATTCGCAAGATGCGATTGACACAGTACTCTCCAACGGCGCATACATCTTTAAGAAACGCCACCGTGTAGAACCTTCTCGAACTGCAAAACCCTTACCGATTCGATGTTTGAGGTGTCAAACATATAACGACCATCTTACAGTTAATTATAAGAGAGCTTCGAAATGTGGTTATTGCTCTGGTCCCCATGCTACTAATCAGTGTACAAATTTGAAAATGCCACCTGTTTGCTCTGCCTGTCCTGAGAGTCATCCGACATACAGCTTTAAATGTAAATCACGCCCAGCACGTGACACCACAAAACCAAGTCTAGTTGTTCCAGTTCGGCTTCATACAACACAGCAAACTCAAATGCCTCCTACACAAACGCAACAAACTGTAACTGTAGCTCAGCTACTCTCCTTCATAACCATCGCTCTTCAAAACATACATCCCTTTGATAGGCCACATGTTCTTCAACAAATCCAATATGCTGCCAGAAATGTTTTACATATTAACCTCAATGCTACATACAGCGGACAATCTGTTTATTTCCACGCTGCCCCCCTCGAAACAGCAGTTTAAGCATAAAGTGATCATGGAACTTGTGTTTATATTTCTTAATATCCGATCGCTACTAACGCACAAGCTTTTGTTCGAGCTTCTTCTTCTTGAAGAAAAAGCTAACGCATTTCTATTGAATGAAACGTATCTTACATCCAAGCAAAGCTGTAAGATACCACAGTATCAACTTCTACGTAACGATAACACTGTTCCAGCACAACGCGCAAATGGCGGCGTAGCTATTGGCTATCCTGTTTCTCTTGCCATCCGACATTTCCTCACATTTCGACTTCCGGAATACCTTATAGTCACGACCTATTTTCGCCAACTGTATGTCACTCTTGCAACCATCTATATACGTCCAGGTCACCCTATCCCACTTAACTTCTTTCATTATATCTCCAATAACTTCCGTAACTATATCATTATGGCAGATATTAACATTCATAGTCGGCCAGAGCGAGAGAAACAACAGTTCATTAACTTCATTTAAACAAACAGGCATCATTCATCAACTTCCAGCGCACACACGACCCATCTCACAAACCACCTCAGACATTGTGATTATCTCTGCCTCCCTTCATACTCGCTGTAATATTACAGTTCTGGGGAATCTGGGTAGCGATCATTTACCAATGAAGTTAACAATCACATGATTAAAATCTTCTCGAGCCCTATCCAGTCATACTGCTCGACTTATCCTGCGTTTCGATAAAGCAAACTGGGAAGCTTATAGAACTGATATAGCTAATGCGTTGGCGGAAACTCCTAGTCCAGAAACCGAAGAAACACTTTATACTACACTAGATACTATCAAACAGCACTTCAAAATGCCAGGAATAAACACATCCCTACTACCAAGCTTACTTCTCCAAGCCGTCCTCCGGTACCTCCGCAATACTTACCTCTCATACGACGTTCCAGAGCCCTTTACAAAGAATATATCCATACCAGAAACGAAGAAGCTCTTCGTCATCATCGTCAACTTCAACGCACCGTCTCCAATTACCTTAAAGCTTATAAATTACGCAACTGGATAAAAGCCTGTAATTCCTTAGCCGAAACAGCTCATCCAACACAATACTGGAAGCGCTTCAATCAGCTCACAGGACAATCCTCTCGTACTTCATATCCGTTAATAGATAAAGATTCCCCACTACAAGGTGACAAGGATAAAGCCGACGTTTTTGCAACGTATCTCCAGGGAATCTTTACCCCGTTACCAATTGCATACTCTCAGCGTCTTCATCCGGTTGAGAAACTTAATTTTGACACCTTTTGTCTTCAACCTGACATCTCGCACACTTTCCCGCACAAGACTGATCTTACAAAACCAATTACAGTAACGGATATAACTCGAACTGTCCAGAACAAGAAAAATACTGCACCTGTTTTCGATGGGATTACTTATCGCTATATTAAAGAAGCGCCTTATCAGCTGCTTTACCTTCTTTCTCTCATTTATACATTCATCCTGCGGATAGGCTTTGTTCCTTGTGAGTGGAAGACTTCCAAAACACTGATGTACCTAAAACCACACAAACCACCAAATACTCTTTCTTCTTACCGGCCCATTCAACTTACTTCTGTGTATTGCAAAATTCTTGAAAGAATCCTTGTTCGACGCCTTCATTCTTATCTAACAGAACGTAATATAATCCCTTTGCATCAAGCTGGTTTCCGCCCCGGTTTTAGTATCAATGATCAGTTACTTCATCTGTCTAATATTATTATCAATCAGTTTAATACACAATTTCCATCTTGTCTAGTGCTCTTCGACCTGGAAAAGGCATTCGATAAGGTATGGCATGCAGCTCTCATATATAAACTTATCCATCTGACACTTCCCATATGATATATCAGGTTTATCTATAATTTTCTTCACAACCGTTTTGCTCATGTTGCTCTTAATGACACTCTCTCGCACCCGATATTTATTCTTTCCGGAGTACCACAAGGGTCTGCCTTATCACCTTTGCTGTATCTTCTATATGTAGCAGATATGCCACCATTGCCGCCGAACACACATATCTTTCAGTATGCAGACGACACTGAATTTCTTACATTAGGCCGGACTATTCACCGTATAAGTACTGAAATTAATGCAGCTATTCAAACTTTTCTCACCTGGCGTACGAAGTGGCATCTGAAACTCAACCCAGATAAAACACAAGCAATAGTCTTTCTCCCACCAAAACGCAGATCACGGGTACATCGAAATCCTTCACTACTAAATATCCAAGTAGATAACCTGCGGGTTCATCCAGCTCAACATGTAATGTATCTGGGAATTATTTTTGACCACCACCTCACTTGGCGCCCTCAACTTCAGAATGTAATACAGAAAACATATAACAGGATTAATCTTCTCAAACGCCTCACGGGTACTACTTGGGGACCACGAGCAAATACCATTCTTAATACCTTCAAAGTTTTCTTACGACAAGTCCTGACCTACGGATTCACTGCATGGATAACCGCACTCCAGCGTCATTATGAAAAACTGAAGATACTAGAACGACATGCCATACGAATACCCTACAGAATAAAACTTCCTAGTCCTACTCAAGATCTTTACGACATTATGCCTTTTCCACATCTTCTGTTCCATCTTGAAGCTTTACGGACGAAGTATATTACTAACCGATTCGAGTCCCGGCATCCGTTACTCCTCACCACAATGCAAGCAAACATCCCGTTCAATCCACCTCGCAAATTACAGGATACACCTTTGTCCCTACTCTTTGCACTTTACCGCTATACCCTACCTCCTGATCATCCGGATTTAGACGCAGTTGCAGCTTTTTCATTATCCGTCGTTCCTAATTACATAGCCCCTT
Source organism: Thermobia domestica (assembly GCF_964235325.1). Lineage (NCBI taxonomy): Eukaryota > Metazoa > Arthropoda > Insecta > Zygentoma > Lepismatidae > Thermobia > Thermobia domestica. The sequence continues at coordinate 52,231,099 of NC_137454.1, read as the reverse complement.
CATCCTCTGCACAATAACAACCTTATGTCTTACCAGGGCACCGTTGGTCTTCATCACGTCCAAAGTTGTACAGAACATAGCATTCATCTGGTACACTATCACATCTGTGTTGTGTTGAGACAGTGCACTGCATGTTCCTCTTTTCACTTACTTCACCTACTTTTCTTTTTTACCATGATCAAATAAAATAGAACCTGAGTAAAATGATGATTGACTCCCCGTGTAACCAAATTACACTTAAACCATCTATTGTACTTTATTAGCAACACCAATACGTATTGTAACCTATGCCAAAGAGAAGGCGTAACCCTCTGATGGCTGGGAGTAGGAACTTATTTATAAGAATAGAGCAATTAGATGGATAAAAATTTCAATGTTACCCTATTCCCGTACAAAAAAAATACATTACTATTACCTAAAATACGAGAGCTCGACATTTTCTATGCGGGAATTCTGGTTAAAGTTCTGACAATAGATTGTAATGAAGCAAAACGGCTGAATTAAAGTTTTCGGGCAACATACTACACCAGAGTGTCCATTGCAATAGGGTTGTTGAAATCGTAAATAATTACTGCTAATACATAATCAATAATGCATGCAGATAGAGATATAACCCAGCTATCGTCAAACTTCAACGTAATTATTTTGCACGTGCAGCAAATGTTCGAAGATTTCACTGTCCTCTTCAATGCAATTTGCAGTGGGTGTCAGCTGATGCAGCGCTGCCCAGTGGATGTCTTCTCGGCGCCATTTTACGGTGTTGAAAGTCTCTAGAATGATCTGAATTAACTCTTCTCGTGAGTTGGTCTTGCGTTTGTATACAACGTCCTTCAACTACCCCCTTAAACAAAAATCCAAATGGAGCGGGCGGACAGTGAATAATCGACCTCCGTTCTCCGCGACCCATCCTCTGAAGAGGAAACTTGAAGTCAAGATTCTGACATACAGCATGTGTTGCATGAGAGGGAGCCCTATCATGCTGGATGAACAATGACCCCGGGTTGGAAGAGTCACATGTTCCAGTAGTACTGGTAATCCATAGCACAGGAAATGAAAATAATATTCACCGGTCAAACGCTGGCTGGCAGATAAAAGGGACCAATGATTTGATCACATATAATCCCCGCTCAAACACATACAGAAAATCGTTCCTTATATTGTCTTACTGGGATTGCTTTAGGATTTTTGTCAATGCAACGATGCCAGTTGAGGGTGTTGTTTAGTGAACTGGCCTCTTCGGCGAACAAGATAAATGGCAAAGGATTAGGATGCTCCTGTACCCATTTTGAGAAAAGAACACGTAATTCAATGTTAACTAGATGGAGATGCTGTACTCTTTGGACATGGAGCGGACAAAGTCTTTCTTCTCGCAGTACGTTATGTACACTCATGCCCAAAATGATTGTCGCATATCTATGACTCCCGTTTTGTAAGAATATAATTTGATAATTATTTTGCAGTGTACTATTAATACTGATGTTGTGTGTAGAATCAAGAAAGGCATATTTGTGCTAAATTTCATAGGAAAAGAACTACAAATATGAAAATTGGAGTGACTAAAACAAAATGTTGCAAAATGGACAAGACATTTTTATCCTCACTCTATTGTGCTTATTTACTGCTCTTTTGACATATGATTTGCCACGTTCATGTCTTTGCCGATTATACACATACTAACATTATAAGAAATACCGCGCGAATTCGTTATCAAATTATTTCCTACAATAGCATATTTATAGACATTCGACAATAATTTTGGACATGAGTGTACATACTTATGTGGAAGTTCAAGTGGATAAGAAAGTTTCCTCATGCTGGTAGTTTTACTACGCTTTACGCGTTGTCTTCTTGTTGAAGAGTGTATTTTGAGGCGCGTTTAGATTTTAGCTTTACGCTGGGAAGCTCACCAGTTTCCCGCAGTTTAGTATACAATGTATAAGAACCCGTGCAGTAGGGACTGTGTAGCGAAGAAATCTTAGCTGGTATTCTTGCACAGCAACTTTGGCATTACCATCACAAAACCCGAAGACGTACATCATATCTGCATGTTTAGCGTGGGTGTATTGAAACGGCATTCTACTACAAGACATTCGAACTTCAATAATTGTTATAATTGTAATTATTATAATTGTGGTAATTTTTCCGCTTTTATCATAACCTGCGGGTATGAAAATTTAATTAGTTCGTATGCCCTGCCATAATTATGCGTAGGTGTATAAAAAATATGCAATATACAACTTATGTTTTTTGGTCTATCGATGATAGCAACGACAACATTCTCTTCGCGCTACTACGTTGGTCAATTATTATTGCGCCACCTGCCCGATACTCTCCGCCTTGATAATACGAGACGATTCGAAACGAGACTTCAACCAACCGATTGCGACTGAATCTCAATTACTGAAAAATTCAATACCCTGGTTTAGAAACCATAAGTTTTTATACACGCCTCACTTTTTTATTTTCCTTTTTCATGTCCTTCAGAACCAGTGCATTGTAGACTACGAAATAATAGTTTTAGTGGCGTATGCGGGAAAACACTTGATTTCACATTTACCACAAAATATAATATTTTTGTGATATAATTGTTTGTTGTTTTCTAGTGTCCTTCTCCAAGTACGTTACTATACCAATAATAACTTATTTGTGTTATTCGGTTTTTCCAAGGTGACATTATCACACACTAAAATAACATTGGAGTCTACTTTTCGAAATTATAAAAAGTTCGAGCAAGTCCTTTACGTTTCCATAATATTTTGGTTATACATATGTTGTTTGTGAACAGTATTTGATCTGGGTTTTTTGTTTCATTCACATATCGGTTCATGTTTATTTCTTTTTAAAGCAGCAGGGTATTTTTGTCCCCTTTAATTATTTGCGGGTTTCGTTTCTCTTCTTTTGGCTTCATGTTTATTTTCATGTCAATAATTAAACACCTTTTCATTTCGGAAAGGAAAAGTAAATTTTACCATCTACTTTGAACTCGGCCAAATGTTTCAAGTTGTAGAGAAGAAAAATAATGCGAAGGACCGTTCAAATTACTCATTATTTTCATCTTTTAGTAACTTGTATTAATACTTCAGGCTAAAAATCACAATATTGTTTTTTTCGAAAACAATTTTTGTGCATTTTCGCATTTTCGAGAAAAGAATTATTTTAATGCATGCTAAGGGTAATGAGTTTTGCTGTCTCTAATTGTTAATCCGAACGTCTTGGGAATTCAATAATTCTTATACTGAATTATATCCTACAATTTCTGTTATTACGTTATGCGACACTAACTTGACTTTGTTGTTAGTTATTAACGAAATAACAAGCATAATATAGAAAAATATAAAGTGTACAATAATAATAGTTAATAATTTATATTTTTCGTATATAAATATCACACATTTTGAAACTTGTTAATTTTAAATATGGTATACAAAATTTAAAGAAGTTTATTACAGATTCCTTTATATTGAACCTCATGAAGAACAATGGCAACTGCTTATGTCCGTCCAATTGTGATGAGATAAACTATATTCTGGTAAAAGATCAAGTCACTTCCAGGTGAGAGTTAGCGGTTAGAATACCACGTTAGAATACCACATTTAAAATAAAGGAGAGTTTTAGGCAGTTATTCCCAGGCAACCGTCGGGCGTGCACCCCTAGTGCATGGGGGCCCTGTTGAGCCAAGAGAATAAGATACCTGTGACCCCCAAGCTTTGCATGGGAAAGGATTTTAGACACTTATCGCCGGACAGACGAGTCGAACTTTCATCCCGTAAACGGGAGGTTCTGCTGTCTAGAGATAAACTGCCTGTGATCCTTCCCAAATAAGTGGTAAAGGTATTAGCCACTTATCGCCGGACAAACGAGTCGAACTTTCATCCCGTAGAACGGGAGGTTCTGTTGCCCAGAGATAAAACTGACTGTGACCCTACCAAAGCTAGCAGAAGCATTAGCAGATTTAGGGTTTTGCAAATACATGAGACAAAAGCTGAATTCTGTCTTAACACTCGCGTCCCGATTTTTCATTTCCATCACTACCCAAGAAATCGTCGTGAGGTCGACTGAGTCTTGCTCTGCGGAACCTAGCAACTATTCCGCTGACTTATAGCAACTTAAAGCGAGAGAAGTTGAGAATAGAAAATTTTTTTCGTCGCTAATTCACTCCTTGTAAAACGCACTACTTAGAGCAGAAAAAGTATACTTGTATATCAGAGTCATAAGCTGAACACCGATTAGTCCAAGTACGCCACTGAACTGTACTGACTTTACATATTACAGATACACCACTTGACTAGTCAAAAGAAAACTTCGCGTACACTGTACACTTTTATATATCGAAAACTCTTCGAAAAAAAATCACTCGCGATTTGCCCTGAAACGCAACTGAGATTTTTGGTTCCCCTATAAAGTGAACGAGCACCAGAGATTTGTTTAGAGATTCAAGAACACACAGTTCGTTACCCGACGAACACCGAACACCATAAAAACTGTTATGTGTTGTTGTGTTAGGTTGGCATTATATGTCTGCACACTTTCTTTTGTGAAATCGTAATTGAGATCACTTCTTCGCTCTCCACCCAGTATGACAAAGTTGGTTCTGAGCCCAACTCCCTTTAAGCCTCGGTCTTGAAAACGTCTTTGGCCTTCTGGTTCGAAGATGATGAGAAAGTGCACTAAAAGTCTCAATAGTGGGGGGAGACTCGTATTTCAGTGGTAGAGCTTGTACTGGAAATCGAAACCCAGGTAACATATGAAGACTGTGAGCTGAATCTAGATAGGGAGGGATAGCTTAACTAAATTAAAGAGACCAATCCATTTTACATTTTATTTATAAAAATAGAAAAAAAATAAAAATGAGAATACAGATGAATTTTATAAATCGGTTACTTGGAATTACAACTTGAAATTCTTACTACATCACGTTTAGGGGCACAACCCCTACCTTACCCAATGGGTGCTAGAAGGTTTTTATGCTAAGACCGCGATTTATTGAAAATAGTGAAATTGAAACTTCGTACATCGCAACTTGCATTGGCCCAAAGGGAAAGTGTTAATTCTCGAAGAGGGGATGTGGTCTCGAGTTGAACTAACTTCACAGTTGTAACTAAACACTCTCAAGGTGCTCATCCCGAGTGGAGGGGGAACTTAGAAAAAATAATCACATACCTGATTTTATACAGAGCGACCGTGACAAGGGAAGACACACTCTCGTACACTGTAGGCTGTAGAATCAACCCGAGCCGGCGAGCAGGACTCGTTTATATAGGCGCTTCGTCCCACGCATTTCTGCCAGTTTCTGACGTCGCTCGAACGCTACGTCACGAGCCTCGGCGAGCTTGGAGAACTTCTTCACGCGCAAGCTCAATAGTGGCTAAGACATCTAGTTTCTCTATGATTTTTCCCTATCACGCCGGGGTTGGAATTCCTATTTTACATTTACTTTTACAGTTTTTATTTCACGCATAGCTCCAAATACATACTACATTTCATGTATTTATTGCTTGCATGGTATTACCTAAATATTGCATCCGGGACCCGGCGCTGTGATCTGAGTAAATCAAAGCCAGGGTCATACCACTATTACATGCGTGTGGGTTGGTGTCAATGAGGCATCAGGTTGCTAATTCAATCTGAACCCCAACTGACTCCGGTCTCCCTTTCTCTTTTTTTCCTTACTGCACACACCATTTGAAAAGCGCGTGCGTCTCGCCCCATAATTTGAGTCCGGCTTACGACTTCGAGGCACAACTGTGTAACAAGTGATATTTCATTTACTGCAATATTTCGTGTATTTGCGTTTTTTGGCAAAATTAGTGAAATTAGTGTGTCTTGGAAAATCGTTAAAAGTGTCGGAAAGGAGGCTTGGTTTAGTTCTCTCTGAAAATATTAGCAAGCAAATTACAGAAAGGTGCATGAGTAATACTCAAAATCACGTAATTATAATTGTTTTTGCATTTTTTCTCGATTTCGTGAATGTGGGAAATTGTGGATCTACGTCCCATTTTCTCATTTGAGTTTCTTATTGAATTGGGATCATTTAAATTGAATCCTGTGTATATCCTCACCTTACAGTGGATTATCCTTGTTTTGATAAGAGAGTCCGAGACGATTGAGGTCAGAGAAACTACAAAAAAGTAGAGGTAAAAACTTGGATTTTCAGAGGTGAGTGAATTTTCCATTTTTCTATTAGATTGTCTGTCTACGTCCATTGTGTGTATTCTGTGGGTTGTCTTGTTGGATTCCATTTGGTTAAATATTCAGCGGAATATAATTATCGCGAAAAGCTCGGCAAATCCAGGGGAACAAAGGTGGAGGGATTGTATCCGAAACCTTTGAAATGTGCTTTTTACAGTATGTTCGCTACAGGTCTGAACTTCATGTTTTTGATTCAAAGAGTAAAATCTGAAAGGCTTATTAATGCTGTTTTTGAATGCTGAAGAATTGATAGTAAAATTTAATTATCTTTTTCTAGAAAGTAAAACTTCGTTTGACTTGTTCGTGATGTTTGAAGAATGTTTGACCGGTTTATGTTTGATATGTTTCGATGTTGCAACGCATACAATTGAGTATAGTAAGGTTGTTTGCGGTTGTTTTTCGTCGGGAAATTTCTATTTGCAAACTAAATTGCGACAAATTAATAAAAATAATTTCTATTTATGATAAGTATTAATGGAACTTGTTCTTCGGTTTGAAAGAAAGGGAAATCTTCACTCGATTAAAGGTACGAATTTATTTCTTATTTTTAAAGAAAGGAATATATTAGTACTAGACAAGAGAGGTCCTGGACTGGCCTTGAGTATTCATATTAGAGTTAAAAGTGAGAGGTCCTTGACTGGCCCCGAATATTTGCGTTAAACTCAGAGGTTCCTAACTTGACTGGAGAATTTGCTTTATTATTCAATTTTGAAGATTTACGATTCAGCGGACGATTCTTTGGAATTATATTAATATTTTTCTTTTTTCAAACTGAGAAATAAAATATTATTGAATCCAGATTTGGACTTGGCAGCGGGAAGAAATATTAAATATTGTAATTTAATTGTAATAAACATTTATTCCTGAATTGGTTGTGTTATTTGTTTATATATATATTTACTGTTAATTTATGAACTTTTACTCCTCTGGATTTCCGAATTGAAATAACAGCCTGAGTTATCCGGATGCTTGCTCGTGTAAAGCCCCTTCTGAGGCCAGGCTGGATAAGTTTTTTCCACCTTGTCCGCTCGGCTACGGATGGGGGCGTTACAAATTTGAAACACAGCCCAAGTCAGTTCTAAAATTTTTGGGTTTGTATTGTAATTCCGCTCTAAATTTTTTGTTTTGTTTGGTAAGTCCTAAAATTTTTTGTTTTTGTAAGCATTTCACGTCCGTTATTACTACTTTTGATATACTTATTAAACTGATAGTTATTTATGGAGTTCACATCTTGCTTTTGCATTTCAGAATTAAATTCGTGATTGATAATTAAAAATTATTTTTCATTTATAAGTTACTAGTATGTTTGATAAATTGAGATAAGGTGAAGCAAGGAATTATTTGGATTATTTCCATTTGGTCAAAAAAGTCTGCGTCGCAGTAGTGTTCGTAGTTAGTATTGTATTTTGTATGTATTATAATTATATTATTTATGTTCTATTTATATTTGTATTGTGCTATAATAATACTTATGTGTAATCCGATGGAGTATGTCAGTATTGATATTCCGGAGCAATATTCCGAATTGATAACGGTAGATAGAACTGGTAATCTTGAAACAGATTCTAGATCTGATTTTGGACGGTTGAATATGTCACTGACTCCGCCAACTCAAGGGAGTTTTCATATTAGACAACCATCTATGAGAGCTGATAATTTAGAATGTGGAGGTAGTTCGCAGTCACCTCTGGATGAATATAATTTTAGTAGATTTGTTAATATTGGGAGTTTGAATGAATCGTTTCGAGATCAAAGGCAAGTTACTTTTAATGAGCCTTTAATGAGTTCTGGTTCAAATAATGATAGGTATTCGATAAATTTTGGAAATTCAGGTCCTGATAAAAATGAGGTTCCTTCTAGGTATTTGAATCTTAGAGATTAATGCCGAAGGGTTTCTCGAATTAGAAATTCCACTCCCAAGACTTCGTTACATCCGCGGTATAATGCTCCACCTAAGAGAACTCAGATGGGTGAAAATGTGTTAACAGGGTTGCCAACTTTGCCTAGTACTAATGAATCTTCAAATGTTGAGCATAATCTCCTGATGAAGTATACATTTAAAAGAACAAGTGATTTTCTAGAGTCAAAATTTAAGGAATTTAAAATAACAGATGGCAGTAATAGTTTGGTAGTTTTTGAAATATTAGCCAAAATTGAGGAAACTCTAATGGATACTAGCTACTCTTTGAGTATGATTCTTTCTGTTCTTGTCTTGAAATGTGAAGGATTGTTATTAAAAGAAATTTTGTTAGCATTAAATCATCAAATAGCTTGGAATGAATTAAAATCTAGGCTTGTTAACAATTTTATTACACCGGTTGCATTGCATTCACTTATTTCTGATAGAATTTATAGACGTCAACGCCTCACTGAATCAGTTACTCAGTATGTAAGATCTATAGTAATTGCCATGAATGTATTAAATATTATGGATAGTGAGTCAGATATGGTAAATATCATAGTAAGTGGCATGAATCCAAATCTTAGATATAAAATGTTGAATTATTACATCCCAACTACCCGATCCGAGTTAATTGACATTGCTGATAAACATGAATTGAATTTTAGAAACCAATTGGAATATAATAGGGAAATGGGTTCTTCTCGGAAAAAGACTAATTTAGTAATGTTAAATCCTGATCAAGGTTTTAAAAATCGAGAATTTCTAGTGGGTGATAAAAATTTTTCTTTGAATAAAGGATTAAATAATTCTTACCCTACTAATGTAAAGAATCGTTTGAAAGTAGAAACTCGGGTTCATAGAGAAAACAAGATTCTGAATGAACGGTCTGATCAATTCAAAGCACCTAATGCTTCAGTTAACACAATTCTCAGTGAATTGGATAATAAAGTCGCTTCATTTGTGGTTGGTAAAATACATAATTATTTAACAGACATTTGTGTGGATGGAGGTTCAAGCTTTAACATCGTTCGATTGGACTTAGTGCGGTTTTGTGGATTGGAAAAATTTATTAGATTGACTCATGAAAAGGTAGTAAATGCTCCGTCTGGGTTGAATTTTTCAACGAACCGAGAGATAATATTGACTTTGAATCTCTCAGGTCATTTTGAGAGAGTATCATTTAAGATAGTGGAACAGTTGCCTTGCATGTGTCTTCTGGGAACGCCTTTCTTACGATCAACGAACTCAGTTATAGATTATTTTAAAAACTGTTTGATTCTACGCGGTGGAAAGAAACGGGTTAGATTAAATTATAAGAAGATGATTCAACATAACAGTCATCTGAGGGGATTTAAATCTGGTGATGAGTCTGGCCAAAGGGAAGAAATGTTAACGGATTATCACTCTAATAAACGAGATAGTTCTTCTGTTTCGAACTTTATGGTATCAATTTTATTTCTGAAGATGGATTTAGTTTTCGGAAAAAAGAATGCGAGTATTTAGTGTGATTTGGATTATTTAGATCTTGAATCCAAATTATTAGAAATATCAGCGCCTAGTGCTATCCAGCTGAATCATCTGAGATCTATGATTGATTCAGAAGTTGGAGACGTTCGAAAAATAGAAGATTCCATTGAATCCATGTGGAAAGATGAAAGTCGTACGAATTTTGGGAACACACTGGGTGGTGCGATTGAAAGGTCCTAAGTTACAAATCCAGTTGGGATTCAGTATAATGGTTCATCTTCAAGGGGCAGTTGTGTCTCAGTGATTGATCGTTTTCATGGAAATCAGAGTGGTGCAAATGAAATATCCGCTATTAACTTGGAGAATTCGGGACAGTGCATTGAGAATTCTCGGTTAATGGACAAATTAGGGAATAGTGGTTCAATAGAAAATTCGAGTCAACCTTTGGTTGTCGAGTTAACATCTGCAGTTATGAATGTTGAATTTGGTCAAGGTGATCATTCGGCGAACAATGCCAGGTTGCCAGATAAGAATGAAGATAGTGTTGTGAATCCCGATGTAAATTCTAGTGGAAAGAAAATCAAGCGTAGGAATCGTAGGAAGAAAGGATCAAAGCATAAGACTTTAGTGGTAACTCAGGATACAAACTTAGCTGAAAAGAAAGTGGAGCTTAGACATAGCAGTGGTCCAGTGAATAAAGTGAATAAGCTGAATTCTTTAGATGGTAGCAGCGGCTCTGAGGTATCGGATCTTCATATCGATCAAGCTGAAAACTTTCACAATTTGATTCAGAGAAATAAAAAGTTTATTTCGGACGAGCCTCGTACATCCGATAGTTTACATGATCAGACTAACATGCACGTGAAAAATCCGGAATGCACACAGTTGAAAAACCAAAAAGATAATCGGGATTCTTGGAGATTCAATGAACCAGAGGTAATCTCTTTCATTGATTCTATAAAGGCTAAATATAAAGACGTGATGTCAGATAGAGTAGGGTGTATAAAAAAATTTATTGGTAGATTATATCTTAAGGATAATAAACCATTTAAGGACACACCATTTCTTATTCCAAAAAATAAAGAAAAATTTTTTTTATGATCAAATTCGAGAGTTATTGGATCAAGGTATTCTAGAGGAAGTTGATCATTCTAATTTTGCCAGTAGCTGTTTTCTAGTTCGGAATAAGGATAACACTCATCGTATTGTTGGGAACTACATTAAGGCTAATTCACTTATTGTGAATGACGTATATCCGTCTCCTAATTTAGAGGAATGCCTTACAGGTTTAGCTGATAAGCGCGTGTACACGAAAATAGATTTACGCTGTGCGTACTTCCAAATCCAGCTAGATAAAAGTTCTCGAAACATAACAACTATTGTAACTCCAATAGGGTGCTATCAGTATACTCGTCTTCCAGTAGGAATTAAGACTGGAAGTAATATTTTGTCTCGAGCAATGGAAAAAGTCTTAGGAGATATGAGAGACGAGGGTGTTAAACTATTTTTCGATGATGTCCTGATAGCTTCCAATTCCATCGAAGAACATATGAAAACGGTGGAAAGGGTATTCGAACGATTTACAGATTATGGTATTACTGTATCCCCAGACAAATGTATGTTCTTTTAAAGACGAATTAATTATTTAGGATATGTGATAGAAGGGGATCAAATGGAAATTGATCCTAGTAGGGTGTCAGCCATTAAAAATATTCCTCCTCCTAGAAATCGACGTGGCCTTATGAAAATACTGGTTTATTTAATTACTATTCAAAATTTGCTTCTGAATTTCAAGAATTAATGGGACCTTTGAGTGCCTTAAAGTCACCTAAGTTGAAATTTGAATGGACGAAGGAGCACCAAATGTTGCTAGATAGATTAAAGAACATTTTAATTGAAAATGTAGTTTTGAAAAAGCCGGATTTGAATAAGAGGTTCATTGTCAACGTGGACGGCTTTGGGAAGAGCGTGGCTGGGTGCGTCTCTCAGGAGAATGAAAATGGCAATCTTCAACCTGTTGCCTACTTCAGCAAACGGCTTTTGGAGGCTGAAAAGCACCGAAGTATATATGAAATAGAGTTTATCAGCCTGGTTAAAACTATTTCACGTTATAAGCATTATCTCATAAATGAATTTGACGTACTCACCGACAACAAAGCGTTAACATGGATTTTGAATAACAGCAAGAGACTCCTGAAATATGGTCCATTGGTAGAAATACTTTGTCAGTTTAACTTTAAGATAAAACATGTCAGGTCAGCAGACAATACCGTTGCGGATTTTCTGACAAGGATGTACGATCCTTTTGAGTTCGACATTATGGAAGGACCTGTTGGACTAGCTGCTTTCAAGAAGAACATGGAAATAGCCAATAAGTGGAAACTTCCTTTAGTAGAAGATTCGATCGATAAATTACAGCGAGAAAACCTCGAGCTGAAGGAAATAATAGAGAAATTAGAGCGTGGGGAAAGTATTTCTGGATACCTTCTTAATAATAAAATACTCATGAAGAAGACTAAATCTGTTATGAATCCATTTAAGGTAGTAATTCCTAAAAAATTACGGAAGGTTATGATAGAATATCATCATGACGACAGGATAGTCGGAGGACATTCTGGTAAAAGCTGATGCGGAAATTTACTTGGGATAAAATGAAAGAGGATGTTAGAGACTATGTCTCTAGATGTGATATTTGTCAGAAATCCAAAGAGGTTAATCAGAAGAAGATGGGGCATCTAGTTTCCGAATTCAGTAAAAGACTAAAATGCTCATTGGATGTTTGACATTGTAGGTGTTCTCCCTAATTCTCAGGGATACAAGTTCATTTTGATAGGAGTTGACAACGCCAGTCGCTTCGTTGTGTTGGAAAAATTGAGGACCATAAATTCAACAGTGGTGGCAAATAAAATGATGGAGATTTTCAGTAGAATTGGTTTTGAGAAATTTAGATTCTTCTTGTTTGGCCTAGGGATTCGTCATATCAGACTCAGTCCCTATCACCCGGGAGGAAACGCAGCGGAGAGATTTATAAAAACCTTAAAGGCGGCGTTACGCGCTCATATATATCAAAAAGGCAACATCTATGGAGCAGTCTGATTCCGCAATTGCAGTTTACACTGAATATCAGCGAGCATGAGGGACTGAAGATGTGTCCTATCGAATTTTTCTACGGACGTCCATATTCTACACCATTAGAGAATCGATGGCACATCGTCAGTTCAGACTATGGTGGCAAGAAATCGGCTGAATTGTGGAATAACGGTATTGAAAACATGAAAAGGAGCTGGAGTAAACGACGGAAGCTGATGATGAGAAGAAGAAACCCTGTATATTTCAGTATTGGCGATAAGGTGTTATTAAAAACTCACGTTAAATCTTCGTTGAAGGATAAAATAGCTAAGTCCTTAGCAGATAAGTGGTATGGTCCGTTTGTAGTGAGGAGTTTCTTAACTCCAAATACGGTACTTGTTTCTGACGAAAATGATACTCCAAATTTTTATCACCGATCCCATGTTTCAGAAGTAAAGATATATAGAGATAGAACAAACCTAGATAGAATGGGGGACGAAAATTTAAAATTTCTTTGAAAGACCTTGCTTTATCCTTAAAAGTTTGAGTCTAGTTTATGGTTTAATGCAATTGCAATTGAATTAATTTTGATAGTATATATGTAAATTCATAAGTATTATTGCCATTTTTCTTAAAATTGTAAATAATTATTTATTACTTGTAAATATAGATTTTACTATGGCCATAGTGAAACAAAAAAAATTGTAAATATAGTAATTAATTTTATATATATATATATATTTAAGTAAAATTTTGAATTTGTAAATAACAATAAGTAATTTATATATATATTAAAGTAAAAGTTCTTTTTTTGAAAAATTGAAAATAGTTTAGTATTTTTAACGTTGTTATATATATAATTTTGTAGTCAGTTGATTGTTGATTATAGATGTTTGTTTAAAAATTTGTGTCTTATAATCTTTTTGTATTCCGTAGCTTGCCAAGAAGAAGATGTCGAAAAATTCTTGGTTTGAGAATTTTTCTTTTCCAGGGCGGCGAGATTGTAACGTGCCCGTTACAAGTCAGAGAAAAAAAGAAATTATAAAAATAAAAAAGTAAATTTTCGATAGGGAAGATGGTAAAATTACTATTATTGTATTTAGTGTTATGTGTTTACCGAAGGAGACATAAGCTTATATAAAAGAAATATCATCTTCGATTTTTTTAAATAAGAGAGAAAGAATTGAATGTAAAAAATAACGCTTGTGAGAAGATTTCCTTTGCCTTTCGTAACCGAGAAATATCAAGGTCTTGGCTTATGCGCTGGTCGTCGACTGCGCATGGTCACAGCTTTGCGGCCGCAAGCAGCTGGCCTCGGCTAGCTGACTTGGGCTGTGTTTTGCGAACGGGTAATATCTGGAGGATTCAGTTGTTCGAATGGATTACGAATCTAAATGGACGTTTCGTGTTGGTGCACGTTTCTTGTATTGAAGTCTTCGTTTGTAGAAGAGTGTGTTATTGAAAGAAATAAGAATATTCATTACAAGTGAGGATTATGATTATAGTGATATTTCATTTACTGCAATATTTCGTGTATTTGCGTTTTTTGGCAAAATTAGTGAAATTAGTGTGTCTTGGAAAATCGTTAAAAGTGTCGGAAGGGAGGCTTGGTTTAGTTCTCTCTGAAAATATTAGCAAGCAAATTACAGAAAGGTGCATGAGTAATACTCAAAATCACGTAATTATAATTGTTTTTGCATTTTTTCTCGATTTCGTGAATGTGGGAAATTGTGGATCTACGTCCCATTTTCTCATTTGAGTTTCTTATTGAATTGGGATCATTTAAATTGAATCCTGTGTATATCCTCACCTCACAGTGGATTATTCTTGTTTTGATAAGAGAGTCCGAGACGATTGAGGTCAGAGAAACTACAAAAAAGTAGAGGTAAAAACTTGGATTTTCAGAGGTGAGTGAATTTTCCATTTTTCTATTAGATTGTCTGTCTACGTCCATTCTGTGTATTCTGTGGGTTGTCTTGTTGGATTCCATTTGGTTAAATATTCAGCGGAATATAATAATCGCGAAAAGCTCGGCAAATCCAAGGGAACAAAGGTGGAGGGATTGTACCCGAAACCTTTGAAATGTGCTATTTACACTATGTTAGTTACAGGTCTGAACTTCATGTGAACTTCAATAACACGAATAGTAACAACGAAAATATAACGGAATAAAAAATAACAAAACGAAACTGGGGGACAATCCGACAACACTGTACTCTCGGGAGATGTTTTCCGATTACGCGAGAGGCAAAGTTTGATGGGTGGGAGTTGACGAATGGAACACACCCCCCTTTTCTTGTGGGTAGTGAAATCAGTAGATCTGGGTCAAGCTTCACGAGTTGGCGCGAATACTATAGTTACTTTTACTTCTAAAATCCGGAGAACGCTTTCTTTAGGCAGTCCTAGACAAGACACTGCAACTAAGTAACATAACTTTCTAAACGTAATTTTGACCTGAAACGCATCGTTTGCTGTATATTTGAATAGTAATATACTCCGACAACTTTCAAATGCAAATAAAATTGAACAATTTCCTCAAAAATATTATACAGGAAGTACACTTTTTGTTAAAGATAAATAATTTGTTTCAAAAATATGTGTATAGTAACATAAAATACGATATCCAAATTGTAATAGAACAATAACACAAAGGTCATTCTTTCATCTTCTGACAATTTTTAAAACAGGACAACTCACTTGTCAGAGGAATAAATATTTTCTTTTATTTATGTTTGTTGTTGTGAGGAATTACCAATTTGCTAGTTTTTTTTTACCTATTTGCGCATATGGAAGCATGGAAAACCATGGGGCCCGTACGAACCCCAGGTGTGCTAAATACGTTTTGGTTCTTAAATATTATCATAATTTATAAATACAAAAGCGTGCAACAAGTAAATTGTTATTAGTGAATTGAAAACATATTTAAAAGAGATGTCTTAAGTCATGGATAAGAATATGAAACAAACAGAGAAAATATATGAATATAATGAAGCATGGGGTCCGCACGGACCCCAAGTTGGCGCCATAAATTTTAAAAGCAGAGGATCTACTGACTCTGGGATGTAGGAAAGAGTGTGCGAAGAACTAGACTATCACACTGATGTATGTTGAATAACAAATGATACTCATCTTGAGCATCTTTGACAAGTAACATAACACACATATGTTTATAAACAAAAAACAGTTCCTGAGTTTTCTCTCATTTAACATGAGCTGCGTGCCATTGTGAGAGGTTATTAACCTGTGAAATCGAGAAGGTCTTTTTTAATACCCTTGTATGTAAATTAAATTTCTTTGTGCCTTATCCACGTTTTGTAAATTCAACCTCCTGTGAAATCTCCGTCATTTTTACACTTTTTGGAACTAGTGTGAAATAATGATTTTATTTAATCTGTACGTGTCACGTGATATTTAACGAACATATTGGTCTACTTGATCTTTACAATTCAAGGGAAGACGTGTCTTGTTGTAAAGCACAAACACTTTCCTTTCCATATTGTAAAGTTTTACAACGGTCGCATAAAAACGGAAATGAAATAAATTTTGTTTCATGTTAATAATTTGTAAAATATTTGTAACTTGTTCCATGTTTTTTTAATTGCAGGTGTAGTTCTTGAAATGTTTAGGTTATTTATCAATCCCATGTAAAGTACATGAAATGTCCTTTTTTGTGGTTACAGCGTCACTTAGGTACATAACGAGAAGTACTTTACATAACATTTGCGTACTTTCGGTCGCAAAATCAAAATCTGCAAGAAAAATGGCGGGTTTCCATCTGAATTTTTTAAGTTGGCACCTCGGCCCTATGATATGACCCCTGGTGGCATATGTTCACAGAATTTCATAGACCTCTGACATGGGTACATTCTTGCGTCACTAGATTTGCCATTTTTGTCATTTCGGAAATACAGGGTGAGCATAAAGTCTTGTTCTGATTACAAAAAATCATTACAGAGGAACCATTTGACATAATAATAATGTATGTACTGGTCAGTTTCATAAGTTAGTATTACAAGTTCTTTTTAAGGACTCTTACGTGAAACCACTTCAAAGTGTGAGCCTTTGTTAGCTCGGAGAATGTCTAAGCGGTAAGCCAGGTGTTTTCTAACATGTCTTCTGTCACAGTACCCACAACTGCTTGTATCCTAGCCAACAGTTCCTCGACGTCAGGGCATTGACTCTGTCCTTGATATTGCCAAATAAAAAAGCCCAGTGGAGTAATATCTGTGGCGGGGAGAGCGTAATACGTCAGCACGCATTGCCCTTTCTCCTGCTTCAATGCCATTTCGTCAACTAACCCGCGCCCCAAGTAACGTACTGTGTCAATCTTGGGTAGCACTAGTGAGATCTATTGGCCTTAAAAATAATTGCAATATTGAACTATGTAACGGACCAGAATTTACAATATTCTGTACAACAGTTATTCCCTCAGAAATTGTTATAATCAGAGCAGGATTTTACGCTCACGGTGTATTTTAGGTCTCAAAGTACGGCGGTAGGATAATATTCATTTCTTGCAATTACAGCGCCATCTAGAAAGTTAACGAAAAGTACTTCCAGAAAAAAGTGTCTTGTTTTTGGTCTCAAAGTCGAATCTGTAATAAAAATAGGAGGTTTCGACTTGAAATTTTCAAGTTGGGCCATGGGACCCTACGATGGGAACCCTGGGTGCACTTGTTGCTCACAGAATTTTATAGGCCCCTTATGTGGGTACGTTCTTGTGTAACCAGATTGTCAAATGTTTGTCATTCCCGAAATATTTCAGATCGCAAAGGTAGGGGACGTCAGTACGATGATATTCATTTTTAGCGATTACATGTGGTGGACTAACACGGTATTCATGGATTTTTTTTTGGGTTAACCCGTTTCCTTCCACTTTCTTCATTCCATCATTTCACTCATTTCTTGTCATCAAATTCTTCTTTAGCCTAACCGGCATAAGCGTTGGACGTAAAACTTAAAGATTTTATTTCAGTTTTTGTGATTACAGACCCATCTAGTAGAATAACGAAGAAGAGCTTCAAGTAAAAGTTTCTTATTTTTGGTGTCAAAGTCCGAATCTGTAACAAAATTGGATGTTACATTTGAAATTTTCAAGTTGACTCCTGGGGCACTGGGCACTGGGTTAACTTGTTGTTCGCAGAATTTTATAGGCTCAAGATATGGGTACGTTCTTACGTAACCTGATTTGTCACATTTTTTCATTTCGGAAATATCGCAAAGCTAGGGGACGTCGGTAGAGTGATATTCATTTTTTGCCATTAGAGCAACATCTAAAATGATAACGAAAAAGTACTTCCAGCAAAAGTTACTTATTTTTCGTAGAATCCAATAAAAAATAGGGGTTGTCTATTAAAAATTTTAAAGTTTCCCCCTCCTCCCATGTTAAAGATGTGGAAGGCAAATTCATTTTATGTTAGTTGAATAGACATTTTTAAAATATTGGATAGGTGTTTCGCGGTTTTTGAGTCTCAAGTGTTCTTCTCGAGACATTCCACTGTCGCGATCTTTTTGTTACACACTGTATAAAGTACGAAAATTTCCGATCTGGAACATACTAGAACAAACAAGGTCCCACCTGATAGCAATGACTCAATATTCTAGTGTCGCACGAGCTACTGTGTCTCCGTATAGTCCAGCTATGGAAAACTGATCAACCCGTAAACTATATCTCTTTTACAAGGGTGTATTTGTTCTCTTTCATGACCACATTTTAGAGGTCTTTTATGACCACCTTTTTCCAGGTCCATTTTAACATAGCACAATATAGCAAGATATATCATTAACACACATTAACTTAGGAACATATTAAAAAGACACATAAAAGAAAAAATGCAACTTAACATCCTGGTTTAGATAATTATATTCTAAGGAATTAATTTTAGAATTTATTTACAAATTGAACCATCATGGCAAAAAATATACTACAAAATAAACAGACAAAAGTCCATATTAAACAATAGTAGATACACGTCTTTCCTTATGTTTTTTGTGCACTCTTAAGGGGACCAAGCTTTATCTAAAACTTAATATTTCAAACCAGTTGCTTATTTTTCAGCTCGTGTTCTTGCTAATTACTAGACGCAAACTACTATCTTCCGCTTATTTTCCGGTTGGTTCTTTTTAACTACATAAAATACTTAAAGAGTAAAAGTAAACCTTACTAACAGTAAAAGCAAACTGAAAATAAGCAGAGTCAATATCGATTTTGGCCAAAAGTTAGAAAACAAATTCCTTAGCTCCTCTTCTTCCGGTTCTCTTTCTTTAATAATGGCTAATAATTCTAAATAGCTACTCTTTCTTTCCCTTACGGCTTTCTTATCTAAACCTCGATATTTGACATGCATCGGTAGTATTTTAAGCTCCCTCATTTCCGTAGTTTTCTTCTTAATGGACTGTAAATAATCCTGATTAAGTAGAAGTGTTTGTAGAACAGTAAGTGGATAAAAACGATGGGTAATAATAAGCCTTCTTGAAACATATCCTGAAGAACACTGCTCGCGTCCACTAAACTAAGAGCTATTAGATAAATGTCTTTAGAAATAGTAGAGAAGAGAGAATTTGCTTTAGTAAAATATGTATTTATCTATTTTAAATAACACTTCTGCTCTATAGAGATTCGATTGTACTCAAACTTGCTTACAAGAATATAATTAATATGCAATGTATTTAAACTAAGAGCAGAAAGTAAAAAGAAAACTTTGCGCGATCTTTCTTTTTGTCCGGCAAAATTTACTTGGAAGCCTGTTAAATTTTTTGCTTGAAAATTACCCACTGTATACATAAATTATAAGCTGTTGTGCGTCACTACCTAATAAACGACTATTCTGCAAAATATCTGTTAGCTTTATCCACATCTTAGAAAGTGTAACTTTATAAAATAGAGCTTTGTAAAATATCCTTTGATGAGAAAATTTAGATCTAAACAGTCTTGTATCCGATTCCATATATTAGAATTTGTCCACTCATCAATAGAATAGTTAAATGTACTAGATTGTAATCTCGAAATTCCATTTTGTTTTACTAACTTACTCTCAAAATTACTCTGTAAACGATTCACGGCACAATTAATAAAGTCAATTAGATGGTTACCCAAAACTTTAGATACATCTGGAGAAGAAATATGGCAAACAAATTTGTAGTAGATTCTGGTAGAACTACTTATTACATGTAATTCATCTAAGACAATCTGAACCTGATGTATCATCGTTATAACAAATTGTTTTAACCCTGCTTACTCTCCTCGAAATTACTTATAGAAGACCCTTTCATTCTAAAATTAAAATTACTAAGATATTCTTTCATTTCTCCCTTAATAAAAATACTTACAACATTTTGTGTAATATCGAAATCTAGAAGAAAATAATATTTTGTTTGTAAAAGTTCTAGAATCTCTGGTAAACGCTCTAGTAATTTTTTATACATACATTTGCCAATTCCAACTTATATGGTATAATGATCGAATCTCTATGTTTCTTAGTTATATCTCCCAAGTATTTTTGCACAATTCGGTGTACACCTTTTGATCTTCCTGTAGAAGAAGAATTTAGAGAGAATGGTAATTTAGCCATGTAAAGTTAAAGAAAACTCAGAGAAGTTAGATCGTATATAAGTGTTTAAAGAAATACAAACTTTCTTCTTAATTAGAAATTTATTGTTAATTCTTTGTCCCTCGCAATATAGTTCCCAGAAGCTTATCTTAAAAGCAAGTAGGTTATCATAGAATGGTGGTGTAAATGGTTCCAAAGATCTACGTCTTGCTTCTCCACCAGCATAAATGATATTTCCAATGTTCGTAATTAAATTGTTGTTGTGTACGTTTTCCAGTAGTAGACATTGTTTAAACTTATCTGCTGTTATCTTCTCTTTTCCCAGTAACTCTCTAAGAGAATAGAGTGTAGTAATATCTGCAGGTATTTATTCTGCGACTAGAAAACGCCCACCATAATAATACAAATTAAAACAAAGAAAACCTCAGAAATATTGGAGAATCTTACTTTAAAAATCATTAAATTGAAATTGTAAAACACCTTATTAATTGGAAAACTGGGTAATGTAATCAATTTAAAACGGCTTTTATTGTGCCTGTAAAACCTACTATTAATGGGAAAATTAATTGTAATACTATAGATTATTATACGTTATCAAAGTTTAGAGTAATGCACTAGGAATCCTATTAAACCTGCTATGAATTGGAAAAATATTGCCTTAATGACACATATTTAAAATCGCTGTTATTGTTCTTGTGAAACCTACAATTAATCGAGAAATTAATCATACTACTATAGACTATTACTGTTGACGAAGTATAGTGTAATACCGCCGAAATTTTCTTCGGATTGCATCTAATTAGCATCTGTTTATTTAATTAGATAATGTCTTTTTACCATAATTGTTTAATGTGCATATATTCTGAAATGAATTCCTTAGGCTATACATATCTAATGCAGGGTACTAAGCTGCAATTAGTTTCTTTTATTTTGTGTCTTCTTAATATATTCCCAAGATAATGGAATAAGACTACAATATTATTACTATAAAGGATTTGTATATTTTTAAAACTCAATGTTCTCCTTGAGTTTCTACTTTTTCTACTCACTGCAGGATTGTAAGAAGAACAAAGAAACTTACTAAATCTAGAAACCAAAAATTTACAAACTCTGGTTTTCAGAAATGCCGCCGAAATTGTGGTCTTTCAAATTATTTTCGTAACAATTTGAAAATATTTTAGAACTTTTAAATGACGAAATAGCACTTAGATCTACACGAATTGAAAAGAATTAATCTTTTAGCTTTGGTTATATTTTATGCTGTACTAATGAATATATTTAATCACATTTATTATATAGTGGGTAAAATGTGGCATTTAATTTCCTATATGCCATGGAGAAGAATTAAAAATAATAATTTCATTAGGTGAACACAAATCAATATTACCTTTAACAAATTCTCAGCTACAGCTCACCTATAATCAATCTAATCAATGTTTTGTTTGCAATAGTGTGTATATATGTGAAAATTGAAAAATGAAACATGGTAATCATTTAACTGGAAAATATATTTCACAGTGCGTATCGGATGAAACTTACAAATTAAAGGCCGGAGTAATATTGTTCCTATATTCTTCCATAATTTATCTGGATACGATGCACATTTCTTTGTGAAACAACTAGATTGCACAGCTGGTAATATATATCTTACTCCGCAAAGCTCTTACAAGTAAATCACATTTTTCCAAACATTTTAATTTTATTGGTAGAACGGGTCTAGGTCAAAACCCCCACAGCCAAAACCCCCACACTCAAGAAATGTCAAAATGCCCACACGATCGGTCATAACCCCCACACAAATGGACAAATCCCCCAAACGCACGAACGGTCAAAACCCCCACAGCCAAAACCCCCACACTCAAGAAATGTCAAAACGCCCACACGATCGGTCAAAACCCCCACACAAAAGGACAAAACTCCCACACATAGCAACGGTCACAATCTCCACATAAATGGACAAAACCCCCACACAAATGGACAAAACCCCCACACAATCGGACAAATCCCCCACACTCTGAAAATACCGTGATTGTACGTCTTTGTTGCGGCTCTTTACGACGCCCACCTTAGTGTTTCTGTCATTACAAAACAGTGCAAGAAGAATAGTTGCAACATCGGTTTAAGTGGAATAAAAAAAGTTATTAAAAAGTACAAGGGCAAGACATACAACCAGGATCATTTCAGAGTGTGGGAGATTTGACCGATTGTGTGGGAGTTTTGTCCATTTGTGTGGGGGTTTTGTCCATTTATGTGGGGATTGTGACCGTTGCTATGTGTGGCTGTTTTGTCCATTTGTGTGGGGGTTTTGACCGATCGTGTGGGCGTTTTGACATTTCTTGAGTGTGGGGGTTTTGGCTGTGGGGGTTTTGACCGTTCGTGCGTTTGGGGGATTTGTCCATTTGTGTGGGGGTTATGACCGATCGTGTGGGCGTTTTGACATTTCTTGAGTGTGGGGGTTTTGGCTGTGGGGGTTTTGACCGGTTCCCGGTAGAACATTTGAGTTACTTTTTGCTGACTTGTAGAGATTTCTCCCTTACAGTCTCGGAGAATTAAAACCTGAACAGTTCGTATATACAGAATAGCATTTCTCAGAATATAAGTTTCTCTTAATTCTTCGTAACGAAGTTTATCCGTATGAATACGTAACAAATTTGGATAAATTTAACGAAACTGGATTACTCGGAAAGGAGACATTTCATAGCAAAATTTAATGGAACAAAACTTTCCATTATTTATCGTATGATCGATTATTTATCATATGGTGAATTTCAGTGGGAGCAAAACATTGAGCATTGGGAGACAATAACAAAATTATAAATTGGACCCCCGATAGTGATTGAAATGTCTTTCTGGAAGTCGGTTTAGATTATCTGAGTAGTTTACACAAGTACCATAGTGATTTTCGTGTGTTCCCACAAACTAAATTCCACCTAACGGCAAATGTTCAAGGTTACTTTTAACACCTAAGTCTAGAACGAATTATGTATTACATTCTGAAGTCTTAAAATTTTATATAGTTTAAGGTTTACCATTACAAAAGGTACGCATATGTTATGGTATTTATGTTACATACAAGATAATTCTAAGCATCTTGCAAATGCAGCAATTGAATTTGAGAAAAAATATAAGTTACTTAATAATGCTTTTTTTATGCGAAAATCGTGGAAAATGTTCGGAACCGAATTCATGTTAAGTTCGTGGATAATGAACAAACATGTAAAAAATATTCTTACACAACAATTTATCAATTGGGTAAAGTTGGAGAAAACTCTTGCATTATTTCATATGTATAAAAAATCTGAAACACTAAATAAATAAATTTATCTTGGCGCAACAGTTTCTGAGCTTTCAGAATTACCAATATATGATTTTCACTATAATATAATGAAAAAGCTTTATGGGAATAGAATTAATAATTTTTATATGGATACTGATGCATTTATTTATGTTATTGAAACTGAAGATATTTATAAGGACATAAAAGAAATGATTTGACTATTTTGATATATCTAATTTTCCACAACCCAACCCATAAAATATTCGATCATTTAAAAAAAATAGGTAAAATGAATGAAGAAATGGAAGGTATAACGAGTAGTGAAACTATTTGTTTACGAGCTAAAAATTATCCAATACAAGCTGTTGAAAGTAAATAATTGAAAGAATGTAAAGGGATCAAGGATAACGTAGTTAAACAACAAATTACGTTTGAACATAATAAGTTATGTTTATTTAAAAGCGGAATTATTCAGAAAACCCAATATGAATTTAAAAGTAAACATCATAATTTAACCACAAATCAGGTAACAAAGTTTGCTCTAGATTCCCATAACAATAAACGAAAAATTTTACATTGTAATATACACACTGTTCCATGTGGTTACCAGAAAGAAGTCTTAACATGTGAGATTTGTATGTTGTAAATATTACCATATATTACATTTTTATACATTAGTGTAATAGTATTGATAAAATATCAGAATCAGTTCCAGAACAAATAGTTGCAGAATACATAATAATGCATAACGAAACTATCCTCGAATACCCGTTATAACGAAAGAAATTCACGATCTTTGGCAAACTTAGTTGAAGTGAATAGCGGAAAATTGAAACGTCCAGCAAAAAATCATCGAAAGTTCAAATATTCATTAACTGCGATAGATACATTCTCTAAATATGCTTGAGCTATTCCCAAAAAATAAGACTGGGAAAGAAATTGCACAAGCATTTACAGCAGCTGTGAGAAAAGTAAACAAAAGCCTATGATTTATACAAACTGACAGTGGTCGAGAGTTTTATAAGTGAGAATTTCAGGAGGTAATTAATCAAAATAACATTAAATATTATTCCGCGTACAGTGAAGATAAGCAAGTATTGTTGAAATATTTAATAGAACATTGCGTAATCTAATGCGGCGACAATTTACGCTGCAAAGAAATTATGTATAGATTGTTATTCTATCGGAGCTACTAAACAAATATAATAATAATATTAATTCCACTATTAAAAGGAAACCCATTGACGCTATAAAAGAAAATAAAAAAAACATATTGACAAACATGTATTGCAAAAAGTTTGCTTTATCAAAAATAAGGGGAAAAAGTAAATTTATACAGGTGAATATTAAAAATTGTTAAACTTGAGAGGCTTGGTTTTTATAGAATTTTTACACGTAATTGGAGTAAAGGAATTTTTGAACTCCTAAATGTTCCTCAGTAATTCTCAAACATATCACTTACTAGACTCAAATAATAAACCTAATGAAGGAAGATTTTTCGGACATGAATTACAATTAACGAAATTTTCTAAAATATATTTAATTGAAAAATTATTGGAAAAGAAAAATAATAAGACCTATCTTAAATGATTAGGTCTATCATCAAATTATAATACTTGGTGGATGATATATATACAACATTAACAAAGCAAAATGAGTTTCGAAACAAGCATCTCGTAAAAAAAATATAGCGCTATTCACATACTGATTATTTAAAATATTGTATTTTTAACTTATTAAATATCAACAATACTAAAAGAATGCAAAATCATTTAAGATCTTAAGTCTCAATAATCATATTGCTCAAATGATAAAACGAAAGATTTATTGAAATGTTTCAAATAAATTTGGAATTACATGTCAACTCACAGAAAAATCTATTTTATCTTGGAATATATTATCAATTATTTTAATCAATATATGGAAACTTACTTTTTTTAATTATGAGTATTACTCACAAACATAAACTTTTGTTTTTTACCAAGTCATCAACCATAACATGTACGTAATCATCAACACTAGTGCACGGATTTGTACAACATTAGTGAACACACGACCTTTGGCTGATACAATTATTAATTGACTATCTTCAGCAAAACTTCTCATTTGCAACGGCAAACTACAACTCTACTGACACATTTATGGGCATTAATCGTAAACATACATCACAAGAGGGATATTCTGTTCACCTCTAAAAATATTAAACGTTTACAATAAACATCCTCTACTCGTCTAGCTAGGCATTCGAGAAGTAAGAAGGAGTAACTACCTCCGAACGTGAGCCGCCCTCTAATGGCCTTTGGCACCACGTTAAAATACACATGCATGATGACAGTAAATTTATGTAAGCATACAGTTTTACAACAGCCTTTTGGAATCTCAAAATTATCCCTCAATCAGTCGTAATACCAATATCCACGTGCCTAATAGATTCATGCATGCTTCCCTCAACACACTATAAGCAATGGGGCCTATCCGTTATTAGACTACACAACGAATCGAATTTTTTAGTCTGAAAATTCTCAAATTCAAATTAAATTTCATTATATATTATTACTATTGTATGGGTTTATTTACAAATGTTTGTTTAAGCAATCCTGTCTCTCCTTTCAAACCAATAGGCATAAAACAATCAGTTAAACAACAAAATAATTCCTTGATTATGACTATTATACCCATATGAATAATATAGTGAAAGTTTCAACTAGTATGTCTCTCATATTGCAGTAAATAAAGCTTTAATAAAGCGAATTAGCTAGATTTCCCCCTGTATAAATATGTGAGACAAGACAAAACAAAGATTAAGTATTCTTTCGTTGAGCAATAGATAAACGCATGAGAAATTACGAAAACAAACTTTTCTAATATGCTTTCCGCGCTAACGTAATGTACTAATGTAAACTGAACAATTATCTACGTATATAGTATTTTAGCATTCCTACATATTGTATCATTACACATAAAGTTATTAAAGTATCTATTTATGTACTTGCATTATAAAACGTAACTTTAAACATTTTAATACATATAAATGAGTTAAACGGTGGTTAGGCATTACGAAGCGCCACTCTGTGCGTCACTGTTTGACAGCATAGGTTGTAACTCATTCATAAGAAATATAGGTTAATGCATTTTACCCTAAGACCAAAGGACGCAGACATACAATCTCATACAGCTGGAGTGTGCTGGGTGGCTGAACTCCTTTGAAAATTCAAATTAATCGCTTCTACACTAAAAATATTATATATACCACACTGGCTGAATGCTTTACGCTTGACAGCTATGATATAACCGGGACAATTCTAAAACCCCACTTGGTCTGTCAACATTCGGACATTTAGGAGGCAGTTTAAGAAAAAATGCAATGAAAAGGACGACAAGAGTTATACCCTGGGAGGAAATTTCAATGCTACAGCCCTGCGTTTGGTGTTTATCAAACAGTTAAGTATTAATATTATTCAAGGCCCGCTCATACCTACCAAATTTGTAGGTTTACAAACATAACCTTTTAAAGAGCGCTATCCAACATAAACTTTAGGTTACTGATAGATGCACTTATCGTTATCCATAATAAAGTCACATCCAGAAATAATGATAAAATACAAACTAACAATAATATTGGCTTATTTATTAAACATTGATGGTATTCAGTGCCTACTCATAGCTAATCGTCTGAATATGTCCCCGCAACATCACCTTTAATTTCACAATATACCGCCTAACTGACATAGGCAGAAACACTATCGGTACAATGTTGTATCCGGTGTTTATCGTAGTAGGGGGCACCATAGTATCATCAATTGGTGTCTTTCTTTTTTGAGACCAATTGATAATCTTCGGCACAAGGAAAGAGTTATTTTCAAAAATTAAAAAAAAAATATTTACTTTCTCTGAATACAAACCGAAACTAAATATTATATCAAAATCTAAAATCCAAACGTCAATTTTATTACTATGCTTTTCCCTAAATATGCCAAACGTTACAAAATTTAAACAAAATTTTGAAATGTGTAGTTAATTGCCGAATCTACCCATTAGCTGGAACCCAACCAGGCTCTGCACTGGCTTCATCACGTTAATTTTGTAACGAAAGTAGTGATGTTCTTAGGGGATGAAATCTTAACTTAAAACTCTGTTAACTTATAATTTCGTTGCCTCTGAACTAGATTTAATTTCATATTTTATTATGATCGTAAAAAATGTATATTAACTTTTCATAGTAGATACCATATACGAACTGATTCACATACAGATTTAATTAAGTTCAACAATATTGTCAATTACTTTCAATATTACAGTTAATAATGTTTAGTTTACAATACTCCGACGCCCAATCGTTCTTACATTACCAACTTAGTATATTCTTTACAACTACTCAATGACATCAGATGTAAAAATTCGTTAACTGAGGGGCACATTTCTTTACTTGCCCAAAATTCAAGCTTCATGATTAACTGTAATACTCGCTATTTCTCTAATTAAGTTTATAAGTATCTTTAATCGTATAATATTTCTCTTAATGCATAGTTGTATGTGGACATCTAAATGTTCACCTAAACGTAAAGGAGAATGAATAAAGTATCAAAACAAAATTCCTTAATAAAATTTTATTACGATGTCTGGTTCCAAAACTGGAAACGTCTGAAAAGAAATAAAACATGCAAGACACGTACACTCTAATAAGAATTCGGTACAGAAAGTCCGTTTCCAAAACGGGGTAATCGTACTTTTTAAAAGTAGTGGGGCATTTTAAAACTGTAAGATCCGAATTTGCGGTCTAAACCAATTACCTGTTTAAAATTTCTAATGCTGTCCTTCCTCTGCTTTCAAAATCCAATCCAACGTCCCCAGAGGCTGTAAAGAGACCATTAATCGTGACGTTTAAGTGAACGTACCTGACTGTAGGTCGATATTGATGGTTCCTTGGAATGGCGCGCATCTGGCGGTGGGCACGCACTTTGAAGCTGAAAAGTAAATTCCTATCTTTCGAAATTCGAGGGGAATAATGGGAGTTAATGACAATAATCTTTATTTTCATTCTCTTTGAAAGTTTAAAAAGTCAAATTCGGTATTTTTAGTTTCTCGTTTCTTCTGGAATTTAGTCCAAGTTCGGCCAAAGTTCTCGCGTTGGTTGCTCTAAGTTGTAATTTTCCATCTGCGCCGCTTACACTTGTACGTACAAACTTTCACGCGTTTGCGTGTACTTTTCCAATTATTTTATCTGATTCGTGGAGCTTTTTCCTTTGTGTAGCACATTTACTGCATTTTCTTGCAAATACGCGTCTTCGTTTGCGACGGTTGGATACATCACGATACCTTCCACAATTTGCTCTTCGCGTTTGCGTTTCTTAAATTTCCTGTGAGTCGATGTGTTTCTGTTCCGCATATTCGATTCGAAATAGGCTCGCATACAGCTTGACTTTAATCTGCATCTAGTTCGTTTCTTCACGACGTGTAGTATGTTCCGAATTACGCTTATTAGAGCACTTTCCCTTTATTCCCTTTATTAGAGCGCTCTCCCTTTATCCCTTACTTTCCAACCTATATCTGATATTTGCTCGCTTGCATTGCGCGTACACTCTAAGCTTAGTTGGGCGAATATTATTGTCGCCATGAGCGATCAGCTCTTTTACTTTCCAACTACTTGCACAATCGGACTTTTCCCTTTTACACATTCGCGGTGACGGGACACTAGCTTTGAAACTTGCCAAGGTATCAAATTAACTACGCTTATGACCAACTTGTCTATCGCTATTTTCACGTCTATGGACCTTGATCTTGCTAGCTATGAGTGGTGACATACCTTTATTTCGAACTAGTATGCTAGAAAAAATTGGTTGAAATTTTCGAACTATTTTGTTTCCCCTTGTAGCTTTATTCATACATTTTAATCTTATAATTAGCACAATCAATCCTTTTCAATCTACATTTATTAACGATAGAGTTATCTTCTTGCCTGCTTGCGGGTAATAAACCTGACCCATTAATCACACAAGAGCTAATGACTAAATAAAACACAATTCTCTTTGCCGGCCTACATTTTAAGCTTTACACTTGAAGTCGTTGACATGGGCCACTATGGTCATAAAAGTGGTCATAAAAGAGAACGAATACATCCGAAAAGAGTATTTTTCATCTTAAAACTGAAAGAAAAAACCACTAAAAGTGGTCATAAGGGAGAACGAGTTCGCCGGGGTGTTCGCTGGGCGATACGCGAGACACGGCAGATCGTGCGAGAGTGGAATATTGAGTCCTTGCTATCAGGCGGTGCACGGATTTTCCTAATATGTTTCAGATCTGGATTTTTTCCATTACTTATATATATGCATATGTGCATCTGATAAATGGGACAAGTCAAGAATAAGTAGTTTATAATTTTTTTTTTGACAGCATAGGTCTACAGATTTTTGGATTTAATGTTATGTGAGAATGACATATAGATTGTAAGAAACCATCTCAGCGAACAAAAGATAACAATCAAAATTGCCTCTTAGAGTTTCCTAGAATTTGAGATTTCATACAGATCTGTATGATTAAGTGTAGTAGAGTCAAAATTAAGTTAATAGTCTGTGAGATGTACCAGGTATATATATATATATATATATATATATATATATATATATATATATATATATATATATATATACAGTGAATGCTTGCAAGGGGATATTCTACTTTGCACCATTTTTACCTATGTAAACCAGGGATCGCAAATGAATATTTTTTGAATAATTTGCACATGTGTGATTTCTTTCTGCACTTGTGTGATATATATAATTGTAAGCGAGATATTTACTAATTTCATTATAATTAACTATTATAATTATGTAATACAATACTCTACAATTAATGAAGTCATAATATTATTTCAAAAATATATGCTCACATTTTCAACTACGTTCGAAATTAGTTTCATAATTTACAAAATTTAAGTATCAGTAAAAATAATCACTTGGTACTTGCTAGGGGATAAAATGTTTAGTCTTTCAAGTGTTAATGTTCAAAATAATGACTGAAAATAAAATTGTCAGATAATTTTAAGTACTTTGGAACACCATTAGATAGTGTTATATTCCACTGAAACACTTCCCAGTGATGCTCGATAATATCATATGCGCAAAAATCTCCTTAACATAATCAGATATGTACTGAATTATCTGTATAAGTAATTCTTTCTGTCATTATGTTATTTTTCCTGGAAATGTATTTCAATGTTCATTAAGTTGCAAGTGACATAGAGTATTCGAATATTGTGAAATTGTACATATCAGTTATAATGATGTGGTATACAACTTCAAACATTTGCAAAATAAAAACTTTCAGTTAACCGTGCACTTCGACATTACGAAGTTATAATTTAATAAGAACTCACTACATGATTGCGATCGATTGCTGTTATGGTGAGTAGAAATGTAACGCCAATACCTTGAATATTCAAAAAGAAAACGTTCACACTTGTTTAATAATTATCTCTGTGCCACATCGTTTATCAACGTATGCTAAGCGACTAGATACGAGATATTTGATAAAGATATAACATTTAAAACAAATTTTGGAGAAAAATAATACAACTTTTGGAAGATAATAATTCATAATTTGTAAAAAAAAAGTCCAAGATAATAAAATAAAACTAGAAGTAATAACTTTCTTAGATTGAAACACTCTAAAATCGCTGGACGCTGCAATGCTAGGTGCAGTAAGTTCTTAATTAGATGAGATTTATGTGAAAGAACTTGTTTCAATAATGGGCAATTGGATAAAAAATAACAGTTTTAAAAGTGAACTTTGTCAGAATGTGACGATGGGACAAAACTCCTCCGAATTGTGTTATTAACGAAGTTCATATACGTTACATTTGCATATTTCTGGAATTGATTTATATGCCTGAATGTTCAGTAACATTTGACGAACACTTCTGTTAACGTGAATCAAAATGTAGAAGATTGTAATTTATGTAAAATAGGATAGTCTTTATTACGTGCAATTATACGAATCAGGTTTATCTAATAGAGTTTTGTTTTGCTTCAGCACTCGATCTTTCAGCTACGGATTATATTATAACTTTCACATATCAATAGATTTTCCCTCCATATTATACGAGCGGGATGTACTATATGGATGGAAGGATTTGTTGGGTAAGTATAACTTTCATATCTAAAAAAAGATCAAACAAATATATCATTCTACTCTAACTTTGTAATAATCATATTTTACGGTGATTTTGTAGTATTAGAACTGAATAAGGGTTCCCTGGTGACGAGTTGGTTAGAGCTCATTTAGTTTTGATTCTACGTTAAGATGCAGGTCATCCTCACATATCCGTGCTACTAAAAGGAAAGCATAAATCAAATCAAATCAAACTGGAAATTGTATTTAAGTATCACATCATAATATTGATTCTATAGTAACTTCAGTTCTTTCCAACTCGAAGATTATAATTGTGCGATTCATCATAGACAATACGTCCGGGATACAACTTACAATTTTTAAAAGAATATATATATATATATATATATATATATATATATATATATATATATATATATATATATATATATATATATATAAAGTTTATTCATTCAAATGACGTCGTAGTGCAGAATTATGCACAGTTTCATAATTAAATAAATCTACCGAAGTATTTGACAATTCATTATATAACTTATGATGCCTGTATCACAGAGAGCATTGAACTATTGACAGTCTACGTTGTACTAAATGAAAAAGATGTGTGTTACAAGTTTGTCTTAATGGAATTCGGAAATACAATTCTGAGAGTAACATTTCGGATGTGAACTGGCCATGCATGAGTAGGTAGATATATTTGAGATCACTTATTTTGTGATAGGTAGTTGAATATTTAGTGAACGTAACTGTTCGTGCTTATTTATCACACGTGCGTGAGGTACTTTGAAACATACTATTGCCAGGAAGAATTTGAGAACTGAGTTTAGCAGGGATAGGTTTGTAGGAGATGCTATTTTCCAGGCAGGTGAAAAATGTTCCAATTTAGGAGGGAGTATTGCCTTGTAGAATGTTGCTAAGAAAGAGTAGTTTCTAATGTCTGTTAATCTGTACAAAAGTCCTGGAAGACGCATTGGTTTATAGTAATAGCGTTTATATGTTCTGTACAAGTTAGATTTGTGTCAAATATTACTCCAAGATCTTTATGACTATTGACTCTCGTGATCGGTGCACCACTTATGTTTTATTAGGTGTGTACAATATTTCTCTTTAGGGAAAAAATTATGGACCTACTCTTATCGTTATTTACTTTTAAGAGCCATGTTTTACGCCAAAACGAAAAATTATCTATGTCGTTCTGAGGTATGTAGGAAGTTTCTTTACTGTTGACATCCCTCAAGATATATAACGTAATAAGTTTGATATATTAATTTGAAATTTCGAATTATGTTCTTTGATAAATAATTGCAGCAATCAATGTCTTGTCAAAACTATTACCTCTTTACAGCTTCGTTTGGTGGGACAGCAAGCCTCTTCCTTGGTTGTAGTATGGTAACAGGTGTGGAAGTGTTGTACATTTTGTTCATTCGTCTGTGTTTCGAATGCAAATCTTGGTTCTGGGCAAAGGAACAGTTGATTGTGAAGAAAAATGTAATATCAGTAATTAATATTGAAGTGACTGAAAGGAAAAATATTATCAAGAAATATCAACACCTGAACATGAACGCTGTGGAAGACGTATTTACAAAAAGAAGAAACACAAGGTAAACAAAAATAATAGAAAAAAACGAATATAAGAATTCTAGATAATATTAGAAAATGTATAACTAACTAACTAACTCTATGGCCTATGTAACCCGGAGGTTCAATGCCGCGTTTACAAAAGCTCTCCACTGACTTCTATCCTTAGTTAACTCCATCCAGTTTCTACTTTGTATTCCAATCTCTGCGAGATTCATCTTTATATTGTCCTCCCATCTACGCCTAGGTCTTCCTAATGGTCGTCTACCGATTGGTCTTCCAGTCTAGACTTTGAAAGCGTTTCTACTTTCTTCCATTCTAGCTAAATGACATGCCCGCCTAAGCCTCCTAGACTTCACGACACTAATAATGTAGGATGAGCAATATAAATTATTTAGTTCCTCGTTATGAAGTTTCCGCCATTCCTCATTCCCGTTCCTCTTGGGTCTGAATATTCGTCTCAGGATTTTTTCACAAATACTTTCAGTGTGTGTTCTCCCCTCAGAGTAAGTGACCATGTTTCGCAGCCATACAGAACAACAGACATGATTATCGTTTTATATATTTTAAGCTTCAAATTCCTCGACAGAAATCGCGACGATTTTGAACCGAATAGTAACACGAATTCCCGCTTTTAGTCGACATTTAATTTCTTCGTGAATATGATTTTCGTCTGTTAATATTAATCCTAGATATTTGAAACTATCCACCTTATCAAAAGTATTATTTATTATTTTAACGCGTCCATAAGTTGCTATATTCCGGTCTCGGCCCACTTTCATGTATTTAGTTTTCCTCTGCATTTACTTCTAAACTCATTTCCATGCAAGCGTTTAATAAGATCTCTGCATTTCTTTCTATTGTTCTCCTACCATCACCTATTAGATATACATCATCAGCATTTGCCATAACCTGGTGAATACCGTTCAGCTGTAGGTCCTGGTAGCTATCTTTGATTTTCCTAATAGCGTATTCCAGAACGAAGTTAAATAATAATGGCGACAACGCATCTATAAGATTCATGTCATCTTCGGTGTGAAAGCTCATAGACAATAATTTTCCTACCCGGACTTTACTTTGGGATTCATTTAAACATATCTTAATTAATCTAATTAGCCATCTTGGCATTCTAAGTTCGGTAAGAACGTTGTATAATGTTTCTCTTTTAACCGAGTCGTACGCCTTTCTAAAATCAATAAATAATTGATGTACCGGGATATTGCTTTCCCATTTCTTTCGCGTATTTGGCGAATGGTAAATATTTGGTCGATAGTTGATCGATTTCGTTTGAATCCTCACTGATAATCTCCAATAATTTCATCTGCATATGAGGCCAGTCTTGATAATAAAATATTTGAAAGTATTTTATAGGATGTTGACAGAAGAGAAGTGCCTGGATAATTATTACAGTCAGTTTTCTCGCCTATCTTGTTAATTAGAACACTAATTGGTTCTTTCCACTCTTAATTCTTCCTTGTTTCAGATAAGAAGAATGAGTTTGCTTATCTATTTCCACAATTTCTCGCCTCCAGCTAAAATCAACTGAGCCGGAATTTCATCTACACCCGGAGATTTGTGTTTCTTTAATTTCTTTATAGCGGTTTCTGCTTCTGTTCGGTTGGGTTCTGGAATATACGATTCTGCGGTGTGGATGTCCTTTTCTCCACGCTCACTAGTTTTTGGTTGCGTGTTAACGAAATCGTCATTGAAATCTTTACATCTTTTTAGGATGCTATCCGTGTCTTTCTGTTGTTCTCCTAGCATCACCTATTAGATATACATCATCAGTATTTGCCATAACCTGGTGAATACCGTTCAGCTGTAGGTCCTGGTAGCTATCTTTGATTTTCCTTATAGCGTATTCCAGAACGAAGTTAAATAATAATGGCGACAACGCATCTATAAGCTATGGCGACAACGCATCCAGAACTGTGCCCTCTTATTTCTTTAATATATAAGAACGAAATTGCTAGCCTTTCTTAAATTCGTTGATTCCTTTATACATGTCCCGGATGTTTTTGTTTTTACTATTATCTTCAGATTCCTTTAATTTTAGCTTTCAGAAAATCGCGTTTCTTTGCTCTAAATGTTTTGGAAGTTTCCCGCCTGATATCTGCGAAATTTTCTGTAGTTATTTCATCGAGTTTAGTAGCCAGCATAATTTTGCCTGTTTTCTCTTCTCTGCTAGTTTAATGTATTCCTGGTCGAATCATGGTTTGTTTTTACGTATTTCCGCGTGTCCCAATTTTTCTTTTTCTGACATTTTAATGCTATCTCTAATTTCAATCCAGGTATCCTCAACACTAGGGCACTTCGAATATTGTAAAGCCGAGAATCTATTCGAAACTTCAATCTATTATTTCTCTCTTACCTGGGTCTCTTCTAATTTCTTTAAATTGAATCTCTCCGTTTTTGGACAATGAATATTACCTTTATTTAACGATAACCTCTCCTGTATTATCGCAGCTACCAGATAGTGGTCAGTTTCACAATCAGCCCCTGTATACAATCGGACATCAATTATGCTAGATTGCCTTCTTCTATCTACTAAAACGTGATCAATTTGATTATGTTTTTTTCCCATCTGGTGATGTCCAAGTTTATTTATGAACGTCGGGATGTGGGAATTTTGTACTCTTCACGATTAGGTTTTTGGATGTAGCGAAGTTCACGAGTCTAACACCGTTGTCATTACTTTCCTTATGCAGACTTTCGTTTCCTATAATCGGTTTGAACATATCATCTCGTGCTATCTTCGCATTAAAATCCTCTAACAGAATTTTCCTAAAGTATCGCGGGAGTTGGTCAAATACCCGTTCCACTTCTTCGTAAAAACAGTCTTTTATATCTTCATCCTTATCTTCAGTTGGAGCATGTACATTTAAAACAATAATATCACACCACATATCAACAAATTAACTCTATACGCTATACAATAACATCAATTAAAGTTGATTCACTTAGCCTTAGGCTCTTAAGAAAATAAAAGAAAGCATATCAGTGACAAATTCAACCTGTTTAATTGGTGGTAATATACGTTTATGAACGAAAAACACTTTTCCTAACTGGTGTTTTTTATTTCCTTCCCTGTAAAAGAACATAAAATTTCAGGAATTCAGAGATTCGTTTCCTTCCCACCTAAATTCCTGAGCTTCTACTACATCCATCCTGTATTTCTCTAACTCCCTCGTTACGGATTTTAACGCTTCTGCCCTGTAAAGACTCCTAATATTCCATGTTCCAAATCTCATGTCCATTTTCTTTTGCTGAGGTCGTGCCAAGTTATCAGTCCCTTTCGAGGCTTTTGTGAATATTTCTGAACAAGTGCTTTTTTACGGGATGAGTTTGTTAGCCAAAGCCCCAAGCTGGAGGGCCACTCCTAGACGGCAGTCCGCGACTGCTTATTCAGTATATTCGCAGCTAATCTCTATATTATAACGACTTATCAAAAGATAGTCGTAAACCTGGTTCGTTTGCTGGGATAAAAATCCGAAGTGGTAGTAATTCTTTGGCATAAAAATATTAGTTTCGATATTTAAATACCATTAATCTCACCTTTTTAATAAAACTGACAACGTCTATAAACGATGTTAAACTGGTTTATTATTTGATATAACTTATAATATCCTTTTCTTAAAACTGTTAAGTACACAAACTCACTGACTAGTTAACCATAAAACATGTCCATATCATCAACTATCCCATAATAATCACTTACATATATTAAAAACAATCTTCTTTTGTTAATATAAAAATGAACATTCTACTAAGTATAGTGCATATGTATGAGTACTTTCTGCCCAAGGTACAGGTAAATATTACACAAACCAAAGTATTTTGTTGTATAAAAATGTCGCTCGACAAAGGGACTGAATATAAAAGTCATGAGTAGGCTTGGCTTTTATCTTCAAGAACCACTGGTCCGTTTACATTAGTGTTCTTATATTATATATGTCCATCATATTTTGATCGCACCTTGTATATCTATTCATTATATTTTACATATACATATATATATATAAATACATTCATAACAATTCTTTCATTTCATCAATATTTATCTTTAATTACATTAATTATATTTATTTTATTATTATTCACTATATTATTAATATATTTCCTTATTAAAATATCGTCGCTTATTTAATTAATCGTCGACGGGTGCGATTTCGAAAAATGTAAAGGACAAACGTGGGTTACAAATAATATTAATCTTTACGGGCGCATTAAATAACAAATAAGTCGGATGTTGCATTTAAAGGTATACATAGTAGCACTAAGATGTTATAATAAAGAAGAATTTCTTTCAAGGTAGTCGTTGGATAATTGATTTTATAGAATAGAGCTTCCTTTTAACATAATCTTTGACAATTAAGTTTTCAACATAAATCAATCTAATATAAATAATCTTTGCTTTTAATTAATTATAAATCGAATTATAATTCTTCATATTAACAAGAAAGAATAAAAATCATTTGAAAATTAATTTTCCAGTCTACCTAAAACTCTATTTAAGCATTTCAAGTATTTTTAAGAATCGTTTTCATTATTGATATTAACACATAAACTTAAAATGAAAATTTACAGGAATCTACAACTAACATGAATTTAACCTAATTTCAGTAACGGTAATCAGGTTACATTCGAACTTGCATACGGTTCTAATAAAGTACATTGTACTGCGCTATCATGATTAGGTTCTACATTGTGTTGTACATGTCTTTCATCGTGATTCTGACTTTGGTATGAAGTCCCATCTCTTGATCTCCAATTACGTCTATCCACGTAGTTCGCTACATTTCTGGAATTTCGCTCAGTACTTCGATTATTTTTATATCTACTGCTGTTGAGTGATCTGACATCATAATTACCATGATTAGTTAGGTTAAGCGGATTCCCTACATAACCTTGTCTATTTTGCTCATTTGGATTGCTAGAGTATACTCGGCTTAGGTTAGGTCCTGTATTATTCACACTCCGAATATTTAAATTCCGAACATGCACCAAATGATCTGAATTATTCTTACTTTTACCCATTCCTGATTGTGGGTTCATGGCATGGTATTGAGTTTCGTAGCATTGGACAAGCATAAATAAATGGCTGAAACTCATACACTGTGTGGAAAATGAGATCTGTTGCAGTTTAAATGGAAGCAAATTTCGAATCGATGCTATTATTCTCGATTCCGATTGCAAAGGATTAACGACCTTTAAGTCGTTGTAGACATTTACAACAAACTCTACAAGAGATTTGAGCAATCGAGGATTGAAGTGTTGGTTTCTAAGGGTGTCATCTCTATTTGCCAGCAAAAAGTCATTTTCATAATTTGCGATCAATGCCGCTTTGAATTCCTCATAGGTACTAATGTGATCACGTATTGCTTTAAACCATAAGGAACAAGGTGGGAGTAATACATGGGGTATTAATTTCATATATTGTGATCGGTCGATAGACATTATATTACATTCGTCTTGGAATTTCTCTAAGAAAGAAGTAGCATTCTCATTACACTTACCACTGAATTTGCTCATAGCTCTGATTTCACTCATTTTAACACTTAATTTTACCTTCTTTTTCTCATTCCTTGTTCTTGTTGAGTGATTGTTCCTATCAGTGACGTGCTGTGTCATGACACCATCTATGTTTCGCTCATCAGTGCTCTTCGGACAACTTTCTTCTAGTATAATATCCTCATCAGATCCGGGCGAAGGCGAGTTCATCTCTGGTGAGTGGGGCAACTCAAAGCGATCACTACCCAAGTTATTACGGAAAATGTTGTCTTTAGCCTGTAACGTTCTAATCTCTTCCTGAATAGTAGCTAACAACTGTGTATTTACACGTATGTTATTAGAGTTGTTGCTGACCTGGATCTTTTGCTGTTTAATGGAAGATTCTATTACTTCTAAATCTTTTTTTTACAGCACTAATTTCTTGGTTTTGTTGATTGTGCTTTTCTTGACAATCATCGGATATCCTTTTTAACTTTTCCTCGAACTGTGAGGAAATGTCGTTCACCACCTGGACAATTGTCTGTTTCGTTTCGTCGGATTTCTGTTCTATCCGTCTACTTAATTCTTCATATTGCTTGTTAGCTTCGTCAAACTTCTGTTCTATCTTATGTTCCATGGTCTTGTTAGATTCGTTGAATTACTGTTCCATGTTCTGCTTTAATTCTTCATTTTGTTTGTTAGCTTCATTGAACTTCTGTTCCATGGTCTTGTTAGATTCGTTGAATTTCTGTTCCATGGTCTTGTTAGATTCGTTGAATTTCTGTTCCATGGTCTGCTTTATCTCGGTAGACATCTGCATTATTTGTCGCTGTAAAGCTAACAAGATATCTTCCGATGCCAATCCTGGTGTTACACTAGTCTCATCGCTGTCACTAGTGTTTGATTCCTGCTGCATTGTTTCGTTGTCCATTTTTCTTATGATTACTTTACCACTTCGCAATATTGTTAAGTTCGTATTCATTAACTGTAATATGAAAGTAAATTCAGCCTTACTCTTCTTCGGGAATTGAATTTACAAAGTCCCGGGTGAGGTAAACCAAATTTTTATAACGACTTATCAAAAGATAGTCGTAAACCTGGTTAGTTTGCTGGGATAAAAATCCGAAGTGGTAGTAATTCTTTGGCATAAAAATATTAGTTTCGATATTTAAATACCATTAATCTCACCTTTTTAATAAAACTGACAACGTCTATAAACGATGTTAAACTGGTTTATTATTTGATATAACTTATAATATCCTTTTCTTAAAACTGTTAAGTACACAAACTCACTGACTAGTTAACCATAAAACATGTCCATATCATCAACTATCCCATAATAATCACTTACATATATTAAAAACAATCTTCTTTTGTTAATATAAAAATGAACATTCTACTAAGTATAGTGCATATGTATGAGTACTTTCTGCCCAAGGTACAGGTAAATATTACACAAACCAAAGTATTTTGTTGTAATATCCAGAGACCTTCTCCTCGATCCGCAACCTAAGGACGCGCCATGCCATAGTGATAGGATTAGAAAATGTATACCTTACTTTTTTCTAAGGATTATATAACCATTTACTATACGAAATAACTAATTTATTGATGCTTCTCGTAATCATGACTGATGCTAAGGAACTCTCAGTCAATCTATCATTATCTGTGAATAATCTTATCTTGTTATCAAGATTTGGAAATATTTCTAAACTATCCTTTCGTTTATCAACATTAGGTTTATATATCTTCCTTAAGTATGTGATTCTCTCTGTAGAAACTAAAAAATGTAGTTATTAAAATCGTGAAAAAGGTTTGAGAAAACTACTGAAAATCGTATATTTGCTCATAAGAAAGTAATATGCAATACTAGTGGGTTTTAAAAAATATTCAACATTTTAATGTGTACATTCTAAGCGTAATTTCAATTACAGATAAGTTGTTTCTTGTCAATATAAACAATAATACTAGTTATATCAACATTTTGTCATCAGGAAATTATCACTGACAGATGGAATAAGATCAACAAAATCACAATGTTCACAATTCGCTGGAAAAACGGTAATGGAGTATTTAAGAAACACCACATTGCATGGACTGCACGTTCTACCAAGATCGGTAAACAAATATGAAAGGTAAAGTTTTAATGTAAGTACTATAGTGTAAACATAATAAGGTCATTGTGTCGAATATGCACCTCGGAGGAAACATGCATTTACTAAAAAATGGACAGCATGTGGTAGAATGAACTAGGTTGAGTTTTTATTCCTAATGACGTTCAAACCGCTGCTACATCTTGCAGTACAAAGGAGACAATTTCGCTCACAACAACAGGTATGCAGACAACTTATTGTATGAGTGTGTGTGGCATCAAAAGATCGTAGGATGTAATATTGAGTTTATGTATACTGTGCTTTAGAAAAAAACAAATAGGGTTGCTACTCCGGTGGCAATCGTTAAACAAATTCAAGGCTTACACATGGAGTTGGCAATTTTCGGATCCGCACGCTAGTCTGGCTGCAGGCCGAGATATTTCTGTGTACTGTGAACGGGTAAATACATGACATGCTACTGTGGGACAATCGTGTTTAACCCGTAATCTGTAGAGAATGGAGAACAATAAGATGGGTATATTTCCCTTGCAAGACGAGTACATCTGAAAGCTGTAAGAGTTGGAAGCAACACTTAAGATCCACTAATGTCCTTTTAGGAAAATTTCGAAAGAAATGTAACCTATTACAGCCGTTACCATGTTACGACTTCCTGAAACTTTCTACGTAACTTTTCGTTCCGTCGTACCTAGACCATCCTAGTCCTCAAAATGGGTTGCTTATCGTGAGTTACATTCAAATAAATTATACATTTTTCAGTATAAAAACGTCGGAATGAACCTCAGCCTGTACGGTTGACTGAAATGGATTTGTTTACTTTTTTGTGAATTGAGGCACTGGGGTAAATCTACAGCTGTTGGTAAGGATCTAACGCCTTTCCTGCGATGAGTATTTTATCGTTAACCGCAGATGCTTTTCAAGAATATGCTTTCAGTCCATCAGTGGGTCTCGAAACACAGAAGGCAGTCGACAATCCCATCAAGAAGAACCAACTTGAATGGAATGTGAGTAATGAGGATGCGCCATTGCCTTAACTGAACCAAATTGTTATCCAAGAATTTTTCATGTGTGTCCGATGACAACAGCTATATATCTCAAGGGCCATTGTCAAGTACATCATTTTGCACCATTGTATCCATTGCCACACAGTGGCACATTGACTCCTGATACTACGGGAAGAAAACGTCAGAGTGCTACTGTTTTTACATCTGTTCCCTATGTAAATTGCTACGTCGAGAAAAATCTTCTACTGAAGCTACCGCTTGTAAAAATGACAGGAAAGGAAAAATAGAAAAGTCACAAACATGCTAAACTATTGCAAGACACGACCATTCCCCATTGGCAATTCATACCAAATGCAATTATTGAAACGTATTTAATGAATATTTTTACGCAGAAGAAAGAATACAATAAAGAATAAAATGCCAGATGTGCACTCTGGTATCATATTTACTCTGTATCTGCCCAAGACATGATGTCCTTTGTCTGTGATCAGTACCACAAATCAGATAGTTTTACTTCTCATGACAATGTTTGATTTGTAGCCGTTCA
The DNA here is from genome assembly GCF_964235325.1 of Thermobia domestica. Lineage (NCBI taxonomy): Eukaryota > Metazoa > Arthropoda > Insecta > Zygentoma > Lepismatidae > Thermobia > Thermobia domestica. The sequence continues at coordinate 52,188,787 of NC_137454.1, read as the reverse complement.
ATTCATGGTATACATACATAAGAGTTCGTAGAAAGTTCAGATGGTCCACTTCAATTATGAACTATACTATGAACAATACTTGAAAGAAGGATTTTGAACTATACTCATGATTTACTAATGCAATGAAAATACGTCAGTGGTAACAAAAGCTCGCTTTTGTGATACAAAGGAAAAAAAACAATTGTGTTTTCTTCGTGGAAGTTATTTTCTTAGTATTTTCACAATGGAAGTTTGCAGCACTGCTTCATTATAGGATTTAATAACGTGGTTCTACAGTAGGGTGTTAGATATTTGATGTATTGGTGGTAAATAGTTTTACATTTTTGTTTGAAAACGTAATTATGCACTACGCGCAATTACCAAAGATCGGGATATATGGGCCTCTAAATCCCTTTGGCTTATTTTGGTTATGATTTCTTTCTGTAACCTGTTTTCTCATCCTTGCTAATAGAATTGTTTAGGAAGATATTAAACTTTGCAACGGGAAACTGACTTTGGGGTTTCTTTTCTCCACCTGCGCCTGAGAGCTCATTATATACTTAATCGGCTCTTATTTGACGCAATGACCTATTTTGGTATTATAAATATTATACAACATTACTCATATGCAGAATATTGTTTTCGGCATACTTTGGTCGCAAGTTGGTGTTCATACAAAGACTTGCTCTTCTTTCGTAATTACGTATAGCACATTTACAATGAAACAATATAAATCCTTCAATGAAAATATTCTAAAACGTGCCAAGAAATTCATACTTATATGCCGACGCCAGACATAAAACTAATACCATTTGCAATGTACCATATTATACATTATAAGAGCCAGGTATTGTTGAGTGGAAGTGAATCCGTTACCGAGAAATAGTTCTCAAAATTCACCTCAATTATGACATTACGCCAGCTGTTGATACATGAACAGTTGATACGCATGTGAAATGATTATTTATTTGGGAATGTTACAGGGTAATAAAGACAAAATTCTAAATGCTATGGAATATTTTTCAAATTTATATTCACTAGTAAATATCAATTCTAATGATTTAATATGAATATCTAGGAAGAAAGGAATTAATTGTACAACCCAACTTGATTTTAATTTAGTATGAAGTAAAGCTTTTTCTTTGAGTAAGTTTTATATTCTTCGTTTCGTTTTTTGCTACATTAAATAAAAGCTCCATTAATTCACTAACTATAAACAATTTGAAAAAAGGTCCACAACGACCAAAAAATACATGCATGTTTTACAAACTTGGGAACAGAAGTAAAATATATTCAATTCGCATTAAAATTAAGTGACACAGAAATTGAAAGAAGACTCTATATATCGATTAACATGTATACATACAACAAAGAGTATATGGTGTACAGTTTACATTACACTAGCTAGAAAAAAACATCCATGATAATTTATTATATAAAAGAAAAAAAAATAAAACAAATTATTGGTGGATTAGCTTGATAGAAATCTTTGAAACTAACACAAGTAAATATACAATGGTTCATCGTGTGTCCATGAATGAATTAATCCATGAAGACATATTATTTGGTATAATTTTTTGATTATTGTTTGCCTGCACAGATTCCAAAAAGGTTGTCAAATACCATTTTCATAATAAACTGCTATCGTACAGAAGGTGTCACATTATGATTCTCCCACATATCTAAGGATCACAAGCACAATTTCCATTAGAAAATTTCTCAAAGATTATCCATTAGAAGACAAATGTTGAAAGGGTTTCTAATAGATCGCGTTTTCTTACACAATATTCCTTTCCCAATCTCATTTGAGGCATTTTTCATTATAGTTGATAACTTGAACTCTAGCTTTTGATTCTGAGTCCTTATGCTGACATTCTATTGCTAACTGGGATGAGGAATGTTCCACATGTTGAAAGTCTTCGTGATGTATATGCCGGTAATAAAATCGCCAGGTACGATTTCGGAAAACAAAACAAATTTCAGAGAAAAATTATATTCGAATAATATATACAACAATCTACCTCGAATAACATATATTTTGTATATATTATATGTTTCGAATAATGTATATTTCTTCCCTCTCTTCAAATTCTTCAGAACACATGCTATCCACTTGCAATTTGAATGTTGCGAAGAAAAGGTTTGGAAATGTTGCATTCTCTAAAATACGTATTGGCTAATTTGCATCATACTTTCAAACCTTTCATCACACTGTGGATATTTTTCCTGTTGTCTTATCATACTGCAAACTAGCATCTCACAACAAATAAACTGGATCTTCCGTCGACACCACGGACCCCGATTTAAGGTCTGGGATTTGTATTACCACATAACGTTCGAATTCTTTCTCCCATTTAGTAATGTTTGTTGATGATCAGCACTCCATTCAAATTAAACTGTTGGATACTTTAACCTCGAAGCAGGTTCCAAAATATAAAGAAATCAAGTAATATATCGACATTAATATTGGTAGAAAGAACACCAAATACTTTTGTCTAACCTGTAATCTTTGGAGAATTTAATTTTTTATAAATCAAACTTTGGGTGTATAAAATTACGTGATACAAGCTTCTATAATTTGTCTTAAATACGAAATACTTTTTTGAAAAAAGCAGACATAGGTAACACATTTCCCACAAATTTACGTAATACACTCTTTCAATACATGCTTCTGAGATTCTAAATCTCAACTTCTTATAGTCAGGTCATATGCATACCACGTTACACCGTTATATTTGATGGTAGAATATGTCCGCAATAAGCGTACCTAGTAGAAACTATCTACTATGGATATAAAACATTCGTCTATGTATGCGAAAGATAGTGAATGTCTTAGAATCCTCACCAAATCTGATGGTATGGCATGCTTTCATTACAAGAAATAATTCCTCGATTCTGCAAATGGAGTATACTGAACAGGACAGTGACTAAAAAACTTTCTGCCGACGATCGTGATACCGATGACAAAGAAATCGAATCCAAAAGATATGCTGCTTATAGAGCTAATACATGTATGTCTCATGGAGCTAAATCTTATCTTCAAATTCTGTTCAAAAGATTATACGGAAGAACAAATGTAGAAGATGTGGGAGACAATTCGGGTTGAGAATAGTTGAGGGCACAAGAGATGGAATTGGTTTACAAAGGACTACCAGTGAAAGAATGCGTAAATTTAGAATTAGTGTAGGAAGTTCTAAAGAAAATTTGGTTGGAATGAAAACAGAGACGACTGATAAGACATTAAGTGTTATCAGAAGAAACAAGAAGAAACAAGTAAGTGTTAAAATAAGGTGAAATGACATAGGAGAGTGGAATAACAAGGAGGGTTCAACAAGGGTGCTGCCTCACACCTACACTATTTTTACACCTATCTACAAAAAATAATGGGAAATAAGTTGCAAATTGAAGACGTAATTTTGTAAAAACTAGAATCATTAAGGGTATACGGTTTGCAAATCATACGACGCTTGTGACATAATCTGAGGAGAACATCAATAAGGTGTTAGAGAATTTGAGGAAAGGCTGTGAAGAATATGAGATGAAAATAAATGTTTAAAAGACAAAACCATGGTGATCGGAACGAAGTGGTGGGTGTCAAGTATGGAAATAGCAGGTGATAAAATAGAACAGGTTCTTGCTTTCTATACCTGGTTAGAATTTTTAGTAATGCTGTGAAATGTGAAGGTAAAATAAAATGAATTGTAGGGATGGATGGTGAAATAAGTGTTTAGGAAAAATTGAACAGCATTTTTTGGGGGTGCTCACTGGCTCAGTTCTGGAGCGTTCACCTCCGGCGCTTGAGGTTCCTGATTCGCTCCCAGCTTCCTCCGTGGACTTTGTGGTGGAAAACATCGTTATTCCTGTGGGGTTTCTCTGTGTTCTCCAGCTTCCTTTCTTGATTTCAAAGTTTTACTAATCTCTCATCATCACCGTCTACTTTAGTCTAACCGGCATATGCGTTGGACGTAAAACTTAAAAATTTCATTTCATTTTCATTTCAGTATTTTGTGAGACCCCGAATAAAGTGTTGAGGAAGAGCCATATAAAAAGCTTTCTGTGAAGTAAAATGAAATGGAATCTTAGAGTTTTACGTCCCACGGATATGCCGGTTAGGCTAAAGGAGACGGTAATTATAAGAAATGAATGAAATGGTGGAGTGAAGAACGTGGGAGGAAACGGGAGAACCCAGAGAAAACCCGCGCATACGGTGTTTGTCCACCTCAAAGTTCACTTGGTGGGGGCTGGGATCGAATTCGGGACCCCAAACACCAGAAGTGAACGCTCTACCACTGAGCCACCGCGACTTTCTGCGGAGTAGTTTACTGCATAAATCTTAACATCGACATTACTCAAGAATGACGAAAAACAACTGAAAGCTTTCGAAATGTGGGTGAGGAGAAGAATGGATAGAATTAGCTGGGAGGAGTGGAAAAGATTGAGAGGGTGTTAGGAATAGTTTTGGAAAAATAAAAAAGTTTTTAATATGAAGAGGTTAGAAACTGATTGGAAAACTTATTGTGAAGGAACTATATAATGAGAGACATGTAATAGGATACGATGGCAAAAAAGAAAGGGAGGGGCAAAGGAGACTACATTAAATTGAGGATATCAAAGTAGGAAATTGTATGTGAAGACGAAAAGGTTAGCGGAAGACCGTATTGAATGAAAGCCTTTCAATTGCATCACTTGACCTGCTAATAGTTGCAAAGTACTTATGATGATAATAATGACATTCTTTCGACTAAAAAGTCATCACCAACCTCAGGAGACACGTAATCCATTCCCGAAATGTATTGAGTATTTAATTCTAAACGATTGCTGAGATTAGTTTAATTTTACAAGTCCTCCTGATATCTGTATATTACTTACTATATAACAATGAAACTAAAATTCACAAGTATCTGGGAGCATTGTGCTCTGATCTAAAAGAGAAACAAAAGAGAAAATATAATAATTTCTTTTTGGCCCTTCATGAGCTTAAATGCTATATAAGCAGGTATATTATACTTGATGACAAATTGAGGAATAATATTTATGCTGGATTCGGTATTAATAATTGTTAACTTCATCTACACAATGATAAAAACGAGTAGGTTATTTATGAAAGAAGTTCTGATTCTACCATCTTAATGTTTGATCTAATTAAAGAAGGGGATTGTCAGTATACGCGTACATCTCCTCTGAACTATTCGTTCATCTGGAAGGCAACTGGAGAAGTAATACATAGTAGTGAATGTTGCAATTCTGGATGGAATTCTTGCTTTTAGTCCCATTTCCTTGGCTACAAGAATAATAAGACTTGGGAAGATTTGCAAGTCAGTCAATCTAGAAGGTTGTCCTAAGCTGGCAGCACTGCGTACACTCGACTTCCTCCTCTGCTTATTCCCTTTTTTGAAATGGGATGGACTGAACTCTCTTTCGAAATCGTTTCCATATTCAAACCCATTCAAAAGTGTATGGAAGACTCTTATTGTGAATTATTAGATTATTTAGTTTTCAAACCAATATTAACTCTTACGTTGGATTACACCAGAATACTCATACGAACCAAATAGTTATTTTTTATTACGAGATTGCTTAGAGAGAACATTTGACATGGACCAAATCTTATTCTATTTGGACTCAAAAACACAAACGTAGCTGAAATTATGGACATGCAAAATTAATTTTCGTCAGTTTCAATGTCCTCCTTAACAATCCCCAAAATAATGGCAGTTACATATAGCAGCGACAACCTGTAGCGATTGCTATAATTGGTATTCTGCCACAGTAAAATGGCATTTGTATTAATTCAACATGACCGTTTCCCAGGCAAACTATTGCAGTTAATGCAACGATTTCAACTTATGAACGCTATTCTCAGAGGAAGTTTCTATTTCGTTACATTTTGAGTATTTACGAGTTAGAATTCTATCACTGAAAGAACTGACATCACATCTAAAGTGAGCATACAGTAAATGTGTAAGCACAAAATTAAAACGGTTCATTAATATTAAGAACTTCTGTTAATTTAAAGGCTCAAAATTAAGAAAACTGATAGGAAATCAAAAGTAGATTTTCGAACTATAAGTTCTGGTTACCGAACTTACTTAAAGAAGCTGGCATTAGAAGTGATATATGTGTTGTATAATCCTCATATATTAAGGCTACCAATGATACCAATATGATTTCATTACTCGTATATAAAATGCTATAAAACGAAACGGGTATATTTCAACAAGATAAGTTTATTACTGAAAACCTTTCGATAAAGATCGAGTGTTCAAGAATAGACAGAATTTTCCCATGTGAGATTCATTTTGAAATGTTTTCCTATCTTATGATCCGTAGCTCTATAAAAACGCTACAAGCAAATACTGGCATGTTCAGTGCACAAGACTATTTGTTTAGTTTGAGGACTATAATGTAAATAACATTTAAGATGGATCACCGCCCGTAAGTCAGTACATATTTTAGATCATTCTCTTAACTACTGCGCAATGAAACGTCACATATTATAAATATTATACTATAAGATAGAGTAATGTTTCAGCTACAGCACAAGATACTCATTTATTTGGTTGTCTCTCCTGATATCGAAAAGTGTAACAAACAAAAGAAGATATTTGCTTCGTATTGCAATAAACACACTACATGGCACTTGCTCTAAGATCTTACAAGACGTGCTCAGTTTTCGAAATGTTTACTTGAATGTGTATAGTATTTTAAAGTAACGATCTTATTACAAAGTAGATGTATTGTTTGACCGTTTTTCGTGTCATGTTTCATATTTTATTTAAATATTAATATGAATTTAATGAAATAGAGTTTGAGACAAAACTTGCGCAGAACGCCATAATACGTTTTTGCCGAATTTGAACGTTTAGTGTAGTAATCACAATAACAAAATTCCTGGAATCTAGCGTTGCAGTTCGTGAAGCGGAATTGTCGTAAGGGTCCAAAACTAATTTCCCCAGTAGGTATAAAAGCAGAATTCCATGATTACTTCCTTTATCATCTGGCGTCAGTGAACACTCGACACTATGTAGCAACGCCAAACTATTTAAACAGGGTTTATCATAGCACCGGGAACACCCAATGATCCACCTTAAAATTTGAACACAACGATACAAATTATACAAATTACATCAAGGTAATTATTATAATTCTTACATAGTCATTACACAACATCATTTGTACTCTAATGATGTTGTTAGTGATTAGGACGAAATTGATTGTGTCTGGGCATTGTTGGTCATAAAGCAGCAAGAAGCGGAAATTATACGCAACTCAATATTTAACTAGTGCCTGGAGTTTTCCCACAGCGATCGTTATGACCATTTGAAAGTGCATTCCTCTATGCGTTGTCGGAATATATTCTTAAGGTACTTATGACTTCGTTTTGTATTTGATTATAGTACTCAAGTCAGTTTTACTTTATATGTCTGTGATAGGTGTGGTAATCTGGTGGTAATGAAAGGATATAACTTCTCTGCCAGTTGACTCCCGAGTCGAGAATATTACAAAGATAGCTGTATTTACTAATTCTATATCTATAACACTAGAAATATAGATCCACAACAAGGATTATCATTCTTATACTGTACTTTAAATAAACATACCAGCATTGGAAAGTGACAATATATGAGTAAATATTAAGCTTTTGATGGTCAAAATTGTAACAAATTACTCTGATTTCCATATGATACGTTGTTCAACGCTTTTCTCTACCTTATCGGCAACACCATAACATCTCTATACTACTTGCGTAGTATCTCGTAAAAGAAAGTACAATACAGGTTTACTAAGACCTCCCTTGCAAGTGAGTTATCACTATTAAGTTCTGCAGTGATTCAGAAAATTATCATTTGTCGCCAGTAGGTTGGGGAAATAAAGGATGAATGAAATATTCCCAATCAGTTCACTTAATTGGTTTTGAGTTTAACGTCCTTTTCTGCAGCAAGCATATATGAGACGTTACCTACTGAGTAACGTGGAACCCGAACCACAATACCTCCCGGCGGGAATCGAATCCGGGTCTCAAACGGCAAAGGCACGTACGATACCACGGAGCTCATTCCCACTCAAGTTATCTCAATTTCCAACCGCTTGTTAAATATGCATGCTTTCTAATGCTTAAAGCGTGCTGCACTACAATGTTGATCAGTTTCGCTCGTTTCTTTTGAATTGCTAAGTAGATCTGTATTCATGTACGAGTCTGTTATTTTGTGCGTTTGCATCAATTCGTAAAGCACAATGTGTTTCCACTCTAGTAGCACACAACATAATCCACATATGCGTCAGTGTGAGTTGTGTCGCAGACTATAGAGTTTATGCTCGTTTGGAGGTGATTTTCTTGAAATATTGTTGTTGCTGGCTATCTACTTGCTATCACTCGCAATCAGCCGCTTCCAAAATGATTTGAATAACTTATGCTTCAGTAAAAATTCATAGCTAGGTATTCATATCGAGTTAATGTTCATTAGTCAGTTTATGCGGCAACGAAATATATCGAATTTGTTTCTGTATCGATAGTAATATCCCTATCAAAATTATGAAACGTATCGTAGGTGATGAATGTTTAGGATATTGGCGATGGCACGACTACTTACATGCCGGTCTTATTCATTTTTTTACAGAATATCATCTACGTTTGCTCTAAAATATCGCCACTGAGACGCGCATCTTGATAAATATAAATCCCAATGTTATTGGACTTTTGAAAAGGGATTGTCATTGGCACACTTTTTAATGTTTGTACGCCATTTATTATGTAATTAGCCTTTACACACCTAGGTGTTTTACACTCATGCTTATAAAATTCCAACATTATGTACAGAAGTTTTTGTGCACGCACTATTCACACGAAAGCGACTTTTGATGTGACAAAGGAATTCAGCTGATCTGGAACTTACCTTGTTCATTCTTGATTTTTGACGGTATTCTACTGGATTTTTCTAGAACTTGCTCTTCGTGACATTTCTAATTATTTCTATTCATACGAATATAAATTCTTTGGCTTATTGTTGCAAATTACGTCCATTTCACGGTGTTAAATGAAGCATCAGGAAACAGAGATACAAGAAGGTATTTCTCCGCAGACGATCCATACTTACAAGACAAAAATAAAAATATCCGTTAATTTTTTTTCAGTTTAAAGAAAAATGAAAATAAAACATAATTTTGTTATTTAAATAAAGAGAAGCAAATTTAATGTACTGTATGAAAGGGTCAAACGATCGAAAATAAAATATGTTAAGTCTTTCCTAACTTTGATGTTTGGCTAGGAGTCATGTTTCTTAATAGAGAGGCCCTTGTCTCGAATCGCAAAACCAGTAATATAGACAGCGTTGATTTCAGGTTTTTCTTTAGTTTTTCAGTAGAATGTTGATAGTGAAGTTCTGACTAACTTCCTTGATATTTAGGATAAAGACTTCTTTAAGACTAAAGACTCCTTTATTTTATCGGAAAGTATTATTTCATTATCATAGTGTTCGATACTGATGTATCTTCAATACCCGCAGTCACGTTCGTTTATTTTTGTTGTAGATGTAACTGTATATTGGATATGTATGGTAAGTTTAATACTTTACAGTGTTGAGAAATGACAGAGATGTTTTTAATTTTAGTTGAATGTATATTGTAAACTTTTTCCTATCCAGATAAAGGATATAATAAATTATACTGGGGAATCGTCATGTCCCAGTAATAAATGATACTACAAATATTTCCTGTTATATGTATTAGAATACATAATCACTTTAATTTAAAAAAAAGTATCTAATAGCTGTGAAAGAAAGGTGTCCGATGGCCGACGTAGCCAAGGGAAATTTCATCAGCTAGTTTTAAGCAAACTAAGTGCAGTAGTTTTATGATTATGAGTGCTCCACGCAAGCAAAAAGGAGTTAACAGTCCAGAAAGCTCCAACCAACCTGGGTGTCTGAGGTTTAAGAATTCTACAGAGATCGTAGTCCATTTTCGACTGTCCAAAAATCATAAAATGGCCCATATCTCGAAAACGGTCAAAAATATCGAAAAAATAATCGAAAAAATCTCCCCTTTATGAATCTCCTTGCCGATTTTACACATGAAGAACCCATGGAACCATGTTTCAAACTTGTACGACCAGGGTGGGCCAAGTTGCCAAAAAAAACTTCGGATCGTGATATCTCGAAAACGGTGAGAGATAGAAATAAAATGTTAACGGCATTCGATTTAGGATCATCAGATGTATAATCTACCCAAGTTTGGTAAACATCGCCCAACTTTCAACGGTTTTTTTCGAAAATCGAAATTTTTTGCCTCTAAACCGTCATATCTCGAAAGCGGTAAGAGATAGAGCCACATTTTTGACCGGTCTTTCCAGTGGAGTACACATATAGAGAGTTTCAAAAACTCAGAATCCAAATGGGTCGAAATTTTGAAAAAATTCGAATCGTTATATCCGGAAAACAGTGAGAGATAGAAATAAAATTTTAACGGCATTCGATTTAGGATTATCAAATGTATCAGCCGCCCACGTTTGGTAAACATCAGCCAACTTTCAACTTTTTTTTCGAAAATCGCAATTTTTGACACAGCTTAAAGAACAAGTTTTCAAGGGGTTCCACCACTTTCTGCTCTCATGTTGAATGAATGGAATGGAAAATAAGCCATACTTTTTTGTTAATTCTGCTATGTTTAAATTGGAGTTGGAAAATATGCCATACTCTTTATTAGCTCTGCTATGTGATTGTAAAGTGTTCATAAAAGGGAACGAGTCTTTGCTGTTTAAAAGAGTGCTCATAAAAGGGAACGAGTCTCTGTGTAATATGTGCTGCGTTATGTGTTCGTAAAGTGCTCATAAAAGGGAACGAATCTTATGTGACATGTGCATGGACGGGGATCCACCGCCGACCGATCTGCGCAGACCGTGCGCGTGGTCCGCCAATCGGCGTCAAGGGGGTGGGGTCCGCTGCCAGCCAATCGGAAGGGGGCCCCGCGCCAGCCAATCGGCGCGTACGGGGCGGGGTCCGCTGCCAGCCAATCGGAGGTCGTAAAAGAGCGTGACCATTCGGCGTCAAGGGGCGTGGCCTGCGCCAGCCAATCAGCGTCAAGGGGTGTGGCAGGGGGCGTGGCCTACACCGACCAATCAGCGTGAAGGGGCGCGGCCAGCCAATCAGCGTCAAGGGCGGGCGGGGTCACGTGACCTGCGCCAGCCAATCAGCGTCAAGGGTTTGCGCATGCGCAGTAGGAAAAAAACAGCACCAAGTGACCCCACTCTACTGTTGTTATATTTCGACTTTTTGTTTCTTCTACTCTTTAATCTGTGATAAAGTTGTATCTTGGAATCAAAACTCATTGTTGAAACCTGTACTTTGAAATGTAGGCTATAACCAAGAATTTGCAATTTTTCTCCTGTTCTTATTTTTAGTGACGTTTTTGATTTTAGCGAAAAAAAGCATTCTTCTATATTTAAGTTAGTTACGAATAAGTAAGATAAGTGATGTTTAATTAATTCAGTTGTTAAATACCACTAATCTATCGTTGATATTTACAGGTCATTTTGGATTATATTTTTTGTACTTTACATTCCTTTGACAACATTTATCTCCAAATGGTTATACGAGGACTACGTTTCTACACCTACAACTATTGAAACATATATAAAATCAGATCCTACTGGTGACATTATTCCTGCTATTTTCGTTTGCCCTATATTTGGTATTCAGTCATACGAGAAATTCATAAGATCGTTTATACCAAGGTAATTTGCTTTAACGTTGAGAAAACTATGTTATTTCAATTGATAAAAATGCTGAAGATCTAAAATGTCGCACCATGGCTAGTCTTTCATTATAATAATAAAATAGCATGAACTGCTCGCTATTCCATTAATATTAGCATCATTAAATGTCGTATATCGTAAATAATCTTTATGATAGGCTAAGCAAGGAACATTTTGCGTATGTGGTAAAATATGATTACCAACTTGCACAGTTATTAATCGCTTGAGATGCTTATATTTTTATGAGAAAAAATATAAATTTGGGACGGTTTATACTATTATTAAAAACACCAAAATAATACGTCTGAACAGCAATTGCAAGTTTTATATTCTCTTTTGTATATTGATATTAGTTCCATTACATATATGCATACACAATACGATGAAAGTAGCACTGGCTGCGAATTATTAGCCAGATTCTCCAAAGCTATCAGATAATCATTGAAGCTTACCTGACATAAAATGTTGCTGAAAATAAACTACGTCACATTATTGCATGTTACAAATCCACTTATTAAATAAAGAAAACATATAAGTACAGTATTTATTTCTTAATGTTGAATACTAAGGACACTATTGTAACAAATAATCCTTGGAGGCATCTTTAGCATAATAAAATGTGTGAGATTGCTAAGGCAATTCGTATCCAAAGTACGATAATGTAAAATACCATGATCGCGATACACTATTCTGACTTTCATAACACAAAATGTATTACATCAAAGTGAATCAAATAAAAATATGGGTTTAAATTCCTTGATCTCCGTGCTGCTTAACGTTTCACGTAATAAGTCAGAAATCAAGCATATGAGTTATCAAATCTTCCCTAGCGCTCATCGTTTCTACAAGAGAGTTATGCTTACCCGACACAAATCGATATGACTGCTTTGCTTATGGATCTTAGAGAAATTACATCCGATGAAATGAGATTTCATACATATTCTTTTCCCGACGATTTATATTTGCATCTTTAAAACATGCTTTAGTTATTGAACATGCTAAAATGTTGAGTTCGTCTATTACGATATGTCCTACGATAAAACACACTGATCTGCTACGTGCTCATCCCAATCTGAGCCTTGTTTGTGTTTTCCTAACATTGCAGGTAAAGGTGGCACATTAGTTCATAAGATTTATGTACTATATTGTTGTAAGCTGCTAAAACACAAACGTTTACTGACAAGTTCGCAGAACGCAAGATTAAAACGTTAGAAACACACGCACTATTTTCTGGTAAACAATACAAAATCATTGGATAAGAAAAACTAAAAATTTAGCCATAAAACACGTGAGTGAACAACGTAAATCTAATCTTGACCATGCATTACAATCTATGTTGAATACGTGATACCGAAATTATGAACGCAAATATAATTTGTACATAGAATATTACAGAATTTTTTATGTCATACATAAAGTAGCAGAACCAATACCACTTCATTTACACCCATAAAACCCAGTCACCACATTAAAAATGTTGATGATAGTATTACACGTGAAATCGTAATTGATAAAGTTAATTAATACTCACAATAGATTGATAAGCTTATGCAGTTCCTACATTAGTGAAAGCACTACCTGCTTCATAATACGTGTTCATAAAGACAGAGATGTGATCTAAGTGTTAGAAACCAAGGTTAAGCTAGTAGTCTTTTAAATAAAAGGAAATTGACAAAACCTAAATGGTTAGGTTATGTCAATAATGAGACGATCGTTGTTAGTGATAATTATAAAGCTTTATATTTTGGGACACCAGGGATATGCTATGCGCACAGAAGAATATGATACGGTAAAGGGAGTACCAGCAAACTACTTTACATTCAGAGGAAAATTCGGCGTAATGGTACGTACTTCTATGAAATGATCAGTTTAATTTCAGCTAGTAGAGTGTGTCAGCTGTAGAACTTAGACGACTGCTGTATAAACTTTTCATGACTTAACTGGCAAAAAATTCTTTCTGGGTGTATCATGAATGAGCCATGCCTAACAGTACCTGGAACATGCGGTACTTATTTGGCAAGCGACTTTCACGGGCATGTACACTCATACAGAATCCAATGGAGTTGTGTAATAGTAGGATTTATTGGCAAATTATACCATTCACCTAATATATATACAGGGTGGTTCAGTAATGTTTGACAGCCCTGACTAAATCGGAAACAAGAAGAGATATTAGCAATAATGTGATGGATCCAGATACTTATGAAAGGGGGTACCACACAATGTTACCAGGTCAACAGTGTTGCCAGCACAGTACAAAGTTATATTTTTTAAATGGAACATATAGGAGTTTATGCCATTAAAAGAATTAGGACAGAATGTGAATACCAACAAGTGAAACCCCATCTGTCAGTGTTGCCAAATAAGGAAGTTATAAAGCTTCAAAGATCAAGAAATTAAAGTGTCCGTAGAGCAAAACTAGCAAAAAGGCAAGAAAAATAATACTACTGAATGAAAAGGAGTAACAGAAAGAGTAAAAAAGAGAACGCACAGCATCCAGTAAGTAACAGGGTTGCCACAGCAAAGGGGGAAAAAATTGAAAATTTTGCAGTTGCCATAGGAGGAAAAGTGCCCATATGACGTAATGTGGGAAACACCATAGAAAACCTATATAAGATTCAAGAATCCTAATAGCGTTTGTTCGAAAGCGATATCTCTAACCGTTCCCGAGATACACCAAAGGTGTGCGGGGTTTGCAATACTGCATAATAATTCCCTCGCCCTCCAAACTGAATGAAAATGACACGCCCAACAAAATGTAAGAACTACACAGGTTTAAACGTCAAATGGAAGGCAATGATATCTTTATGTTTACAAGAACATATGATGAATGTGGGATTTTCCCCGTAACTCGTATGGGACACGGAGACATCATTGTCACGCAACGTCCGTGATAATATACATATTATGGTACATTAATACTATACTCTCTCCTTTAGATCCCCTAAAAATTAAAAATATTCAATTTTGGCAATTTTTCTGTCGGTTACTCCTGAAAATCTACAATCATGTCAAATTTAATCATGTAACCCTATAGGAAGTGCCCAAAAATTTGGGGGTGTAAAAGGTGTTCCATATAGATAACATGGGAAAGATTTTTCAGTTCCCTATAAAACCACTCTAAAGTTGGACTTTTTTATTTTTGCCAAAAATGAATATTTATGATTTTTAGGGGATCTAAAGGAGAGAGTATAGTATTAGTGTACCGTAATGTGTATATTGTCACGGACGTGAGTGACAATAATGTCTCCGTGTCCCATACGAGTTACGTGGAAAATCCCACACTTCATTATATGTTCTTGTAAACATAAAGGTAAGCACTACCTAAGTAAATCAGTAAAAATAAGAAATTCCAACTTTAGAGTGGTTTTATAGGGAACTGAAAAATCTTTCCCATGTTTTTATATGGAACACCTTTTACACATCCAAATTATTGGGCACTTCCTATAGGGTTACATGATTAAATTTGACATGATTGTAGATTTTCGGGACTAACCGACAGAAAAATTGCCAAAAATGAATATTTTTAATTTTTAGGTGATCTAAAGGAGAGGTGAAGAAATTCCCCATGTTATTTAAATGGGCCTTTTTTTGGACCTATATTCGCATATTTTAGGTAATTGGAATTGAAATAAAAACTTGAAATTCAGCATGCTTATACGTTTTTGTTAGCGTTAACTAAGTAATTTGCTAAACGTAAAAATTTACAAATATAGAGTGGTTTTATGGGGAACTGAAAAATCTTCCCCATGTTATTTATACGGGACATCTTCTACACCCCAAAATGTTTAGAGTCTTCCGGCAGGACTAGGATGATGAAATTTCGTAAGAGTGTAGACTTCCGGGACTAACGTACAGGAAAATTGCCAAAAGTGAATATTTTTATTTTTTAAGGTGTCTACAGGCGGGATGAAGAAATCCCCACGTTATTTAAATCGGCGTTTTTTTAGGATACAAAATCTTATCTTTTAGATAGTTGAAATAGGAAAAAAACTTAAAATTTGGTAGTTATCCATTTATCTATTATTTATCCACTTATACATTTATCTATAACTAGATGTCTCAAAGATGCAAATTAAGAATAAGAATACAAATACAAAACCATTACACAAATTCGATCTTTTCAACAAAACAGACTTAAAATTTAGTTCCTTCAAACGTGGTATTTTGTCAAGTTGTATTATCGTGCAGGTATTTTGTAAGTTGTGTTCCTCAGTGCATGTATTTTGTAAGTTGAATGTTTTAGTGCAACTTTAGATGGCATAATCATTATGACTAAAATTGTGGACCAAACACGGTTACGTTAAATGAAAACTATCATCAATTTTACTAGGTTGCTTACTTACACAGACAGATTTGTTCCAGAATCCAGGTGGAATGAGGAATCGAAGATAGGGCTTTATACAGGGTCGTTTTGACGTATGATTAGCGTCATACTAAAGGCCTGACTACTGCAGGAAACATGTTAGTCGAACTCTTTAGTAATCACGCGTCAGAATGATTCTGCATAAGTTCCCGCAGCTAGTAAAAACTACGCGATTAGCACGGGTGTTAGGGTGCCGAAGGCGCTATTTGAATTTTTCTAGTTTAATATTCTACGGTTATAGTCCGAACCTAAAAGGAGCAGTGATGATGATTATCAAAATGGTGGACTAAAGGACGTGGGAAAACGCCGAGAAAATCCAAGCACACTATGGGTCCTACATAAAGTCTTCCAAGCGAAAAGTGGGATCGAAACAGCGATCTCGTGTGCCAGAAGTGATCTATCTACCGAGCTATTTGCAGCTAATTTTATTAAAATCTGCTAGTATATTTAACCTACTTCATTTCTCCAAGTGTTTTGCAAGTACTTGTTTTTGCACCATGATTGCTGTACTTCATATATCACATGATCTTCAACAATAACAAGCTCAAGTGGTAATTCTCTAATTCTTGTTTATAGTGGCATATATTCAAAACAATCTTTCAGTACTGGTTAATACTTGATACTATCACACCTGAAGATAATAACAGTTCCGAAGAAGAACACTTTTATGCAGAAACAATCGCGGTATTTTTCCAAGGGCGGGGAAGGGGCAAAAGACCGACATACATTGATGCATATAACGCATAACGCAAAATAATTATTATTGATGCTTATTGTATAACTTTGTGATCTAACATTAAATAGGTCTATATTAAATATTCTAGTAGGTGTAACCAAGTATAATGTACTTTCACGTGTGTTTCTGGATAAAAGCGTTTCGAAACAACAAAACACCTTTCGAAAATGCAAGGTAAAGCGATTGTCCTCTTGCCTCCGCTGGGGACGCTCATGGCATTATCGTTGACACAGCATATTGCTTTGTTCAATGGTGTCATTCACCTAGTTCGCCCGAAATGGTTATTAAAATTTCTCAGGTTCTTGGAACCGGTTGTCAAAATTATATCTCCACTTCCATATCCGGTAGTTACGGAAACAACAATTTTCTAATGTCATGAGGTGTCAAAAAACCTTTAAAAAATGAGTGAGTATGGAACCACGCATGTAGCCAGCCCAAAAACACCGTCTTCCACAATGAATACCATCATGTCCATGGGTTTTCTCGAGGTACTCCTGTTTGTTCCCTTCTTCTCATTCCATCAATTCTTCCATCACCATTCACTTGCCTTAATCATCGTTTTTCTTAGCCTAAAGGGTATAGTCATAGGATGTTAAAATGAAAGATTTAATTTTTCCCATAATGCACAGAGGCCTGCTAGGTTGGGAGTCCCGTTCAAGTTAGTTCGGCAGCTAAACATTTCGCAGACAAATGTCATTGTTTAATGTTTAGGTGGCCACACGGGAAAGTGACACTTGAATGGCAATACAGTTGCTATCAAATAAATTTTATTAGCCTGTTTATCCGCTGTGCCAAATAGGATGCAATTTGCAAGTTGAAAGATGCCATTATTCTTCAACCCTTCCCCAATAAGTTTCCTTATCTTGCAAAATGCGTACGTTTTGACCTTACCATGCTGTCGAGCACCCAAGAAAACACCCCAGTACTAAAAATGAAGCGTGTATCTCAAAAAATGGTTTCTTCAAACTTTTTTCAAAATCTGTTCAATTTTGAACTTTGAACGCTCATAATTCGAACAAGCTTTTGCGATAGAGGATTTCTCCGGTTGCCTAATTGTTTCATATGTAAAAAGAATTCGACTGAGGATAGTATCAATATGAGGTGAGAGTAACACCCCACAACCTTTCTAATAAGTGAAATTAATTAGTACTTTTCACTAACGAATTCAGGCAACTATTCGTGATTATATGAAAGCTCAAAACCATAAATAGATTATTTTCAAGAAGATATATTATTTTACCTAAGCAAATTAAGTTTCAGCAAAAATAAAGAAAGAAAGGAAAGAAAAGAAAAAAGAAATAACACATTAGGCTACATATTTAACGTTTGAAATAATAGTCAAAATAAACTATCTTTGTATTTCACGTGTGTATAATATTTACGTGGAAACAAACAATTAAAAATTAAAAAGCGCTTAGCTGTTTCTTCAAATTATTTTTCTTTCTCTTTACTTCTTTTCGATCTTCGAGTTTTTACTTTGAGTTGGATTCTTCTTTTTTTGTATTATTCCTTCCGTTTCCCCATTTTCCACTTTTATTAACTATAATAGTTTTGTCACAATCCACAGGTTCGCCTCTGGACTTCAAACGCTAACAAAAATTCCCCTACTACTGTGACTGCAACAATACACATGCAAGTTTGGCAACAAAGCATTATGGAGTCCTGCGCAAGCATGAGATTCAGCCGCTAAAACTATTTCCGTAAACCTAGAATAATATTTGGATAAAATGTAAAACATAACAATAAAAACGGTAATATAATATTCTTATTTCGCAATGAGACAACTACTTGTAAAATAATTTATGCTTGTAAGTAAAAATTTCATAAAACTGAGCACAGGAGTAGCAAAATCTAACAGCAAGCGCCATCTTGCGTACTCATTTTAAACTGATTAAATTTTCCTCTTATATGTTACAAGGTAGGTCTTACGTCATTTCTCTTGCCTTTATCTAACATAGATTCACACATTTATTGTTACTATTAGTATGGTCAATACACTGTATTCACACAGTATGACAGCTTGGCAAGGTTGGCAGTCACTTGCTTTCAGCTTGTCAGATTTCATGTTGTGAGAACCATCAACAAGTATGATACGAGCTTGAAACAACATTATTGATGATTCTTATAACTAGACTATTCCAGCGTTCAGTAAAACGTATTATTATTATTATTATTATTATTATTATTATTATTATTATTATTATTATTATTATTATTATTCAAAACCACAGTTCACTGCTACAACCATGTAATTATTATTCTTTGTAAATTTTGGAATTCTTATGTGTACAACCGACTACATCCTAACGCGAAGCCAAAGAACGTTTAGTAAAACGTTTCATAGTAAATCGCCTCTATCTGACGTAATTATAGTCCTTGTTGAAAGAACAACAACAGTAGCCCTGAATGGGATCGAACCAACGACCTACGTCGTAGCCCGAATCGTTAACTACTACATCACAAAAAGAACAGATGATCTGGTTTGTGTACCATAATCTGTATATTATGACGGACATTGCGTGACAATGATGTCTCCGTGTCCCATACGAGTTACGGGGAAAATCCCACATTCATCATATATTCTTGTAAACATAAAGGTATCATTGCCTTCTATTTGACGATTAGACCCGTGTAGTTCTTACATTTTGTTGGGCGTGTCATTTTCATTACTAGTTCCTGTAGTTTGGAGGGCGAGGGAATTAATATGCAGTGTTGCAAACCCCGCACACCTTTGGTGTA
The DNA here is from genome assembly GCF_964235325.1 of Thermobia domestica. Lineage (NCBI taxonomy): Eukaryota > Metazoa > Arthropoda > Insecta > Zygentoma > Lepismatidae > Thermobia > Thermobia domestica. The sequence goes on along the minus strand of NC_137454.1, from coordinate 52,169,221 downwards.
GCCTATCTCGGGAACGGTTAGAGATATCGCTTTCGAACAAACGCTATTAGGATTCTTGAATCTTACATAGGTTTTCTATGGTGTTTTCCACATTACGTCATATGGGCACTTTTCCTCCTATGGCAACTGCAAAATTTTCAATTTTTTCCCCCTTTGCTGTGGCAACCCTGTTACTTACTTGATGCTGTGCGTTCTCTGCTTTACTCTTTCGGTTACTCCCTTTCTTTCAGTAGTATTATTTTTCTTGCCTTTTTGTTAGTTTTGCTCTACGGACACTTTAATTTCTTGATCTTTGAAGCTTTATAACTTCCTTATTTGGCAACACTGACAGGTGGGATTTCACTTGTAGGTATTCACATTCTGTCCTAATTCTTTTAATGGCATAAACTCCTATATGTTCCATTTAAAAAATATAACTTTGTACTGTGCTGGCAACACTGTTGACCTGGTAACATTGTGTGGTACCTCAGAAGACGTCCCCCTTTCATAAGTATCTGGATCCATCATATTATTGCTAATATCTCTTCTTGTTTCCGATTTATTTAGAGCTGCCCAACATTACTGAACCACCCTGTATAAAGATTTCCAGAGTACGCTAGACGTAAATATGAAATGAATTATACAGTGTTTACGTTTATGTGTATGTCGAAATATATCAGATATATTTGCTGAGATAGATCGAGAAGCTGTTTTCTGGAAACGATTTATCATTTCAAGAATGCGTTCCATATCGTACGTTAACCTTCTAGTCGAGCTGTAAATTGTAGAAATTAACACTTTTTTGTATCAATGATGTACAACACTGAACAAGTGAGTTTCTTCCCCACTGCGAAACTCAAGTTGACTTTCAAACTTTGCGAAATTAATACTAAAACTAGACGTAGTAGATCGGCATTTATAATAGTCTAAAGTTTTTTATGATATTTATTCTTGCGGTGCTGAAGCTGTGCGAAGACCGATTTTTTGCTATCTTATACTGTTGTTGCTGTATGATGATAATATTCAAACCTAAAGTGAAGCAGGTATCTACATCATGCGGTTGTTATTGAGAATAGTGATCAGATAATTAACAGTATTCTTGCTGTACTGAATTTACATCAAAAATTCTTATCTCTATCTTATATCGTTCGTGTTCTATGGCGACCAACGTTGAAACTGGAAATAAGTTCTACAACGTACATATTGAATTGAGAGATAAAAGAGGTGACAGCACGTATTCTCGTAAAACTCAATTGTTTGCAATGAAATCAACACTGTCTCTTACCGTTTTGCTCAATGAAACTGAAAATGAGAGTAACTTTTTAGTACTTCTAGGTTTTCTCAAGGGAATAGAGCGAATATGTAATATATTCTTACACAGCAATAGATTATTCTTAGGACGTTGAAACGGCTTGTCACCTCCCTTAATCCTCGCTATTTGTGATCAGTTTTGCAGGATGACAATCAAAATTGAAACTGATTTTCTCCTTGTTTTTTGCTTCAATGGGTTCTAGCGGAAGAGAAGGAATCTATTATAGGAACGCTGAATGGAATCAGAAAATCGTTTCTTAATAACTATTAAACATTTTTGTTTGTGTTGATCAACAGCGAAACCGAATATAGTTTATTCTAACCATCTCTGGTTTGACCACAGGATAACTGGTATGGAATCTCTTTTTGGGACAATGAATGCTAATACGTTATTTTAGAAAATAACTTAGTATATTGACGTTTTTGATCTCGCGAGTTTAAGTGGAAACTCGAAGTAGTTCATCCACTCCCGGTGTTATGAGAAATGCTGATGAAATTGTATGCTATCTATAGATGCTGAATTGATGCAAAAAAACCTGCCCCTCGCTGTCCTTTAACTTTTTCACTCTAGTACGATTAACTGAACAGGTATTGATTGATTTAGGCTCATGAAACGGTTATGAAATTTTTTTTAAAGACTAAAATGAGAAGAAAGGAGAGAACTGTGCACGTGGTGATGTCCGTTACAAACTAACATGATCTGCGATCAAAACGGACTTTGCCACTAAAAGTAAAATCTCTGCCACTACACACCTTTACAGTAGGGATTCTTTCTCTGCAAATCAATGTAATATAAGTCTCACTATTTAGACGAATGCAGAATCATCAGAATTTTGAAAGGAAAAATTGAAAATCTTTTTATTCTATCTCTAAATTTGCCTAATTCTGAAATTTCATTTCCCTAAGCTTCTACTGGATGTTAACATCAGTCCACGACTTTAAATATTTAGCAATATGGTATTAACACTTTTCTTTCTTTCCCGGGTTCCGGCACCAATATAACACGATTCACTTCAAATTTGTTGAACCAATAAAAATGCAAACTGCGTTGAATAGTAATCATTTATTTATATATGTTGTCCTGGCAACGACATTCCAAAATCCTATTATTTAAAACATTTGAAACATATGAATGTCTTTTTACATCGATATTCTAATTAACATATTTCTTTTTCTTTTTCTTCTTCGAATTACATAATCAGCCTAGTACATATTTTAAAATATCTTACGCCCTAATGAAATAAGTTTTACAAGTATTAAAAATATACAAATATACAACGTACCGTTGCATATTGTGGAGCTCGACGGACTTTTCATTTTATTCATTTACTCAATAAAAAGAAAAAATTCTGGACCGTTTACCTTTACATGTTAATCATTCGAGTTTTAGAATGCACCTCTTATACTTGAAAATTACACTTCATATAAATACACATAAATCTCATATTTAATTTTATAACAATATTAATATCATATTTATTTTAAATTTTATAATTGTCTTCATTTATTTATACGTTTCAGCAACGATAAGGCACATTCGAAATTTGATTTGCAAGTAATTTGACTTTAAGTCATTTTTCGAGTAAATTAAATGCTTGTTACAAGTTAATAATTATTTACTTATGCATCATGAAGAATGTTTTGAAAAAGATATATGTGATCTTCAGATAGTTGTTCTTGGAACGTAAAATGATCGGATATATTTATATTATTAGCATATAATTCGAATGTAACAAGAACACGAAAGTAAGAATTGTTTAAATAGAAATTACTTATTGAAAACATAAATTATTAACTTCAATATATATCTTCGCATTACAGAGATACTTTTAAATATACTTCAATAACATAGAACACGAATAATGTGATTGATATTGCGTTCTGCTATCATAGGAGAACGCATGAATATTAGGAAATACGAATATTAAAGAAAACACATCAAATTAAGACATTTGTTGACATGAATTGAGTAACTGCGATTATAGACTCGAATTCAAAGATTAAATAACATAAAAATAAAATAAAATAAACAAACTTATATATTCATAATATATTTCGTTTTTCTCTTTTGAATACTAAGTTCCCTCTGTTAAGTTTTTTTTATATTAGCTTTCATTATAACTTCAGTTTAAATTACGTTGACACATGACTTCAGTTAGACTACATTGTTTTCCACAATCTTGAGTACTATCTTGGCGATCGCACTGTTGTAACATTCGGGTTCCTACTACCGTAACTTCTGCCCTCTGTAAGTCGATTGTGTGTAAAAATGCGATGATTATTGTTCCTATTGAAGTTCTGGTTGCTACTTCTAAAACTCCTGTTTCCATTTCTGTGATGAAGTTGTGTCTGATTACTGATAACATTGTGAACATTTATTCTGCTATTAAACAATATGCACTGGAAGTGTTTTCTGGTTGTACATCCAAGTTGCGAACTGGAGTATATTGTATATGATTACGAACAGAATTGCCTTGACTTCTGTCCTGCCCTCTATTACCATTTTGCATTACAGATTGACTTAAATAATTTTGGACGAGCATAATCAGATGGTTAAAATTGGTACATTGCGCAGAAATTAATAGCTGTTGTAACCTAGAAGTTAATAAAATCCGGATAGAAGCAATGGTTCGTGATTCTCTATGACTCGGATTCAACGCTCTAAATTCGTTAAATGTAGAAACCACAAATTCAGTGACGCTTTTATGTACCTTGGGACTGAACGATTTCGTTCTTAACAATGCATCCCTATCTGTTATCATGAAATCGTTCTCATAATTAGATAGCAATGCGTTTTTAAAGTCGGAATAAGTACGGAGACTACTCATAATGGCCTTGTACCACGTTAGACATGGTGGCAATAATATATATGGAAGTAATTTTAAAAATTCGGATTCGTCTATGCCCATTAGTTCACATTCGTCCTGAAAGTTTTCGAGGAACCCCTCGCTGTTATATCTTCCGGAATACCACTAAATTTTGTAAGTGATTTCAAATCCGTAACCGTAACGATTTACATGTGTTAGCTCTCAAATACCTGTATTGGCTTATTTTCTGATGGGATGATTGCCTCACTCTTCTTTCTCCTTCGGTGCTACCTTCATTACTGCTCGACGAATCGTCACGTTCAGATTATTCGGGGATTCAAGTTGTTCGGGGAAGACGTGTAGATTCCCAAGCGGTAGATATGGGATGTACAATATTCAAGTGTGCACCAGTCTGCATTGCAATTTCGTGGATATTCCTTTCTTTAATGTAGTTTACTTCATCTCGTAACTTCTTCATTTGTTTAGCGTCCTGATTTACCGTTGTCTCTATAATGTCTACAGATACACTTCGTTGAATCTCTGTATTATCTTGCCCATTTCTTCATCGTAACGCTCGAACCTAACTGTAATTTGCTGGTTCATTTCAATTCTTAATTGTTGTTGAATTTGGTCCCATTTACCATCGTTACGATTCTGCAATTGCTCTAACTTTTCATCAAAATGTTGAGCTTGATCCCGAGCTTCATCCTTAATCTGCTGATTCATCTTTTGGTCTAATTTCTCAAGTTGTTCATCATTAAAATGCTGCAATCGCTCAAACGTTTCGTCAAAACGTTGAAATTGTTCCTTAAACTGTTCTTTAATTTGTTCCGATATTCCCTTTAAAACATCCATAATATTTTCTGGAAAATTCATCTCAGTATGTATATTTCGGCTGTCCGTGACACTCATGATATTTCGGGATATAATCTTTCCACTTCTTAAGATGGTACAATTAATATAAGGCTCAATGTTGATCGTTTTACTTTACTTCTTAACGATACAACCTATTCCCGTTGTGTCGGCACAAATATAAAACGGTTCAATTTTTCCGTCCTTCCCGGATTCCGGCACCAATATAACACGGTTCACTTCAAATTATTCAGCCATTAAAACTGCAGTCTCCGTTGAATAGTAATCCATTTATTTATGTCTGCTGTCCTGACAACGACATTCCAAAATTCTATTATTTAAGACAATTGAAACATACGAATGTCTTTTTTATATCGATATTCTAATTTACACATTTCTTTTCTTTTTCATCTTCGAATTACATAATCAGCCTAGTACATATTTTAAAATACCTTACGCTCTAATAAAATGACATTGGCAAGTATTAAAATATACAAATATACAACGCACCGTTACAGTTTTAATATGGTGTAGTAAATCTTTTATGTAAAGTAAGAACTATTACTATAAGTGAAACACTGGAAAAGTTATTTCGTTCTTAGGAAAACATTCAACTACTCTTTTATAAGAAATGTACAGTCTTTTTAAGTAGCTATTAGATATGGAAGAAACGTTTTTCATGATATAGGGCCAGCTAAATGTCCGTCGATATAGAATCCTAAATTAATCATTCATCTTTTCATATTTAAAGGCGCATAATCCTAGTAGAGAAAAATAAGAAGTCCTTTTATTTAAACAAAAAGCTTCTACGTCTTCCGAAGCACATGAATCGGACCCTTATCACGCGTAAGTTATTTTAGAAGAGTTTCAAAAACTTAATCCCTGGGTCGGCTTTTCGGTTTAGACACTGGAACAAATAATGCTGGGCTAAAGGATGTGATGATGACGATGGTGAAAGTGCAGGGAATTGAAGACCATCGAGAAGATCCATAAGCACCACAAACTTACCTAACCAGGAACCAAATCACAGACCATTGCAAGAAAAATAAGCTATTCGTTTCCTACCCTCGTATAGTCTCACACTTGTGGCAAAGTTATGTGCTTTACTTGTTGAAACACTCATCCGATAAGAGTATCAAATGAACTTGTTCAGCGTTTCTTATCCAGGAAACAAACTTGACTTACATCACATATCTTAGTGCTTTCATATTCTCATTGTTTTTCAATTTCATAATGTTTGCATCAAATTAAGATCTCATGGTGATCCGTTCGTGTGTTTCTACACGATAATTAGTTTACTTTTCATAGGAATGAATCCATCCCACGATTATTTTAGGGATACATTCGCTAACTGCATTATATCAAACTTAACCCTACAGGTTAACGTATCTCTCTGGATTTTTTTGTTCTTCATTCGATCCCAACCTATTCCAAGTGAGTTTCAGATATTTTATTATTCATTACCAAATAGATATAAGACGTAATCCATACTTTAAGTGGAATCTTAAGAACATCAGCTCCTACAAGGAAATCACTCTCAGGTTTTCCTTATCGAGAAAATTTAATTGCCTATCACAAACTTATATGTTGTGGAATTAGAAACTACCCCTATTTTATACCCATTTTCTTACGAACGAAATAACTTAAAATAACCGTTTAAGTAATAATAATAACACATATAATACTAGTTCTTACTTTGAAGATTGAATTCGCTATTATTGTTATTATTTTATTTCAATTTCAAAGATACATAAGACATAATTTACACTTTAAGTGCAATCTTACTTAAGCGTGTCAGCTCTCAGTCTAAGGCTTATTTTAATGGGTGGATTCAAACCACATGTGTCTTCATCAAGAATAACCTGATCATCTTTCTATGACAGGTCGGGGTCCGCGGTAGCTCAGTGGTAGAGCGCTGACTCTTGTTCGATGATGTTCTGGTTCAATTCCAGCTATGGTAAAATGAACTTTGTGGTGGACAAACACCGCTCCCTCGGGGTTCTTCATGTTTCCTCCCACTTTCTTCATTTCACCGTTACATTCTTTATCACCATCATCGTGCGATTTAGTTTAGTGGAAATAAACCTGGGTGGAAAAAATCAAAGATTTCATTGCCCATGCTGGGTCGTTATTGAACCAGTAATCCCCTCATGTACAACACTTCTAACAAGTGAAAAAGTTAAAGTCAGTGTTTCAATACTACTACTACTACTACTACTAATACTACTACTACTACTACTACTACTACTACTAATAATAATAATAATAATAATAATAATAATAATAATAATAATAATAATAATAATAGTCGACATCATAAAAGAATAATAATAATAATAATCAGAAGAAGAATTCTTACCTTAAAAATAATTTAAAGTTATTATCATTACTTTGTTTCAATACCAAAGCTTCATAAGACGTAACTTCAAGTGAAATCTAAATTAATGATATTAGCTCCCACTCTAACGTTTACCTTAATAATTGTCTACGAACCATATACACAATCATCAGGAACAATCTGATCACTGGCTCTCCACACTGGGTCCTTAATTCGATCTCAGCCAGCGTTCTCGAATGTTCAGGAGGTTCGGACCTCAGGGATTCATTACCGAAACGAGGCAACAATAGGATATATATGGAGGTCCATCTAATCCCATTACTTCATTCAGAATAAGAAAAAACAGGTGTACTAATACTGTATGTCACCCAAAACCAAAAAATTTTATTTCGAGACCCATCTACATAACTTCCCATCTATTGCCTTTCTACCTATGAAATCTAAAATGTACAATGCACCCAATACTTCCGCCAAAAAGTGACTTTGAAGAAAAACTGCAAATTAATTCTTATGCGCATTGCACATATTCCAACATAGCAACTAAAAAGATTCACTCAAGGGAACTCATTGTCAAATTTGAAGAAATTCCGGCAAAAAGTGACGTTAAGGAGCTACCCATCAAACGCTTTGATCCATCGCAAAACCAAAATACCCAGGGGAAAATTTACCCTAGCTGATGGACTGTCCTACTTATGCTCCCGATGTTGTACTACAATACTGAATCATTAGATTTGACAATTTCCTAAATTTAATGGGGTGATCTGATGTACCCGTATCGAAATTCATTGAATGAGCCATGGTACCCACATCTTGTGAAAGGCAATGGATCCCTGTACACATCCGTATAAAGAGACAATATAATGAATATCTCACAGAACGGTTAAAATGAGGTAAAAACCGACCTGACCTTAACCCCGGTTAATATTATTTTGGTAAATTTATGTTCATAGAAGGCAACGGAATGAACTACCCAAATTTAAATTAGTATATATTAGGATTCCAGAGGATATTTACCAATTCCTGTATTTTGATAATTTCCAAACTAAAAGAAGTGGACCAATATACATGGTGTTCCATAAAGGACGAAGACAATTTATAAGTGCAACTTATGCTATCATCGGAAGTCAGTAAACCAAAGCTGCCCGTCGGAACCTCCAAGTCAACTTTACAGATCGGGAAAAATTAGTGCAGGTCGTTTTTCTTCTTTTGGATATAATAAAGCATGTTTCGATGTTATTAATTGTAGAAGTAGCGATGATTGAAATACTTAGTGATACAATATTTTGGAACTATGTATTTACATACTAGTCTTGTCATTTTGGTTTCCATACCGAGACGAATATTTATATTTGTACAAAAACATTGCCATGTGTGAACCGAGAACGAAAGGAAAGATATGAAACATAATTATCGCATTCGTAGTAGAATAAAATAGAAAGAGTGGCAATAAACACGGTTTGTAATTGATATCAATGTGATTGTCTTGAAACACAAGTTATATTTCGATAGAAGGAAATAGCTGAGAATGCTCAGGTTAGCTCAGGTCAGGTTAGCTATACCGTTCGAGTTGTAACGTACTGTTTATCGGTCACGATACATTATATTGTTGGGTTAAAAGTTCGAATTAATATTTATGTTTAATTTGTTATGTTTTGTGTTTTTATGCATTTGTTTTTGATATTCCCTTTCATTGAATGTTTGTTACTATTGAGATGATGCCTTCATGGTGTACATAATCTATATCTGCACCGTAAAGAGTAATATGATGTGGTAGACTTTCATTCAAATTAATTTGATAATGAGACGTGATATGTTGTATATTAGAATTGTCAAGTTATAACATACATGGTATTACATTGGGCTGTTTATTCCATATCTGGATACTATATCAGTGGAGAACAATGATGTTAAATAATTAGTACGTATTTATAGGTGATTGTGTATTTGAACTATACATGCAGCACACTATTAACTGCTTGCGTTACATGTTATGTCCATATTCTGACAGGCTAATGCTTATTAAATCGAATTATCAAGCTACATGAAACATACACATATATAATTTAAATTGTCATTTTTTCGGGACAATATTTGACTTGGTGGCTGATAGATAATACTTATTCTAAAGCTTATCGTGTGAGAAGAGTGTATGAGTTGTCTTGCTAGTCTTTTCTTCTTTTACGTTGGGTCATTGTTTTAATATTTCAAGTAATACACTTTTCTCTTGTTTGTGATGACGTTGGAATTAATTTGCGTGACGTGATTAGGTGATAATCAAAAATATATTCTGATCCTATTTATAAAGATAAATTTGTAATATTTCATAGATATTTAATCATAATCTCTATAAATCCTCTAATTCATAATGTCTAAAATTCCAAGCTGGTAATGACCGGTATAAAAATAATAATTATTATTATGTGTACGCTACGCTTGAGGTGCGAGTAAGTCGGTCAGGTATGACATACAGTGGAGAATTCTGCCATTGTTAAGAGAAACGATAGTGACGATGAAGTAGCCCTTAGATTTAGAAATTTGGTGTGCGGAATTTCCAATTTAGGCGAATCTGTCGCAAAGTTGTCATCTTTGGACTAACCTTGATTACGTTTGGCTAGAAAAGGAGCTACAATCACAATTTGTTTAACCTCATGTAGCCGGTAGTGGCCACTTTGGAACGTTCACCTTGCCAGTCATGGACTTGGCTTAATGGACCTGTTTTGTAAGCAGTATCAGGAATTGACCGGGTCTCATAAATAGAGAAGAATGAAGGCTTGGTTGTGTCAAGAGAGTGTTCGCGACATTAAAATCTGCAGAACTCAGGTAATAAGATTTTTTCTGATCTTGTCAGACAGCCAGGAGCTCGAAACTTCTAAAATCAATATGGCACCGAACACACTGCCATCATAATTTTTGAGGTATAATCTTTAGTGAGTATTCATATTTGTGGTGCGATATATGTAATGAAAATGCTTAATATCACAATGTGAGTTTAAAATTTTGCGTGCAGTCACACAACCCCGACATTATTTTATTGTGTCTTAACTGTTAAAGTGTAAGTCACGTAATAAGCTGGTAGAATCTTCTGTTACAATGATGGTGACATGGATTGGTCTTTATTGCTACGCTTATTCGTGTTACTAATTCGACATAATTGGAAATATATATGTATATAGTTTGGATAAATCTAGAAATCTGATTGCTTTGAAATCTTCAGACATATATATATATCAAATCTTGTATGAGTACAGCAGGATTCTAAAACATTTACCTTTGGATAGTGAACATACTAGTCCCTAAGCGAAGTCTTGACCCGACTTCAGTGGGTCTCATTGTTTTGGAGTTACGGACTTTTAAAGTTCTTATATATATATATATATATATATATATATATATATATATATATATATATATATATATATATATATACTTACATCAGCTAATGATTATGGCACCAAACACTATTCGAAGCTTTCATGCACCCATTGGAAAAGATGAGGTATATTAATATTTATTTGCATATATTGTTATTGTAGATTGTTCCTATAATGCCCACCGACTCTGATTTTACAAAATTTGAGAAATAAATTTAACTTTTTTATTTTGTGGTCAATTGAAGGCATTTTGTTATACTACCATTAAGAGATCCATATACATCATACTACGAATCAATCAATATGCAACAATTTCATGTGTTAGGCGCTGCAGTGGTACCAATCTTTGAAAATTTAATTTAAATTTTTTTTATTTTTAATTGATTTTATCAGTAATAGTTCATTCAGTAGAAAGGTACAACAAGATTTCCTCTCACTCTCTCTCTCTCTCTCTCTCTCTCTCTCTCTCTCTCTCTCTCTGTCTGTCTGTGTGTGTGTGTTTCTAGTTTCCGGCGTAAGCGTGTGGATACTATCAGGTATACTTTCGTGTGTACATATGCTAGTGTGTGTGTGTGGCGGGGGTATGTGAAGTATTTATTGTGATCGGGTAGTGAAATTTATCGATATTAGTACGTACACACGAGCGGTCGTTTCTTCATACGATAAGTTTGGACGAATGTGAATTTTTTAATTCTGCTTTTTGCAATAAATTAATAGAGAGATTCTTCTTGAGGGAGTTTCTTAATGCAGGTGATTCGCCAACTGTAAGTGGTAGAAATGGCTCATTTACGATTTTAACGTTGATAACTACAGAGCTTACAAAATTTGAACGATCACTGTGTTTGGATTTCATCATAGTCTTTGAGTCTACGTCTCACATAACCTCGATGCAGAAAGGGAATCCTAAACTTAAATAATTAACTAACTAGCACAAACATTTGGAACAAAAAATATCAAGTATCCAGTTGGAGGGGGAAGGAAAGGATGGGAACACCGATATAAGACCGTAAGACACATTATTGAAATGGCAGTCAGTGATGATTATAGAGGTGGCTGTTGGGCCTAGAGCTTCGAAATTGGCATTACCCGAGCGTGGCATTTCCCGAGCATGCACAATCTGAGTAACTATAATTTTCACACTACTACATTCAGCCATCGTTTATTCAATTCAACAGCACTGCAAAATCTTAAATGATCATTGCCTCCTATGGTGGTCAATATAAATTACATGTATTTTTGCAGTACTGCTTTTCACGTCCATTAAGACAGCTCCCCCTTTCAAGACTCAATCGGAAATTGTCTCAATGGCTTGCACATTGTTTCTATAGAAATGTAAAGGTGAAATTTACGTTTGGACACAATTAGATTAGGACGCAGCCAGAACAAAAACAAAGTGAAGAACTTTCCAAGTGGTAGCCCCTACCATGTAAAATCAAATAAAAAATCATCCCAATAGTTTGTACATCGTTTGTACAGAAATGCGAAGGCGAAAGTTAAGTTTGTGCACATTTACGGACGCCGCCAGAAAGAAAAAAGTGGGGGCTGTCTCGGTGGTAGCCCCGCACCATGTCCAATTCAATCATAAATTGTCGCAATCGTTTGTACATCGTTTGTACAGAAATCTACGAGCGAAATTTTCGTTTGTACACATTAGTGGCGCCATCAGAACGAAAGGGAAATAGGACGGGCTGTCTAAATGAAATCCCCCAACCTTGTCTAATTTAACCACAAATTGTCACAATCGTTTGTACGTCGTTTGTACAGAGACGTGCAGGGAAAATTTTCGTTTGTACAGAATCAAGGTATCGACAGAACGAAAACAAAGTGGGGGCTCTCTCAGTGGTAGCCATCAAAACGTCCAATTGAAGCCCAAATATTGGCAATCGTTTGTGCAGAAATGTGCAGGCGAAAGTTTGGTTTGTAAACAAATAGGGGCGCCACCAGAACGAAAAAAGTGGGGGCTGTTTAAGTGGTACCCACAACCATGTCCAATTCAATCACAAATTGTCGCCATCGTTCGAACATCGTTTGTACGGAAATGTACGATTGAAATTTTCATTTGTTCACAATTAGGGGCGCCGCCAGAACGAAAACAAAGAGGAACTCTCTAAGTGGTAGCCCCACCATGTCGAATTAAAGCCCAAATATTGAAAATCGTCTACACATCGTTCGCACAGAAATGTGAAGGCGAAAATTTCATTTCTACATAATTAGGGGCGCCGCCAGAACGAAAACAAAGCGGGGTCTGGCTAAGTGGTAGACCCCAGCATGTCCAATTTAATCACAAATTATCGCAACCGTTTGTACGTCGCTTGTACAGAAATGTGCAGAACAAATGTTCGTTTGTACGTAATTAGGGGCGCCGTCAGAATGAAAATAAAGTGGGAACTGTCTAAGTGATAGCCCCCCTTCAGGCACAACTCAATCATCAATTGTCGCAATCGTTTGTACATAGTTTGTACAAAAATATTCGAGCGAAATTTTCGTTTGTACACAATTAGGGGCGCCGGCAGAACGAAAACAAAGTGCGTGCTGTCTAAGTGGTAGCCCCGCACCATGTCAAATTCAACCTCAAATCATCGCAATCGTTTCTACATCTTTTCTGCAGAAATATGCAGGAAGAGGTTTTGTTTGTACACAATTTTGGGCGCCGCTAGAACTAAAGAAAAGTAGGGGGCTCTCTAAATGACAGCCACCCACCATGTAGAATTGAATCACAAATTGCGGAGATCGTTGTCACATTGTATGTACAGAAATGTGCTGGCAAAATTTTTGATTGGACACAATTAGGGGCGTCGCCAGAACGAAAAAAGTGGGGTCTGTCTAAGTGGTAGCCTTTACCATATCCAATTCAATTACAGATTGTCGCAATCGTTTTTACATCGTTTGTGCAGAATTGTGCAGGCGAAATGTTTGGTTCTACATAATTATGGACGCCGCCAGAACGAAAACAAAATGAGGGTTTGTGTAAGTGGTAGCCCCCAACATGTCCAATTCAATCTCAAATAGTCGGAATCGTTTGTACGTCTTTTGTACAGAAATGTGAAGGCGAAATTTTCGTTTGTACATAATTAGGGGCGCCGCCAGAACGTAAACTTAGTGGGGGCTGTCTAAATGGTGGCCCCCACCATGTCGAATTCAAGCAGAAATTGTAGCAATCGTTTGCACATCGTATTAAGGGAATATGCAGGGGAAATTTTCGTTTGTACTTAATTAGAGGCGCCGGCAGAACGAAAACAATGTCTAAATGAAACATTAAAAGAAAAGGATATGCATACTATGGATATTTTCTAACAGGACTTTGTGCAAACTATTGTGTCGAATGGTATGTTCAAACTATAGTGTGCTCACTACATTGATCTTATACTAACAATGTTGGAATTACTTTTTGCTTTCATATTTATCTTTATACTTATAATCATTATTGCTGAGTTAGTTTATCACTTCTCGGCTCTTATTATTAAATTTATTCATTATTTCATACGTGAGCTTAATCCTTTTGAGAAAAATGCATCTTTTCTTTCTAACTTGCGCATTAACATTCTCATCTCCTACAGGAAATTGATAAGTGGAAGATATAACAAATTCACAAAGTAGGTTGTTAAAATTAAAATTATAACACAGTATCTTGTTTTATTTGAACATCTTCATGAAACTCATCTTGCAGAAACTATAGAATGCATGGTAAAGTACTTTGGTGTATTCAGCATTCTGATTAACGAGTATGGTTGCTAACAGGCCAGTATTTCACCGGCCTGCCGGAATATTGCTGTGATTTTGATTAAGGCCGTGAACGGTACATACTTCTTATTAGCTCCCTTCTGACCAGTATTTTGGAATCTGCAATCCAGAATATAACATTGAACATCAAAAGTTTTCAGCAGTGCCTTTACAAACACAAATTTCCGTTGTATTATACATTATCGATATTTTACTTAATCTATTCAGTTTTTATTGATTTAATATAAGAAATTTGATAACACTTAGATTCTATTGTGTTAGGATTTTATACATCAATTGAGAGTAGAAAATGCCTTTTTAAAGCAATTTCCTTTGTTTGAAATGTAATTTTATAGAGTAAGTTTCCTTTTATGAAACAACAGTTGTTGCGTAAAGGTTAATATCCACTATTATTCATCTGCTTCGATAATTTTAAAGAAGTGGCAATTGCTGGTAAATACAATAACGATCAATACAGTCTTGAGTTTCTTATGTGTACAGAGAATTTTGAGGGTGAGCCGGTATTTTTTTTTCTTGACTAGGCAACTTATTTACGAGATTTTGTTTCAATTCTGCTATGTAGTGGCTCCGTACTGACACTCCGCACGCAAATAATTATATAAGGCCACCATATGCTCCGGGTTCTTAAAATTTGTCCTGGTTTTCAGAAATTTTCCTTCTTGTCCTGTTTTTTAATATTATTATTAATTATATATCCAAAGTTCTCAAAAAAGAGTAAAATCGACTTAGTCATTTTGCTTTCTATTCCGAGAATACTATAAGAACAATTTCATTCTAATCTTTATTATTATTCCAATCGCTGCTTCCCTGGATATAACATGCAATGTTTAAATCCTCTTAACTATTATCACCAAAAGTAAGAATGTATACCCCGAGGTGGCAACAAAATTCTTGTAACGTTGTAGACAAGCTCCGAATCATTTTTCCTCCTTCAGAAAAACAATTATGCACATTTGTCACAATCTGTTGCTGCTTTACTTTAGAATCTTGGAATCTAACTGATAATGAGTTCAATCAATTAATAACTTCAAGTACGCAAAATTTTATTTTAATTTTTATCAGATTATTTACTTTAGTGTTACACTTATTAAACCATAACCAGAAATTTCTTCACTTGGATACTCTAATCCAGGATTTGCCTGGTATTATTTTCTCTTCTCTCTTTTTGGCGTGAAAGAATATATTCTTCAATGTGGCTGTACTAGCCAGGATTTATTCATTCAGAGAAAAAAATAGTTTTTCATCATAGTTCAAAACGTAAGGTGAGTTCGTTTCAATTGTTTTCTGTATAAAATTCAATTTTCGTGAATGCATGAACAATTATTGAAGTAATTACATCAAAATTCATCAGTTGTATGTGTATTAATATTATCATTACAGATTAAAAGTATTTCTTATTTTAAAATATAACATCCTGTGTAGGTGTTCAGAGAACATTGGTAAAACACATGTGAATGTGAAATACCGTAATACTTTTGACACCACAAAACAACTTCTGTAGGTGTTCAAGGAACGTCGGTATAATACATGTAAAAGTCAAATAAACCGCTTTGCACCAGATTAAATAATTCGAAACAAATCACATGTAACTTACAAACGTAATGTTCTAGAACACTAATGATCACATGATAGCTACATGAATAGGTAAAATATTTGTGCAAGTACAATAGTAAACATTCAGGATGATTACATCTATTCAAATATCAACTTTGTTGCTAAGTAAAACCATTCGTAAGGATACTTTGCACTTCATGAAAAAAAGTTCGTTCAATATACGTACATAATATTTTCATGCAAACCTTTTTCCCTTCAGTATTCACACATTTCACTTCCTACCAACGGCGCAAATATGTCTTCAACATGGGGAAGGATAAGAACGTTCCCATAATCTTTATATCTATATCTATATATCTATATATATCTATATCTATATCTATATCTATCTATCTATATATATATATATATATATATATATATATATATATATATATATATATATATATATATATGTAGATAGATAGATAGATAAATAGATAGATAGATAGATAGATATTTAAGTAAATAAGATAGCGCGCGCGAGAGAGAGAAACGACCAAGTCAATACCACTTCCATTGTAAAAAAAGTCATATGAGAATGCCTTGAACAGTAAGTTCCATTAAGAAAAGAAGAGGGTTGTGAGCGATATGATGATTATCTCCACAATTAAGTTTTCCTTTTTTCAGAGATACTGCATTTGGATTTTTCCCTGAACAGCGCGAATGTTTTGAAATATAATGAATTATGTTCCTTTTCCTTTGTTGATAATTCCCTTTCAATACACTTGTTGATAATTCCTTTCGAATGCGATGTTGGTAATTCCCTTTCAATACACTTTACAAATTACAAGTGTAACGCACCATCCTTCCGGATCTGGGAAGAAGAAGAATGGATGGTTACATGAGGAAAAATTGTACTTTGAGCGATATATTGTCTATTAAGACTCCTATTGTTAATCAATTTCAATATTTAAAAACGATCTTTTTCTTTTTGTAAAAAGTATTTTTTTTAGAAAAATAGGAGAAAGAAAAAAGTATGTAAAAAAAGTTTGATAGGAATAATGTAAGGAGGAATTGACTGAGAAACAATATGCTATGACAACTTGAGGGGAAAAAGGTTTTGCGCGTGTTTGTTCGGTGGGCGTGGCTTGTCCCGTCAACTCTACCTGGCTCGGTGACTCAGGGACCCGTTATCTTGTTCCTTACTTTAGCCCAGAGAGGATGGAGTTGTTTGGTGGTTACGTGTTCTTGCTTTGCTTTGTGTTAAGTAGGACATGTTTGTGAGTGAATATACGTGGGCAAGTCTAAGTTCCGTGCCAGAAAATCTTTTGCTACTATTTGTTCTTTGCGAGTTAAGCGAAGTTAAATATCACGATGTGTTGAACAAGTTCACAGTGTTAGTGAAAGAAGTTGGCAAGGAAATAGCCTATTTTTGTGCTTGTTACAGAGTCAGAGAGGGAAAGTGTGCATGCAAAGTGAACCCTCAATTCGCTCTGTTCAGTTCTATTTGGTGAGTGAATTCATTGTGCATTTTGGTCCTGTTTCATTACTTATTAATCTCTCTGAAGTATTTCTTTTTTCAAAAAAAAAAAGGAATTTATTAAAGAGAGAGAGAATTCTTGTAGTGTGGGACATTTCTTAGTAGAGTCCGTAGAGATTGCTAGTTTGGATACCTGCTTATTCTGGCAATCCTAAAGATTTGTCCTGGAATTTATCCTCTGTAACAACGTGATAGTATAATTTCTGGCACAGAGCAAGAATTGCGTACGTGCATAGTCAACAGTTAGTCAAAGAGGCCAAATACCAAACGAGAGGAAAAAAGGAAATAGGTAAACCATTGAGTTATCCGAAACCTGGTGAGTTAATAATATTATATTTACTTATAGTAATTGTGTTTGTCAAAACTGTTGATTGTGAGGTCGTTGATAGTTTGTTTCCAAAGGGTTTAAACTTCGCGAACCTTTGCCTTCCAACAGTAGTTATTTTTCCTCCCAGAAATTGTGGCGATTATTCTTTCTACTTTGACCTTAATCGTTGAAACAAGATATAAACCACCTGCGGATCCGATATTACGTTTAAATTAAGTATTTCTTTTTCAGCTGTTAGCCATATGTCAGAAGGAGAGCGAATTTAGATATTATTTTCTCGAAAGAAATATATAAATTTTTTCTCGAAAGTTGTCATAAGCTTGAAAGTTAAGATATTGATTCAGATATTAATTTGACTGCTATTAATTTGATAAATTAGCTAATTAAGATCAAAAAATATTGTAAGATTTTAGTTCAGAAATATTATTCATGTTTGATGAAATTTATCAATGAGTAGTTAATGGTCGTAAAAGTCGTCGAGAGATTATTAACTGTTAAAGTCAAGTTTTGAAGAGAATTAGTAATTATTGATTAGAGATACTGTTTGAAATATAATTGAAATTAAATTTAAAGAAGATAAGAATCAACTAGTAAAGTTTTAATTGAAATTTTTTGAGATTTGATCAACTTAATCATCAGATAATTATTATTAGAATAGTTGTTTATTGCACATTTCAAACGAGTGTATATAAGCTATTCAAACGTTTTAGTTCATATACACCTCCTTATATTGGAAATAAAGTTGTTATCTTAAAACTTGAAACACTGTTGTACATGTTCTTTAAGTTTATGTTTAGTGTGTTTCCTTTTCCAACTAGAAATATTGGATCTGCAATTCCAGCTAATACTAGCATAGTTGATTACGCGAAACTGCTCGATTCTCCTCTCCCAAGCCCTCTCTGCCAGGCTTTGTGATCTGAGTTCATATTGACAGTTTGTTTAGTTATTTTTTGTTGTTGTAAACTCTCCATGTGAATTCGATTAGACGAGGCTAGGTGGAAGGGGAATGCCATAAAAGCATTAACAGAAACACTAACTAGTATAATCACAAATAGAACTATAATATTAAAATTTTGACCCTAAACTTGCTGAATATAGACTACAACAAACAGATAGAAGTTAGCGACGTGAAAAATTTAATTTAAACTTTGTCCGGGTAAAATATTTTTCTAACGTAGACAGGTAACTGGGGCCTTACCAACTCTATTAGCCTTACCAACACGATATGACTTTAACTTCGAATAAAGATAGAATGATTCTGAATTGTATGTCATCGAAATATTTATCGTTATTGAGAGATTCGAAAAAAAATATGAAGCTACTGGGCCTGGGAGGTCCCGAGTGCCCGGATAAGGGTTAAAGCCAAATCTGTGTAGCATCAGCGAGGGCAGTTGCAGAAAGAAGCTGACTTAGTTATACTCTCATCACGCGTACTTTATGAACTAATAATCGTTAATAATAACAATGAAAATAATTTACTGTCTGTATGGACATCTTGATTACATTTCCCAACTTCCAAGGAAATATTTTTGTGTTCGTCAAAAGTAAAAAGAAATGTTTCAACTTTCGCAAGCACGAAAACAAGTTTTTCAATGTATGCCGTGATCATATAGTCATGCCTTAGCTAAGATTCAAATGCTGCTGACAATATCTATTCAATACATCATTGAAATAACTTCACTTGTGTCTATGATTACCGGATTATATATTTTACTAAGAGACATAGTTCACGTACTGAGAGACCTGTATTATGTTCAATTACGAGGATAAACCGGACAGAAACCGAAGAGGATAAACGTATTTATTACGTATACACACGTCCTAGGAGACAATTATTACACTCTTTGTTTGTTTTTTAAATTTCTGAACATCACTGAAAATGAATTTTAATATTTTAACCTATTAATAATTATTTTATCCTAGGAAGAATTTTAAAATCGATATTGTATTTGCAATGCATCCATTTACTTTGAGAGAGGAAATATGGGAGAAACAAAATAAGGACGTCCAATTTTCAATAAATGTGTCTGAAGCCTATAAGGTATGTAAACAAAAGAAACTAAACATCTTGTAGTAAGAATTCTAGTGTGTGGTATATAAATTGCGTTAACGATAATATGCTCTGAAATAAAACGTAAGAACAAATATTTTATATAGTTTCAATTAAGAATGAGAGTAGGAAACACTAGGATTTATAATCAGTACGAGTCCAATACATATATTATAACATATATTGAAATGAAATTGAATATTATGGTGAATGTATCAGGGTACATGTGACACATATATATTTATTACGTAAAGATAAATGTTTTCAAATGAGGAGAGTTTTTCAAATGATAGATCCTGACGTTTCACAGATAGCTGTCGAAAGAAATATCCAAGTGGAAACGATCCTAGGCATTGTATTGCAAGCAAGCCATGGATTGACAAATACGAGCCATATTAACTCATAACGGATATCAGTTGGAAGAATAGCCATGGCAGATTCACTGTGGATCTGACGGGTGTGGCTGGTGTATTACGTGGACGTGCCACAGTAGGTAAAGTGTTAAAGATGGTGTCCATCATATAGTTGTAGTAGATGACTAAATTCAAGAAATGATATATGATATGATATATCAAATTGTTGATATAAAACATTGAAAAAACATCTTAAATACTAGGGGAAGTCTTACAAAAACTGAAAGAAGGTTATATGACAATAACCTATGACAAATGTGAATTCTCCATAATAGACACAAATGCCTTCAGAAATATAATAACAGAATTGCTAAACAAGGATATAGACTCTATGAAACCGATTCTAAGATTCTATATTTCGACAAAACCAAAGGAAATGCAGTAATTTATTAAATGGCGCGTAAAGATTATATTTAACCTAGTAGTTATCACTAATGTTCTATATGAACTTTTCAAAAATAACGGAAAAAATGTGAACAAGGGATTGTCAACAAAGCTCTGATCAATTCACGAAATTAACGAATGGCGATGCTTTTTTAGCCCATCTGATGCTTAAACAGATATCTTGCAACCAATAGGATGAACCAACGTTGGAGTAGGGTAAACATTACCTAAAATACAAGATGTAAAGGAGTGAGTAATATACTATAACAGTCGCACTCCTTTCACTCATTGAACAATGTATTGTGTTTCAGAATGGAATGCTTAGCGTTAGCAGTAACCATTAGCAATGCCGACTTTTCTTATAAGAGTTAAGTACAACATAATAGTTGACTACAAAAAACTTGATAGGTCTCAAACGAGTACATAGGAGGAACACGTGATACATATACCAGCGATAGCAGTGCAAATATTACATTATGATATCAAGCATTGTAATAGTAAAGATAATACCGCAGGTGAAGGCTTGTTCGGAATAGTCTATCAACTGAGAAAGAAGAAGTACATGTTCACTTCAGAGAAACAGTGTTGTTCGAGAACCAGGAAGTTGAGAGGTGGAACTTGAAACAAGTACAGAGACTTGATTCTGAAATCACGCCGATTATAAAGTACGGAGAAGGTCAATCATGGAATATAATAAGGAACAGAAGCAGAGAAAAGAACTGCAAAATTCCTAGCGCAATATAGCTGGTCCAACGGTTACCAAAACGAAAAAATGGAATATATATATTTTCTTCTCTTGTGGTGGAAACTGTCCTTGAACATTATCATATTCATTTTCGAAATTCTGCATTTTCTGGATTTTCGCTATAATAGCACGATCATTTCGATGGAAAAACATCAGACCCGATTTCAAGAAATATTTAAAACATTGTGTTACTTTCATCACAACAAAGGAAATTTGAAAGCGATAGCAAAATCTCCGTTAGCACGGTAGTAAGTCTTCATTGATTTTATGAAACCGTAGCATGTAAGTAAAGGCAACAACGGATACGTGTTTATAGTATTGGCCGGATACACCCGATACCTAGATACTTTCCTTACAGAACTATTCTACCTAAGTTGTATTGACATATTTAGAGGATCAAATAAAACATCTAGGAAAACCAGAGACCATTGTCTAGGATAATGGACTACAATTTACAGGATAATGGAAAGAATCAATGTAGAAATGATCAGATTCATTAGATTATATTGCGATAAATCTCATCAAAATTTTTAAGGAAAATGGAAAAATACCTGAAATATTAAATACTTTGTGTCTGAATCTTTGGGTCTAGATCGTGCAGAACTATTCCCAAACATACATATTTATACTTGTTAAAATCCCTGAAGTTAAACTTCAAATGAGTACTGAAGTTTGTTAATATTGGTCGAAGAAAGTAATCCTAGTGCATGACTCGCAGCAATCGTAGCGAGATACGATTAATGATATGGTATTTTGTTCCCAAAGGACATAATCTTAGCAAAAGATTAATTTCGGACTGGCAAACTTATTTCATATTTATCAAGACAGGAAATTCAATGATATGCTAGTGGAAATTTTAGATCGAAAAGACAGTAAAACTTGTGATATTGAACACGTTTAAAACATAAAGAAGTTGAAAACAAGCATCAAAATTAGACAACAATGGACGAAACATGAAGTAACACGTCAACACTATCGCAACTCAGTAGATTGTATGTAAAAATTCAACACCAACGGACGTGATGAACCACACAGACAATTCGTAAGAATCCAAGGATTGGAGACCAACAAGGTCTAATAAAAAAAAACGTATTTGTATGAAATGTACTCGAATTTATGTTAAAATGAATACTATAACCAATTGTTTTCTTTTAGATGACTTGCTTTTAACTACATTGGGACTACCATGTCATTATTCTTATCCAATACTGTAATACATTTTGTTCACCAGGGTTCTTAAACGTAAAAAAAAATATTTTTAACTAATCAGTTCCTCTTCCAGGAGCCAAATTAATGCTATAGTTATATATATTTTTCTTAAGTATTTTTATTTTAACTATGTAATCAGTTAATTTGTTACATGGTAAATTTCAGATTTTTTTCAGAAGCGCAATGTTTTTCATTGTTGTTCTTCTTAATGTATCACAGTAAAGGTACGAGGATAATGTCTCTCTTATGACGTATGGAGCACAATTGAAGGTGCTTCTTAAATTAAGTTATTTTTATTCAGTATATTACCAGTTGATTGTAAGTTTTCCTTAGTGACTTGATACCTTCAGTGTATTGTTCTTTGCTAGATAGTTCTGCTGACATATATCAGTCATTATTTTATCTATTTTTTTTACTTTCGTAGGAAGATGGCGATATATTTCCGTTGCATTGTTTTTGTAGCCAAAAGGTTTAAATCAACCTTCATACGCAACACTCTTCTTCATATAATCAGCCTTTAAAAAATTACAATTATAAGAGTTAACAAGATAATTAGTAACTCACAAATTATGTTGAAATTAGAAGTACCGTGTGTTAATGTACGGGTTCTATACCCTAAGTATGCTGAATTGTACAGGTTAGGAAAATGTCTTGACATGTATCATTGTAGTCGCCAGCTAACTATTAAATTTTCTCACGGCAGGTTAATAAATGCCACTGTGGCTTCAAAACTTGGCGCCAAATGGGAATTTATTTACCGTGCTGTTAAGTAATGTTTATAAATTTGACTTCCTGAAACATTTTCCAAGGATGTATGCCAATTAACGGTTTGCCTATTGTTTGAGAACGAAAACAAAAGTTGTCCGTCCAAATTTATTATTCGTTTCCTTTCCTTAGTTGTACTATATGCAATTTAGATACATGCGGAATTGATGTTCAGTGAGATCAAAACGAGGACAGGTTAAATTAAATGAAATCTACCGGGTAGGTTACAGGACATGATGATGAGAAATGAATGAAATGGTAGAATGAAGAAAGATGATGGATTTGGGAGAACCAACGAACACAGTGTTGTTTTCCACAAAGTTCACTTGGCGGGCCTAGAATCGAACCAGGGTCCCTAAGCTCCATAGGTGAAAGCTCTACCCCTAAGCCCCCGTGGTACCAAAACAAGGGCAGGGAAATGACCAATGATATAGAGATAAAACGACTTACAGTGTATCTTTCCCGTACTATCACATTCTGTGTTATAATTACCACTAACCATCATTTAAACCCCTAAAACACGGGATATGCAGAGAATGAAAATGTGTACAGGAAACCTCCTACTTAGTGAAGCTGGGCCTGTGACTAAGATCACAACCGTAGTGTCACGCAAGCAGGCTTGCCACCCACACCCAAACTTATGCGTTTTCAATTAGAATATATTCCCTTTCTTGGCATTACCACAATTGCTGTTGGACGTGGAATTAAATAAGCAAAAGATACTAGTTCAGTATTGTCAAATAATTAAGATATGAGGCTTTAAAGTTGAAATATTATGGGGTCTGTACTGAGAAAAGAAAAACTGTGCAACACGAATAAAGCTGCTTAAGAAACAAATGTTAAGTAGGAAGTAAACTATAGCATTCAGTGACAAACGGCTTGATACTAGAGTTACTTAGAAAATGGTACGTATTGGAGTAGCCGTAGAAATAATTCCCATGTGGCATAATACGTAGATGTGAAGAGTAAGTGTTGCTGTAGAGCAGAAATTCCAATGGTATTTTTGCGAATCGATATCTTGAAACAATTTCTCTATAAGTCGAGAGCTATGAAACAGTTTTTTTTTCAGGTTCCAACATGACATTATACCCTGCTTGCTTTTCAACCCCCCCCCACCCCCACACAAAAGTGCTGTACCCTAAACAAATATAGAAAAGCTGCAGCACGATAGGTAATAAATCTGTGTCAAGGAAGTACGACAGAATCAAGTCGTAAAGATTAATCACATGCAATATCTGTCACTCGAGATTAACCATGGTCATGAGTAGGGGACATATGTATGTTTTGCCCCACTTTCCCCCTCCACCCCCTAACTACCCAAAAAAAATATGAAGCCACCCCTGACTATTGTACTTTAACACAGAAGGATACCCCAAAGTGAGATTGAATATGCTTTTATGACACTTAAAATCATAAAAACTTACATCTAAAACTTATAACTAAAACTACACTACATATAATTACATCTACTCCTCTTCTATCTTATAATGTCCCCAAGCTAGCGTATTTACACCATCTCGTAGTATATATCTTTTATCGTCTGAGGAATCTAATGCTAGCATTTGAACGGTTATGCTATATATATCGTGCTTATACCTTCTAATGAGGTTTATGTCTTTATACGTTTTAACATTTTTAAATAAGCTTTCTTTATAATCATCAGACTGCAACTCCTTGGCAACTACGCATTTAGTTACTCCTTTAGCTTTTTTCTCTTCTTTATTTTCTACCCTATAAGCATACATCTTTGATCTCAATCCAATAAACTCTGTCATTATCTTACCTTTATTTTCATCTTTCATCTTATTTTTTGTTTATTAGTGGTAGTCCATATATGTTATTTTCCTTGTATTCACTCGTGTCAAACTGGTCAACTATTTCTGCTATATCTTTGTAAAAGTCTTCAGTCTCAATCTCATATATAAAGCTATCAGTATCCATATAACATAAATCTATATTGTTACCATATTTCGGCTTCATCGTGTTATAGTGAAAATCATACATTAATAGCTTCGATAGTTCTAACACACTCATACCAACATGTATTGGCTTATTAAATGTTAATCGCTCTTTTTTCATATGTATAGCACACAAGTTCTCACTAAATATTGTTCTGTAATCAAAGTTAGGTTTAGCAATTAATGCTTCTACCCTCTTAGGATCACATTCTAATTGTATGGGCTGTCTTTTTCGAATATTTTCCATAGTCTTTCCAAATACCGAGTTATTCATGAGCCTATAAGAATGTTCTTCAAATTTGTTTTTAGCTTGCGTAATCATCTCTGTATTTAAATCAATGTATTTCTTTAGCCAGTTTGATTGTTTAAACTCTAATACCCTATGCACTTTCTTCAATTTCATTCCAAGTTACATATAAAGTTTTAAGTTTCTATAGTGAATTACATATATTTCCTTATTGTAAAGCGTTGTTAATAATTTCGATTGTTTTGAGCCGGGTGGACACATGTTCTCTGGAGCTAATGGTAAATCAGAATGCTTGTTATGTAAATGCTTTGAATATTCTAAATCAACTTCTAATATGTAACCAGTTTCTGAGTCATCCGGAATGTTCATTATATCTATGTAAGGTTTAACCCACTTAAAATCTTTATAAGGCATGTATTGACTCATAGCCCATCCGCGTCTAGATATGCTAGGTATGTTGAACACTAATCTTTATTATAATCTTGCATATATTTGTTGTTGGCTTTTACATATCTTTTACTGCATTGTGAGATTCCCCCTCGTATACCCTTTTCTAACATTAGTATTTTATCATAATCAGTTAACATTTCTAAGTTAATTTTAGTCATCTTTAACATTGCATCCCACGATAGACCTGGTGCTGTATAATACCAAGCAGGATCTAATCCATATGCCTTTAAACACACATCTCTAAAGTTTTCAAATATATCTGTTAATTGAAGGACATCTGTTTTGTTATAATGTTCAGTTAAGTCCTCCAATAACTCTAGATTGAATTCTTTACAAACTCGTACATGAAGCTTATGACGTTCAGGACTCATTTTTTCTCCTGTTAATCTGTTTGTAAATTTGTCTGGAGATAATGGAACAGGTTCTTTCAAATGAATCAATATAATCAAATGGATAATCACCTTTAGTATTAACTAGGTCAAGTTTATCAATCGGAAAAAACTTTAATGTTTCTCGAAATTTTTCTGGCTTTAAATTCTTTGTTAACTCTGCTAAACTCTTTGGCATAAATCTAAATGAATCAACAAATCTTAAATTTATTCCATCTTTTTCTGATTCTGCTTTTACATATTTTTCATATGTTATGTACCTTTCTTCATTGTTTGCAATGAGTTTAATTTTCTGTGTATCATAAGCTAGCTCCTTAATAAACAAATGCGTATCATAGACAGTTAA
This sequence comes from Thermobia domestica, assembly GCF_964235325.1. NCBI lineage: Eukaryota > Metazoa > Arthropoda > Insecta > Zygentoma > Lepismatidae > Thermobia > Thermobia domestica. The sequence goes on along the minus strand of NC_137454.1, from coordinate 52,142,462 downwards.
GTTGTGAAGAAATACAGGAACAAAGTTAGGATTTTTATAGTTTAAATTGCAATAACTGTGAGCTACACCTCTAAACTTTCCAGTTAAATGATCATGATCTCTTACTTTTGCTTTATTTTTATTTATCTTATACAAACACTTTTTTAAGTCATGCTTCCATTCTTCTATTTTTTCACTCATATCATCTTTATCCTTGTAGAACTGTATTTTCTTCTTCAGTATGTTTATTTTTTCTCTACAGCTGGTGGTAAGTCATTCAAGTTTTTCTCACATATATGACAAGTATCCGAACTGTTATAAGCTTCTATTTCCTCCTCACTAAGCGGAATCATATTAACTACCCTGTTATATATTTTCCTAATTTCTATTGCTTCTTTTTGTAACATTTCAATAAATACTTTCGCAGCATCTGGACCTATATAACTGACAGGGGCTTTGTAGTCTCCATTTGAATATTTAACATAGTAACAAAAACTCATTGGTTTATGCTTTTGATATTTTACTGTTTTACTACAATTATGCTCTATTTTTAACTTACATAAGATACATTCAAAGTCAGCAATTATCGTAAATGGAACTCTTAATGATCGATTATAGTTTTGAAAATTTATTTGATTGTCGTATGGTTTTGGAAGTTCTATTCTAACAGCCTCACGCTCTTTACAATCTAATTCATGGTTTTGCAACTGCTTCTCATTTCGAAAGTGTCTTGTTAAACATCTATTACAAAAGTATAACTTTTCAGTATGTTTTATCACTTGACTTCTTATTAATCGTGATAAGTCTTTTATCCAACAAAAATGAGTGTTCTTTTCATCTTTTACACATAATAAATTGATATGAGTTTCCTGCTTATCTTTTGTGATTTGAAGTGGATATACATGAAAGTTCTTGTCATAGCCGTAAACATTGATGGAGATATTACTTCTTCTTTCAAATTTTGGAATATCTTTTAACTGTACAGGAAACTCAATACCATCACAATATTTCTTTTGTAATTCATTAACAAGTTGTTTATAATGAGAGGGTCTTTGAGGATTTTTTGAAACGGTTCTATCAATAGGCTTTAAATAACTTGCAATAGAATATAAGAAACATTTATTATCTTTATTTTGAATATTCATTACTGCTTTCTTATCTTTAATCTGCTTTGGAAGTTCAATATAGGAAGCAGCTCTTAATGGTACATACTTATTTAATCTGATTTCTAGGTGTTTAATTTGATGTAACGTCCATCCTGATCCTCGGCCTTGAAATTCTTCCATTTCTCTACGAAGTTTTTGTTTGGCATAAGATATATATTCATTAAGTCAGTTGATTCTAATATTCTCTCGTTTGATGTTTTGAAATTGTGCTTTTGTATTTCTTTATCTTTAATATAGTCACAAATGAAAACAAGATTAACTTTAACTGGGTGAAATTTTAATTCCTCTTTGATTTTGTTAATAGCAACTCTTCCACTTGTATCTAAAAATTTTATTGGGTCTTTATATCCTCCTGTGTTTTCGACTTTAATGGTTTGTAAACGCTTCTTGAGTGCTGTTTCTTCTAATTCTACTTTGATGGGTATATGTGCTGGCTTCGGTTCTTCAATTACTTCTTGTTTAAATGGGAATATAACTTTAATCTGTCTTCTGCTTTGTTCATCATCATATTGTTTAAGAAGGTTTATTAGTTCTGCTTTTCTTAATCGGGAATATCTTTTGATTCCCTTTTCTTTACATTGTCGCCTTAACTCTATTACAGTAAATTTACTATAATCACTCATCTTATTTATTATATAGAAAATTCTACTACTCAATTTTTATCTTCGCTCGATTATTTCAGTTCATTTTCATACTATTTTTACTCCCATATATCCTAATACAACGCTTAACATTGTACACTCCTGCCATTGTCTACATATTACGTGTTGTATTAGAACAGGACTTTGATGAGAATAACCCATCAAAGTTACATATACACATATTAAAATTAAATCATTTTTGTAAACTTACTCATCATCATCATCATAATCATCACTGCCATATTTATATTCATCATCACTACTCAAATCAGATGTTTTTTGATGTGCTATTGATAATTATTTCTCCTTTAACAGTATTTGCTTCTCTAGTAGTGCTGCTAAGAGTTTAAGATCATGATGAATTAGTTTAAATCTATCATGTAATAAATCAAATTCTTTCTCCATATTTATTATATAGAAAACTAACAAAAATGAAATAAATTTAAAAATCTAAGAATAAAAACAAACATGACTAGTGCTAAGGAAATATTATCTTACAAACCTATATTTGATTATGTATGTAAATATTTAGATATTGGTGGTTATAATGATGAAGACAAAATAAATTTTAGCATCTCCATAGGTATGTTAGATCATTTGTTTAAGAAAGCCAATAAAGAAAGCAACTCATTTCTTATGCAAAACATTCTCTATACAAACGTTATGGACTTGTCTGATGAGATATTAGATTCACTAACTAATGAACAATGGTTATCTATAGGTTATGATGATTATGAGGAGGAATATAACTACGATCACATTAAAGAAGACTTCATACGCAAATATCTGCAGAAAGTTAATTTGATTGAAATATGTTTATGGAAAAAGTTATCGGAAGAGTTTATAAGAGAATTTGCAGATAAAGTTGATTGGGAGATTATTTCAGAAAGCCAAGACTTATCAGAAAACTTTATAAGAGAATTTGCAGATAGAGTTGATTGGGGGGAAGTATCGTATAATCAAAACCTATCCGAAGAATTTATTAGTAAGTTTATAGATAACGTTGATTTTGATGCTATATCTTATAGAAACAAACTCTCTGAACCCTTTATACGAGAACATGCAGATAAAGTTTCTTGGGGACGCTTATCTGGAACTCAACAATTATGAGAAAACCTTATAAGAGATTACGCTGACAAAGAAGATTGGGAAATAATTTCATTGTTTCAAGATTTAACAGAAGGATTTACTGCAGAGTTCAAAGACAGAGTTCATTGCCATAATATTTCAATATATCAGCACCTCTCTGTAGAGTTTATATATTTATTTAGACATTACCTAGATTGGAGAGTTATAATAAGAAAATATAACAATCCTGATTTAGGTGGTATATTGAATTTAGCATTCAATGTTACAACAGATGGTTTGTTTAATGTTTAACTAATTAACTTATATGATTATTATATCATAAAAGTCATAACCTTAAATATCTTTTATGATTATTATATCATAAAAGTTGTAACTTTAATTATTTAATATTAACCTTAATTATCAGATAATAACCTATCATATAAACAATCAATTTCTTTAATCAATTCTTCTTCTGATAGTGGCGTCCAAAACTCATTACCCTTACCTTTACGAATATCTAGTTCTTGCTGCATTAGGTTGAATAGCTTAATACTGTTAGGATCTCTAAACTTTTCATATATTATTACATGATTCGGATATTTTTCTTCTGCTTCATTAAGAGGCTTATATAGACTTCTCTTTTGGCATCTGATAGCATAATAAGGGAAAGGATCATTAGGTTTTTTTTTCTTATATATGATTAGACAATTATCTTTGAAACATCGTCTGTATATTGTGCTGCAATTTCTTTTAAGCTCTCGTTTTGAATTCTTAATCTCTCCATTGTTTGATCTATTTCTTCTACTCTTTTTTGCAACTCTTCATTGTCTTGCTGATACTGTCTAAATTCCTGAGTGAAGTAATTAATAATAATTTCATTACATTTAATATAAAAATCTGGTGAAACCCATCTTGCTATATCAAGTATTAACTCTTTTGGAACATATGTTCCTCGTATAATACCTAATTGTCCACCTTTAACAATCTTAAAATCATCCCTACGAATTCGTTGCGATCACTTTATATAAGAAATTAACTGTTTAGATTGTTTATTTTCTAACCATTTATAAAATTTCTTTCCTTCGTCTTGACACAACTTAGTAGCAATGAAGTATCCAGTGTTCTTATCTATAATCAACTTGAAGTCACCAAACAAACCGTACCTATAGTTATCTTTGATCTGTTCATAGCAAATATCATTTAAACGAAGTGAACTATCCATAGTACTCATATTTATTATATAGAAATAATTATTTATTTCATTTTTGATTAGCTTTTATGGAATAATAACCATAAAAGACAACATTTATATTTACACTACAACATTACTCTTATCTATCCAACTATTATGTGAATCATCAAACCCTACCCATTTAACGTATACTTTGTCACCTTTCTTTCTCAACACTTTCTCCACCAAGTATTCATCTTTATGTTTCGTCTTTAATAGTTCTGGTTCGTAAAATCTACCTTGTACATCCTCTTCTTTTAAATCTTTAATTTTATATGTAGGCGGATTGGATGGAATAACTTTACTAATAACAAATACTTCTGTTGACCAATTAGGTGTATATCCTTTCTCAAATAACCCTTTCGATTTACTTATACGAACATGATCACGTAACTTGTATTTGGGCTTAACACGCTTATATTCTTTTTGATACACTTTCTCCAATATTGTTTGCTCATTTTTCTTATTAACTTCTTTAGGTTTTAAACCAATTGTTCTATGAATTTGACGATTATACTCTTTAACTAGTGTTGGTAATGTATCTATCCATTTGTAATTTCCTTGTGTTGTAAACCTTTTCCACATGTTTTGTTTCAGTGTTCTATTAAATCTCTCAACAACAGAAGCTTTCTTACCACTATAGGTTGAGTAATGATTAATCTGATTTTCCTCCATTAACTTCTTAAACTCTTTATTGTAAAACTCTTTACCTTGATCACTTTGTAAGTTACTAGGTTTTCTCGGTTTTAATATGGATTCGAATGCTTCTGTAACATTCTTCCCACTCTTATCTTTAACAGGAACAGCAAACGCATATTTCGAGAACACATCTATAATCGTTAGCAGATACTTATAACCTTTATTTAATTTGGAAACACCTTTTAATACTCCACTATCCATTTCAACAAGATCAGCCTGCGAAAGATTATCGATACCTTTTATAACTACGTTTAATCTGTCAAAGTTTTTTCTAGATGGTTTGTGAATTTCTTCTATAATGTCTTCTCTAACACCTTTACCTTCTTCTAGTCAATCGGGCTTTTTAACGAATTGAGTTTTAGTAACACCACATACAGAACAAATGCCTTTCTTTAGATATCTTCGATTCTTTTTTGTTCTATTCTAATGGTATCTTTCTCCGCATCTGTCAATTTCTTACACTTAACACAATACATCATCATTATTTATTGTATAGAAAATCAACGAAAAAATCTCTCATTACCTAAAAATTATAAGTCTTTATGAAAGTTCTCTTTCTATGTACATTACAACAAACAATAATTGCCCTTCTTCCATAGCTGAATTTTTATTTGGTTTAATTGTAATTACAGTACATCGTTCTTGTTAAAGTTAAAAGGTAAAGTTTCAATCAAAGTATCACCCAAATATATCTCTAGAAAGTATTTATCCAAACTTAATTCCATGTGCATTATTTTCCCATTATAGAGAAATTTGTAACCATTAGAGAGATAAAAATATTCTAAAGATTGGCTCCTTAACGTTTTTAGCTCTTAATCGATATAGTAGAGGTACAGTTTCTTTCTGCATAGTCAATTTAGTAGTATCCATCCTAACCTTTAGAAAATCTTCTTTCTTGACGTATGTGTCTTGTAACGTTTCTAATGCATCTTCAAATCGTTTTCTATCGTTCTCTAATTGGGATTCTATTGACTTAAGTTGACTTACGCTAACAATATCATTTAAATTCTCCAACAATTTTAATTTTTCTTCACTAATATCAACATCACATTTTCTATCTTTAACGTTACCAAATATATCCATACTCATTTATTATACAGAAAATGTCCATCCCAATTTTTCAAAACATTTCTTTAACATCTCTATTTGCTTAGATGAGTGTTTAAAATCAATATCAACATGAACATCGTGCTTTTTCAACAGATGGTACAATACTCATTTCAAGTTAATAAACAATACTCTTTTTCGGATACAGTTCTTTAAAGTTTTTGTATAAGTTTTCGAAGTAGTCTATAAGTGATTCTTCCGTATGTCGTAAGTTTAGTGGTTTTTGATCGGTAAGGTGACGGTGTATTAAATAGACATCATCATAATATTTTGTGTATTTGTTTTTCTTTAGTACTTCTAGAACATCTTTTGTTGATATTAAATCTTTTGATATATCTCTAAATTCATCATTTAACACCTTGAACACATCTTCAGGAATAATTCTATCCTGTAAAGCTTGCAAACGAGATAACTGCAACTTAAATCTTTTTATAGTATCATACCATGGTTTTCTTACGCAAGCTCTCATTCCTTCATTAGTACTGTAAACAAAACCATTCTCCACAGAACAATAATCACAAATGTATCTACTGCTACCTTTTGTTAATGACTTACAACCACAATTACTGCATTTTAATGGTCTAGAGCTATAATTTGACAACAACTCCTTTAAGGTAATTATTGGACGTGACTTTTCCAACTTCTTCCGTGTACAAAAATTTAGGTATTAACATTCTCCAAAAATCAATAACATCATATACGTTGTTTCTATCTTTTAAGTTTATTTTATTAATATTTTGGAAATATTGATAAAATTATAACTAACTAGTGGATCTAGTTCATCCTCATGCTTCTCAAAATAATCTAAAAATCTATTGTGTATAGCTTCGATATTTATCTTAAAAAAACTTTTATGGATATAAACCATAAAAGTACTTAATCTTAATAATATTTAATCATTTTTAATCATATACATAACATCACTAAAAGAATACCCTTGATTTACAAGATTTAAAACCTTAACACAAAGATGACCACATATAACTGAATTAAAGTCTTGTATTCGTTCATCATTGTAAAATAAGTTTTCAGTAGCAAGATATTGTACCAGTTGTTTAGGAGGAACACTACCATAAGAATCGAACACGTACTTTATGTTGTTTTCTTTCCAATAGCATATCCAATGAGTACCAATTATTTCTGATTTATCGAGGTTAACTATACCACACTCATGTACATGAGGTTTTTGTGGAAGTTCATCACTCATAAATACACCTCTAAATCGTTTTATCTTAAATTTTTTTAACCAACCTCTCTATATCGAAGTTTGTCAATGGTTTTAGTTTTTTGACTTCTTTGGTTTACCTTCCCCCTGCTTTTCTTCCATAGCCATATTGTGTCTTTTTTGTTCTTCAAGTTCTTGTTTATTCTTCTTAGCATCAAGTACAGTTTTAGTAATCGCTGCTGCACCACCTGCTTATGAGCCAATTGCTCCTAAAGCTTCTAAAATGGCTGGAATTGTAAAGATAAAACCACCCATATGCTCTTTCTTAATCTTTTTCATTTGTGTAGTAGTTAAAGTTAAATTCACTCCTTTACCTTCTTTAATTTTCTTAGATTTATCACTAAGTTGTTTCTTTGTTAATACATGATCAATATTTAAATCCTTTAGTTCGTTATAAGGAACACTAAACATACAACCTTTAATAGAACACATCTTCCTATTTATTTAAGAGAAAATCTTAGTTTGTAAAAATACAGTTGTTGTAGCTCCACCAAAATCAATTAAGGAATCATTCTCATCTTTTATCCTTATCTCAAAATTGTCAACCTTGTCTTTGGATATAGGGAAAAATAATGGATAAGTAGGTTCGTAAATGATGCTATGTTTAAACTCGGCATCTGTTTTAAATGATGCTATGATCCCTGTTTCTCTATGTGTGTATTCTGTATCTTTAACAAACATACCATCTGCTATATTACAGTGAACATTTATAGTATCAAACGGATGAAACTTTGGCAACTTACTTCCAATATGTGTTTTGTTATTTCATAAAACTTCAAAAACATTAAACCCGAGGACAGTACCTATACCCCAATTGTAACATCATTACTATCAGTTTCTATTTTAACTCTATTTCTTAAATGATCTTCTGATAATGTTATGTTGATGGATTGAGATTTTAAATATTCATTAAGACTGTTTAAGCTGTATTGCCCTTCTGGTATAAAAACTTGTCTATCAACATATGAGAAACCGTTTTTTTTCTGTTGTTATGTTTGGAGTTAGATATGTACTGTAAAACCCAACTAGTCCTATACTTAAATAGTTGCTCCTGTTGTCTAATTCATAATGTAGTTTCTTCTTTAAAACAGAAGTATCACTCGTTAGCTTAAATACCTTAGCCATTTATTATATAATAAATGAATGAGTTTGATTTACCTAGAGATATTCCAAGAGAGAAAGTAATCAAGTTAATTGAAGATGTCATTCGAAAGTTAGAATACAGTTTAAAGAAAAAAAGAGAAAACTACGAATTGTTAAATATGCATACTACACTTTGATCACGTTATCAGTTATACTTTCTGCAACAACTGGGTTTATTAATATATTTTTATACCTGTAACAATTTACTCGATATTAACAACGTCTCTTGCAACTGGAAGTGCTATAATAACAGGTTTGTCTTCTACGTTAAAAATAAGCAAAAGAAAAGATGAATATAAAACCATTGTCACTTGTATTAACTCATTTAAAGAACAGTTAGAGATGATAATAACACTAAATGGTGAAATGGATAGCGAATATATAAAAGATACGTTGCTTAAGATCAGAGAACAACTTAAAGATATAAGATCATAAAAGAAACGATTTTCTCTATAATAAATGAGTAAGAAAACTATTAATTGGGATGTAAAAGAGATGATAGAAGAAACAACAGCTAAGAAAAGAAATGGAGAGCTTATACCTGATGATATTCTTGTCTTATAGTGGGTTCATCTGGGAGTGGTAAAACGTTTTTGCTATTTATTTTTTTATTACAGCCAGGTTGGTTAAACAATAATTACTTCTACATATATTCTAAAAGCATGAATCAGCCAAAGTATGAGCAATTAAAAGATCGATTTGAAAAGGCAGAACTAAAGATTAAGAAGCAAATAGCAACGTTCTTAAGCGGTAATGATTCTATTGTACCTATTGATGAATGTGAAAAATACTCTGTGGTTGTATTTGACGATTACATTTTGGAGAATCAAGATACTGTTAGAAATTACTTTACAAGAGGTAGGCATAGACATTTAGACTGTTTCTATCTTGCACAAACATATTCAAAAGTACCTAAACAGCTTATAAGAGATAACGTTAACTTCCTATGCATGTTCAGACAAGATGATACTAATCTTAAACATGTGTATAATGAGTTTGTTGGAGGAGATATGTCTTATGATAAATTTAAAGAGATATGTTCAAAATGTTGGCAAGAAGATTATGGTTTTATAGTAATTGATATGACAAGGAAGGTAAACAATGGTAAGTATAGGGACAAGATAAAACACTTCTTAAACCTTTGATCTTTATTGACGTTTGACGTTATAACGTTTGACGTTCTTTGACGTTTATTAACGTTTATTTATGTTCTTTGACGTTTATTGACGTTTGTTCGTTTGCTATATAATAAATGGATGAGAAAGATATTAATAAGAATATAAAGTTGAAGGAGTTCTTGATAAAGGGCTTCAAATCTTGGAAGAAAGAAAGAGCAGGTATATATGATAAATTTAAAACACAAGAACAACCTGTAATTGATGCTATTCAAAACTTGGGAAGTGAGATCAAAGAAGTAGCAGAACAAAATAAAAATCTAATAACTGAACTTGTTCCAGTTGTACATAAATCGGCTTCAATAGATCCTAGTCTACTAGAAACACCTAAAAAGATAACTTATGATAGTTCTCCAAGTAGTAGTCATACGCGTATAACTGGAGAAATAAAACAAATAAGAAAACAAATTAAAGACAAAGTGGAAGGAGTAGAACCTTTAACATAAGCACAATCATTTGGTAAGATTGCAACGAAATATTATAGTAAAGGAAATGATAGTGTATTTGGAATAAGAACTGTAGAAGAAGATGGAAAAATAATAAATAAGGTAGGAAATTCTGAAGATAAAGTGAATGGTGATGATTTGATAATTATTGGTAAAACTTATAAAGGAACAGAAGGTCTATGGGAATTGTTAACGACGAATACTAATAGAACCATTGAATACTATGACGATGATGATTTTGAACAGTACAAGGAAAAAATAATAGAATCAGATGCTGCCTTCCAAAAATATAATCGAGATAAAAAAGTAGCATCTAATAGAGGTTCAAAGTACATTAATATTATCAAGCCTATTTGGGATTATTATATTAAACCATCTTTACCTCCAACTCCTAAAAGGACTGGTGAAGGAATTATACAATATACCGAGATACCTAAAGAATATATATGGATGGATGATGTGAGAAAGTTAATTGATCGGTTAATAGTTATAGATGGAGAAGAAAAGGCTGGTAATAATAACTTTTATAATGAAAAAGTAGGTATAGTGAGTATGATTAATAATAAGCTTTCACAATTTATTCCCAATGATCCAAAAGGTATATTGATTAAGGTTATTTGATTAAGATCTTAAATACATTACCACCACGATTCTGGAATGATAAGAAGCTTGGAAAGGATTAGTAAATGATTTGATTAATAAACTCCCATTTGAATTACATATTCCAAGATTTTCGTATTGTGGTCCGGAAACTAAGCTACAAGAAAGATTAGAAAGAGGTGACAAAAGTATTAATCCATTAGATGAGGCTTGTAAAGAACATGATATATACTATAGGGATAATAAAGATACAGAGTCAAGACATATTGCAGATAATGAACTAGAAACTAAAGCATGGAAAAGAGCATTTAGTAGTGATGCGCCAATTGGTGAACGATTAGTTGCTTTTGGGGTTGGTACTGTTATGAATGCTAAAGTTAAGTTGGGATTTGGATTATAAGTTTTTAATTGTTATTATGCATGAATCTTTTATGGGTATATCCCATAAAAACGTTGTTTCAAGATTTTCTTTATAATAAATGTATAGTGTTGAGAGTTACGAGTTACAGAGCTTTAAGGCTAACACAAGAACATTTAGTAATTTGAATAAAGCTAACAAAGATATTGAGTTCGATTTCGATGTGGGGAGTGGGTTCGTGCATCCACACAAAGAGATTGTCATATGACTTTTAAAGTTGTTGGTGCATCAGTTGGAGGAACATTTGGTGCAAATGATACTATAAAACTTGTAGATAACTTCTTACCATTCTTCTTTTCTCAAATTGAGGTTAGAAAGCATGGAGTTGTTATAGATAAGATTGAACTACCAGGAATAACATCTACAGCTATTGGAACATTAAAGATTTCCAAACCAGAAGTTGAATATTTAAAACAAGCAGGATTTGAAGCAGATGATAAACTTGGTCTAAGAAAGGACTTTAGTGTTTTGTACCCATTAAGATTAATTCCAGGCTTTTTAAGTGATTATAAAGAGGTTATGTGGAAAGGTGGATTGAGAATAACATTTACAAAAGCTAACAACAATAACGATGTCTTGTACAAATGGACTGGATCAGGAGCAGGTGCAGCAGCTCCTCATGATGGAAAAATAACAATAAAAAGTATGGAGATAAGAATGCCTATTGTTGAATACGAATCTAATTTTGAAAACAAGTTAAAGTTGAATATTCTTAAAGAACCTAAAATCATGTTCTCATTCCATACTTATCAATGTGTTCAGAAGACTGTTGTAGGTTCTTTCTTAGAGTTTGATGTTACTACTCAATTTAATTCAAGACAATTTGATATGCCTGATTTCGTAGTTGTAATGTTTCAAACTGATAGAAGTGGCAAACAAACAGCAGATGCAAGTAAGTTTGATCATTGTAAGGTAAAGAATATCTATCTTAAGAATGGAAGGAATGAGGTATTTCCAAGAGAATCAAGAAACTTAGGTATTGCTAACAAGGATTATTTTAAGATGTACGAAGATTATACTGCATTTAAAGAATAGCATGTGGCAATACCGAAATGTACTATGACCCTAAAGAGTTTATAGATAACAGACCAATTTATGTGATTAATAGTAGTAAGAGGAAGAATGTATCGGTAAATGAGAGAACAAACATAAAGATTGTAGTAGACTTTGCAGAATCTGTGGCTGCTAATACTATATGTTTTGCGATTTTAATTGGACAAAAGAACTTTACATATGATCCCAAGAATGAAAAAGTAGTAGAAGAGTTTTAGATAGTTAAATGTATGTTTGTATTGTTTTATTAAAGTTTTTCCATAAACAAAATTGATAAAAAAATGATTAAATATTTTTTGGTAAAGATAAAAATTGAAGAGTGTTCATTGATTTTCTATATAATAAATACGATGTCAAGTCATATTGAGCTTTTAAATAAACTTGGAAGTCTTGAACAGAAACAAGTTATTGGATTAAGAGAATTATAATTAAATACAGAATATAAGATTGTGAAAATGGAAAAGATTAAAACTAAGTTTGGAAAGAGCATTTTAGTTGAATGTGAAGAGTTTAAGGTATTTCTTCCACCTAGATTTACAAAACACTTAACAGATAAAATTATTGATGAGATCGTTAAAGATGGAATAAAAATCAAATACACTGGTTTAAAAGAAAATTATACAACTGTTGAGTTCTGTATGTAAATTTTCTGTATGTAAATGAGGATTGGTTTTATGAATTTCTCAAAATGAGCATTTTCCTTATAATAAATAAACTATGGCTACTTATTTGAATAAAAAAATGACGTTAAAGCATTGAGATTCCTTGGCATAGATGAGTTAGAAAAAGGTAAAGCGTACGAGATAACATTATGGAAATTGATTCAAACACAGCGTTATGGTCAAAGAGTTTTAGTACATTTAGATGAGAAATATAAGACGTTATTACCACAAAGATATAATGATGAAACTGAACAAGTATTGAAAGATTTGAAAAAGTATAAGCTCTTTGTTAAGTATGAAGGTTTGAAAGATTTAGATAATGGTTATAAAATACATCAGTTTTACTTTAGAAATGAATCCAAAAAATAACAAAAATAAAACTTGTAATTTTTAGTGTATAAGTGTTTTTATGGTTTCATTATCAATATCTGAACTTGTAATTTTAAATGTATAAGTGTTTTTTTATAGTATAAGACTATAAAAAACTAAGACCTTTGGGTATATAAACACAATGTAATTTGAATTTTAAAGATACATATATAAATAAGGGACTTATTTGAGTTTTTGGAATTATATCCTTAGAGTTATGCAATTTAGTAGAAAGACATTCAGTAGATAGGAAATTTATTTCTCTATTGATTGCTGTTTGAATTTTGAAAATCGGTTAATATTTGACGAAGTTATAGCAAATTCAAAATAGTATCATTAGAGTTATGCAACCCGCAATATAATAGACAAATAGCCATTTTTTTTGTTTATCGATTGTCGTTTGAATTTTGAAAATCGGTTAATAAACAACGAAGGTATAACGATCTGAAGATATTTTCCCTCATGAGCCGCCATTGATGTTAGGGTTGATTATCGTTTCCAAAAAATTATCGTGTTTACCTTATTTAGTACAGTTCATTCGTAATAATTTCAGAGCTTAATTCATATCTTTAACAATTCTGGAAAAACATGATAAAAAGAATTAGTTTCCAACCCTGTTTGTCACGTGAAGGTAAAAATCATCACGTTACATTGTTACGTTATCTAGCTACAATTTTCTCTTTCTTCACAATCGAAAAAGTTTTAAACTTCTTAGTTTAGTTGTAACGTGACAGTTTTGGTATTGTTATTACTACACTTCCATATACTGCTTGACTACTAAAAAGAAAGAAAAGAAAATATATCTTTACTGCCTGAGGGAATGCAACTTATGACTTAAAAAGAAACAAGTTCTCCTTTACATTGTGTCACGGTATGCGTGTCACGTTACGCCAAAATTATGGAAGATGTTAAGATCTAAAATTTATTCATCTCATTAATTGGTTTCAGAAGGAAATATTAAAATGTTTGTTTATTATTTTAAATTGTTGTAATTAGGTTGCAGACATGTTATATCATCGTATTACGCATTGCTGATGCTTGTTGTTTCTTCAAGGAATAGACACGAGTCTGCAGTGTCATACATAGTGCAGAATGTATGACCGTCCAAGCACATCATAAGTTGTCATGGTGCAGATGCTTAGGAGTTCGATTCCCGGTAATTACCTGTCGCAGGCCAGGAGTAATTAGAAAAAGTAATAACATGCGTTAGATAGATTATGTTCAAACGTCAAGGCTGTTAAGTTAACGAGTAATAGTAATAATTAGATTAAACCCACACCACCCACCCACACTGATAGTTATAAGTATTAGAATAAGTTATAACCATGTTGTCTTTACTAAACAATCACAAAGAACATTATCCGGTTCTTCAGGATAACGGTGAACCGGCAACGATGTATTCAGACAGTCGGTATTATAGATTAGATATGGGAGTGTTAAGAAGTTTTAATGAATATGGTCCGACGTATTCTTCAGAAACAGAAGAAGTAATTCGAGAGAAAAGACAACTATGGAAAAAGAGAAATGGTACATGGTTACTTTTCAGCGAAAAGACTTTGATGTCAATAAGCTGATAGAGTTAGGATACCGTAGGCATTTTATGTCGGTAGTATCAGGTGTGGTGGAAGTGTCGTTAAGTTTAAAGAACGCCACGTTCTTTGGTTTAAAGTTGGATGGCTTATCGTATCAGATATGCGGAATTTTTAGAGAGTGTGTCGACCAGGCAAGGGTCAACACTTGGCTAGAAAAGTTTAAGAATACGTATGAATGCTCTGACGCTATTCAGATTGCGGACATAGTAGGGACTTTTGGCTCGCTAGAGAAAAAGTCAAAGATAGTTATATCAAGAGAGAACATGCTGTTAGACACAGTAGCGTTCGCAAATTTCTTTCTGGAAAGAAGTAAGAGGCGTTATGGTAAATGCTAGACTTAGACATGTAAATAGAGAATACTAGACTCATTAGAATGTATATAGCATTATTATTAGTTATATTTGTAAGTTTATATTATGGGATTCGGTTACATATACAAATATAAGTAGTTAAGTAAGAGTATAGTTAGAGTAATTATAAGTAGTTTTAGGAATAGGATTAGTCACTAAGAATTATTATAATAGGTAGATAGATAATAAGGTTAAGGATTTGTATATTATTGTAGTTTTTAGGAAGATTTAAATAAGTGTAATTATTAATTATTAGGAATTTAAAAAATGAATTTAAAAAGAGAAGTAAATACTAGAATTTAAATTTAATAAATAAAGATGTCTTTATGACATAATAAACGATACATTATTAAAGAAATAGGCTTTTAAAGTGTTAAATATGATTAAATAACAAGATAATGGAGGATAATTTTTATGACTAAGTAAGCTATCTAAAAAAAGAGAATAAGAGCATATTAGTAAATATTAGTAAGTAAGAAGAAATAAAGGCAAGATAGAATGAAAAAAAATGCTTGATGAAATTTAAATGTGTAGTGATTAAGTTTTTAAAATGTAGTAAATATATTCATCGTAATTAGGAAATTCTTAATAGGAAAACCTAGGTAGGTTAGAAATCACATTTTCGTGACGTTGAACTGGGAATGCGCCAAACCTCTCACGAAAATTTTTATGAACACATAAGTCTTCGGCGACAGTACAGAGAGGAATTAGATACCCACTTGTCGTTTCGCAAAGCAGTGAATTTTTTTAGTGGATCTTACCTATTTAGCCGAGTACTAGAAAGATCAAAATTTTGAATTTTTTTTTAAATGGATTACAGGCATAGTAATAATTTAAATGTTTAAGGAAATTAGGAATAGAAAAATAAGGCTTGCTATCTAGCGATTAAGTTAGAGTAGTTAAGTTCTAGGATAAGGAAAGGTACAAAAAAATAGACTTATCACATGCATTTAAATAAGGAATGAGAAAATGAGAAAGAGGAGAGATGGAAAGATCTGGAAAGAAGAAGAAGAGAAGGAAAATAGTTAAAGATAATAGAGAAATAGATAGCTAAAATAATAGAAAAATAGATTAATAGATAATATATTATGGATATGACAAGGCAAGATTTTCATTAACCTTGAAATGTTTTATTATAACTGGAATTGACAATTATTAATTATTAAGTATTAGTATGATTATTATGTTATTAAATTTATGATTATTATATTATAGTAATGTTAATGAAAAAGAAAAAAAGAAGCTAGCTAAATAAAGAAGTAAATGAGTAAGCAAAGAATATATATACTAGTTAAAAGATAGAGAGCTCTAGCTACAGCTATAAGAAATAAAAGAAGCTTACTAAAAGAGATTTTAGGGGAAATAGGGCTTTGCTATATGCAGTCAGCTAAGAAACCCTTAATAGATACAGAACATTAAGAGACGAGTTAAAGTATCATGTTTATTAAACTGATCGGAGATATCGTTTCAATGCTTAGGCCATTTGGCAAAATGAATTAATTAATTATTATTTAGCGCTAATTAACATTACATTATTATTAAGATTATTATATTATATTATTAATTATTATGATATTATTGATTAAACCTGAAAGTGACGAAAGCTTAGATAGTTTTTGTGTTACAAGGCCAGTAACTAAAGACGTTTAAGTTAAGAACTAAGAATAGACGATTATGGAGTACAAGAGATGTACTATTTATTATCGAAATAACATCTAGATATATCGATTTTATTTGATTTTTTACCCGATTTTTACAAACTTAAATAGATAAATATATGATAAAATATTTTTGAGTATGGAGAAGAATGGAGATTTAAATTAAATAATTTTTTTATATAAATAAATAAATAGTAGTAACAGAAGTTAATTAAATAAAGAAAGTAACTGTATACAAAATGGATTTATAAGATGTCTTGCGAGGAAGGCCGCAAGGAATCATCCAAAGCCTATTCCCAGGTTCATGGAAATATGAATCTGCATCAGTAAAAATCCCGAATCTGTAAATACGTTTTGTGTACAGTGAATTGTGATAAATAAATGATTTAATAATAAGAATAATTAAAGAAAGTCGGTTACGGGAAACATAATTAATAATAGGAATAAAAATATTGTTAAATAAGACATGTATAGTATTATAAATAGTGTTTAAATTTAATAAGCAATATCAACTAATAGAAGGATAAAAGGTAGAGTACTTACTATTAAAAGTAGAGATGATGTATAGCACAATAAAGGATGTGAAAAAAAAATGTAACACTGTCACACACGTAATCACACATCACGTATGCACACTTAATTTTTTTAAAAGAAAAAAAAAGTAATATATTCAGAATCAAATTTAGTTCACATTTGGACTGTGAATTGGTTAATTGAAATATCGAGGTAGTATTATGCAGTACAACTGTAAGAGTGATTGGACAAAAGAGTGGATCATTATGTGTTGGAAGGACGTTTACACGTTGAGCGGATATATAATCTGGTCAAGGTTAAACGGAAGTCGCAGAAAGAGAATGAGAAAGATGAAGTTTTGCTAAGGTCATCATTTTAGCATAAAAGCGTTGACGCGAAGTTGACATTGAGTTGCCAACTATGCTGTTCAATTTGGATCAAGTTTGCTGAAACTATAATGCTGTTTATGTTAGTGAATTAGTGTTTTGGTGAATTTAAGATGAAAAATCATAGTGAAAAGTGCATAGAAATATACTATAGTGTGTGTGTATATATAAAGTGAATATCAGTATATCAGTTTCAATTTCCCTAAGAAAGGACTTAGGTTGGAAACATTCATTAGTGTGTTAATGACAGACAAAGTTCAAGTAGTGTTGAGTTTCGACAACAGATGGCAGATACATGCAGTATACTGTTATCAAACAGATTTAGATTCATAAAGAGAAAGAATTGAATGAACTTTTGAAAAAAAAGAAAAAAAACAGGAAAAAGGTAAATTCGTGAAAATTAACAATCAGTAATTTTTGTTTGTTTTTCAAGAATAATTTTGGCTTTCAACGTAAAAGGAATTATTTTGTACAGTGAGTTCTCCGAAAGCCGATATTTTTCAAAGATCTAGTCGGCATCGGAGATGCCTCAGTTTAAAGTTTGGGCGTGTCACGGTATGCGTGTCACGTTACGCCAAAATTATGGAAGATGTTAAGATCTAAAATTTATTCATCTCATTAATTGGTTTCAGAAGGAAATATTAAAATGTTTGTTTATTATTTTAAATTGCTGTAATTAGGTTGCAGACATGTTATATCATCGTATTACGCATTGCTGATGCTTGTTGTTTCTTCAAGGAATAGACACGAGTCTGCAGTGTCATAAGAATAACAAAAACAAATACGAAACAAATAAATGTAAAACGTTGTAGAAATTATGTCAACACATACACATAACCAAAATTAGGTAGAAGTGTGAATTTCGCAGACATAAGCTGTCTGGAGAATCTGGTCAATGAAAGAAAATGCAGAAATTGTGAATAAGCACAATTTCGGCTCAGAGATGTAAAACTTCAGAATTTGTAATCAAGAACAACAAAATTCGTCATCACGAACACGATGATAAAAAGCTAATGTTTGACGGAATTGGGATCAGTTTCCAAGGATCAGTTTCCAAGGATCAGTGTCGAAGGATCAGTCGTTAAGGGTCAGTCTTGGATTAGTTTCCATGAGCAGTCTTGGACGAGACTTTGAGGATCATTCTCAATAGAGCCACTATTGGGAATCAGCTGTTAACTACGTTCCAGCGGACATCCATCCACTGTGAGGAAGTCAGAAGACGAACTTCGCAGCAAGAAGTTCGAACCTCCGTTCGTCAAGGTATGCTATAATACATCTCTGATATTCTAACGTTGACCAATTCACAAACAGTTCTATGAAATGTGAGTTGACAACTTTACTTAATACTATACATACAAACATCTCACTCTCTACTATTAATTTAATAAATGCCTATTTAAAGATTAAACGCTCATAGTCTCATTGAGTCAATCTAGTCAACCTACGCAGAGTTATATAAACATATGACCGTCATAAGGTCATCATTTGTTGTCATGGTGGAGTATGCTGTGAGGCGTATGCCGCGTAGCGTTCTCAGTACAGTGCGAGTTAACAAATAGGTCATTGGTTCAATCCCAGATACAGTTTATACTATTCTCAGTATAAGTTGTCAATTGTTACTACAATTATGTTCATATGGAAGTCACGCTTCAAAAAAGAAAGAAGGAGAATGATCGTAAATCTCATGTACATATATGCTATTCCTTCTCTCAACTGAATATAAGTATATGCGTGTGGTAAAAGTGTATATATACGTAACAGCGAATCAACATACTTAACTTTAAGTTCGTGTTACTCAGCTATTAGTAGGCCGATTTCGATCAAACAAAAACTATTTTTTCAATCAAAGACAGCACTATATGTTATAAGTTTTAGATGTAAGTTTTTATGATTTTAAATGTCATAAAAGCGTATTCAATTTCACTTTAACATTGTAGTTATGGGCTCTTATGTGCTATTCAACTAATGTTAGAACAAAAAAAAAATCAAAGAAATTGCTTAGTAATTACGTTAGTCATCTAGTGGCGATTTATAGTTAGTGATATTATAGCCCTTTTCTTTAAATTCTGACAATCTTTTTTGTATCCAATCATGAAGTTTTATATGGGATATGGAACAAAAGTTCTCATTATATAATGCAGGAATTCCACATACAACACACTTATTATTAATATTTCCTTCATTAGTTAAGTCATAACAAGATGTAGTTTCGGTCCTTCTAGAAAAATGTGGTGGGAAACCAATACGTATTATATCTTTAAATAAAATAACTTGTGGTGCTGGTAATGTAATACCTACGGGGTTATATGTTGGATCTACAAACTTACATTCTGATAATGTAGCAGGTCTTAGAATCATAAATGGTGTATCTGCATCCTTAAAGAATTGATACATTATTTTTATAAAGTCATGCTCTAACATTTTATTATCTATTTCAACCACTCGTTCTTTTGATGAGAGTGAATAATCTAGCAGCGGTCCAGAATATTTTAAACCCTGTTCAGCTTCTTTATTGAGATTCTCTGCTCTATAACACCTTTTACAATTATCAGACCTCTTGTTTCCATTTCTAGCGAACTCTTGGAATTGTTTTAATTCTCCACAAATTACACACTTTTTCATGATTTATTAAATATAAAATATTCAAAATAGTTAGATCATTTTTGTTTGGTTTTAAATGTCATAAAAGCATATTCAATCTCACTTTGGGGTATCCTTCTGTGTTAAAGTACAATAGTCAGGGGTGGCTTCATAATTTTTTTTTGGGTAGTTGGGGGGTGGAGGGGGAAAGTGGGGCAAAACATACATATGTCCCCTTCTGTCATGTTTACGCTTATTTGCACCGTATTATCATCTTACGGAGCAATCCCACTGCATAATTAGTTACAGAATGAATAAGTATACCCACGAAACTGCATTAACGCCAACATTGAGGATTCGGAACACACATATACATAAAGTTGGATAAACATATATGGAAAAATGTATGTGTTTTTATGAGTTCAGAGAGCTGAATTGATTAACATCGCAGACCTTGATGATCGGTAATGTCATTGATCAACTTATTGTGATGATGATGATTAACGTGATGAGAATTATTATTATTATTATTATTATTATTATTATTATTATTATTAATAATAATAATAATAATAATAATAGTAGTAGTAGTAGTAATGGTAGTAGTAATAATAATATGAGTCGAATGAGGTAGTTTTTCCGCCATGTATTAAATACATAGAAAACGTTAGCGCTAGAAAAATGTTCTGTACACTTTGTTTCAATTAGTAGTGGCTAACGTAGACAGAATCTTATACGATATATGTTCAAGTCGTTTGCAAAAGAAATATGAGAGAGTAGTGTGCCGTAGCGGTGAATATAGTATGCTAGAGCTACATATATTCGGAGATAAAGATGGGGGCTCACGGGGAAATCAGTTAGACCTGTGTGCGTGGGAATCTTTCCATCTACATGGTAAGAATGCTAGTCTGACAGTAAATAGTCAACATGAAGGACAATAGGTAGTCTAAGGTAAGTGAAATATATGTCGCTTCAAATGCGCCTCAGTCGTAGTATGTGTAAAATTCAACTCATTAATCGCTGCAATGTAGTCCACATCTTAAGTTTGCAGTGTCGAAAAAAATTATGAGCATGGAGTGGAGAAAGATGTATTCCAGATACATAGAGAGGAGATATGATGTTGATTGCCATAACAATATGTGAAACTCTGTATTTATTTGAGTAAGCCGACAGACAGTAGGGTGATTCGGGCGACGCAAAGTATGATCAAATCTACGATGTGGCTGATCCATTAACAAATGACGCGAGCCCTTCGAGCAGTGAATACTAATTGTCCTCTCTGGCGAGGAGAAAGTCTACACAAATAATGTCCATCGTAGTCAAAAAATACACCAAAAATCGGCATATGGAAATCTGTTGCAAGCGAAAGGAATGTGTAAACATATTAAAACTACAACTTAAAGGTCAAAAAGACTCACACTTAATTCATTTTGTAAAATGTCTCCTCCCCACTGCATCATGCCACACATCAACAATAAAGTACTAAAAACATTCAAAGCCTGTACTAGACAAAGTCATACTGTTAATGATTGCAATTTGTGCACATAGAATGGAGAATATTGTTTTTAAATCATTCAATGGTTCGCTAGTATTTACTCTCAAATTTAAAAGAAAAAGTTCGACCTGTGCAAGAACGAAAAATAGTGCTGAAGGTAAAAGTGAATGTTTCGTAGGTCGATTGGTTTGTAAATGTTGTTAATACCATCATGAATGGTAAACCGTGTACTTCCTTCTGCATACTTAATATTGATCAATCTCAGCTTGAATATGAAATGATATCAAGTAGACTTCTTTGAACCAGGGAGAGACACAAACAACATTAATTCTCTTTATGATTTATTTTACACATACACACACAATCGAAATTGACGTTTCCTCATTATACCTAGGGCCTCTCTTGTACACCTTGTCTCATAAGGGTTGGCAACACTCTTTATTGCTATTTGGAGGCAAAAAGTACAACTTCTGGCATCTTCGGAAAAAGGTAAAACAGGTTCAAACTTCCACGCCAGCCTTTGCAATCTGAAAATGTTTGCAGATGGATTTTTATTATTTCAAACATAATAAGACTTGTTGCCTAGTGTATAAAAAAGCAAAATTGATTGAAATACTTTAGAAATATTTGGAAACATTGTTTTAAGGTCAGCATATGCCTGTTTGTCATTTAGTTCTCCATACGTAATTGAACATTTAGAAGCGTAAAGGATTTTTTTTTCGTGTGTAAAAGTATGCTTAAAATTAAGACAGAACATGATTATCGCCTGAGTACTAAAATACAAGACAAAGAGAAAGAAGACAGATTTTGCAGTGGTTATGGATGTCGTACGGCAATTTTTATGTTTAAAATATAACATCTGAAATAGGTGTTGAGAGTACGTCGGCATTATATATGGGAATCTTAATTACAAGTTAAAAATGCGTTTAATAGCAATAAGTAAACTATATAGGACCATTTATTTGCAGCTATTTATCACATAGAGTTTACCTCTCAACATTCATATCAAAACATGTCATTTAAGTTCTTGAATAATTACCCGATTCATAAAGAGAGGGTATAAACGGAGAAAGTCGGAACGCTCGCAAGAAAACATGAACCCCATAGGTCACATAAGCAGACTGGAATTGTGATTATGAAGCATGCCACAGCAGAAAGTCTTTACATAGATTTCCAATTCAATCTCTGATATATACCATGGAAATGTGGAAGTGGTCGCTTTCTCTTTCTCGCTGTCTCACTCTATATTTATATATAAACGCTATATGCATATGTATATTTCAACGTAATTCTGATATGACTACAGCAATTTTAACCATATTTCTTACAGTCTGGAAAAGAGTAGTGTCGGAATATATATCAAAAATACTTGAAACGGATAGATATTAGTATCGAATCCATAGTTTCTTGGTCGTTTAGGTAAATATTTCTACTAACAATTGAAGTTCAATTAAGCTCCCATTAGCACCGACGATGGTTACGTAGCGAAATAGATATATCAAAATGAACTGATATTAGATTCGAATCGTAAGTTTTCAGCGCCGCTAACAGTGCCGCATTTCCCATTATTCCAACTAGGCTGTGCCAAAGGGCAACATATTTGCAGAGCGCAAAACTTAAAAAATTAATAATATTTTATTCTTTTCCATTTTAAAAAGTAGAAATCAAGAGCAAATATACTATTTCATGAACAATCCTCTTTTGCTATTCTACAACTAATTCAGAATTTTTTTCACATTTGTTGTCTTTTGTTACGTAGTTGTAGCTGTAGCATTTAGTGAATGGTATCTAACTGTAATAAATTCACTAATTAAGTATATTCGAATTAAGTTTTACGTTTAAGTTAGGGATGAAGGGACGGAGAAATATGTAGTTATTGGAGGCGCCGAGAACAAAAGCGGGTAGGGGCGCCGAGCTTCTAAATGCAACACTTGTCGGTAAACTAATTGGTAGAATTTGTAATTCCTCTTAAGACCAAATTTTGTCCTTGCTGTGGCAGTATCCGTTTGCCCTCCTAGGAGGCATGAAAGCGGCGGACATCAACATTATAAACGAAGACCGACATTAGTGTCCAATCCATAATTTTGGGCGTCGCTTAGGTAAAGAGTGGAACACCAGGTGCCATGTAAGTTTAGCCCGCATTAACACCCTGAAGGGATGTATGAAATTTTGACATATAGAAGTAATTGAAAGTGACCA
Organism: Thermobia domestica; assembly: GCF_964235325.1. Taxonomy (NCBI): domain Eukaryota; kingdom Metazoa; phylum Arthropoda; class Insecta; order Zygentoma; family Lepismatidae; genus Thermobia; species Thermobia domestica. Next base: position 52,118,704 of record NC_137454.1, on the reverse strand, counting down.
ATATTATTGTAGAATACATACCTTTCGGGGCCCCCATGTTCATTGGGAGCAGTTCTGTTAAACGTTAAGTTTAAGTTCAACTTCCTGTATAATAGGGTAAAATGTTTCAGAAACAAGGCTTCAAAAAGCAATCCGTAGTCTTTTCTTTGCTACAAGTGGCAACTATTGAACTTGCTACAAGTAGAAAAATCATGTTTGTAACCTATATATTTAATGGAGTCACCAAAAATTCACGATGGAGGACAATATGGCGGTCTGAAAACAAAAAGAAATTTAGTTATCATGTAGTATCAAGTTTGGTATCGATTCCTATGTCTTCATACTCGTAGAATTAAAAAATGATATTAGAAATACCGCCACATGCATACAGAAGGACATAAAAAATTGACAAACAATAAAATTACTGTAAGATTAAGGAGCATTAATTTAGAATGATATATTGCCATTTAAGATTACAGATTAGTTCTCTTCGTATAAAAGTTTATCTTTTTACATATAATTCTGTTAAAAAAACATCTTACCTCCATAATTTAAAGGTTCTAACTGTTCCTTATCTTGTAACATTCCTCTAAGTGCTCCTCCTGGGCCGCTGGTTAAAAAAAAAACAGGACAAATAATGGTATGCGGGATTTCTAATTTCAATGAATAATGGATATAATTGTAAGTTAGCATTTGAATATTTCCGTGAGATCCTTATAAGGTTTTCATTCTAAATTTAGACTAGCACCAATACTTCCAAAAATAGTATTAATCCTCCAAATAAAATTGTGGGAAGTAGGTAATACTGACAATTGAAATAAATGATTTTAATTTGATAATTTTATAACAAAATTTGTATAAAAATAATTATGAAATATAGAAATATTATCAACAAAATATAACATTTGAAGCTATATTCAAAAATTAGAATATTTATCAATAATTAACTTGCCTTTTATAGCTAGGTTGAATGTTACTATGTTTCAAATTTCAACAATTTAACTAATTTATAATAGACCTCCTATATTTTGTCAATCCGATAAGAAATCTATATTTGTTCTTTAGAAAAAATAATTATATAAAGGGAATATAATACAATAAAAAATAACACTCACCCAATATATTTAATAATGATTAACCATCGTTCAACTTTGGGAGGAAGTGTTTCGATACGCCTCTCATTACCCAAATATAATTTCACACCTAATGTAAAAGTTTCGAATACTCTCACAATTAAATAGGTAGATAATTTAACTATTTTGAAATACACCTTGTTCACTATTCAGAACACTATAATTTTTTAACTATACAACTTTCATAATGACCATTATAGAATTCACAATTCAAGTAGAGATTAACCTTGCATAGTTCGACATATCGTTTTCGAATGGCTGCTCAGTCTACCGGCAGCACATTCGAAAGTATGTGGTTCAGAAATTTCCACTAGAGGCGCTCGAGTACCCAATGGTTCAGGAACTGATAGCATAACCTTCTAGGATAACAATGACCATATAAACTTTTATATATATTCTGTATTATGCTTCATATGTGACACTAGTGACAACAAATGAGTTAATGAATGCAACGTTAAATAAATGGAAGAAATGCTTAGAAAAGTTAGAAACGTTATCTATGTTGACACTGAATTTAAAGACTATTCTATACATAGAAAGTTGCATTGTTAGACTGCTTTTATATAAGAGCACATTTTGGCATAAAAAAATGCTACAGTCAGTTCACACACGAAGACCATATTGATCGGTTGATGAAGAAACAAGAAAAGATGAACACAAGAAAGTGTTTTCAGCCTGCAAAAGAATCTATGCGGTGATTGGTCCGTAACGTTAATTGGCAGCTTAGTATTTTCTGTCAGAAAAGAGAAGTTGGCAAATATCTCAAAATTTAACATTTCAATGTGCTTCTACTATTCGCAGACTTGCAGACTCCAATTAACTATTGCGATGTCGAATAGGTACGGATGACCTGATTGCAGTGGATGCACACTATCATCCTACCTGTCGAAGGAATGAAAAGAGGGCATTTAAATTGAAAAAATGCTGTGGAAACTACTTGTACTTCACATATGGTACTCACTGGTACTCATATAAACCCAATATTATCTGAGGTAGCTACTGAGCTGAAATAAAGATTTCATGTTGGAAACAATTACAGAATAAAATAACTACGAAACAGGTATAGGCAAATGACAAAAGAAAAAAAACTTGGCGTTCATATGACAGTAACAAAGATATGAAGAAAATGCTATTCAAATATTATGAAACTAATATACAATTTCAAAAACAAATATTCAGACATTTCCCTCCGCTTGAATTCTCAAAAAATGAAGTACAATCGAAGCTGTAGAAGGTCTCATGCATCAAAATGGCTCAAGAAAAAATTTTCAAGAAATTGTTTCAGATACTAAGAGCATATTCTATGTTGAAACGAAATAATAATTTCTACGATAAAACGAAACTTCCGCAAAGAAAATCCTGTATATGTTACTTCTGATTCTTCTGTCTCATAAAGATGACGATAAAATTTTTGAAGATAAACCTCCCAGAACCAAAATTAACAGACAGATTGTTTAACTAGATCAAGATATTCTTTATCCATCTTCAAAAACAAAAAATTACTCCAAAACATATTGGCACATGTCTACTTGTTCATCAAGCAGATCAAAGAAGCTAATTAACACCTACATGCTACTGGATGTTGTGTTACTTATGATTTGATTCGGCGTATTGACACTACTATTCCAGAAAAAACTGTGAACAGGCTTTTAGAAAATAAGTAGGGATTCCTCAAAATCTTGTATCAAATCGGTTTATCTATTTTGCAGCAGAAAATGTTGACATTTTAGACGACACATTAGATGGAAGAGAAATATTTCATGTCTCACAAATTGTTCCATATAAAGAAGGTTCACATAATGGTGTCTCTTTGTCAATGCCACCGGAAAAAATAGCACTTTGAAAAGTGTGTCAGGAGACTTTAGCAAACATTTTCAAAATCAAAGCACACAATTCCAAAGAAAAATATTAACGGTTTTGTTAAAGACTATGGACCTTATGCTGAGCTCTTTTGACGCATGATTCCTGCCATACTAAAGCGTTCGACTAACATATGTTTCCTGCAGTAGTCATTCCTTTAGTATAATTCTAATCATACGTCAAAACGACTCTGCATAAGGCACGGTATATCTGTGTTTCCACAAAATCAGGACTTGGCTTGACTATTTAGGCGAACTTGCAGAGAAAATGACGTATAGAATGTAGTGCCATCATGAACAATATCTAAAGAATGTATTGCAGAAGGTGAACAGCCCAAAATTATACCCAATAATCTCTAATCAAGCTCACGAGTATGACACATCATGGAATATCCTTACCAGGTGTATGATGATCTCTAAGAAACTAAACCGAAATGATGTTGTTATAACCTTTGATGAAGCTCTTTACTCAAAATTAAAAATGTTGATGTGACTCCCATCAAATGAAACAAAAAATGTTATTCCTTTACTAGGTAGCTTTCATTCGATACTGGTTTATTTGAAGACTGCTAGGTAGAGAGTGGTATAGTGTGAGCAACAACAGTAGCTTCTGTGTTGGAAGGAAAGCACTACAATCGTTGTTTGCAGCTGCTTAAAATAACTTTTGAAGCTGTATTGGGTCCGTTTAAGACATCATTCAAAAATTGGTTTTCCTTTAAAGATCTCGAAGATGAGCAGCATATAACACTGTTCAACAACGAAAATATAAATTGAACAAAATCAGCTAATTCTTATTGATTTTGTGGTGCTGATCAGGAATTTGAAAGTTTTTTTCGAATATTAGTTCTACTTTTTGTTTCACAGGCATGTCTAATAAAAACGCTTTAAAAATAAATATATTCGTTTGGGGTAAAATCCCAACACTGATCCGGCAACACTGGAGAAACTATATGAATGCTTAGTTTCATTGTGTTCCATATCTCAGTAGTGTTCTGCTATTGTTAGAAAAGACAGGTTTAGTGCGGTTATTAGCGTTCTGGGTGTGACGTTTGTGTAGTGCAGGAAATAAACATACAACTACAAGTACACAAAAATACTGGTATTTCGAATGTATATTTTTAAATAGTTGTCTGAACTATTTCAGGTGACATTTTGAGGATTTCAATAAACAAAAATGCCGCCAAATTGTGTAAACAGTGCGGATAGCTTCTGCTACGTGTGTGAAGAAGTGACATTTTCCTCATAAAAGCAGACTATAACACCACTAATAAGAAAAGCCTATCAATATTACTTTGGTTGTAAAATTGGAGACCAAGATAAATCTTGGGAACCCCACATTGTGTCAGCAATCTAAAAAATTGGATTAATGGGAAGGGGCGCTCAATGCCTTTTGCAGTGGCCATGATTTGGAGGGAACCAAGCGACCACATCAGAGACTGTTATTTTAGTATGGTTCCTTCCGTTAAGAAGGGAATTTCTACGAAGAAGAAGCGGGCCTTGATCTATCCTAACATTCCTTCTGTAATACGCCCTGTTCCACATGGAGAAGGACTACCTGTCCATGACCCACCTAAAGAATGCAATCTTTTTTTCTGATGATGATCAAGAAGTTGAAGCTCCTGAATCAAGTACTTCCAAGGATTGCAGAAGAACCTCCATGTGAACCACATATACTTACTCAAGAGGAACTAAGTGATCCTTATCAGAGACTTGGACCTCTCGAAAAGCAAAGCCGAAATTTTAGCGTCACGCTTAATGCAATGGAATTTATTGCAGGAAAAATAAATATTTCAGTGTATCGGAATAGGGAGAAGATGTCCACTTCATATTTTACTATGGAAGACACACTTCTGGCATGTGCTGATATAAATGGTCTCATGAGAGCACTTAAAATTAATTACAAACCTACGGAGTGGAAGCTCTTTATAGATTCGTCCAAGGTGAGTTTAAAGGCAGTGCTTTTACATATTGGAAATGAACTTCCATCAATTCCTACAGGTTACGCAGTTCATATGAAAGAATTTTATGAAAACTTGAAACGTTTACTTCAAGCCATTAAATATTACGATTTTCAGTGGCTCACTTGTGGTGACTTTAAAGTAATAGCACTA